>NC_081786.1:25069415-25819415 GCF_963082965.1 Carassius carassius
AAAGACAATGTTTTTGCTATGCTGTAAGACAGTTTTTAGTGTGTTAGAAGTTATATGCACAAAAACACATGTTAGGACTTCAATGCTCAAAATTGTCATTTTACAGGTTTCTGAGACGAGTAATGTTGAAATAGTGCTTCTGTTCAAATGAAGTGAAATCTAGCCCAAATCTGCTCAAAAGCTTGTCTCTCTATGAGAGAAAGCGGATTCATTCAATATTCAGTGCAAATCTTGCCAAACTGAAAGATGCTTATGCCTTATGAAAGACAATGTTTTTGCTATGCTGTAAGACAGTTTTTAGTGTGTTAGAAGTTATATGCACAAAAACACATGTTAGGACTTCAATGCTCAAAATTGTCATTTTACAGGTTTCTGAGACGAGTAATGTTGAAATAGTGCTTCTGTTCAAATGAAGTGAAATCTAGCCCAAATCTGCTCAAAAGCTTGTCTCTTTATAAGAGAAAGCTGCTTCATTCAATATTCAGTGCAAATCTTGCCAAACTGAAAGATGCTTATGCCTTATGAAATACAATGTTTTTGCAATGCTGTAAGACAGTTTTTAATGTGTTAGAAGTTATATGCACAAAAACACATGTTAGGACTTCAATGCTCAAAATTGTCATTTTACAGGTTTCTGAGACGAGTAATGTTGAAATAGTGCTTCTGTTCAAATGAAGTGATATCTAGCCCAAATCTGCTCAAAAGCTTGTCTCTTTATAAGAGAAAGCTGCTTCATTCAATATTCAGTGCAAATCTTGCCAAACTGAAAGATGCTTATGCCTTATGAAATACAATGTTTTTGCAATGCTGTAAGACAGTTTTTAATGTGTTAGAAGTTATATGCACAAAAACACATGTTAGGACTTCAATGCTCAAAATTGTCATTTTACAGGTTTCTGAGACGAGTAATGTTGAAATAGTGCTTCTGATTAAATGAAGTGAAATCTAGCCCAAATCTGCTCAAAAGCTTGTCTCTCTATGAGAGAAAGCTGCTTCATTCAATACTCAGTGCAAATCTTGCCAAACTGAAAGATGCTTATGCCTTATGAAATACAATGTTTTTGCAATGCTGTAAGACAGTTTTTAATGTGTTAGAAGTTATATGCACAAAACCTTATGTTAGGACTTCAATGCTCAAGATTGTCAGTTTACAGGTTTCTGAGACCAGTAATGTTGAAATAGTGCTTCTGTTCAAATGAAGTGAAATCTAGCCCAAATCTGCTCAAAAGCTTGTCTCTCTATGAGAGAAAGCTGCTTCATTCAATATTCAGTGCAAATCTTGCCAAACTGAAAGATGCTTATGCCTTATGAAATACAATGTTTTTGCAATGCTGTAAGACAGTTTTTAATGTGTTAGAAGTTATATGCACAAAACCTTATGTTAGGACTTCAATGCTCAAGATTGTAAGTTTACAGGTTTCTGAGACCAGTAATGTTGAAATAGTGCTTCTGTTCAAATGAAGTGAAATCTAGCCCAAATCTGCTCAAAAGCTTGTCTCTCTATGAGAGAAAGCGGCTTCATTCAATATTCAGTGCAAATCTTGCCAAACTAAAAGATGCTTATGCCTTATGAAATACAATGTTTTTGCAATGCTGTAAGACAGTTTATAATGTGTTAGAAGTTTATGCACAAAAACACATGTTAGGACTTCAATGCTCAAGATTGTCAGTTTACAGGTTTCTGAGACGAGTAATGTTGAAATAGTGCTTCTGTTCAAATGAAGTGAAATCTAGCCCAAATCTGCTCAAAAGCTTGTCTCTCTATGAGAGAAAGCTGCTTCATTCAATATTCAGTGCAAATCTTGCCAAACTGAAAGATGCTTATGCCTTATGAAATACAATGTTTTTGCAATGCTGTAAGACAGTTTTTAATGTGTTAGAAGTTATATGCACAAAAACATATGTTAGAACTTCAATGCTCAAGATTGTCAGTTTACAGGTTTCTGAGACCAGTAATGTTGAAATAGTGCTTCTGTTCAAATGAAGTGAAATCTAGCCCAAATCTGCTCAAAAGCTTGTCTCTCTGTGAGATAGAGCTGCTTCATTAATGTTCAGTGCAAATCTTGCCAAACTGAAAGATGCTTATGCCTTATGAAATACAATGTTTTTGCAATGCTGTAAGACAGTTTTTAATGTGTTAGAAGTTTATGCACAAAAACACGTTAGGACTTCAATGCTCAAGATTGTCAGTTTACAGGTTTCTGAGACCAGTAATGTTGAAATAGTGCTTCTGTTCAAATGAAGTGAAATCTAGCCCAAATCTGCTCAAAAGCTTGTCTCTCTGTGAGATAGAGCTGCTTCATTAATGTTCAGTGCAAATCTTGCCAAACTGAAAGATGCTTATGCCTTATGAAATACAATGTTTTTGCAATGCTGTAAGACAGTTTTTAATGTGTTAGAAGTTTATGCACAAAAACACGTTAGGACTTCAATGCTCAAGATTGTCAGTTTACAGGTTTCTGAGACCAGTAATGTTGAAATAGTGCTTCTGTTCAAATGAAGTGAAATCTAGCCCAAATCTGCTCAAAAGCTTGTCTCTTTATAAGAGAAAGCTGCTTCATTCAATATTCAATGCAAATCTTGCCAAACTGAAAGATGCTTATGCCTTATGAAATGCAATGTTTTTGCAATGCTGTAAGACAGTTTTTAATGTGTTAGAAGTTATATGCACAAAACCTTATGTTAGGACTTCAATGCTCAAGATTGTCAGTTTACAGGTTTCTGAGACCAGTAATGTTGAAATAGTGCTTCTGTTCAAATGAAGTGAAATCTAGCCCAAATCTGCTCAAAAGCTTGTCTCTCTGTGAGATCGAGCTGCTTCATTCAATGTTCAGTGCAAATCTTGCCAAACTGAAAGATGCTTATATCTTTTGAAATAAAATGATTTCTGCAATGCAGTGAGACTGTTTTTAATGTGTTAGACGTTATATGCACAAAAACTTATGTTAGGACTTCAATGCTCAAGATTGTCAGTTTACAGGTTTCTGAGACCAGTTATGTTGAAATAGTGCTTCTGTTCAAATGAAGTGAAATCTAGCCCAAATCTGCTCAAAAGCTTGTCTCTCTATGAGAGAAAGCTGCTTCATTCAATATTCAGTGCAAATCTTGCCAAACTGAAAGATGCTTGTGCCTTATGAAATACAATGTTTTTGCAATGCTGTAAGACAGTTTTTAATGTGTTAGAAGTTATATGCACAAAAACTTATGTTAGGACTTCAATGCTCAAGATTGTCAGTTTACAGGTTTCTGAGACCAGTTATGTTGAAATAGTGCTTCTGTTCAAATGAAGTGAAATCTAGCCCAAATCTGCTCAAAAGCTTCTCTCTCTATGAGAGAAAGCTGCTTCATTCAATATTCAGTGCAAATCTTGCCAAACTGAAAGATGCTTGTGCCTTATGAAATACAATGTTTTGCAATGCTGTAAGACAGTTTTTAATGTGTTAGAAGTTATATGCACAAAAACTTATGTTAGGACTTCAATGCTCAAGATTGTCAGTTTACAGGTTTCTGAGACCAGTAATGTTGAAATAGTGCTTCTGTTCAAATGAAGTGAAATATAGCCCAAATCTGCTCAAAAGCTTGTCTCTTTATAAAAGAAAGCTGCTTCATTCAATATTCAGTGCAAATCTTGCCAAACTGCAAGATGCTTATGCCTTAAGAAATACAATGTTTTTGCAATGCTTTAAGACAGTTTTTAATGTGTTAGAAGTTATATGCACAAAAACATATGTTAGGACTTCAGTGCTCAAGATTGTCAATTTACAGGTTTCTGAGACCAGTAATGTTGAATTAGTGCTTCTGTTCAAATTAAGTGAAATCTAGCCCAAATCTGCTCAAAAGCTTGTCTCTTTATAAGAGAAAGCTGCTTCATTCAATATTCAGTGCAAATCTTGCCAAACTGAAAGATGCTTATGCCTTATGAAATACAATGTTTTTGCAATGCTGTAAGACAGTTTTTAATGTGTTAGAAGTTATATGAACAAAAACACATGTTAGGACTTCAATGCTCAAAATTGTCATTTTACAGGTTTCTGAGACGAGTAATGTTGAAATAGTGCTTCTGATTAAATGAAGTGAAATCTAGCCAAAATCTGCTCAAAAGCTTGTCTCTTTATAAGAGAAAGCTGCTTCATTCAATATTCAGTGCAAATCTTGCCAAACTGAAAGATGCTTAAGCCTTATGAAATACAATGTTTTTGCAATGCTGTAAGACAGTTTTTAATGTGTTAGAAGTTATATGCACAAAACCTTATGTTAGGACTTCAATGCTCAAGATTGTCAGTTTACAGGATTCTGAGACCAGTAATGTTGAAATAGTGCTTCTGTTAAAATGAAGTGAAATCTAGCCCAAATCTGCTCAAAAGCTTGTCTCTTTATGAGAGAAAGCTGCTTCATTCAATATTCAGTGCAAATCTTGCCAAACTGAAAGATGCTTATGCCTTATGAAATACAATGTTTTTGCAATGCTGTAAGACAGTTTATAATGTGTTAGAAGTTATATGCACAAAACCTTATGTTAGGACTTCAATGCTCAAGATTGTCAGTTTACAGGTTTCTGAGACCAGTAATGTTGAAATAGTGCTTCTGTTCAAATGAAGTGAAATCTAGCCCAAATCTGCTCAAAAGCTTGTCTTTCTGTGAGATAGAGCTGCTTCATTCAATGTTCAGTGCAAATCTTGCCAAACTGAAAGATGCTTATGTCTTTTGAAATAAAATGATTTCTGCAATGCAGTGAGACAGTTTTTAATGTGTTAGAAGTTATATGCACAAAAACTTATGTTAGGACTTCAATGCTCAAGATTGTCAGTTTACAGGTTTCTGAGACCAGTAATGTTGAAATAGTGCTTCTGTTCAAATGAAGTGAAATCTAGCCCAAATCTGCTCAAAAGCTTGTCTCTTTAAAAGAGAAAGCTGCTTCATTCAATATTCAGTGCAAATCTTGCCAAACTCAAAGATTCTTATGCCTTATGAAATACAATGTTTTTGCAATGCTGTAAGACAGTTTTTAATGTGTTAGAAGTTATATGCACAAAAACATATGTTAGGACTTCAATGTCCAATATTGTCAATTTACAGGTTTCTGAGACCAGTAATGTTGAAATAGTGCTTCTGTTCAAATGAAGTGAAATCTAGCCCAAATCTGCTCAAAAGCTTGTCTTTCTGTGAGATAGAGCTGCTTCATTCAATGTTCAGTGCAAATCTTGCCAAACTGAAAGATGCTTATGTCTTTTGAAATAAAATGATTTCTGCAATGCTGTGAGACAGTTTTTAATGTGTTAGAAGTTATATGCACAAAAACTTATGTTAGGACTTCAATGCTCAAGATTGTCAGTTTACAGGTTTCTGAGACCAGTAATGTTGAAATAGTGCTTCTGTTCAAATGAAGTGAAATCTAGCCCAAATCTGCTCAAAAGCTTGTCTCTCTGTGAGATAGAGCTGCTTCATTAATGTTCAGTGCAAATCTTGCCAAACTGAAAGATGCTTATGCCTTATGAAATACAATGTTTTTGCAATGCTGTAAGACAGTTTTTAATGTGTTAGAAGTTTATGCAAAAAACACATGTTAGGACTACAATGCTCAAGATTGTCAGTTTACAGGTTTCTGAGAGCAGTAATGTTGAAATAGTGCTTCTGTTCAAATGAAGTGAAATCTAGCCCAAATCTGCTCAAAAGCTTGTCTCTTTAAAAGAGAAAGCTGCTTCATTCAATATTCAGTGCAAATCTTGCCAAACTGAAAGATGCTTATGCCTTATGAAATACAATGTTTTTGCAATGCTGTAAGACAGTTTTTAATGTGTTAGAAGTTATATGCACAAAAACATATGTTAGGACTTCAATGTCCAAGATTGTCAATTTACAGGTTTCTAACACCATTAATGTTGAAATAGTGCTTCTGTTCAAATGAAGTGAAATCTAGGCCAAATCTGCTCAAAAGCTTGTCTCTCTGAGATAGAGCTGCTTCATTCAATATTCAGTGCAAATCTTGCCAAACTGAAAAATGCTTATGCCTTATGAAATACAATGTTTTTGCAATGCTGTAAGACAGTTTATAATGTGTTAGAAGTTTATGCACAAAAACACATGTTAGGACTTCAATGCTCAAGATTGTCAGTTTACAGGTTTCTGAGACGAGTAATGTTGAAATAGTGCTTCTGTTCAAATGAAGTGAAATCTAGCCCAAATCTGCTCAAAAACTTGTCTCTTTATAAGAGAAAGCTGCTTCATTCAATATTCAGTGCAAATCTTGCCAAACTGAAAGATGCTTATGCCTTATGAAATACAATGTTTTTGCAATGCTGTAAGACAGTTTTTAATGTGTTAGAAGTTATATGCACAAAACCTTATGTTAGGACTTCAATGCTATAGATTGTAAGTTTACAGGTTTCTAAGACCAGTAATGTTGAATTAGTGCTTCTGTTCAAATTAAGTGAAATCTAGCCCAAATCTGCTCAAAATCTTGTCTCTCTATGAGATAGAGCTGCTTCATTAATGTTCAGTGCAAATCTTGCCAAACTGAAAGATGCTTATGCCTTATGAAATACAATGTTTTTGCTATGCTGTAAGACAGTTTTTAGTGTGTTAGAAGTTATATGCACAAAAACACATGTTAGGACTTCAATGCTCAAAATTGTCATTTTACAGGTTTCTGAGACGAGTAATGTTGAAATAGTGCTTCTGTTCAAATGAAGTGAAATCTAGCCCAAATCTGCTCAAAAGCTTGTCTCTTTATAAGAGAAAGCTGCTTCATTCAATATTCAGTGCAAATCTTGCCAAACTGAAAGATGCTTATGCCTTATGAAATACAATGTTTTTGCAATGCTGTAAGACAGTTTTTAATGTGTTAGAAGTTATATGCACAAAAACACATGTTAGGACTTCAATGCTCAAAATTGTCATTTTACAGGTTTCTGAGACGAGTAATGTTGAAATAGTGCTTCTGATTAAATGAAGTGAAATCTAGCCCAAATCTGCTCAAAAGCTTGTCTCTCTATGAGAGAAAGCTGCTTCATTCAATACTCAGTGCAAATCTTGCCAAACTGAAAGATGCTTATGCCTTATGAAATACAATGTTTTTGCAATGCTGTAAGACAGTTTTTAATGTGTTAGAAGTTTATGCACAAAAACACGTTAGGACTTCAATGCTCAAGATTGTCAATTTACAGGTTTCTGAGACCAGTAATGTTGAAATAGTGCTTCTGTTCAAATGAAGTGAAATCTAGCCCAAATCTGCTCAAAAGCTTGTCTCTTTATGAGAGAAAGCTGCTTCATTCAATATTCAGTGCAAATCTTGCCAAACTGAAAGATGCTTATGCCTTATGAAATACAATGTTTTTGCAATGCTGTAAGACAGTTTATAATGTGTTAGAAGTTATATGCACAAAACCTTATGTTAGGACTTCAATGCTCAAGATTGTCAGTTTACAGGTTTCTGAGACCAGTAATGTTGAAATAGTGCTTCTGTTCAAATGAAGTGAAATCTAGCCCAAATCTGCTCAAAAGCTTGTCTTTCTGTGAGATAGAGCTGCTTCATTCAATGTTCAGTGCAAATCTTGCCAAACTGAAAGATGCTTATGTCTTTTGAAATAAAATGATTTCTGCAATGCTGTGAGACAGTTTTTAATGTGTTAGAAGTTATATGCACAAAAACTTATGTTAGGACTTCAATGCTCAAGATTGTCAGTTTACAGGTTTCTGAGACCAGTAATGTTGAAATAGTGCTTCTGTTCAAATGAAGTGAAATCTAGCCCAAATCTGCTCAAAAGCTTGTCTCTCTGTGAGATAGAGCTGCTTCATTAATGTTCAGTGCAAATCTTGCCAAACTGAAAGATGCTTATGCCTTATGAAATACAATGTTTTTGCAATGCTGTAAGACAGTTTTTAATGTGTTAGAAGTTTATGCAAAAAACACATGTTAGGACTTCAATGCTCAAGATTGTCAGTTTACAGGTTTCTGAGAGCAGTAATGTTGAAATAGTGCTTCTGTTCAAATGAAGTGAAATCTAGCCCAAATCTGCTCAAAAGCTTGTCTCTTTAAAAGAGAAAGCTGCTTCATTCAATATTCAGTGCAAATCTTGCCAAACTGAAAGATGCTTATGCCTTATGAAATACAATGTTTTTGCAATGCTGTAAGACAGTTTTTAATGTGTTAGAAGTTATATGCACAAAAACATATGTTAGGACTTCAATGTCCAAGATTGTCAATTTACAGGTTTCTAACACCATTAATGTTGAAATAGTGCTTCTGTTCAAATGAAGTGAAATCTAGGCCAAATCTGCTCAAAAGCTTGTCTCTCTGAGATAGAGCTGCTTCATTCAATATTCAGTGCAAATCTTGCCAAACTGAAAAATGCTTATGCCTTATGAAATACAATGTTTTTGCAATGCTGTAAGACAGTTTTTAATGTGTTAGAAGTTATATGCACAAAACCTTATGTTAGGACTTCAATGCTCAAGATTGTAAGTTTACAGGTTTCTGAGACCAGTAATGTTGAAATAGTGCTTCTGTTCAAATGAAGTGAAATCTAGCCCAAATCTGCTCAAAAGCTTGTCTCTCTATGAGAGAAAGCGGCTTCATTCAATATTCAGTGCAAATCTTGCCAAACTGAAAGATGCTTATGCCTTATGAAATACAATGTTTTTGCAATGCTGTAAGACAGTTTATAATGTGTTAGAAGTTTATGCACAAAAACACATGTTAGGACTTCAATGCTCAAGATTGTCAGTTTACAGGTTTCTGAGACGAGTAATGTTGAAATAGTGCTTCTGTTCAAATGAAGTGAAATCTAGCCCAAATCTGCTCAAAAACTTGTCTCTTTATAAGAGAAAGCTGCTTCATTCAATATTCAGTGCAAATCTTGCCAAACTGAAAGATGCTTATGCCTTATGAAATACAATGTTTTTGCAATGCTGTAAGACAGTTTTTAATGTGTTAGAAGTTATATGCACAAAACCTTATGTTAGGACTTCAATGCTATAGATTGTAAGTTTACAGGTTTCTAAGACCAGTAATGTTGAATTAGTGCTTCTGTTCAAATTAAGTGAAATCTAGCCCAAATCTGCTCAAAATCTTGTCTCTCTATGAGATAGAGCTGCTTCATTAATGTTCAGTGCAAATCTTGCCAAACTGAAAGATGCTTATGCCTTATGAAATACAATGTTTTTGCTATGCTGTAAGACAGTTTTTAGTGTGTTAGAAGTTATATGCACAAAAACACATGTTAGGACTTCAATGCTCAAAATTGTCATTTTACAGGTTTCTGAGACGAGTAATGTTGAAATAGTGCTTCTGTTCAAATGAAGTGAAATCTAGCCCAAATCTGCTCAAAAGCTTGTCTCTTTATAAGAGAAAGCTGCTTCATTCAATATTCAGTGCAAATCTTGCCAAACTGAAAGATGCTTATGTCTTATAAAATAAAATGATTTCTGCAATGCATTGAGATAGTTTTTAATGTGTTAGAAGTTATCTGCACAAAAACTTATGTTACGACTTCAATGATCAAGATTGTCAGTTTACAGGTTTCTGAGACCAGTTATGTTGAAATAGTGCTTCTGTTCAAATGAAGTGAAATCTAGGCCAAATCTGCTCAAAAGCTTGTCTCTCTATGAGAGAAAGCTGCTTCATTCAATATTCAGTGAAAATCTTGCCAAACTGAAAGATGCTTATGTCTTATAAAATAAAATGATTTCTGCAATGCAGTGAGACAGTTTTTAATGTGTTAGAAGTTATCTGCACAAAAACTTATGTTACGACTTCAATGCTCAAGATTGTCAGTTTACAGGTTTCTGAGACCAGTTATGTTGAAATAGTGCTTCTGTTCAAATGAAGTGAAATCTAGCCCAAATCTGCTCAAAAGCTTGTCTCTCTATGAGAGAAAGCTGCTTCATTCAATATTCAGTGCAAATCTTGCCAAACTGAAAGATGCTTATGCCTTATGAAATACAATGTTTTTGCAATGCTGTAAGACAGTTTTTAATGTGTTAGAAGTTATATGCACAAAACCTTATGTTAGGACTTCAATGCTCAAGATTGTAAGTTTACAGGTTTCTGAGACCAGTAATGTTGAAATAGTGCTTCTGTTCAAATGAAGTGAAATCTAGCCCAAATCTGCTCAAAAGCTTGTCTCTCTATGAGAGAAAGCGGCTTCATTCAATATTCAGTGCAAATCTTGCCAAACTGAAAGATGCTTATGCCTTATGAAATACAATGTTTTTGCAATGCTGTAAGACAGTTTATAATGTGTTAGAAGTTTATGCACAAAAACACATGTTAGGACTTCAATGCTCAAGATTGTCAGTTTACAGGTTTCTGAGACGAGTAATGTTGAAATAGTGCTTCTGTTCAAATGAAGTGAAATCTAGCCCAAATCTGCTCAAAAGCTTGTCTCTCTATGAGAGAAAGTTGCTTCATTCAATATTCAGTGCAAATCTTGCCAAACTGAAAGATGCTTATGCCTTATGAAATACAATGTTTTTGCAATGCTGTAAGACAGTTTTTAATGTGTTAGAAGTTTATGCAAAAAAACACATGTTAGGACTTCAATGCTCAAGATTGTCAGTTTACAGGTTTCTGAGACCAGTTATGTTGAAATAGTGCTTCTGTTCAAATGAAGTGAAATCTAGCCCAAATCTGCTCAAAACTTGTCTCTCTATGAGAGAAAGCTGCTTCATTCAATATTCAGTGCAAATCTTGCCAAACTGAAAGATGCTTGTGCCTTATGAAATACAATGTTTTTGCAATGCTGTAAGACAGTTTTTAATGTGTTAGAAGTTATATGCACAAAAACATATGTTAGGACTTCACTGCTCAAGATTGTCAATTTACAGGTTTCTGAGACCAGTAATGTTGAAATAGTGCTTCTGTTCAAATGAAGTGAAATCTAGCCCAAATCTGCTCAAAAGCTTGTCTCTCTATGAGAGAAAGCTGCTTCATTCAATATTCAGTGCAAATCTTGCCAAACTGAAAGATGCTTATGCCTTATGAAATACAATGTTTTTGCAATGCTGTAAGACAGTTTTTAATGTTTTAGAAGTTATATGCACAAAAACACATGTTAGGACTTCAATGCTCAAAATTGTCATTTTACAGGTTTCTGAGACCAGTAATGTTGAAATAGTGCTTCTGTTCAAATGAAGTGAAATCTAGCCCAAACCTGCTCAAAAGCTTGTCTCTCTATGAGAGAAAGCTGCTTCATTCAATATTCAGTGCAAATCTTGCCAAACTGAAAGATGCTTATGCCTTATGAAATACAATGTTTTTGCAATGCTGTAAGACAGTTTTTAATGTTTTAGAAGTTATATGCACAAAAACACATGTTAGGACTTCAATGCTCAAAATTGTCATTTTACAGGTTTCTGAGACCAGTAATGTTGAAATAGTGCTTCTGTTCAAATGAAGTGAAATCTAGCCCAAACCTGCTCAAAAGCTTGTCTCTCTATGAGAGAAAGCTGCTTCATTCAATATTCAGTGCAAATCTTGCCAAACTGAAAGATGCTTATGCCTTATGAAATACAATGTTTTTGCAATGCTGTAAGACAGTTTTTAATGTGTTAGAAGTTATATGCACAAAAACATATGTTAGGACTTCAATGCTCAAGATTGTCAATTTACAGGTTTCTGAGACCAGTAATGTTGAAATAATGCTTCTGATTAAATGAAGTGAAATCTAGCCCAAATCTGCTCAAAAGCTTGTCTCTCTATGAGAGAAAGCTGCTTCATTCAATATTCAGTGCAAATCTTGCCAAACTGAAAGATGCTTATGCCTTATGAAATACAATGTTTTTGCAATGCTGTAAGACAGTTTTTAATGTTTTAGAAGTTATATGCACAAAAACACATGTTAGGACTTCAATGCTCAAAATTGTCATTTTACAGGTTTCTGAGACGAGTAATGTTGAAATAGTGCTTCTGTTCAAATGAAGTTGAAATCTAGCCCAAATCTGCTCAAAAGCTTGTCTCTCTATGAGAGAAAGCTGCTTCATTCAATATTCAGTGCAAATCTTGCCAAACTAAAAGATGCTTATGTCTTATAAAATAAAATGATTTCTGCAATGCAGTGAGACAGTTTTTAATGTGTTAGAAGTTATCTGCACAAAAACTTATGTTAGGACTTCAATGCTCAAGATTGTCAGTTTACAGGTTTCTGAGACCAGTTATGTTGAAATAGTGCTTCTGTTCAAATGAAGTGAAATCTAGCCCAAATCTGCTCAAAAGCTTGTCTCTCTATGAGAGAAAGCTGCTTCATTCAATATTCAGTGCAAATCTTGCCAAACTGAAAGATACTTATGCCTTATTAAATACAATGTTTTTGCAATGCTGTAAGACAGTTTTTAATGTGTTAGAAGTTATATGCACAAAACCTTATGTTAGGACTTCAATGCTCAAGATTGTAAGTTTACAGGTTTCTGAGACCAGTAATGTTGAAATAGTGCTTCTGTTCAAATGAAGTGAAATCTAGCCCAAATCTGCTCAAAAGCTTGTCTCTCTATGAGAGAAAGCGGATTCATTCAATATTCAGTGCAAATCTTGCCAAACTGAAAGATGCTTATGCCTTATGAAATACAATGTTTTTGCAATGCTGTAAGACAGTTTATAATGTGTTAGAAGTTTATGCACAAAAACACATGTTAGGACTTCAATGCTCAAGATTGTCAGTTTACAGGTTTCTGAGACGAGTAATGTTGAAATAGTGCTTCTGTTCAAATGAAGTGAAATCTAGCCCAAATCTGCTCAAAAGCTTGTCTCTCTATGAGAGAAAGCTGCTTCATTCAATATTCAGTGCAAATCTTGCCAAACTGAAAGATGCTTATGCCTTATGAAATACAATGTTTTTGCAATGCTGTAAGACAGTTTTTAATGTGTTAGAAGTTTATGCAAAAAAACACATGTTAGGACTTCAATGCTCAAGATTGTCAGTTTACAGGTTTCTGAGACCAGTTATGTTGAAATAGTGCTTCTGTTCAAATGAAGTGAAATCTAGCCCAAATCTGCTCAAAACTTGTCTCTCTATGAGAGAAAGCTGCTTCATTCAATATTCAGTGCAAATCTTGCCAAACTGAAAGATGCTTGTGCCTTATGAAATACAATGTTTTTGCAATGCTGTAAGACAGTTTTTAATGTGTTAGAAGTTATATGCACAAAAACACATGTTAGGACTTCAATGCTCAAGATTGTCAGTTTACAGATTTCTGAGACCAGTTATGTTGAAATAGTGCTTCTGTTCAAATGAAGTGAAATCTAGCCCAAATCTGCTCAAAACCTTGTCTCTCTATGAGAGAAAGCGGCTTCATTCAATATTCAGTGCAAATCTTGCCAAACTGAAAGATGCTTATGCCTTATGAAATACAATGTTTTTGCAATGCTGTAAGACAGTTTTTAATGTGTTAGAAGTTATATGCACAAAAACACATGTTAGGACTTCAAATGCTCAAAATTGTCATTTTACAGGTTTCTGAGACGAGTAATGTTGAAATAGTGCTTCTGTTCAAATGAAGTGAAATCTAGCCCAAATCTGCTCAAAAGCTTGTCTCTCTATGAGAGAAAGCTGCTTCATTCAATATTCAGTGCAAATCTTGCCAAACTGAAAGATGCTTATGCCTTATGAAATACAATGTTTTTGCAATGCTGTAAGACAGTTTTTAATGTGTTAGAGGTTATATGCACAAAACCTTATGTTAGGACTTCAATGCTCAAGATTGTAAGTTTACAGGTTTCTGAGACCAGTAATGTTGAAATAGTGCTTCTGTTCAAATGAAGTGAAATCTAGCCCAAATCTGCTCAAAAGCTTGTCTCTCTATGAGAGAAAGCGGCTTCATTCAATATTCAGTGCAAATCTTGCCAAACTGAAAGATGCTTATGCCTTATGAAATACAATGTTTTTGCAATGCTGTAAGACAGTTTATAATGTGTTAGAAGTTTATGCACAAAAACACATGTTAGGACTTCAATGCTCAAGATTGTCAGTTTACAGGTTTCTGAGACGAGTAATGTTGAAATAGTGCTTCTGTTCAAATGAAGTGAAATCTAGCCCAAATCTGCTCAAAAGCTTGTCTCTCTATGAGAGAAAGCTGCTTCATTCAATATTCAGTGCAAATCTTGCCAAACTGAAAGATGCTTATGCCTTATGAAATACAATGTTTTTGCAATGCTGTAAGACAGTTTTTAATGTGTTAGAAGTTATATGCACAAAAACATATGTTAGGACTTCAATGCTCAAGATTGTCAGTTTACAGGTTTCTGAGACCAGTAATGTTGAAATAGTGCTTCTGTTCAAATGAAGTGAAATCTAGCCCAAACCTGCTCAAAAGCTTGTCTCTCTATGAGAGAAAGCTGCTTCATTCAATATTCAGTGCAAATCTTGCCAAACTGAAAGATGCTTGTGCCTTATGAAATACAAAGTGTTTGCAATGCTGTAAGACAGTTTTTAATGTGTTAGAAGTTATATGCACAAAAACATATGTTAGGACTTCAATGCTCAAGATTGTCAATTTACAGGTTTCTGAGACCAGTAATGTTGAAATAATGCTTCTGATTAAATGAAGTGAAATCTAGCCCAAATCTGCTCAAAAGCTTGTCTCTCTATGAGAGAAAGCTGCTTCATTCAATATTCAGTGCAAATCTTGCCAAACTGAAAGATGCTTATGCCTTATGAAATACAATGTTTTTGCAATGCTGTAAGACAGTTTTTAATGTTTTAGAAGTTATATGCACAAAAACACATGTTAGGACTTCAATGCTCAAAATTGTCATTTTACAGGTTTCTGAGACGAGTAATGTTGAAATAGTGCTTCTGTTCAAATGAAGTTGAAATCTAGCCCAAATCTGCTCAAAAGCTTGTCTCTCTATGAGAGAAAGCTGCTTCATTCAATATTCAGTGCAAATCTTGCCAAACTAAAAGATGCTTATGTCTTATAAAATAAAATGATTTCTGCAATGCAGTGAGACAGTTTTTAATGTGTTAGAAGTTATCTGCACAAAAACTTATGTTAGGACTTCAATGCTCAAGATTGTCAGTTTACAGGTTTCTGAGACCAGTTATGTTGAAATAGTGCTTCTGTTCAAATGAAGTGAAATCTAGCTCAAATCTGCTCAAAAGCTTGTCTCTCTATGAGAGAAAGCGGATTCATTCAATATTCAGTGCAAATCTTGCCAAACTGAAAGATACTTATGCCTTATTAAATACAATGTTTTTGCAATGCTGTAAGACAGTTTTTAATGTGTTAGAAGTTATATGCACAAAACCTTATGTTAGGACTTCAATGCTCAAGATTGTAAGTTTACAGGTTTCTGAGACCAGTAATGTTGAAATAGTGCTTCTGTTCAAATGAAGTGAAATCTAGCCCAAATCTGCTCAAAAGCTTGTCTCTCTATGAGAGAAAGCGGATTCATTCAATATTCAGTGCAAATCTTGCCAAACTGAAAGATGCTTATGCCTTATGAAATACAATGTTTTTGCAATGCTGTAAGACAGTTTATAATGTGTTAGAAGTTTATGCACAAAAACACATGTTAGGACTTCAATGCTCAAGATTGTCAGTTTACAGGTTTCTGAGACGAGTAATGTTGAAATAGTGCTTCTGTTCAAATGAAGTGAAATCTAGCCCAAATCTGCTCAAAAGCTTGTCTCTCTATGAGAGAAAGCTGCTTCATTCAATATTCAGTGCAAATCTTGCCAAACTGAAAGATGCTTATGCCTTATGAAATACAATGTTTTTGCAATGCTGTAAGACAGTTTTTAATGTGTTAGAAGTTTATGCAAAAAAACACATGTTAGGACTTCAATGCTCAAGATTGTCAGTTTACAGGTTTCTGAGACCAGTTATGTTGAAATAGTGCTTCTGTTCAAATGAAGTGAAATCTAGCCCAAATCTGCTCAAAACTTGTCTCTCTATGAGAGAAAGCTGCTTCATTCAATATTCAGTGCAAATCTTGCCAAACTGAAAGATGCTTGTGCCTTATGAAATACAATGTTTTTGCAATGCTGTAAGACAGTTTTTAATGTGTTAGAAGTTATATGCACAAAAACATATGTTAGGACTTCACTGCTCAAGATTGTCAGTTTACAGGTTTCTGAGACCAGTAATGTTGAAATAGTGCTTCTGTTCAAATGAAGTGAAATCTAGCCCAAATCTGCTCAAAACCTTGTCTCTCTATGAGAGAAAGCGGCTTCATTCAATATTCAGTGCAAATCTTGCCAAACTGAAAGATGCTTGTGCCTTATGAAATACAATGTTTTTGCAATGCTGTAAGACAGTTTTTAATGTGTTAGAAGTTATATGCACAAAAACATATGTTAGGACTTCACTGCTCAAGATTGTCAATTTACAGGTTTCTGAGACCAGTAATGTTGAAATAGTGCTTCTGATTAAATGAAGTGAAATCTAGCCCAAATCTGCTCAAAAGCTTGTCTCTCTATGAGAGAAAGCTGCTTCCTTCAATATTCAGTGCAAATCTTGCCAAACTGAAAGATGCTTATGCCTTATAAAATACAATGTTTTTGCAATGCTGTAAGACAGTTTTTAATGTGTTAGAAGTTATATGCACAAAAACTTATGTTAGGACTTCAATGCTCAAGATTGTCAGTTTACAGGTTTCTGAGACCAGTTATGTTGAAATAGTGCTTCTGTTCAAATGAAGTGAAATCTAGCCCAAATCTGCTCAAAACCTTGTCTCTCTATGAGAGAAAGCGGCTTCATTCAATATTCAGTGCAAATCTTGCCAAACTGAAAGATGCTTATGCCTTATGAAATACAATGTTTTTGCAATGCTGTAAGACAGTTTTTAATGTGTTAGAAGTTATATGCACAAAAACACATGTTAGGACTTCAAATGCTCAAAATTGTCATTTTACAGGTTTCTGAGACGAGTAATGTTGAAATAGTGCTTCTGTTCAAATGAAGTGAAATCTAGCCCAAATCTGCTCAAAAGCTTGTCTCTCAATGAGAGAAAGCTGCTTCATTAAATATTCAGTGCAAATCTTGCCAAACTGAAAGATGCTTATGCCTTATGAAATACAATGTTTTTGCAATGCTGTAAGACAGTTTTTAATGTGTTAGAAGTTATATGCACAAAAACATATGTTAGGACTTCAATGCTCAAGATTGTCAGTTTACAGGTTTCTGAGACCAGTAATGTTGAAATAGTGCTTCTGTTCAAATGAAGTGAAATCTAGCCCAAATCTGCTCAAAAGCTTGTCTCTCTATGAGAGAAAGCTGCTTCATTCAATATTCAGTGCAAATCTTGCCAAACTGAAAGATGCTTGTGCCTTATGAAATACAAAGTGTTTGCAATGCTGTAAGACAGTTTTTAATGTGTTAGAAGTTATATGCACAAAAACATATGTTAGGACTTCAATGCTCAAGATTGTCAATTTACAGGTTTCTGAGACCAGTAATGTTGAAATAATGCTTCTGATTAAATGAAGTGAAATCTAGCCCAAATCTGCTCAAAAGCTTGTCTCTCTATGAGAGAAAGCTGCTTCATTCAATATTCAGTGCAAATCTTGCCAAACTGAAAGATGCTTATGCCTTATGAAATACAATGTTTTTGCAATGCTGTAAGACAGTTTTTAATGTTTTAGAAGTTATATATGCACAAAAACACATGTTAGGACTTCAATGCTCAAAATTGTCATTTTACAGGTTTCTGAGACCAGTAATGTTGAAATAGTGCTTCTGTTCAAATGAAGTGAAATCTAGCCCAAATCTGCTCAAAAGCTTGTCTCTCTATGAGAGAAAGCTGCTTCATTCAATATTCAGTGCAAATCTTGCCAAACTGAAAGATGCTTGTGCCTTATGAAATACAAAGTGTTTGCAATGCTGTAAGACAGTTTTTAATGTGTTAGAAGTTATATGCACAAAAACATATGTTAGGACTTCAATGCTCAAGATTGTCAATTTACAGGTTTCTGAGACCAGTAATGTTGAAATAGTGCTTCTGATTAAATGAAGTGAAATCTAGCCCAAATCTGCTCAAAAGCTTGTCTCTCTATGAGAGAAAGCAGCTTCATTCAATATTCAGTGCAGATCTTGCCAAACTGAATGATGCTTATGCCTTATGAAATACAATGTTTTTGCAATGCTGTAAGACAGTTTTTAATGTGTCAGAAGTTATATGCACAAAAACTTATGTTACGACTTCAATGCTCAAGATTGTCAGTTTACAGGTTTCTGAGACCAGTAATGTTGAAATAGTGCTTCTGTTCAAATGAAGTGAAATCTAGCCCAAATCTGCTCAAAAGCTTGTCTTTTTATAAGAGAAAGCTGCTTCATTCAATATTCAGTGCAAATCTTGCCAAACTGAAAGATGCTTATGCCTTATGAAATACAATGTTTTTGCAATGCTGTAAGACAGTTTTTAATGTGTTAGAAGTTATATGCACAAAAACATATGTTAGGACTTCAATGCTCAAGATTGTCAGTTTACAGGTTTCTGAGACCAGTAATGTTGAAATAGTGCTTCTGTTCAAATGAAGTGAAATCTAGCCCAAATCTGCTCAAAAGCTTGTCTCTCTATGAGAGAAAGCTGCTTCATTCAATATTCAGTGCAAATCTTGCCAAACTGAAAGATGCTTGTGCCTTATGAAATACAATGTTTTTGCAATGCTGTAAGACAGTTTTTAATGTGTTAGAAGTTATATGCACAAAAACATATGTTAGGACTTCAATGCACAAGATTGTCAATTTACAGGTTTCTGAGACCAGTAATGTTGAAATAGTGCTTCTGATTAAATGAAGTGAAATCTAGCCCAAATCTGCTCAAAAGCTTGTCTCTCTATGAGAGAAAGCAGCTTCATTCAATATTCAGTGCAAATCTTGCCAAACTGAATGATGCTTATGCCTTATGAAATACAATGTTTTTGCAATGATGTAAGACAGTTTTTAATGTGTCAGAAGTTATATGCACAAAAACTTATGTTACGACTTCAATGCTCAAGATTGTCAGTTTACAGGTTTCTGAGACCAGTAATGTTGAAATAGTGCTTCTGTTCAAATGAAGGGAAATCTAGCCCAAATCTGCTCAAAAGCTTGTCTCTTTATAAGAGAAAGCTGCTTCATTCAATATTCAGTGCAAATCTTGCCAAACTGAAAGATGCTTATGCCTTATGAAATACAATGTTTTTGCAATGCTGTAAGACAGTTTATAATGTGTTAGAAGTTTATGCAAAAAACACATGTTAGGACTTCAATGCTCAAGATTGTCAGTTTACAGGTTTCTGAGACCAGTAATGTTGAAATAGTGCTTCTGTTCAAATGAAGTGAAATCTAGCCCAAATCTGCTCAAAAGCTTCTCTTTCTGTGAGATAGAGCTGCTTCATTCAATGTTCAGTGCAAATCTTGCCAAACTGAAAGATGCTTATGTCTTTTGAAATAAAATGATTTCTGCAATGCAGTGAGACTGTTTTTAATGTGTTAGAAGTTATATGCACAAAAATTATGTTATAGGACTTCAATGCTCAAGATTATCAGTTTACAGGTTTCTGAGACAGTAATGTTGAAATAGTGCTTCTTTTCAAATGAAGTGAAATCTAGCCCAAATCTGCTCAAAAGCTTGTCTCTTTTATAAGAGAAAGCTGCTTCGTTCAATAATCAGTGCAAATCTTGCCAAACTGAAAGATGCTTATGCCTTATGAAATACAATGTTTTTGCAATGCTGTAAGACAGTTTTTAATGTGTTAGAAGTTATATGCACAAAAACATATGTTAGTACTTCAATGTTCAAGATTGTCAATTTACAGGTTTCTGAGACCAGTAGTGTTGAAATAGTGCTTCTGTTCAAATGAAGTAAAATCTAGCCCAAATCTGCTCAAAAGCTTGTCTCTCTGAGATAGAGCTGCTTCATTCAATATTCAGTGCAAATCTTGCCAAACTGAAAAATGCTTATGCCTTATGAAATACAATGTTTTTGCAATGCTGTAAGACAGTTTTTAATGTGTTAGAAGTTATATGCACAAAAACACATGTTAGGACTTCAATGCTCAAAATTGTCATTTTACAGGTTTCTGAGACGAGTAATGTTGAAATAGTGCTTCTGTTCAAATGAAGTGAAATCTAGCCCAAATCTGCTCAAAAGCTTGTCTCTCTGTGAGATAGAGCTGCTTCATTCAATGTTCAGTGCATATCTTGCCAAACTGAAAGATGCTTATGTCTTTTGAAATAAAATGATTTCTGCAATGCAGTGAGACTGTTTTTAATGTGTTAGAAGTTATATGCACAAAAATTATGTTAGGACTTCAATGCTCAAGATTATCAGTTTACAGGTTTCTGAGACAGTAATGTTGAAATAGTGCTTCTTTTCAAATGAAGTGAAATCTAGCCCAAATCTGCTCAAAAGCTTGTCTCTTTTATAAGAGAAAGCTGCTTCGTTCAATAATCAGTGCAAATCTTGCCAAACTGAAAGATGCTTATGCCTTATGAAATACAATATTTTTGCAATGCTGTAAGACAGTTTTTAATGTGTTAGAAGTTATATGCACAAAAACACATGTTAGGACTTCAATGCTCAAAATTGTCATTTTACAGGTTTCTGAGACGAGTAATGTTGAAATAGTGCTTCTGTTCAAATGAAGTGAAATCTAGCCCAAATCTGCTCAAAAGCTTGTCTCTCTATGAGAGAAAGCTGCTTCATTCAATATTCAGTGCAAATCTTGCCAAACTGAAAGATGCTTGTGCCTTATGAAATACAATGTTTTTGCAATGCTGTAAGACAGTTTTTAATGTGTTAGAAGTTATATGCACAAAAACATATGTTAGGACTTCAGTGCTCAAGATTGTCAGTTTACAGGTTTCTGAGACCAGTTATGTTGAAATAGTGCTTCTGTTCAAATGAAGTGAAATCTAGCCCAAATCTGCTCAAAAGCTTGTCTCTCTATGAGAGAAAGCTGCTTCATTCAATATTCAGTGCAAATCTTGCCAAACTGAAAGATGCTTATGCCTTATGAAATACAATGTTTTTGCAATGCTGTAAGACAGTTTTTAATGTGTTAGAAGTTATATGCACAAAAACATATGATAGGACTTCAATGCTCAAGATTGTAAGTTTACAGGTTTCTGAGACCAGTAATGTTGAAATAGTGCTTCTGTTCAAATGAAGTGAAATCTAGCCCAAATCTGCTCAAAAGTTTGTCTCTCTATGAGAGAAAGCTGCTTCATTTAATATTCAGTGCAAATCCTGCCAAACTGAAAGATGCTTATGCCTTATGAAATACAATGTTTTTGCAATGCTGTAAGACAGTTTTTAATGTGTTAGAAGTTATATGCACAAAACCTTATGTTAGGACTTCAATGCTCAAGATTGTAAGTTTACAGGTTTCTGAGACCAGTAATGTTGAAATAGTGCTTCTGTTCAAATGAAGTGAAATCTAGCCCAAATCTGCTCAAAAGCTTGTCTCTCTATGAGAGAAAGCGGCTTCATTCAATATTCAGTGCAAATCTTGCCAAACTGAAAGATGCTTATGCCTTATGAAATACAATGTTTTTGCAATGCTGTAAGACAGTTTATAATGTGTTAGAAGTTTATGCACAAAAACACATGTTAGGACTTCAATGCTCAAGATTGTCAGTTTACAGGTTTCTGAGACCAGTAATGTTGAAATAGTGCTTCTGTTCAAATGAAGTGAAATCTAGCCCAAATCTGCTCAAAAGCTTGTCTCTCTATGAGAGAAAGCTGCTTCATTCAATATTCAGTGCAAATCTTGCCAAACTGAAAGATGCTTATGCCTTATGAAATACAATGTTTTTGCAATGCTGTAAGACAGTTTTTAATGTGTTAGAAGTTTATGCAAAAAAACACATGTTAGGACTTCAATGCTCAAGATTGTCAGTTTACAGGTTTCTGAGACCAGTTATGTTGAAATAGTGCTTCTGTTCAAATGAAGTGAAATCTAGCCAAAATCTGCTCAAAAGCTTGTCTCTCTATGAGAGAAAGCTGCTTCATTCAATATTCAGCGCAAATCTTGCCAAACTGAAAGATGCTTGTGCCTTATGAAATACAATGTTTTTGCAATGCTGTAAGACAGTTTTTAATGTGTTAGAAGTTATATGCACAAAAACATATGTTAGGACTTCAGTGCTCAAGATTGTCAATTTACAGGTTTCTGAGACCAGTAATGTTGAAATAGTGCTTCTGATTAAATGAAGTGAAATCTAGCCCAAATCTGCTCAAAAGCTTGTCTCTCTATGAGAGAAAGCTGCTTCATTCAATATTCAGTGCAAATCTTGCCAAACTGAAAGATGCTTATGCCTTATGAAATACAATGTTTTTGCAATGCTGTAAGACAGTTTTTAATGTGTTAGAAGTTATATGCACAAAAACTTATGTTAGGACTTCAATGCTCAAGATTGTCAGTTTACAGGTTTCTGAGACCAGTTATGTTGAAATAGTGCTTCTGTTCAAATGAAGTGAAATCTAGCCCAAATCTGCTCAAAAGCTTGTCTCTCTATGAGAGAAAGCTGCTTCATTCAATATTCAGTGCAAATCTTGCCAAACTGAAAGATGCTTATGCCTTATGAAATACAATGTTTTTGCAATGCTGTAAGACAGTTTTTAATGTGTTAGAAGTTATATGCACAAAAACACATGTTAGGACTTCAAATGCTCAAAATTGTCATTTTACAAGTTTCTGAGACGAGTAATGTTGAAATAGTGCTTCTGTTCAAATGAAGTGAAATCTAGCCCAAATCTGCTCAAAAGCTTGTCTCTCTATGAGAGAAAGCTGCTTCATTCAATATTCAGTGCAAATCTTGTCAAACTGAAAGATGCTTGTGCCTTATGAAATACAATGTTTTTGCAATGCTGTAAGACAGTTTTTAATGTGTTAGAAGTTATATGCACAAAAACATATGTTAGGACTTCAATGCTCAAGATTGTCAGTTTACAGGTTTCTGAGACCAGTAATGTTGAAATAGTGCTTCTGTTCAAATGAAGTGAAATCTAGCCCAAATCTGCTCAAAAGCTTGTCTCTTTATAAGAGAAAGCTGCTTCATTCAATATTCAGTGCAAATCTTGCCAAACTGAAAGATGCTTATGCCTTATGAAATACAATGTTTTTGCAATGCTGTAAGACAGTTTTTAATGTGTTAGAAGTTATATGCACAAAAACATATGATAGGACTTCAATGCTCAAGATTGTAAGTTTACAGGTTTCTGAGACCAGTAATGTTGAAATAGTGCTTCTGTTCAAATGAAGTGAAATCTAGCCCAAATCTGCTCAAAAGTTTGTCTCTCTATGAGAGAAAGCTGCTTCATTTAATATTCAGTGCAAATCCTGCCAAACTGAAAGATGCTTATGCCTTATGAAATACAATGTTTTTGCAATGCTGTAAGACAGTTTTTAATGTGTTAGAAGTTATATGCACAAAACCTTATGTTAGGACTTCAATGCTCAAGATTGTAAGTTTACAGGTTTCTGAGACCAGTAATGTTGAAATAGTGCTTCTGTTCAAATGAAGTGAAATCTAGCCCAAATCTGCTCAAAAGCTTGTCTCTCTATGAGAGAAAGCGGCTTCATTCAATATTCAGTGCAAATCTTGCCAAACTGAAAGATGCTTATGCCTTATGAAATACAATGTTTTTGCAATGCTGTAAGACAGTTTATAATGTGTTAGAAGTTTATGCACAAAAACACATGTTAGGACTTCAATGCTCAAGATTGTCAGTTTACAGGTTTCTGAGACCAGTAATGTTGAAATAGTGCTTCTGTTCAAATGAAGTGAAATCTAGCCCAAATCTGCTCAAAAGCTTGTCTCTCTATGAGAGAAAGCTGCTTCATTCAATATTCAGTGCAAATCTTGCCAAACTGAAAGATGCTTATGCCTTATGAAATACAATGTTTTTGCAATGCTGTAAGACAGTTTTTAATGTGTTAGAAGTTTATGCAAAAAAACACATGTTAGGACTTCAATGCTCAAGATTGTCAGTTTACAGGTTTCTGAGACCAGTTATGTTGAAATAGTGCTTCTGTTCAAATGAAGTGAAATCTAGCCAAAATCTGCTCAAAAGCTTGTCTCTCTATGAGAGAAAGCTGCTTCATTCAATATTCAGCGCAAATCTTGCCAAACTGAAAGATGCTTGTGCCTTATGAAATACAATGTTTTTGCAATGCTGTAAGACAGTTTTTAATGTGTTAGAAGTTATATGCACAAAAACATATGTTAGGACTTCAGTGCTCAAGATTGTCAATTTACAGGTTTCTGAGACCAGTAATGTTGAAATAGTGCTTCTGATTAAATGAAGTGAAATCTAGCCCAAATCTGCTCAAAAGCTTGTCTCTCTATGAGAGAAAGCTGCTTCATTCAATATTCAGTGCAAATCTTGCCAAACTGAAAGATGCTTATGCCTTATGAAATACAATGTTTTTGCAATGCTGTAAGACAGTTTTTAATGTGTTAGAAGTTATATGCACAAAAACTTATGTTAGGACTTCAATGCTCAAGATTGTCAGTTTACAGGTTTCTGAGACCAGTTATGTTGAAATAGTGCTTCTGTTCAAATGAAGTGAAATCTAGCCCAAATCTGCTCAAAAGCTTGTCTCTCTATGAGAGAAAGCTGCTTCATTCAATATTCAGTGCAAATCTTGCCAAACTGAAAGATGCTTATGCCTTATGAAATACAATGTTTTTGCAATGCTGTAAGACAGTTTTTAATGTGTTAGAAGTTATATGCACAAAAACACATGTTAGGACTTCAAATGCTCAAAATTGTCATTTTACAAGTTTCTGAGACGAGTAATGTTGAAATAGTGCTTCTGTTCAAATGAAGTGAAATCTAGCCCAAATCTGCTCAAAAGCTTGTCTCTCTATGAGAGAAAGCTGCTTCATTCAATATTCAGTGCAAATCTTGTCAAACTGAAAGATGCTTGTGCCTTATGAAATACAATGTTTTTGCAATGCTGTAAGACAGTTTTTAATGTGTTAGAAGTTATATGCACAAAAACATATGTTAGGACTTCAATGCTCAAGATTGTCAGTTTACAGGTTTCTGAGACCAGTAATGTTGAAATAGTGCTTCTGTTCAAATGAAGTGAAATCTAGCCCAAATCTGCTCAAAAGCTTGTCTCTTTATAAGAGAAAGCTGCTTCATTCAATATTCAGTGCAAATCTTGCCAAACTGAAAGATGCTTATGCCTTATGAAATACAATGTTTTTGCAATGCTGTAAGACAGTTTATAATGTGTTAGAAGTTATATGCACAAAACCTTATGTTAGGACTTCAATGCTCAAGATTGTCAGTTTACAGGTTTCTGAGACCAGTAATGTTGAAATAGTGCTTCTGTTCAAATGAAGTGAAATCTAGCCCAAATCTGCTCAAAAGCTTGTCTCTCTGTGAGATAGAGCTGCTTCATTAATGTTCAGTGCAAATCTTGCCAAACTGAAAGATGCTTATGCCTTATGAAATACAATGTTTTTGCAATGCTGTAAGACAGTTTTTAATTTGTTAGAAGTTTATGCAAAAAACACATGTTAGGACTTCAATGCTCAAGACTGTCAGTTTACAGGTTTCTGAGAGCAGTAATGTTGAAATAGTGCTTCTGTTCAAATGAAGTGAAATCTAGCCCAAATCTGCTCAAAAGCTTGTCTCTTTAAAAGAGAAAGCTGCTTCATTCAATATTCAGTGCAAATCTTGCCAAACTGAAAGATGCTTATGCCTTATGAAATACAATGTTTTTGCAATGCTGTAAGACAGTTTTTAATGTGTTAGAAGTTATATGCACAAAAACATATGTTAGGACTTCAATGTTCAAGATTGTCAATTTACAGGTTTCTGAGACCAGTAATGTTGAAATAGTGCTTCTGTTCAAATGAAGTGAAATCTAGCCCAAATCTGCTCAAAAGCTTGTCTCTCTATGAGAGAAAGCTGCTTCATTCAATATTCAGTGCAAATCTTGCCAAACTGAAAGATGCTTATGTCTTATAAAATAAAATGATTTCTGCAATGCAGTGAGACAGTTTTTAATGTGTTAGAAGTTATCTGCACAAAAACTTATGTTACGACTTCAATGCTCAAGATTGTCAGTTTACAAGTTTCTGAGACCAGTAATGTTGAAATAGTGCTTCTGTTCAAATGAAGTGAAATCTAGCCCAAATCGGCTCAAAAGCTTGTCTCTCTGTGAGATAGAGCTGCTTCATTAATGTTCAGTGCAAATCTTGCCAAACTGAAAGATGCTTATGCCTTATGAAATACAATGTTTTTGCAATGCTGTAAGACAGTTTTTAATGTGTTACAAGTTTATGCACAAAAACACATGTTAGGACTTCAATGCTCAAGATTGTTAGTTTACAGGTTTCTGAGACCAGTATTGTTGAAATAGTGCTTCTGTTCAAATGAAGTGAAATCTAGCCCAAATCTGCTCAAAAGCTTGTCTCTCTGTGAGATAGAGCTGCTTCATTCAATGTTCAGTGCAAATCTTGCCAAACTGAAAGATGCTTATGTCTTTTGAAATAAAATGATTTCTGCAATGCAGTGAGACTGTTTTTAATGTGTTAGAAGTTATATGCACAAAAATTATGTTAGGACTTCAATGCTCAAGATTATCAGTTTACAGGTTTCTGAGACAGTAATGTTGAAATAGTGCTTCTGTTCAAATGAAGTGAAATCTAGCCCAAATCTGCTCAAAAGCTTGTCTCTTTTATAAGAGAAAGCTGCTTCGTTCAATATTCAGTGCAAATCTTGCCAAACTGAAAGATGCTTATGCCTTATGAAATACAATGTTTTTGCAATGCTGTAAGACAGTTTTTAATGTGTTTGAAGTTATATGCACAAAAACACATTTTAGGACTTCAATGCTCAAAATTGTCATTTTACAGGTTTCTGAGACGAGTAATGTTGAAATAGTGCTTCTGTTCAAATGAAGTGAAATCTAGCCCAAATCTGCTCAAAAGCTTGTCTCTCTATGAGAGAAAGCTGCTTCATTCAATATTCAGTGCAAATCTTGCCAAACTGAAAGATGCTTATGTCTTATAAAATAAAATGATTTCTGCAATGAAGTGAGACAGTTTTTAATGTGTTAGAAGTTATCTGCACAAAAACTTATGTTACGACGTCAATGCTCAAGATTGTCAGTTTACAGGTTTCTGAGACCAGTTATGTTGAAATAGTGCTTCTGTTCAAATGAAGTGAAATCTAGCCCAAATCTGCTCAAAAGCTTGTCTCTCTATGAGAGAAAGCTGCTTCATTCAATATTCAGTGCACATCTTGCCAAACTGAAAGATGCTTATGCCTTATGAAATACAATGTTTTTGCAATGCTGTAAGACAGTTTTTAATGTGTTAGAAGTTATATGCAAAAAAACACATGTTAGGACTTCAATGCTCAAAATTGTCATTTTACAGGTTTCTGAGACGAGTAATGTTGAAATAGTGCTTCTGTTCAAATGAAGTGAAATCTAGCCCAAATCTGCTCAAAAGCTTGTCTCTCTATGAGAGAAAGCTGCTTCATTCAATATTCAGTGCAAATCTTGCCAAACTGAAAGATGCTTATGTCTTATAAAATAAAATGATTTCTGCAATGCAGTGAGACAGTTTTTAATGTGTTAGAAGTTATCTGCACAAAAACTTATGTTACGACTTCAATGCTCAAGATTGTCAGTTTACAGGTTTCTGAGACCAGTTATGTTGAAATAGTGCTTCTGTTCAAATGAAGTGAAATCTGGCCCAAATCTGCTCAAAAGCTTGTCTCTCTATGAGAGAAAGCTGCTTCATTCAATATTCAGTGCAAATCTTGCCAAACTGAAAGATGCTTATGCCTTATGAAATACAATGTTTTTGCAATTCTGTAAGACAGTTTTTAATGTGTTAGAAGTTATATGCACAAAAACATATGTTAGGACTTCAGTGTTTAAGATTGTCAATTTACAGGTTTCTGAGACCAGTAATGTTGAAATAGTGCTTCTGATTAAATGAAGTGAAATCTAGCCCAAATCTGCTCAAAAGCTTGTCTCTCTATGAGAGAAAGCTGCTTCATTCAATATTCAGTGCAAATCTTGCCAAACTGAAAGATGCTTTTGCCTTATGAAATACAATGTTTTTGCAATGCTGTAAGACAGTTTTTAATGTGTTAGAAGTTATATGCACAAAAACATATATTAGGACTTCAATGCTCAAGATTGTCAATTTACAGGTTTCTGAGACCAGTAATGTTGAAATAGTGCTTCTGTTCAAATGAAGTGAAATCTAGCCCAAATCTGCTCAAAAGCTTGTCTCTCTATGAGAGAAAGCTTCTTCATTCAATATTCAGTGCAATACTTGCCAAACTGAAAGATGCTTATGCCTTATGAAATACAATGTTTTTGCAATGCTGTAAGACAGTTTTAAATGTGTTAGAAGTTATATGCACAAAACCTTATGTTAGGACTTCAATGCTTAAGATTGTCAGTTTACAGGTTTCTGAGACCAGTAATGTTGAAATAGTGCTTCTGTTCAAATGAAGTGAAAGCTAGCCCAAATCTGCTCAAAAGCTTGTCTCTCTGTGAGATAGAGCTGCTTCATTCAATGTTCAGTGCAAATCTTGCCAAACTGAAAGATGCTTATGCCTTATGAAATACAATGTTTTTGCAATGCTGTAAGACAGTTTTTAATGTGTTAGAAGTTATATGCACAAAAACACATGTTAGGACTTCAATGCTCAAAATTGTCATTTTACAGGTTTCTGAGACCAGTAATGTTGAAATAGTGCTTCTGTTCAAATGAAGTGAAATCTAGCCCAAATCTGCTCAAAAGCTTGTCTCTCTGTGAGATAGAGCTGCTTCATTCAATGTTCAGTGCAAATCTTGCCAAACTGAAAGATGCTTATGTCTTTTGAAATAAAATGATTTCTGCAATGCAGTGAGACTGTTTTTAATGTGTTAGAAGTTATATGCACAAAAACTTATGTTAGGACTTCAATGCTCAAGATTGTCAGTTTACAGGTTTCTGAGACCAGTTATGTTGAAATAGTGCTTCTGTTCAAATGAAGTGAAATCTAGCCCAAATCTGCTCAAAAGCTTGTCTCTCTATGAGAGAAAGCTGCTTCATTCAATATTCAGTGCAAATCTTGCCAAACTGAAAGTTGCTTATACCTTATGAAATACAATGTTTTTGCAATGCTGTAAGACAGTTTTTAATGTGTTAGAAGTTATATGCACAAAACCTTATGTTAGGACTTCAATGCTCAAGATTGTAAGTTTACAGGTTTCTGAGACCAGTAATGTTGAAATAGTGCTTCTGTTCAAATGAAGTGAAATCTAGCCCAAATCTGCTCAAAAGTTTGTCTCTCTATGAGAGAAAGCTGCTTCATTTAATATTCAGTGCAAATCCTGCCAAACTGAAAGATGCTTTTGCCTTATGAAATACAATGTTTTTGCAATGCTGTAAGACAGTTTTTAATGTGTTAGAAGTTATATGCACAAAACCTTATGTTAGGACTTCAATGCTCAAGATTGTAAGTTTACAGGTTTCTGAGACCAGTAATGTTGAAATAGTGCTTCTGTTCAAATGAAGTGAAATCTAGCCCAAATCTGCTCAAAAGCTTGTCTCTCTATGAGAGAAAGCGGCTTCATTCAATATTCAGTGCAAATCTTGCCAAACTGAAAGATGCTTATGCCTTATGAAATACAATGTTTTTGCAATGCTGTAAGACAGTTTTTAATGTGTTAGAAGTTATATGCACAAAAACATATGATAGGACTTCAATGCTCAAGATTGTAAGTTTACAGGTTTCTGAGACCAGTAATGTTGAAATAGTGCTTCTGTTCAAATGAAGTGAAATCTAGCCCAAATCTGCTCAAAAGTTTGTCTCTCTATGAGAGAAAGCTGCTTCATTTAATATTCAGTGCAAATCCTGCCAAACTGAAAGATGCTTATGCCTTATGAAATACAATGTTTTTGCAATGCTGTAAGACAGTTTTTAATGTGTTAGAAGTTATATGCACAAAACCTTATGTTAGGACTTCAATGCTCAAGATTGTAAGTTTACAGGTTTCTGAGACCAGTAATGTTGAAATAGTGCTTCTGTTCAAATGAAGTGAAATCTAGCCCAAATCTGCTCAAAAGCTTGTCTCTCTATGAGAGAAAGCGGCTTCATTCAATATTCAGTGCAAATCTTGCCAAACTGAAAGATGCTTATGCCTTATGAAATACAATGTTTTTGCAATGCTGTAAGACAGTTTATAATGTGTTAGAAGTTTATGCACAAAAACACATGTTAGGACTTCAATGCTCAAGATTGTCAGTTTACAGGTTTCTGAGACCAGTAATGTTGAAATAGTGCTTCTGTTCAAATGAAGTGAAATCTAGCCCAAATCTGCTCAAAAGCTTGTCTCTCTATGAGAGAAAGCTGCTTCATTCAATATTCAGTGCAAATCTTGCCAAACTGAAAGATGCTTATGCCTTATGAAATACAATGTTTTTGCAATGCTGTAAGACAGTTTTTAATGTGTTAGAAGTTTATGCAAAAAAACACATGTTAGGACTTCAATGCTCAAGATTGTCAGTTTACAGGTTTCTGAGACCAGTTATGTTGAAATAGTGCTTCTGTTCAAATGAAGTGAAATCTAGCCAAAATCTGCTCAAAAGCTTGTCTCTCTATGAGAGAAAGCTGCTTCATTCAATATTCAGTGCAAATCTTGCCAAACTGAAAGATGCTTGTGCCTTATGAAATACAATGTTTTTGCAATGCTGTAAGACAGTTTTTAATGTGTTAGAAGTTATATGCACAAAAACATATGTTAGGACTTCAGTGCTCAAGATTGTCAGTTTACAGGTTTCTGAGACCAGTTATGTTGAAATAGTGCTTCTGTTCAAATGAAGTGAAATCTAGCCCAAATCTGCTCAAAAGCTTGTCTCTCTATGAGAGAAAGCTGCTTCATTCAATATTCAGTGCAAATCTTGCCAAACTGAAAGATGCTTATGCCTTATGAAATACAATGTTTTTGCAATGCTGTAAGACAGTTTTTAATGTGTTAGAAGTTATATGCACAAAAACATATGATAGGACTTCAATGCTCAAGATTGTCAGTTTACAGGTTTCTGAGACCAGTAATGTTGAAATAGTGCTTCTGTTCAAATGAAGTGAAATCTAGCCCAAATCTGCTCAAAAGCTTGTCTCTCTATGAGAGAAAGCGGCTTCATTCAATATTCAGTGCAAATCTTGCCAAACTGAAAGATGCTTATGCCTTATGAAATACAATGTTTTTGCAATGCTGTAAGACAGTTTTTTAATGTGTTAGAAGTTATATGCACAAAAACACATGTTAGGACTTCAAATGCTCAAAATTGTCATTTTACAAGTTTCTGAGACGAGTAATGTTGAAATAGTGCTTCTGTTCAAATGAAGTGAAATCTAGCCCAAATCTGCTCAAAAGCTTGTCTCTTTATAAGAGAAAGCTGCTTCATTTAATATTCAGTGCAAATCTTGCCAAACTGAAAGATGCTTATGCCTTATGAAATACAATGTTTTTGCAATGCTGTAAGACAGTTTATAATGTGTTAGAAGTTATATGCACAAAACCTTATGTTAGGACTTCAATGCTCAAGATTGTCAGTTTACAGGTTTCTGAGACCAGTAATGTTGAAATAGTGCTCCTGTTCAAATGAAGTGAAATCTAGCCCAAATCTGCTCAAAAGCTTGTCTTTCTGTGAGATAGAGCTGCTTCATTCAATGTTCAGTGCAAATCTTGCCAAACTGAAAGATGCTTATGTTTTTTGAAATAAAATGATTTCTGTAATGCAGTGAGACAGTTTTTAAATTGTTAGAAGATATATGCACAAAAACTTATGTTAGGACTTCAATGCTCAAGATTGACAGTTTACAGGTTTCTGAGACCAGTAATGTTGAAATAGTGCTTCTGTTCAAATGAAGTGAAATCTAGCCCAAATCTGCTCAAAAGCTTGTCTCTCTATGAGAGAAAGCTGCTTCATTCAATATTCAGTGCAAATCTTGCCAAACTGAAAGATGCTTATGTCTTATAAAATAAAATGATTTCTGCAATGAAGTGAGACAGTTTTTAATGTGTTAGAAGTTATCTGCACAAAAACTTATGTTACGACTTCAATGCTCAAGATTGTCAGTTTACAGGTTTCTGAGACCAGTTATGTTGAAATAGTGCTTCTGATCAAATGAAGTGAAATCTAGCCCAAATCTGCTCAAAAGCTTGTCTCTTTTATAAGAGAAAGCTGCTTCGTTCAATATTCAGTGCAAATCTTGCCAAACTGAAAGATGCTTATGCCTTATGAAATACAATGTTTTTGCAATGCTGTAAGACAGTTTTTAATGTGTTAGAAGTTATATGCAAAAAAACACATGTTAGGACTTCAATGCTCAAAATTGTCATTTTACAGGTTTCTGAGACGAGTAATGTTGAAATAGTGCTTCTGTTCAAATGAAGGGAAATCTAGCCCAAATCTGCTCAAAAGCTTATCTCTATGAGAGAAAGCTGCTTCATTCAATATTCAGTGCAAATCTTGCCAAACTGAAAGATGCTTATGTCTTTTGAAATAAAATGATTTCTGCAATGCAGTGAGACTGTTTTTAAATTGTTAGAAGTTATATGCACAAAAATTATGTTAGGACTTCAATGCTCAAGATTATCAGTTTACAGGTTTCGGAGACAGTAATGTTGAAATAGTGCTTCTTTTCAAATGAAGTGAAATCTAGCCCAAATCTGCTCAAAAGCTTGTCTCTTTTATAAGAGAAAGCTGCTTCGTTCAATATTCAGTGCAAATCTTGCCAAACTGAAAGATGCTTATGCCTTATGAAATACAATGTTTTTGCAATGCTGTAAGACAGTTTTTAATGTGTTAGAAGTTATATGCACAAAAACACATTTTAGGACTTCAATGCTCAAAATTGTCATTTTACAGGTTTCTGAGACGAGTAATGTTGAAATAGTGCTTCTGTTCAAATGAAGTGAAATCTAGCCCAAATCTGCTCAAACGCTTGTCTCTCTATGAGAGAAAGCTGCTTCATTCAATATTCAGTGCAAATCTTGCCAAACTGAAAGATGCTTATGTCTTATAAAATAAAATGATTTCTGCAATGAAGTGAGACAGTTTTTAATGTGTTAGAAGTTATCTGCACAAAAACTTATGTTACGACTTCAATGCTCAAGATTGTCAGTTTACAGGTTTCTGAGACCAGTTATGTTGAAATAGTGCTTCTGATCAAATGAAGTGAAATCTAGCCCAAATCTGCTCAAAAGCTTGTCTCTCTATGAGAGAAAGCTGCTTCATTCAATATTCAGTGCAAATCTTGCCAAACTGAAAGATGCTTATGCCTTATGAAACACAATGTTTTTGCAATGCTGTAAGACAGTTTTTAATGTGTTAGAAGTTATATGCAAAAAAACACATGTTAGGACTTCAATGCTCAAAATTGTCATTTTACAGGTTTCTGAGACGAGTAATGTTGAAATAGTGCTTCTGTTCAAATGAAGTGAAATCTAGCCCAATTCTGCTCAAAAGCTTGTCTCTCTATGAGAGAAAGCTGCTTCATTCAATATTCAGTGCAAATCTTGCCAAACTGAAAGATGCTTATGTCTTATAAAATAAAATGATTTCTGCAATGAAGTGAGACAGTTTTTAATGTGTTAGAAGTTATCTGCACAAAAACTTATGTTACGACTTCAATGCTCAAGATTGTCAGTTTACAGGTTTCTGAGACCAGTTATGTTGAAATAGTGCTTCTGATCAAATGAAGTGAAATCTAGCCCAAATCTGCTCAAAAGCTTGTCTCTCTATGAGAGAAAGCTGCTTCATTCAATATTCAGTGCAAATCTTGCCAAACTGAAAGATGCTTATGCCTTATGAATTACAATGTTTTTGCAATGCTGTAAGACAGTTTTTAATGTGTTAGAAGTTATATGCAAAAAAACACATGTTAGGACTTCAATGCTCAAAATTGTCATTTTACAGGTTTCTGAGACGAGTAATGTTGAAATAGTGCTTCTGTTCAAATGAAGGGAAATATAGCCCAAATCTGCTCAAAAGCTTATCTCTATGAGAGAAAGCTGCTTCATTCAATATTCAGTGCAAATCTTGCCAAACTGAAAGATGCTTATGTCTTTTGAAATAAAATGATTTCTGCAATGCAGTGAGACTGTTTTTAAATTGTTAGAAGTTATATGCACAAAAATTATGTTAGGACTTCAATGCTCAAGATTATCAGTTTACAGGTTTCGGAGACAGTAATGTTGAAATAGTGCTTCTTTTCAAATGAAGTGAAATCTAGCCAAAATCTGCTCAAAAGCTTGTCTCTTTTATAAGAGAAAGCTGCTTCGTTCAATATTCAGTGCAAATCTTGCCAAACTGAAAGATGCTTATGCCTTATGAAATACAATGTTTTTGCAATGCTGTAAGACAGTTTTTAATGTGTTAGAAGTTATATGCACAAAAACACATTTTAGGACTTCAATGCTCAAAATTGTCATTTTACAGGTTTCTGAGACGAGTAATGTTGAAATAGTGCTTCTGTTCAAATGAAGTGAAATCTAGCCCAAATCTGCTCAAACGCTTGTCTCTCTATGAGAGAAAGCTGCTTCATTCAATATTCAGTGCAAATCTTGCCAAACTGAAAGATGCTTATGTCTTATAAAATAAAATGATTTCTGCAATGAAGTGAGACAGTTTTTAATGTGTTAGAAGTTATCTGCACAAAAACTTATGTTACGACTTCAATGCTCAAGATTGTCAGTTTACAGGTTTCTGAGACCAGTTATGTTGAAATAGTGCTTCTGATCAAATGAAGTGAAATCTAGCCCAAATCTGCTCAAAAGCTTGTCTCTCTATGAGAGAAAGCTGCTTCATTCAATATTCAGTGCAAATCTTGCCAAACTGAAAGATGCTTATGCCTTATGAAATACAATGTTTTTGCAATGCTGTAAGACAGTTTTTAATGTGTTAGAAGTTATATGCAAAAAAACACATGTTAGGACTTCAATGCTCAAAATTGTCATTTTACAGGTTTCTGAGACGAGTAATGTTGAAATAGTGCTTCTGTTCAAATGAAGTGAAATCTAGCCCAAATCTGCTCAAAAGCTTGTCTCTCTATGAGAGAAAGCTGCTTCATTCAATATTCAGTGCAAATCTTGCCAAACTGAAAGATGCTTATGCCTTATGAAATACAATGTTTTTGCAATTCTGTAAGACAGTTTTTAATGTGTTAGAAGTTATATGCACAAAAACTTATGTTACGACTTCAATGCTCAAGATTGTCAATTTACAGGTTTCTGAGACCAGTAATGTTGAAATAGTGCTTCTGATTAAATGAAGTGAAATCTAGCCCAAATCTGCTCAAAAGCTTGTCTCTCTATGAGAGAAAGCTGCTTCATTCAATATTCAGTGCAAATCTTGCCAAACTGAAAGATGCTTTTGCCTTATGAAATACAATGTTTTTGCAATGCTGTAAGACAGTTTTTAATGTGTTAGAAGTTATATGCACAAAAACATATATTAGGACTTCAATGCTCAAGATTGTCAATTTACAGGTTTCTGAGACCAGTAATGTTGAAATAGTGCTTCTGTTCAAATGAAGTGAAATCTAGCCCAAATCTGCTCAAAAGCTTGTCTCTCTATGAGAGAAAGCTGCTTCATTCAATATTCAGTGCAATACTTGCCAAACTGAAAGATGCTTATGCCTTATGAAATACAATGTTTTTGCAATGCTGTAAGACAGTTTTAAATGTGTTAGAAATTCTATGCACAAAACCTTATGTTAGGACTTCAATGCTTAAGATTGTCAGTTTACAGGTTTCTGAGACCAGTAATGTTGAAATAGTGCTTCTGTTCAAATGAAGTGAAAGCTAGCCCAAATCTGCTCAAAAGCTTGTCTCTCTGTGAGATAGAGCTGCTTCATTCAATGTTCAGTGCAAATCTTGCCAAACTGAAAGATGCTTATGCCTTATGAAATACAATGTTTTTGCAATGCTGTAAGACAGTTTTTAATGTGTTAGAAGTTATATGCACAAAAACACATGTTAGGACTTCAATGCTCAAAACTGTCATTTTACAGGTTTCTGAGACCAGTAATGTTGAAATAGTGCTTCTGTTCAAATGAAGTGAAATCTAGCCCAAATCTGCTCAAAAGCTTGTCTCTCTGTGAGATAGAGCTGCTTCATTCAATGTTCAGTGCAAATCTTGCCAAACTGAAAGATGCTTATGTCTTTTGAAATAAAATGATTTCTGCAATGCAGTGAGACTGTTTTTAATGTGTTAGAAGTTATATGCACAAAAACTTATGTTAGGACTTCAATGCTCAAGATTGTCAGTTTACAGGTTTCTGAGACCAGTTATGTTGAAATAGTGCTTCTGTTCAAATGAAGTGAAATCTAGCCCAAATCTGCTCAAAAGCTTGTCTCTCTATGAGAGAAAGCTGCTTCATTCAATATTCAGTGCAAATCTTGCCAAACTGAAAGATGCTTATGCCTTATGAAATACAATGTTTTTGCAATGCTGTAAGACAGTTTTTAATGTGTTAGAAGTTATATGCACAAAACCTTATGTTAGGACTTCAATGCTCAAGATTGTAAGTTTACAGGTTTCTGAGACCAGTAATGTTGAAATAGTGCTTCTGTTCAAATGAAGTGAAATCTAGCCCAAATCTGCTCAAAAGTTTGTCTCTCTATGAGAGAAAGCTGCTTCATTTAATATTCAGTGCAAATCCTGCCAAACTGAAAGATGCTTATGCCTTATGAAATACAATGTTTTTGCAATGCTGTAAGACAGTTTTTAATGTGTTAGAAGTTATATGCACAAAACCTTATGTTAGGACTTCAATGCTCAAGATTGTAAGTTTACAGGTTTCTGAGACCAGTAATGTTGAAATAGTGCTTCTGTTCAAATGAAGTGAAATCTAGCCCAAATCTGCTCAAAAGCTTGTCTCTCTATGAGAGAAAGCGGCTTCATTCAATATTCAGTGCAAATCTTGCCAAACTGAAAGATGCTTATGCCTTATGAAATACAATGTTTTTGCAATGCTGTAAGACAGTTTATAATGTGTTAGAAGTTTATGCACAAAAACACATGTTAGGACTTCAATGCTCAAGATTGTCAGTTTACAGGTTTCTGAGACCAGTAATGTTGAAATAGTGCTTCTGTTCAAATGAAGTGAAATCTAGCCCAAATCTGCTCAAAAGCTTGTCTCTCTATGAGAGAAAGCTGCTTCATTCAATATTCAGTGCAAATCTTGCCTAACTGAAAGATGCTTATGCCTTATGAAATACAATTTTTTTGCAATGCTGTAAGACAGTTTTTAATGTGTTAGAAGTTTATGCAAAAAAACACATGTTAGGACTTCAATGCTCAAGATTGTCAGTTTACAGGTTTCTGAGACCAGTTATGTTGAAATAGTGCTTCTGTTCAAATGAAGTGAAATCTAGCCAAAATCTGCTCAAAAGCTTGTCTCTCTATGAGAGAAAGCTGCTTCATTTAATATTCAGCGCAAATCTTGCCAAACTGAAAGATGCTTATGCCTTATGAAATACAATGTTTTTGCAATGCTGTAAGACAGTTTTTAATGTGTTAGAAGTTATATGCACAAAAACATATGTTAGGACTTCAGTGTTTAAGATTGTCAATTTACAGGTTTCTGAGACCAGTAATGTTGAAATAGTGCTTCTGATTAAATGAAGTGAAATCTAGCCCAAATCTGCTCAAAAGCTTGTCTCTCTATGAGAGAAAGCTGCTTCATTCAATATTCAGTGCAAATCTTGCCAAACTGAAAGATGCTTTTGCCTTATGAAATACAATGTTTTTGCAATGCTGTAAGACAGTTTTTAATGTGTTAGAAGTTATATGCACAAAAACATATATTAGGACTTCAATGCTCAAGATTGTCAATTTACAGGTTTCTGAGACCAGTAATGTTGAAATAGTGCTTCTGTTCAAATGAAGTGAAATCTAGCCCAAATCTGCTCAAAAGCTTGTCTCTCTATGAGAGAAAGCTTCTTCATTCAATATTCAGTGCAATACTTGCCAAACTGAAAGATGCTTATGCCTTATGAAATACAATGTTTTTGCAATGCTGTAAGACAGTTTTAAATGTGTTAGAAGTTATATGCACAAAACCTTATGTTAGGACTTCAATGCTTAAGATTGTCAGTTTACAGGTTTCTGAGACCAGTAATGTTGAAATAGTGCTTCTGTTCAAATGAAGTGAAAGCTAGCCCAAATCTGCTCAAAAGCTTGTCTCTCTGTGAGATAGAGCTGCTTCATTCAATGTTCAGTGCAAATCTTGCCAAACTGAAAGATGCTTATGCCTTATGAAATACAATGTTTTTGCAATGCTGTAAGACAGTTTTTAATGTGTTAGAAGTTATATGCACAAAAACACATGTTAGGACTTCAATGCTCAAAATTGTCATTTTACAGGTTTCTGAGACCAGTAATGTTGAAATAGTGCTTCTGTTCAAATGAAGTGAAATCTAGCCCAAATCTGCTCAAAAGCTTGTCTCTCTGTGAGATAGAGCTGCTTCATTCAATGTTCAGTGCAAATCTTGCCAAACTGAAAGATGCTTATGTCTTTTGAAATAAAATGATTTCTGCAATGCAGTGAGACTGTTTTTAATGTGTTAGAAGTTATATGCACAAAAACTTATGTTAGGACTTCAATGCTCAAGATTGTCAGTTTACAGGTTTCTGAGACCAGTTATGTTGAAATAGTGCTTCTGTTCAAATGAAGTGAAATCTAGCCCAAATCTGCTCAAAAGCTTGTCTCTCTATGAGAGAAAGCTGCTTCATTCAATATTCAGTGCAAATCTTGCCAAACTGAAAGATGCTTATGCCTTATGAAATACAATGTTTTTGCAATGCTGTAAGACAGTTTTTAATGTGTTAGAAGTTATATGCACAAAACCTTATGTTAGGACTTCAATGCTCAAGATTGTAAGTTTACAGGTTTCTGAGACCAGTAATGTTGAAATAGTGCTTCTGTTCAAATGAAGTGAAATCTAGCCCAAATCTGCTCAAAAGTTTGTCTCTCTATGAGAGAAAGCTGCTTCATTTAATATTCAGTGCAAATCCTGCCAAACTGAAAGATGCTTTTGCCTTATGAAATACAATGTTTTTGCAATGCTGTAAGACAGTTTTTAATGTGTTAGAAGTTATATGCACAAAACCTTATGTTAGGACTTCAATGCTCAAGATTGTAAGTTTACAGGTTTCTGAGACCAGTAATGTTGAAATAGTGCTTCTGTTCAAATGAAGTGAAATCTAGCCCAAATCTGCTCAAAAGCTTGTCTCTCTATGAGAGAAAGCGGCTTCATTCAATATTCAGTGCAAATCTTGCCAAACTGAAAGATGCTTATGCCTTATGAAATACAATGTTTTTGCAATGCTGTAAGACAGTTTTTAATGTGTTAGAAGTTATATGCACAAAAACATATGATAGGACTTCAATGCTCAAGATTGTAAGTTTACAGGTTTCTGAGACCAGTAATGTTGAAATAGTGCTTCTGTTCAAATGAAGTGAAATCTAGCCCAAATCTGCTCAAAAGTTTGTCTCTCTATGAGAGAAAGCTGCTTCATTTAATATTCAGTGCAAATCCTGCCAAACTGAAAGATGCTTATGCCTTATGAAATACAATGTTTTTGCAATGCTGTAAGACAGTTTTTAATGTGTTAGAAGTTATATGCACAAAACCTTATGTTAGGACTTCAATGCTCAAGATTGTAAGTTTACAGGTTTCTGAGACCAGTAATGTTGAAATAGTGCTTCTGTTCAAATGAAGTGAAATCTAGCCCAAATCTGCTCAAAAGCTTGTCTCTCTATGAGAGAAAGCGGCTTCATTCAATATTCAGTGCAAATCTTGCCAAACTGAAAGATGCTTATGCCTTATGAAATACAATGTTTTTGCAATGCTGTAAGACAGTTTATAATGTGTTAGAAGTTTATGCACAAAAACACATGTTAGGACTTCAATGCTCAAGATTGTCAGTTTACAGGTTTCTGAGACCAGTAATGTTGAAATAGTGCTTCTGTTCAAATGAAGTGAAATCTAGCCCAAATCTGCTCAAAAGCTTGTCTCTCTATGAGAGAAAGCTGCTTCATTCAATATTCAGTGCAAATCTTGCCAAACTGAAAGATGCTTATGCCTTATGAAATACAATGTTTTTGCAATGCTGTAAGACAGTTTTTAATGTGTTAGAAGTTTATGCAAAAAAACACATGTTAGGACTTCAATGCTCAAGATTGTCAGTTTACAGGTTTCTGAGACCAGTTATGTTGAAATAGTGCTTCTGTTCAAATGAAGTGAAATCTAGCCAAAATCTGCTCAAAAGCTTGTCTCTCTATGAGAGAAAGCTGCTTCATTCAATATTCAGCGCAAATCTTGCCAAACTGAAAGATGCTTGTGCCTTATGAAATACAATGTTTTTGCAATGCTGTAAGACAGTTTTTAATGTGTTAGAAGTTATATGCACAAAAACATATGTTAGGACTTCAGTGCTCAAGATTGTCAGTTTACAGGTTTCTGAGACCAGTTATGTTGAAATAGTGCTTCTGTTCAAATGAAGTGAAATCTAGCCCAAATCTGCTCAAAAGCTTGTCTCTCTATGAGAGAAAGCTGCTTCATTCAATATTCAGTGCAAATCTTGCCAAACTGAAAGATGCTTATGCCTTATGAAATACAATGTTTTTGCAATGCTGTAAGACAGTTTTTAATGTGTTAGAAGTTATATGCACAAAAACATATGATAGGACTTCAATGCTCAAGATTGTCAGTTTACAGGTTTCTGAGACCAGTAATGTTGAAATAGTGCTTCTGTTCAAATGAAGTGAAATCTAGCCCAAATCTGCTCAAAAGCTTGTCTCTCTATGAGAGAAAGCGGCTTCATTAAATATTTAGTGCAAATCTTGCCAAACTGAAAGATGCTTATGCCTTATGAAATACAATGTTTTTGCAATGCTGTAAGACAGTTTTTTAATGTCTTAGAAGTTATATGCACAAAAACACATGTTAGGACTTCAAATGCTCAAAATTGTCATTTTACAAGTTTCTGAGACGAGTAATGTTGAAATAGTGCTTCTGTTCAAATGAAGTGAAATCTAGCCCAAATCTGCTCAAAAGCTTGTCTCTTTATAAGAGAAAGCTGCTTCATTTAATATTCAGTGCAAATCTTGCCAAACTGAAAGATGCTTATGCCTTATGAAATACAATGTTTTTGCAATGCTGTAAGACAGTTTATAATGTGTTAGAAGTTATATGCACAAAACCTTATGTTAGGACTTCAATGCTCAAGATTGTCAGTTTACAGGTTTCTGAGACCAGTAATGTTGAAATAGTGCTCCTGTTCAAATGAAGTGAAATCTAGCCCAAATCTGCTCAAAAGCTTGTCTTTCTGTGAGATAGAGCTGCTTCATTCAATGTTCAGTGCAAATCTTGCCAAACTGAAAGATGCTTATGTTTTTTGAAATAAAATGATTTCTGTAATGCAGTGAGACAGTTTTTAAATTGTTAGAAGATATATGCACAAAAACTTATGTTAGGACTTCAATGCTCAAGATTGACAGTTTACAGGTTTCTGAGACCAGTAATGTTGAAATAGTGCTTCTGTTCAAATGAAGTGAAATCTAGCCCAAATCTGCTCAAAAGCTTGTCTCTCTATGAGAGAAAGCTGCTTCATTCAATATTCAGTGCAAATCTTGCCAAACTGAAAGATGCTTATGTCTTATAAAATAAAATGATTTCTGCAATGAAGTGAGACAGTTTTTAATGTGTTAGAAGTTATCTGCACAAAAACTTATGTTACGACTTCAATGCTCAAGATTGTCAGTTTACAGGTTTCTGAGACCAGTTATGTTGAAATAGTGCTTCTGATCAAATGAAGTGAAATCTAGCCCAAATCTGCTCAAAAGCTTGTCTCTCTATGAGAGAAAGCTGCTTCATTCAATATTCAGTGCAAATCTTGCCAAACTGAAAGATGCTTATGCCTTATGAAATACAATGTTTTTGCAATGCTGTAAGACAGTTTTTAATGTGTTAGAAGTTATATGCAAAAAAACACATGTTAGGACTTCAATGCTCAAAATTGTCATTTTACAGGTTTCTGAGACGAGTAATGTTGAAATAGTGCTTCTGTTCAAATGAAGGGAAATCTAGCCCAAATCTGCTCAAAAGCTTATCTCTATGAGAGAAAGCTGCTTCATTCAATATTCAGTGCAAATCTTGCCAAACTGAAAGATGCTTATGTCTTTTGAAATAAAATGATTTCTGCAATGCAGTGAGACTGTTTTTAAATTGTTAGAAGTTATATGCACAAAAATTATGTTAGGACTTCAATGCTCAAGATTATCAGTTTACAGGTTTCGGAGACAGTAATGTTGAAATAGTGCTTCTTTTCAAATGAAGTGAAATCTAGCCCAAATCTGCTCAAAAGCTTGTCTCTTTTATAAGAGAAAGCTGCTTCGTTCAATATTCAGTGCAAATCTTGCCAAACTGAAAGATGCTTATGCCTTATGAAATACAATGTTTTTGCAATGCTGTAAGACAGTTTTTAATGTGTTAGAAGTTATATGCACAAAAACACATTTTAGGACTTCAATGCTCAAAATTGTCATTTTACAGGTTTCTGAGACGAGTAATGTTGAAATAGTGCTTCTGTTCAAATGAAGTGAAATCTAGCCCAAATCTGCTCAAACGCTTGTCTCTCTATGAGAGAAAGCTGCTTCATTCAATATTCAGTGCAAATCTTGCCAAACTGAAAGATGCTTATGTCTTATAAAATAAAATGATTTCTGCAATGAAGTGAGACAGTTTTTAATGTGTTAGAAGTTATCTGCACAAAAACTTATGTTACGACTTCAATGCTCAAGATTGTCAGTTTACAGGTTTCTGAGACCAGTTATGTTGAAATAGTGCTTCTGATCAAATGAAGTGAAATCTAGCCCAAATCTGCTCAAAAGCTTGTCTCTCTATGAGAGAAAGCTGCTTCATTCAATATTCAGTGCAAATCTTGCCAAACTGAAAGATGCTTATGCCTTATGAAACACAATGTTTTTGCAATGCTGTAAGACAGTTTTTAATGTGTTAGAAGTTATATGCAAAAAAACACATGTTAGGACTTCAATGCTCAAAATTGTCATTTTACAGGTTTCTGAGACGAGTAATGTTGAAATAGTGCTTCTGTTCAAATGAAGTGAAATCTAGCCCAATTCTGCTCAAAAGCTTGTCTCTCTATGAGAGAAAGCTGCTTCATTCAATATTCAGTGCAAATCTTGCCAAACTGAAAGATGCTTATGTCTTATAAAATAAAATGATTTCTGCAATGAAGTGAGACAGTTTTTAATGTGTTAGAAGTTATCTGCACAAAAACTTATGTTACGACTTCAATGCTCAAGATTGTCAGTTTACAGGTTTCTGAGACCAGTTATGTTGAAATAGTGCTTCTGATCAAATGAAGTGAAATCTAGCCCAAATCTGCTCAAAAGCTTGTCTCTCTATGAGAGAAAGCTGCTTCATTCAATATTCAGTGCAAATCTTGCCAAACTGAAAGATGCTTATGCCTTATGAATTACAATGTTTTTGCAATGCTGTAAGACAGTTTTTAATGTGTTAGAAGTTATATGCAAAAAAACACATGTTAGGACTTCAATGCTCAAAATTGTCATTTTACAGGTTTCTGAGACGAGTAATGTTGAAATAGTGCTTCTGTTCAAATGAAGGGAAATCTAGCCCAAATCTGCTCAAAAGCTTATCTCTATGAGAGAAAGCTGCTTCATTCAATATTCAGTGCAAATCTTGCCAAACTGAAAGATGCTTATGTCTTTTGAAATAAAATGATTTCTGCAATGCAGTGAGACTGTTTTTAAATTGTTAGAAGTTATATGCACAAAAATTATGTTAGGACTTCAATGCTCAAGATTATCAGTTTACAGGTTTCGGAGACAGTAATGTTGAAATAGTGCTTCTTTTCAAATGAAGTGAAATCTAGCCCAAATCTGCTCAAAAGCTTGTCTCTTTTATAAGAGAAAGCTGCTTCGTTCAATATTCAGTGCAAATCTTGCCAAACTGAAAGATGCTTATGCCTTATGAAATACAATGTTTTTGCAATGCTGTAAGACAGTTTTTAATGTGTTAGAAGTTATATGCACAAAAACACATTTTAGGACTTCAATGCTCAAAATTGTCATTTTACAGGTTTCTGAGACGAGTAATGTTGAAATAGTGCTTCTGTTCAAATGAAGTGAAATCTAGCCCAAATCTGCTCAAACGCTTGTCTCTCTATGAGAGAAAGCTGCTTCATTCAATATTCAGTGCAAATCTTGCCAAACTGAAAGATGCTTATGTCTTATAAAATAAAAGGATTTCTGCAATGAAGTGAGACAGTTTTTAATGTGTTAGAAGTTATCTGCACAAAAACTTATGTTACGACTTCAATGCTCAAGATTGTCAGTTTACAGGTTTCTGAGACCAGTTATGTTGAAATAGTGCTTCTGATCAAATGAAGTGAAATCTAGCCCAAATCTGCTCAAAAGCTTGTCTCTCTATGAGAGAAAGCTGCTTCATTCAATATTCAGTGCAAATCTTGCCAAACTGAAAGATGCTTATGCCTTATGAAATACAATGTTTTTGCAATGCTGTAAGACAGTTTTTAATGTGTTAGAAGTTATATGCAAAAAAACACATGTTAGGACTTCAATGCTCAAAATTGTCATTTTACAGGTTTCTGAGACGAGTAATGTTGAAATAGTGCTTCTGTTCAAATGAAGTGAAATCTAGCCCAAATCTGCTCAAAAGCTTGTCTCTCTATGAGAGAAAGCTGCTTCATTCAATATTCAGTGCAAATCTTGCCAAACTGAAAGATGCTTATGCCTTATGAAATACAATGTTTTTGCAATTCTGTAAGACAGTTTTTAATGTGTTAGAAGTTATATGCACAAAAACTTATGTTACGACTTCAATGCTCAAGATTGTCAATTTACAGGTTTCTGAGACCAGTAATGTTGAAATAGTGCTTCTGATTAAATGAAGTGAAATCTAGCCCAAATCTGCTCAAAAGCTTGTCTCTCTATGAGAGAAAGCTGCTTCATTCAATATTCAGTGCAAATCTTGCCAAACTGAAAGATGCTTTTGCCTTATGAAATACAATGTTTTTGCAATGCTGTAAGACAGTTTTTAATGTGTTAGAAGTTATATGCACAAAAACATATATTAGGACTTCAATGCTCAAGATTGTCAATTTACAGGTTTCTGAGACCAGTAATGTTGAAATAGTGCTTCTGTTCAAATGAAGTGAAATCTAGCCCAAATCTGCTCAAAAGCTTGTCTCTCTATGAGAGAAAGCTGCTTCATTCAATATTCAGTGCAATACTTGCCAAACTGAAAGATGCTTATGCCTTATGAAATACAATGTTTTTGCAATGCTGTAAGACAGTTTTAAATGTGTTAGAAATTCTATGCACAAAACCTTATGTTAGGACTTCAATGCTTAAGATTGTCAGTTTACAGGTTTCTGAGACCAGTAATGTTGAAATAGTGCTTCTGTTCAAATGAAGTGAAAGCTAGCCCAAATCTGCTCAAAAGCTTGTCTCTCTGTGAGATAGAGCTGCTTCATTCAATGTTCAGTGCAAATCTTGCCAAACTGAAAGATGCTTATGCCTTATGAAATACAATGTTTTTGCAATGCTGTAAGACAGTTTTTAATGTGTTAGAAGTTATATGCACAAAAACACATGTTAGGACTTCAATGCTCAAAACTGTCATTTTACAGGTTTCTGAGACCAGTAATGTTGAAATAGTGCTTCTGTTCAAATGAAGTGAAATCTAGCCCAAATCTGCTCAAAAGCTTGTCTCTCTGTGAGATAGAGCTGCTTCATTCAATGTTCAGTGCAAATCTTGCCAAACTGAAAGATGCTTATGTCTTTTGAAATAAAATGATTTCTGCAATGCAGTGAGACTGTTTTTAATGTGTTAGAAGTTATATGCACAAAAACTTATGTTAGGACTTCAATGCTCAAGATTGTCAGTTTACAGGTTTCTGAGACCAGTTATGTTGAAATAGTGCTTCTGTTCAAATGAAGTGAAATCTAGCCCAAATCTGCTCAAAAGCTTGTCTCTCTATGAGAGAAAGCTGCTTCATTCAATATTCAGTGCAAATCTTGCCAAACTGAAAGATGCTTATGCCTTATGAAATACAATGTTTTTGCAATGCTGTAAGACAGTTTTTAATGTGTTAGAAGTTATATGCACAAAACCTTATGTTAGGACTTCAATGCTCAAGATTGTAAGTTTACAGGTTTCTGAGACCAGTAATGTTGAAATAGTGCTTCTGTTCAAATGAAGTGAAATCTAGCCCAAATCTGCTCAAAAGTTTGTCTCTCTATGAGAGAAAGCTGCTTCATTTAATATTCAGTGCAAATCCTGCCAAACTGAAAGATGCTTATGCCTTATGAAATACAATGTTTTTGCAATGCTGTAAGACAGTTTTTAATGTGTTAGAAGTTATATGCACAAAACCTTATGTTAGGACTTCAATGCTCAAGATTGTAAGTTTACAGGTTTCTGAGACCAGTAATGTTGAAATAGTGCTTCTGTTCAAATGAAGTGAAATCTAGCCCAAATCTGCTCAAAAGCTTGTCTCTCTATGAGAGAAAGCGGCTTCATTCAATATTCAGTGCAAATCTTGCCAAACTGAAAGATGCTTATGCCTTATGAAATACAATGTTTTTGCAATGCTGTAAGACAGTTTATAATGTGTTAGAAGTTTATGCACAAAAACACATGTTAGGACTTCAATGCTCAAGATTGTCAGTTTACAGGTTTCTGAGACCAGTAATGTTGAAATAGTGCTTCTGTTCAAATGAAGTGAAATCTAGCCCAAATCTGCTCAAAAGCTTGTCTCTCTATGAGAGAAAGCTGCTTCATTCAATATTCAGTGCAAATCTTGCCTAACTGAAAGATGCTTATGCCTTATGAAATACAATGTTTTTGCAATGCTGTAAGACAGTTTTTAATGTGTTAGAAGTTTATGCAAAAAAACACATGTTAGGACTTCAATGCTCAAGATTGTCAGTTTACAGGTTTCTGAGACCAGTTATGTTGAAATAGTGCTTCTGTTCAAATGAAGTGAAATCTAGCCAAAATCTGCTCAAAAGCTTGTCTCTCTATGAGAGAAAGCTGCTTCATTTAATATTCAGCGCAAATCTTGCCAAACTGAAAGATGCTTGTGCCTTATGAAATACAATGTTTTTGCAATGCTGTAAGACAGTTTTTAATGTGTTAGAAGTTATATGCACAGAAACATATGTTAGGACTTCAGTGCTCAAGATTGTCAATTTACAGGTTTCTGAGACCAGTAATGTTGAAATAGTGCTTCTGATTAAATGAAGTGAAATCTAGCCCAAATCTGCTCAAAAGCTTGTCTCTCTATGAGAGAAAGCTGCTTCATTCAATATTCAGTGCAAATCTTGCCAAACTGAAAGATGCTTATGCCTTATGAAATACAATGTTTTTGCAATGCTGTAAGACAGTTTTTAATGTGTTAGAAGTTATATGCACAAAAACTTATGTTAGGACTTCAATGCTCAAGATTGTCAGTTTACAGGTTTCTGAGACCAGTTATGTTGAAATAGTGCTTCTGTTCAAATGAAGTGAAATCTAGCCCAAATCTGCTCAAAAGCTTGTCTCTCTATGAGAGAAAGCTGCTTCATTCAATATTCAGTGCAAATCTTGCCAAACTGAAAGATGCTTATGCCTTATGAAATACAATGTTTTTGCAATGCTGTAAGACAGTTTTTAATGTGTTAGAAGTTATATGCACAAAAACATATGATAGGACTTCAATGCTCAAGATTGTCAGTTTACAGGTTTCTGAGACCAGTAATGTTGAAATAGTGCTTCTGTTCAAATGAAGTGAAATCTAGCCCAAATCTGCTCAAAAGCTTGTCTCTCTATGAGAGAAAGCGGCTTCATTCAATATTCAGTGCAAATCTTGCCAAACTGAAAGATGCTTATGCCTTATGAAATACAATGTTTTTGCAATGCTGTAAGACAGTTTTTAATGTGTTAGAAGTTATATGCACAAAAACACATGTTAGGACTTCAAATGCTCAAAATTGTCATTTTACAAGTTTCTGAGACGAGTAATGTTGAAATAGTGCTTCTGTTCAAATGAAGTGAAATCTAGCCCAAATCTGCTCAAAAGCTTGTCTCTCTATGAGAGAAAGCTGCTTCATTCAATATTCAGTGCAAATCTTGCCAAACTGAAAGATGCTTATGCCTTATGAAATACAATGTTTTTGCAATTCTGTAAGACAGTTTTTAATGTGTTAGAAGTTATATGCACAAAAACTTATGTTACGACTTCAATGCTCAAGATTGTCAATTTACAGGTTTCTGAGACCAGTAATGTTGAAATAGTGCTTCTGATTAAATGAAGTGAAATCTAGCCCAAATCTGCTCAAAAGCTTGTCTCTCTATGAGAGAAAGCTGCTTCATTCAATATTCAGTGCAAATCTTGCCAAACTGAAAGATGCTTTTGCCTTATGAAATACAATGTTTTTGCAATGCTGTAAGACAGTTTTTAATGTGTTAGAAGTTATATGCACAAAAACATATATTAGGACTTCAATGCTCAAGATTGTCAATTTACAGGTTTCTGAGACCAGTAATGTTGAAATAGTGCTTCTGTTCAAATGAAGTGAAATCTAGCCCAAATCTGCTCAAAAGCTTGTCTCTCTATGAGAGAAAGCTGCTTCATTCAATATTCAGTGCAATACTTGCCAAACTGAAAGATGCTTATGCCTTATGAAATACAATGTTTTTGCAATGCTGTAAGACAGTTTTAAATGTGTTAGAAATTCTATGCACAAAACCTTATGTTAGGACTTCAATGCTTAAGATTGTCAGTTTACAGGTTTCTGAGACCAGTAATGTTGAAATAGTGCTTCTGTTCAAATGAAGTGAAAGCTAGCCCAAATCTGCTCAAAAGCTTGTCTCTCTGTGAGATAGAGCTGCTTCATTCAATGTTCAGTGCAAATCTTGCCAAACTGAAAGATGCTTATGCCTTATGAAATACAATGTTTTTGCAATGCTGTAAGACAGTTTTTAATGTGTTAGAAGTTATATGCACAAAAACACATGTTAGGACTTCAATGCTCAAAACTGTCATTTTACAGGTTTCTGAGACCAGTAATGTTGAAATAGTGCTTCTGTTCAAATGAAGTGAAATCTAGCCCAAATCTGCTCAAAAGCTTGTCTCTCTGTGAGATAGAGCTGCTTCATTCAATGTTCAGTGCAAATCTTGCCAAACTGAAAGATGCTTATGTCTTTTGAAATAAAATGATTTCTGCAATGCAGTGAGACTGTTTTTAATGTGTTAGAAGTTATATGCACAAAAACTTATGTTAGGACTTCAATGCTCAAGATTGTCAGTTTACAGGTTTCTGAGACCAGTTATGTTGAAATAGTGCTTCTGTTCAAATGAAGTGAAATCTAGCCCAAATCTGCTCAAAAGCTTGTCTCTCTATGAGAGAAAGCTGCTTCATTCAATATTCAGTGCAAATCTTGCCAAACTGAAAGATGCTTATGCCTTATGAAATACAATGTTTTTGCAATGCTGTAAGACAGTTTTTAATGTGTTAGAAGTTATATGCACAAAACCTTATGTTAGGACTTCAATGCTCAAGATTGTAAGTTTACAGGTTTCTGAGACCAGTAATGTTGAAATAGTGCTTCTGTTCAAATGAAGTGAAATCTAGCCCAAATCTGCTCAAAAGTTTGTCTCTCTATGAGAGAAAGCTGCTTCATTTAATATTCAGTGCAAATCCTGCCAAACTGAAAGATGCTTATGCCTTATGAAATACAATGTTTTTGCAATGCTGTAAGACAGTTTTTAATGTGTTAGAAGTTATATGCACAAAACCTTATGTTAGGACTTCAATGCTCAAGATTGTAAGTTTACAGGTTTCTGAGACCAGTAATGTTGAAATAGTGCTTCTGTTCAAATGAAGTGAAATCTAGCCCAAATCTGCTCAAAAGCTTGTCTCTCTATGAGAGAAAGCGGCTTCATTCAATATTCAGTGCAAATCTTGCCAAACTGAAAGATGCTTATGCCTTATGAAATACAATGTTTTTGCAATGCTGTAAGACAGTTTATAATGTGTTAGAAGTTTATGCACAAAAACACATGTTAGGACTTCAATGCTCAAGATTGTCAGTTTACAGGTTTCTGAGACCAGTAATGTTGAAATAGTGCTTCTGTTCAAATGAAGTGAAATCTAGCCCAAATCTGCTCAAAAGCTTGTCTCTCTATGAGAGAAAGCTGCTTCATTTAATATTCAGCGCAAATCTTGCCAAACTGAAAGATGCTTGTGCCTTATGAAATACAATGTTTTTGCAATGCTGTAAGACAGTTTTTAATGTGTTAGAAGTTATATGCACAGAAACATATGTTAGGACTTCAGTGCTCAAGATTGTCAATTTACAGGTTTCTGAGACCAGTAATGTTGAAATAGTGCTTCTGATTAAATGAAGTGAAATCTAGCCCAAATCTGCTCAAAAGCTTGTCTCTCTATGAGAGAAAGCTGCTTCATTCAATATTCAGTGCAAATCTTGCCAAACTGAAAGATGCTTATGCCTTATGAAATACAATGTTTTTGCAATGCTGTAAGACAGTTTTTAATGTGTTAGAAGTTATATGCACAAAAACTTATGTTAGGACTTCAATGCTCAAGATTGTCAGTTTACAGGTTTCTGAGACCAGTTATGTTGAAATAGTGCTTCTGTTCAAATGAAGTGAAATCTAGCCCAAATCTGCTCAAAAGCTTGTCTCTCTATGAGAGAAAGCTGCTTCATTCAATATTCAGTGCAAATCTTGCCAAACTGAAAGATGCTTATGCCTTATGAAATACAATGTTTTTGCAATGCTGTAAGACAGTTTTTAATGTGTTAGAAGTTATATGCACAAAAACATATGATAGGACTTCAATGCTCAAGATTGTCAGTTTACAGGTTTCTGAGACCAGTAATGTTGAAATAGTGCTTCTGTTCAAATGAAGTGAAATCTAGCCCAAATCTGCTCAAAAGCTTGTCTCTCTATGAGAGAAAGCGGCTTCATTCAATATTCAGTGCAAATCTTGCCAAACTGAAAGATGCTTATGCCTTATGAAATACAATGTTTTTGCAATGCTGTAAGACAGTTTTTAATGTGTTAGAAGTTATATGCACAAAAACACATGTTAGGACTTCAAATGCTCAAAATTGTCATTTTACAAGTTTCTGAGACGAGTAATGTTGAAATAGTGCTTCTGGTCAAATGAAGTGAAATCTAGCCCAAATCTGCTCAAAAGCTTGTCTCTCTATGAGAGAAAGCTGCTTCATTCAATATTCAGTGCAAATCTTGTCAAACTGAAAGATGCTTGTGCCTTATGAAATACAATGTTTTTGCAATGCTGTAAGACAGTTTTTAATGTGTTAGAAGTTATATGCACAAAAACATATGTTAGGACTTCAATGCTCAAGATTGTCAGTTTACAGGTTTCTGAGACCAGTAATGTTGAAATAGTGCTTCTGTTCAAATGAAGTGAAATCTAGCCCAAATCTGCTCAAAAGCTTGTCTCTCTGTGAGACAGAGCTGCTTCATTAATGTTCAGTGCAAATCTTGCCAAACTGAAAGATGCTTATGCCTTATGAAATACAATGTTTTTGCAATGCTGTAAGACAGTTTTTAATGTGTTACAAGTTTATGCACAAAAACACATGTTAGGACTTCAATGCTCAAGATTGTTAGTTTACAGGTTTCTGAGACCAGTAATGTTGAAATACTGCTTCTGTTCAAATGAAGTGAAATCTAGCCCAAATCTGCTCAAAAGCTTGTCTCTCTGTGAGATAGAGCTGCTTCATTCAATGTTCAGTGCAAATCTTGCCAAACTGAAAGATGTCACCTTTATTTATATAGCGCTTTAAACAAAATACATTGCGTCAAAGCAACTGAACAACATTCATTAGGAAAACAGTGTCAATAATCCAAAGATGATAGTTAAAGGCAGTTCATCATTGGATTCAGTTATGTCATCTCTGTTCAGTTAAATAGTGTCTGTCCATTTATTTGCAATCAAGTCAACGATATCGCTGTAGATGAAGTGTCCCCAACTAAGCAAGCCAGAGGCGAGAGCGGCAAGGAACCGAAACTCCATCGGTGACAGAATGGAGAAAAAAACCTTGGGAGAAACCAGGCTCAGTTGGGGGGCCAGTTCTCCTCTGACCAGACGAAACCAGTAGTTCAATTCCAGGCTGCAGCAAAGTCAGATTGTGCAGAAGAATCATCTGTTTCCTGTGGTCTTGTCCTGGTGCTCCTCTGAGACAAGATGCTTATGACAAGATGAGACAAGATGCTTATGTCTTTTGAAATAAAATGATTTCTGCAATGCAGTGAGACTGTTTTTAATGTGTTAGAAGTTATATGCACAAAAATTATGTTAGGACTTCAATGCTCAAGATTATCAGTTTACAGGTTTCTGAGACAGTAATGTTGAAATAGTGCTTCTGTTCAAATGAAGTGAAATCTAGCCCAAATCTGCTCAAAAGCTTGTCTCTTTTATAAGAGAAAGCTGCTTCGTTCAATATTCAGTGCAAATCTTGCCAAACTGAAAGATGCTTATGCCTTATGAAATACAATGTTTTTGCAATGCTGTAAGACAGTTTTTAATGTGTTTGAAGTTATATGCACAAAAACACATTTTAGGACTTCAATGCTCAAAATTGTCATTTTACAGGTTTCTGAGACGAGTAATGTTGAAATAGTGCTTCTGTTCAAATGAAGTGAAATCTAGCCCAAATCTGCTCAAAAGCTTGTCTCTCTATGAGATAGAGCTGCTTCATTCAATGTTCAGTGCAAATCTTGCCAAACTGAAAGATGCTTATGTCTTTTGAAATAAAATGATTTCTGCAATGCAGTGAGACTGTTTTTAATGTGTTAGAAGTTATATGCACAAAAATTATGTTAGGACTTCAATGCTCAAGATTATCAGTTTACAGGTTTCTGAGACCAGTAATGTTGAAATAGTGCTTCTGTTCAAATGAAGTGAAATCTAGCCCAAATCTGCTCAAAAGCTTGTCTCTCTATGAGAGAAAGCTGCTTCATTCAATATTCAGTGCAAATCTTGCCAAACTGAAAGATGCTTATGCCTTATGAAATACAATGTTTTTGCAATGCTGTAAGACAGTTTTTAATGTGTTAGAAGTTTATGCAAAAAAACACATGTTAGGACTTCAATGCTCAAGATTGTCAGTTTACAGGTTTCTGAGACCAGTTATGTTGAAATAGTGCTTCTGTTCAAATGAAGTGAAATCTAGCCAAAATCTGCTCAAAAGCTTGTCTCTCTATGAGAGAAAGCTGCTTCATTCAATATTCAGCGCAAATCTTGCCAAACTGAAAGATGCTTGTGCCTTATGAAATACAATGTTTTTGCAATGCTGTAAGACAGTTTTTAATGTGTTAGAAGTTATATGCACAAAAACATATGTTAGGACTTCAGTGCTCAAGATTGTCAGTTTACAGGTTTCTGAGACCAGTTATGTTGAAATAGTGCTTCTGTTCAAATGAAGTGAAATCTAGCCCAAATCTGCTCAAAAGCTTGTCTCTCTATGAGAGAAAGCTGCTTCATTCAATATTCAGTGCAAATCTTGCCAAACTGAAAGATGCTTATGCCTTATGAAATACAATGTTTTTGCAATGCTGTAAGACAGTTTTTAATGTGTTAGAAGTTATATGCACAAAAACATATGATAGGACTTCAATGCTCAAGATTGTCAGTTTACAGGTTTCTGAGACCAGTAATGTTGAAATAGTGCTTCTGTTCAAATGAAGTGAAATCTAGCCCAAATCTGCTCAAAAGCTTGTCTCTCTATGAGAGAAAGCGGCTTCATTCAATATTCAGTGCAAATCTTGCCAAACTGAAAGATGCTTATGCCTTATGAAATACAATGTTTTTGCAATGCTGTAAGACAGTTTTTAATGTGTTAGAAGTTATATGCACAAAAACACATGTTAGGACTTCAAATGCTCAAAATTGTCATTTTACAAGTTTCTGAGACGAGTAATGTTGAAATAGTGCTTCTGTTCAAATGAAGTGAAATCTAGCCCAAATCTGCTCAAAAGCTTGTCTCTTTATAAGAGAAAGCTGCTTCATTTAATATTCAGTGCAAATCTTGCCAAACTGAAAGATGCTTATGCCTTATGAAATACAATGTTTTTGCAATGCTGTAAGACAGTTTATAATGTGTTAGAAGTTATATGCACAAAACCTTATGTTAGGACTTCAATGCTCAAGATTGTCAGTTTACAGGTTTCTGAGACCAGTAATGTTGAAATAGTGCTCCTGTTCAAATGAAGTGAAATCTAGCCCAAATCTGCTCAAAAGCTTGTCTTTCTGTGAGATAGAGCTGCTTCATTCAATGTTCAGTGCAAATCTTGCCAAACTGAAAGATGCTTATGTTTTTTGAAATAAAATGATTTCTGTAATGCAGTGAGACAGTTTTTAAATTGTTAGAAGATATATGCACAAAAACTTATGTTAGGACTTCAATGCTCAAGATTGTCAGTTTACAGGTTTCTGAGACCAGTAATGTTGAAATAGTGCTTCTGTTCAAATGAAGTGAAATCTAGCCCAAATCTGCTCAAAAGCTTGTCTCTCTATGAGAGAAAGCTGCTTCATTCAATATTCAGTGCAAATCTTGCCAAACTGAAAGATGCTTATGTCTTTTGAAATAAAATGATTTCTGCAATGCAGTGAGACTGTTTTTAAATTGTTAGAAGTTATATGCACAAAAATTATGTTAGGACTTCAATGCTCAAGATTATCAGTTTACAGGTTTCTGAGACAGTAATGTTGAAATAGTGCTTCTTTTCAAATGAAGTGAAATCTAGCCCAAATCTGCTCAAAAGCTTGTCTCTTTTATAAGAGAAAGCTGCTTCATTCAATATTCAGTGCAAATCTTGCCAAACTGAAAGATGCTTATGCCTTATGAAATACAATGTTTTTGCAATGCTGTAAGACAGTTTTTAATGTGTTAGAAGTTATATGCAAAAAAACACATGTTAGGACTTCAATGCTCAAAATTGTCATTTTACAGGTTTCTGAGACGAGTAATGTTGAAATAGTGCTTCTGTTCAAATGAAGTGAAATCTAGCCCAAATCTGCTCAAAAGCTTGTCTCTCTATGAGAGAAAGCTGCTTCATTCAATATTCAGTGCAAATCTTGCCAAACTGAAAGATGCTTATGCCTTATGAAATACAATGTTTTTGCAATTCTGTAAGACAGTTTTTAATGTGTTAGAAGTTATATGCACAAAAACTTATGTTACGACTTCAATGCTCAAGATTGTCAATTTACAGGTTTCTGAGACCAGTAATGTTGAAATAGTGCTTCTGATTAAATGAAGTGAAATCTAGCCCAAATCTGCTCAAAAGCTTGTCTCTCTATGAGAGAAAGCTGCTTCATTCAATATTCAGTGCAAATCTTGCCAAACTGAAAGATGCTTTTGCCTTATGAAATACAATGTTTTTGCAATGCTGTAAGACAGTTTTTAATGTGTTAGAAGTTATATGCACAAAAACATATATTAGGACTTCAATGCTCAAGATTGTCAATTTACAGGTTTCTGAGACCAGTAATGTTGAAATAGTGCTTCTGTTCAAATGAAGTGAAATCTAGCCCAAATCTGCTCAAAAGCTTGTCTCTCTATGAGAGAAAGCTTCTTCATTCAATATTCAGTGCAATACTTGCCAAACTGAAAGATGCTTATGCCTTATGAAATACAATGTTTTTGCAATGCTGTAAGACAGTTTTAAATGTGTTAGAAATTATATGCACAAAACCTTATGTTAGGACTTCAATGCTTAAGATTGTCAGTTTACAGGTTTCTGAGACCAGTAATGTTGAAATAGTGCTTCTGTTCAAATGAAGTGAAAGCTAGCCCAAATCTGCTCAAAAGCTTGTCTCTCTGTGAGATAGAGCTGCTTCATTCAATGTTCAGTGCAAATCTTGCCAAACTGAAAGATGCTTATGCCTTATGAAATACAATGTTTTTGCAATGCTGTAAGACAGTTTTTAATGTGTTAGAAGTTATATGCACAAAAACACATGTTAGGACTTCAATGCTCAAAATTGTCATTTTACAGGTTTCTGAGACCAGTAATGTTGAAATAGTGCTTCTGTTCAAATGAAGTGAAATCTAGCCCAAATCTGCTCAAAAGCTTGTCTCTCTGTGAGATAGAGCTGCTTCATTCAATGTTCAGTGCAAATCTTGCCAAACTGAAAGATGCTTATGTCTTTTGAAATAAAATGATTTCTGCAATGCAGTGAGACTGTTTTTAATGTGTTAGAAGTTATATGCACAAAAACTTATGTTAGGACTTCAATGCTCAAGATTGTCAGTTTACAGGTTTCTGAGACCAGTTATGTTGAAATAGTGCTTCTGTTCAAATGAAGTGAAATCTAGCCCAAATCTGCTCAAAAGCTTGTCTCTCTATGAGAGAAAGCTGCTTCATTCAATATTCAGTGCAAATCTTGCCAAACTGAAAGATGCTTATGCCTTATGAAATACAATGTTTTTGCAATGCTGTAAGACAGTTTTTAATGTGTTAGAAGTTATATGCACAAAACCTTATGTTAGGACTTCAATGCTCAAGATTGTAAGTTTACAGGTTTCTGAGACCAGTAATGTTGAAATAGTGCTTCTGTTCAAATGAAGTGAAATCTAGCCCAAATCTGCTCAAAAGTTTGTCTCTCTATGAGAGAAAGCTGCTTCATTTAATATTCAGTGCAAATCCTGCCAAACTGAAAGATGCTTATGCCTTATGAAATACAATGTTTTTGCAATGCTGTAAGACAGTTTTTAATGTGTTAGAAGTTATATGCACAAAACCTTATGTTAGGACTTCAATGCTCAAGATTGTAAGTTTACAGGTTTCTGAGACCAGTAATGTTGAAATAGTGCTTCTGTTCAAATGAAGTGAAATCTAGCCCAAATCTGCTCAAAAGCTTGTCTCTCTATGAGAGAAAGCGGCTTCATTCAATATTCAGTGCAAATCTTGCCAAACTGAAAGATGCTTATGCCTTATGAAATACAATGTTTTTGCAATGCTGTAAGACAGTTTATAATGTGTTAGAAGTTTATGCACAAAAACACATGTTAGGACTTCAATGCTCAAGATTGTCAGTTTACAGGTTTCTGAGACCAGTAATGTTGAAATAGTGCTTCTGTTCAAATGAAGTGAAATCTAGCCCAAATCTGCTCAAAAGCTTGTCTCTCTATGAGAGAAAGCTGCTTCATTCAATATTCAGTGCAAATCTTGCCTAACTGAAAGATGCTTATGCCTTATGAAATACAATGTTTTTGCAATGCTGTAAGACAGTTTTTAATGTGTTAGAAGTTTATGCAAAAAAACACATGTTAGGACTTCAATGCTCAAGATTGTCAGTTTACAGGTTTCTGAGACCAGTTATGTTGAAATAGTGCTTCTGTTCAAATGAAGTGAAATCTAGCCAAAATCTGCTCAAAAGCTTGTCTCTCTATGAGAGAAAGCTGCTTCATTTAATATTCAGCGCAAATCTTGCCAAACTGAAAGATGCTTGTGCCTTATGAAATACAATGTTTTTGCAATGCTGTAAGACAGTTTTTTATGTGTTAGAAGTTATATGCACAAAAACATATGTTAGGACTTCAGTGCTCAAGATTGTCAATTTACAGGTTTCTGAGACCAGTAATGTTGAAATAGTGCTTCTGATTAAATGAAGTGAAATCTAGCCCAAATCTGCTCAAAAGCTTGTCTCTCTATGAGAGAAAGCTGCTTCATTCAATATTCAGTGCAAATCTTGCCAAACTGAAAGATGCTTATGCCTTATGAAATACAATGTTTTTGCAATGCTGTAAGACAGTTTTTAATGTGTTAGAAGTTATATGCACAAAAACTTATGTTAGGACTTCAATGCTCAAGATTGTCAGTTTACAGGTTTCTGAGACCAGTTATGTTGAAATAGTGCTTCTGTTCAAATGAAGTGAAATCTAGCCCAAATCTGCTCAAAAGCTTGTCTCTCTATGAGAGAAAGCTGCTTCATTCAATATTCAGTGCAAATCTTGCCAAACTGAAAGATGCTTATGCCTTATGAAATACAATGTTTTTGCAATGCTGTAAGACAGTTTTTAATGTGTTAGAAGTTATATGCACAAAAACATATGATAGGACTTCAATGCTCAAGATTGTCAGTTTACAGGTTTCTGAGACCAGTAATGTTGAAATAGTGCTTCTGTTCAAATGAAGTGAAATCTAGCCCAAATCTGCTCAAAAGCTTGTCTCTCTATGAGAGAAAGCGGCTTCATTCAATATTCAGTGCAAATCTTGCCAAACTGAAAGATGCTTATGCCTTATGAAATACAATGTTTTTGCAATGCTGTAAGACAGTTTTTAATGTGTTAGAAGTTATATGCACAAAAACACATGTTAGGACTTCAAATGCTCAAAATTGTCATTTTACAAGTTTCTGAGACGAGTAATGTTGAAATAGTGCTTCTGGTCAAATGAAGTGAAATCTAGCCCAAATCTGCTCAAAAGCTTGTCTCTCTATGAGAGAAAGCTGCTTCATTCAATATTCAGTGCAAATCTTGTCAAACTGAAAGATGCTTGTGCCTTATGAAATACAATGTTTTTGCAATGCTGTAAGACAGTTTTTAATGTGTTAGAAGTTATATGCACAAAAACATATGTTAGGACTTCAATGCTCAAGATTGTCAGTTTACAGGTTTCTGAGACCAGTAATGTTGAAATAGTGCTTCTGTTCAAATGAAGTGAAATCTAGCCCAAATCTGCTCAAAAGCTTGTCTCTCTGTGAGATAGAGCTGCTTCATTAATGTTCAGTGCAAATCTTGCCAAACTGAAAGATGCTTATGCCTTATGAAATACAATGTTTTTGCAATGCTGTAAGACAGTTTTTAATGTGTTACAAGTTTATGCACAAAAACACATGTTAGGACTTCAATGCTCAAGATTGTTAGTTTACAGGTTTCTGAGACCAGTAATGTTGAAATACTGCTTCTGTTCAAATGAAGTGAAATCTAGCCCAAATCTGCTCAAAAGCTTGTCTCTCTGTGAGATAGAGCTGCTTCATTCAATGTTCAGTGCAAATCTTGCCAAACTGAAAGATGCTTATGTCTTTTGAAATAAAATGATTTCTGCAATGCAGTGAGACTGTTTTTAATGTGTTAGAAGTTATATGCACAAAAATTATGTTAGGACTTCAATGCTCAAGATTATCAGTTTACAGGTTTCTGAGACAGTAATGTTGAAATAGTGCTTCTGTTCAAATGAAGTGAAATCTAGCCCAAATCTGCTCAAAAGCTTGTCTCTTTTATAAGAGAAAGCTGCTTCGTTCAATATTCAGTGCAAATCTTGCCAAACTGAAAGATGCTTATGCCTTATGAAATACAATGTTTTTGCAATGCTGTAAGACAGTTTTTAATGTGTTTGAAGTTATATGCACAAAAACACATTTTAGGACTTCAATGCTCAAAATTGTCATTTTACAGGTTTCTGAGACGAGTAATGTTGAAATAGTGCTTCTGTTCAAATGAAGTGAAATCTAGCCCAAATCTGCTCAAAAGCTTGTCTCTCTATGAGATAGAGCTGCTTCATTCAATGTTCAGTGCAAATCTTGCCAAACTGAAAGATGCTTATGTCTTTTGAAATAAAATGATTTCTGCAATGCAGTGAGACTGTTTTTAATGTGTTAGAAGTTATATGCACAAAAATTATGTTAGGACTTCAATGCTCAAGATTATCAGTTTACAGGTTTCTAAGACAGTAATGTTGAAATAGTGCTTCTGTTCAAATGAAGTGAAATCTAGCCCAAATCTGCTCAAAAGCTTGTCTCTTTTATAAGAGAAAGCTGCTTCGTTCAATATTCAGTGCAAATCTTGCCAAACTGAAAGATGCTTATGCCTTATGAAATACAATGTTTTTGCAATGCTGTAAGACAGTTTTTAATGTGTTTGAAGTTATATGCACAAAAACACATTTTAGGACTTCAATGCTCAAAATTGTCATTTTACAGGTTTCTGAGACGAGTAATGTTGAAATAGTGCTTCTGTTCAAATGAAGTGAAATCTAGCCCAAATCTGCTCAAAAGCTTGTCTCTCTATGAGAGAAAGCTGCTTCATTCAATATTTAGTGCAAATCTTGCCAAACTGAAAGATGCTTATGTCTTATAAAATAAAATGATTTCTGCAATGAAGTGAGACAGTTTTTAATGTGTTAGAAGTTATCTGCACAAAAACTTATGTTACGACTTCAATGCTCAAGATTGTCAGTTTACAGGTTTCTGAGACCAGTTATGTTGAAATAGTGCTTCTGTTCAAATGAAGTGAAATCTAGCCCAAATCTGCTCAAAAGCTTGTCTCTCTATGAGAGAAAGCTGCTTCATTCAATATTCAGTGCAAATCTTGCCAAACTGAAAGATGCTTATGCCTTATGAAATACAATGTTTTTGCAATGCTGTAAGACAGTTTTTAATGTGTTTGAAGTTATATGCACAAAAACACATTTTAGGACTTCAATGCTCAAAATTGTCATTTTACAGGTTTCTGAGACGAGTAATGTTGAAATAGTGCTTCTGTTCAAATGAAGTGAAATCTAGCCCAAATCTGCTCAAAAGCTTGTCTCTCTATGAGAGAAAGCTGCTTCATTCAATATTCAGTGCAAATCTTGCCAAACTGAAAGATGCTTATGTCTTATAAAATAAAATGATTTCTGCAATGAAGTGAGACAGTTTTTAATGTGTTAGAAGTTATCTGCACAAAAACTTATGTTACGACTTCAATGCTCAAGATTGTCAGTTTACAGGTTTCTGAGACCAGTTATGTTGAAATAGTGCTTCTGTTCAAATGAAGTGAAATCTAGCCCAAATCTGCTCAAAAGCTTGTCTCTCTATGAGAGAAAGCTGCTTCATTCAATATTCAGTGCAAATCTTGCCAAACTGAAAGATGCTTATGCCTTATGAAATACAATGTTTTTGCAATGCTGTAAGACAGTTTTTAATGTGTTTGAAGTTATATGCACAAAAACACATTTTAGGACTTCAATGCTCAAAATTGTCATTTTACAGGTTTCTGAGACGAGTAATGTTGAAATAGTGCTTCTGTTCAAATGAAGTGAAATCTAGCCCAAATCTGCTCAAAAGCTTGTCTCTCTATGAGAGAAAGCTGCTTCATTCAATATTCAGTGCAAATCTTGCCAAACTGAAAGATGCTTATGTCTTATAAAATAAAATGATTTCTGCAATGAAGTGAGACAGTTTTTAATGTGTTAGAAGTTATCTGCACAAAAACTTATGTTACGACTTCAATGCTCAAGATTGTCAGTTTACAGGTTTCTGAGACCAGTTATGTTGAAATAGTGCTTCTGTTCAAATGAAGTGAAATCTAGCCCAAATCTGCTCAAAAGCTTGTCTCTCTATGAGAGAAAGCTGCTTCATTCAATATTCAGTGCAAATCTTGCCAAACTGAAAGATGCTTATGCCTTATGAAATACAATGTTTTTGCAATGCTGTAAGACCGTTTTTAATGTGTTTGAAGTTATATGCACAAAAACACATTTTAGGACTTCAATGCTCAAAATTGTCATTTTACAGGTTTCTGAGACGAGTAATGTTGAAATAGTGCTTCTGTTCAAATGAAGTGAAATCTAGCCCAAATCTGCTCAAAAGCTTGTCTCTCTATGAGAGAAAGCTGCTTCATTCAATATTCAGTGCAAATCTTGCCAAACTGAAAGATGCTTATGTCTTATAAAATAAAATGATTTCTGCAATGAAGTGAGACAGTTTTTAATGTGTTAGAAGTTATCTGCACAAAAACTTATGTTACGACTTCAATGCTCAAGATTGTCAGTTTACAGGTTTCTGAGACCAGTTATGTTGAAATAGTGCTTCTGTTCAAATGAAGTGAAATCTAGCCCAAATCTGCTCAAAAGCTTGTCTCTCTATGAGAGAAAGCTGCTTCATTCAATATTCAGTGCAAATCTTGCCAAACTGAAAGATGCTTATGCCTTATGAAATACAATGTTTTTGCAATGCTGTAAGACAGTTTTTAATGTGTTAGAAGTTATATGCAAAAAAACACATGTTAGGACTTCAATGCTCAAAATTGTCATTTTACAGGTTTCTGAGACGAGTAATGTTGAAATAGTGCTTCTGTTCAAATGAAGTGAAATCTAGCCCAAATCTGCTCAAAAGCTTGTCTCTCTATGAGAGAAAGCTGCTTCATTCAATATTCAGTGCAAATCTTGCCAAACTGAAAGATGCTTATGTCTTATAAAATAAAATGATTTCTGCAATGCAGTGAGACAGTTTTTAATGTGTTAGAAGTTATCTGCACAAAAACTTATGTTACGACTTCAATGCTCAAGATTGTCAGTTTACAGGTTTCTGAGACCAGTTATGTTGAAATAGTGCTTCTGTTCAAATGAAGTGAAATCTGGTCCAAATCTGCTCAAAAGCTTGTCTCTCTATGAGAGAAAGCTGCTTCATTCAATATTCAGTGCAAATCTTGCCAAACTGAAAGATGCTTATGCCTTATGAAATACAATGTTTTTGCAATGCTGTAAGACAGTTTTTAATGTGTTAGAAGTTATATGCACAAAAACATATGATAGGACTTCAATGCTCAAGATTGTAAGTTTACAGGTTTCTGAGACCAGTAATGTTGAAATAGTGCTTCTGTTCAAATGAAGTGAAATCTAGCCCAAATCTGCTCAAAAGTTTGTCTCTCTATGAGAGAAAGCTGCTTCATTTAATATTCAGTGCAAATCCTGCCAAACTGAAAGATGCTTATGCCTTATGAAATACAATGTTTTTGCAATGCTGTAAGACAGTTTTTAATGTGTTAGAAGTTATATGCACAAAACCTTATGTTAGGACTTCAATGCTCAAGATTGTAAGTTTACAGGTTTCTGAGACCAGTAATGTTGAAATAGTGCTTCTGTTCAAATGAAGTGAAATCTAGCCCAAATCTGCTCAAAAGCTTGTCTCTCTATGAGAGAAAGCGGCTTCATTCAATATTCAGTGCAAATCTTGCCAAACTGAAAGATGCTTATGCCTTATGAAATACAATGTTTTTGCAATGCTGTAAGACAGTTTATAATGTGTTAGAAGTTTATGCACAAAAACACATGTTAGGACTTCAATGCTCAAGATTGTCAGTTTACAGGTTTCTGAGACCAGTAATGTTGAAATAGTGCTTCTGTTCAAATGAAGTGAAATCTAGCCCAAATCTGCTCAAAAGCTTGTCTCTCTATGAGAGAAAGCTGCTTCATTCAATATTCAGTGCAAATCTTGCCAAACTGAAAGATGCTTATGCCTTATGAAATACAATGTTTTTGCAATGCTGTAAGACAGTTTTTAATGTGTTAGAAGTTTATGCAAAAAAACACATGTTAGGACTTCAATGCTCAAGATTGTCAGTTTACAGGTTTCTGAGACCAGTTATGTTGAAATAGTGCTTCTGTTCAAATGAAGTGAAATCTAGCCAAAATCTGCTCAAAAGCTTGTCTCTCTATGAGAGAAAGCTGCTTCATTCAATATTCAGCGCAAATCTTGCCAAACTGAAAGATGCTTGTGCCTTATGAAATACAATGTTTTTGCAATGCTGTAAGACAGTTTTTAATGTGTTAGAAGTTATATGCACAAAAACATATGTTAGGACTTCAGTGCTCAAGATTGTCAGTTTACAGGTTTCTGAGACCAGTTATGTTGAAATAGTGCTTCTGTTCAAATGAAGTGAAATCTAGCCCAAATCTGCTCAAAAGCTTGTCTCTCTATGAGAGAAAGCTGCTTCATTCAATATTCAGTGCAAATCTTGCCAAACTGAAAGATGCTTATGTTTTTTGAAATAAAATGATTTCTGTAATGCAGTGAGACAGTTTTTAAAGTGTTAGAAGATATATGCACAAAAACTTATGTTAGGACTTCAATGCTCAAGATTGTCAGTTTACAGGTTTCTGAGACCAGTAATGTTGAAATAGTGCTTCTGTTCAAATGAAGTGAAATCTAGCCCAAATCTGCTCAAAAGCTTGTCTCTCTATGAGAGAAAGCTGCTTCATTCAATATTCAGTGCAAATCTTGCCAAACTGAAAGATGCTTATGTCTTATAAAATAAAATGATTTCTGCAATGAAGTGAGACAGTTTTTAATGTGTTAGAAGTTATCTGCACAAAAACTTATGTTACGACTTCAATGCTCAAGATTGTCAGTTTACAGGTTTCTGAGACCAGTTATGTTGAAATAGTGCTTCTGATCAAATGAAGTGAAATCTAGCCCAAATCTGCTCAAAAGCTTGTCTCTCTATGAGAGAAAGCTGCTTCATTCAATATTCAGTGCAAATCTTGCCAAACTGAAAGATGCTTATGCCTTATGAAATACAATGTTTTTGCAATGCTGTAAGACAGTTTTTAATGTGCTAGAAGTTATATGCAAAAAAACACATGTTAGGACTTCAATGCTCACAATTGTCATTTTACAGGTTTCTGAGACGAGTAATGTTGAAATAGTGCTTCTGTTCAAATGAAGGGAGATCTAGCCCAAATCTGCTCAAAAGCTTGTCTCTCTATGAGAGAAAGCTGCTTCATTCAATATTCAGTGCAAATCTTGCCAAACTGAAAGATGCTTATGTCTTTTGAAATAAAATGATTTCTGCAATGCAGTGAGACTGTTTTTAAATTGTTAGAAGTTATATGCACAAAAATTATGTTAGGACTTCAATGCTCAAGATTATCAGTTTACAGGTTTCTGAGACAGTAATGTTGAAATAGTGCTTCTTTTCAAATGAAGTGAAATCTAGCCCAAATCTGCTCAAAAGCTTGTCTCTTTTATAAGAGAAAGCTGCTTCGTTCAATATTCAGTGCAAATCTTGCCAAACTGAAAGATGCTTATGCCTTATGAAATACAATGTTTTTGCAATGCTGTAAGACAGTTTTTAATGTGTTAGAAGTTATATGCACAAAAACACATTTTAGGACTTCAATGCTCAAAATTGTCATTTTACAGGTTTCTGAGACGAGTAATTTTGAAATAGTGCTTCTGTTCAAATGAAGTGAAATCTAGCCCAAATCTGCTCAAAAGCTTGTCTCTCTATGAGAGAAAGCTGCTTCATTCAATATTCAGTGCAAATCTTGCCAAACTGAAAGATGCTTATGTCTTATAAAATAAAATGATTTCTGCAATGAAGTGAGACAGTTTTTAATGTGTTAGAAGTTATCTGCACAAAAACTTATGTTACGACTTCAATGCTCAAGATTGTCAGTTTACAGGTTTCTGAGACCAGTTATGTTGAAATAGTGCTTCTGATCAAATGAAGTGAAATCTAGCCCAAATCTGCTCAAAAGCTTGTCTCTCTATGAGAGAAAGCTGCTTCATTCAATATTCAGTGCAAATCTTGCCAAACTGAAAGATGCTTATGCCTTATGAAATACAATGTTTTTGCAATGCTGTAAGACAGTTTTTAATGTGTTAGAAGTTATATGCAAAAAAACACATGTTAGGACTTCAATGCTCAAAATTGTCATTTTACAGGTTTCTGAGACGAGTAATGTTGAAATAGTGCTTCTGTTCAAATGAAGTGAAATCTAGCCCAAATCTGCTCAAAAGCTTGTCTCTCTATGAGAGAAAGCTGCTTCATTCAATATTCAGTGCAAATCTTGCCAAACTGAAAGATGCTTATGCCTTATGAAATACAATGTTTTTGCAATTCTGTAAGACAGTTTTTAATGTGTTAGAAGTTATCTGCACAAAAACTTATGTTACGACTTCAATGCTCAAGATTGTCAATTTACAGGTTTCTGAGACCAGTAATGTTGAAATAGTGCTTCTGATTAAATGAAGTGAAATCTAGCCCAAATCTGCTCAAAAGCTTGTCTCTCTATGAGAGAAAGCTGCTTCATTCAATATTCAGTGCAAATCTTGCCAAACTGAAAGATGCTTTTGCCTTATGAAATACAATGTTTTTGCAATGCTGTAAGACAGTTTTTAATGTGTTAGAAGTTATATGCACAAAAACATATATTAGGACTTCAATGCTCAAGATTGTCAATTTACAGGTTTCTGAGACCAGTAATGTTGAAATAGTGCTTCTGTTCAAATGAAGTGAAATCTAGCCCAAATCTGCTCAAAAGCTTGTCTCTCTATGAGAGAAAGCTGCTTCATTCAATATTCAGTGCAAATCTTGCCAAACTGAAAGATGCTTATGTCTTATAAAATAAAATGATTTCTGCAATGCAGTGAGACAGTTTTTAATGTGATAGAAGTTATCTGCACAAAAACTTATGTTACGACTTCAATGCTCAAGATTGTCAGTTTACAGGTTTCTGAGACCAGTTATGTTGAAATAGTGCTTCTGTTCAAATGAAGTGAAATCTGGCCCAAATCTGCTCAAAAGCTTGTCTCTCTATGAGAGAAAGCTGCTTCATTCAATATTCAGTGCAAATCTTGCCAAACTGAAAGATGCTTATGCCTTATGAAATACAATGTTTTTTCAATGCTGTAAGACAGTTTTTAATGTGTCAGAAGTTATATGCACAAAAACATATATTAGGACTTCAATGCTCAAGATTGTCAATTTACAGGTTTCTGAGACCAGTAATGTTGAAATAGTGCTTCTGTTCAAATGAAGTGAAATCTAGCCCAAATCTGCTCAAAAGCTTGTCTCTCTATGAGAGAAAGCTTCTTCATTCAATATTCAGTGCAATACTTGCCAAACTGAAAGATGCTTATGCCTTATGAAATACAATGTTTTTGCAATGCTGTAAGACAGTTTTTAATGTGTTAGAAGTTATAAACACAAACCCTTATGTTAAGGCTTCAATGCTTAAGAAGGTCAGTTAACAGGTTTCTGAGACCAGTAATGTTGAAATAGTGCTTCTGTTCAAATGAAGTGAAATCTAGCCCAAATCTGCTCAAAAGCTTGTCTCTCTATGAGAGAAAGCTTCTTCATTCAATATTCAGTGCAAATCTGGCCAAACTGAAAGATGTTTATGCCTTATGAAATACAATGTTTTTGCCATGCTGTAAGACAGTTTATAATGTGTTAGAAGTTATATGCACAAAACCTTATGTTAGGACTTCAATGCTCAAGATTGTCAGTTTACAGGTTTCTGAGACCAGTAATGTTGAAATAGTGCTTCTGTTCAAATGAAGTGAAATCTAGCCCAAATCTGCTCAAAAGCTTGTCTCTTTATAAAAGAAAGCTGCTTCATTCAATATTCAGTGCAAATCTTGCCAAACTGAAAGATGCTTATGCCTTATGAAATACAATGTTTTTGCAATGCAGTGAGACAGTTTTTAATGTGTTAGAAGTTATATGCACAAAAACATATGTTAGGACTTCAATGCTCAAGATTGTCAATTTACAGGTTTCTGAGACCAGTAATGTTGAAATAGTGCTTCTGTTCAAATGAAGTGAAATCTAGCCCAAATCTGCTCAAAAGCTTGTCTCTTTATAAGAGAAAGCTGCTTCATTCAATATTCAGTGCAAATCTTGCCAAACTGAAAGATGCTTATGCCTTATGAAATACAATGTTTTTGCAATGCTGTAAGACAGTTTTTAATGTGTTAGAAGTTTATGCAAAAAAACACATGTTAGGACTTCAATGCTCAAGACTGTCAGTTTACAGGTTTCTGAGAGCAGTAATGTTGAAATAGTGCTTCTGTTCAAATGAAGTGAAATCTAGCCCAAATCTGCTCAAAAGCTTGTCTCTTTAAAAGAGAAAGCTGCTTCATTCAATATTCAGTGCAAATCTTGCCAAACTGAAAAATGCTTATGCCTTATGAAATACAATGTTTTTGCAATGCTGTAAGACAGTTTTTAATGTGTTAGAAGTTATATGCACAAAAACTTATGTTAGGACTTCAATGCTCAAGATTGTCAGTTTACAGGTTTCTGAGACCAGTAATGTTGAAATAGTGCTTCTGTTCAAATGAAGTGAAATCTAGCCCAAATCTGCTCAAAAGCTTGTCTCTCTGTGAGATAGAGCTGCTTCATTAATGTTCAGTGCAAATCTTGCCAAACTGAAAGATGCTTATGCCTTATGAAATACAATGTTTTTGCAATGCTGTAAGACAGTTTTTAATGTGTTAGAAGTTTATGCACAAAAACACATGTTAGGACTTCAATGCTCAAGATTGTCAGTTTACAGGTTTCTGAGACCAGTAATGTTGAAATAGTGCTTCTGTTCAAATGAAGTGAAATCTAGCCCAAATCTGCTCAAAAGCTTGTCTCTTTATAAGAGAAAGCTGCTTCATTCAATATTCAATGCAAATCTTGCCAAACTGAAAGATGCTTATGCCTTATGAAATACAATGTTTTTGCAATTCTGTAAGACAGTTTTTAATGTGTTAGAAGTTATATGCACAAAACCTTATGTTAGGACTTCAATGCTCAAGATTGTCAGTTTACAGGTTTCTGAGACCAGTAATGTTGAAATAGTGCTTCTGTTCAAATGAAGTGAAATCTAGCCCAAATCTGCTCAAAAGCTTGTCTCTCTGTGAGATAGAGCTGCTTCATTCATTGTTCAGTGCAAATCTTGCCAAACTGAAAGATGCTTATGTCTTTTGAAATAAAATGATTTCTGCAATGCAGTGAGACTGTTTTTAATGTGTTAGAAGTTATATGCACAAAAACTTATGTTAGGACTTCAATGCTCAAGATTGTCAGTTTACAGGTTTCTGAGACCAGTTATGTTGAAATAGTGCTTCTGTTCAAATGAAGTGAAATCTAGCCCAAATCTGCTCAAAAGCTTGTCTCTCCATGAGAGAAAGCTGCTTCATTCAATATTCAGTGCAAATCTTGCCAAACTGAAAGATGCTTGTGCCCTATGAAATACAATGTTTTTGCAATGCTGTAAGACAGTTTTTAATGTGTTAGAAGTTATATGCACAAAAACTTATGTTAGGACTTCAATGCTCAAGATTTTCAGTTTACAGGTTTCTGAGACCAGTTATGTTGAAATAGTGCATCTGTTCAAATGAAGTGAAATCTAGCCCAAATCTGCTCAAAAGCTTGTCTCTCTATGAGAGAAAGCTGCTTCATTCAATATTCAGTGCAAATCTTGCCAAACTGAAAGATACTTATGCCTTATGAAATACAATGTTTTTGCAATGCTGTAAGACAGTTTTTAATGTGTTAGAAGTTATATGCACAAAAACATATGTTAGGACTTCAATGTCCAAGATTGTCAATTTACAGGTTTCTAACACCAGTAATGTTGAAATAGTGCTTCTGTTCAAATGAAGTGAAATCTAGGCCAAATCTGCCCAAAAGCTTGTCTCTCTGAGATAGAGCTGCTTCATTCAATATTCAGTGCAAATCTTGCCAAACTGAAAAATGCTTATGCCTTATGAAATACAATGTTTTTGCAATGCTGTAAGACAGTTTTTAATGTGTTAGAAGTTATATGCACAAAAACTTATGTTAGGACTTCAATGCTCAAGATTGTCAGTTTACAGGTTTCTGAGACCAGTAATGTTGAAATAGTGCTTCTGTTCAAATGAAGTGAAATCTAGCCCAAATCTGCTCAAAAGCTTGTCTCTTTATAAAAGAAAGCTGCTTCATTCAATATTCAGTGCAAATCTTGCCAAACTGAAAGATGCTTATGCCTTATGAAATACAATGTTTTTGCAATGCTGTAAGACAGTTTTTAATGTGTTAGAAGTTATATGCACAAAAACATATGTTAGGACTTCAATGCTCAAGATTGTCAATTTACAGGCTTCTGAGACCAGTAATGTTGAAATAGTGCTTCTGTTCAAATGAAGTGAAATCTAGCCCAAATCTGCTCAAAAGCTTGTCTCTTTATAAGAGAAAGCTGCTTCATTCAATATTCAGTGCAAATCTTGCCAAACTGAAAGATGCTTATGCCTTATGAAATACAATGTTTTTGCAATGCTGTAAGACAGTTTTTAATGTGTTAGAAGTTATATGCACAAAACCTTATGTTAGGACTTCAATGCTCAAGATTGTAAGTTTACAGGTTTCTGAGACCAGTAATGTTGAATTAGTGCTTCTGTTCAAATTAAGTGAAATCTAGCCCAAATCTGCTCAAAAGCTTGTCTCTTTATAAGAGAAAGCTGCTTCATTCAATATTCAGTGCAAATCTTGCCAAACTGAAAGATGCTTATGCCTTATGAAATACAATGTTTTTGCAATGCTGTAAGACAGTTTTTAATGTGTTAGAAGTTATATGCACAAAAACACATGTTAGGACTTCAATGCTCAAAATTGTCATTTTACAGGTTTCTGAGACGAGTAATGTTGAAATAGTGCTTCTGATTAAATGAAGTGAAATCTAGCCCAAATCTGCTCAAAAGCTTGTCTCTCTATGAGAGAAAGCTGCTTCATTCAATATTCAGTGCAAATCTTGCCAAACTGAAAGATGCTTATGCCTTATGAAATACAATGTTTTTGCAATGCTGTAAGACAGTTTTTAATGTGTTAGAAGTTATATGCACAAAACCTTATGTTAGGACTTCAATGCTCAAGATTGTCAGTTTACACGATTCTGAGACCAGTAATGTTGAAATAGTGCTTCTGTTCAAATGAAGTGAAATCTAGCCCAAATCTGCTCAAAAGCTTGTCTCTCTGTGAGATAGAGCTGCTTCATTCAATGTTCAGTGCAAATCTTGCCAAACTGAAAGATGCTTATGTCTTTTGAAATAAAAGGATTTCTGCAATGCAGTGAGACTGTTTTTAATGTGTTAGAAGTTATATGCACAAAAATTATGTTAGGACTTCAATGCTCAAGATTATCAGTTTACAGGTTTCTGAGACAGTAATGTTGAAATAGTGCTTCTGTTCAAATGAAGTGAAATCTAGCCCAAATCTGCTCAAAAGCTTGTCTCTTTTATAAGAGAAAGCTGCTTCGTTCAATATTCAGTGCAAATCTTGCCAAACTGAAAGATGCTTATGCCTTATGAAATACAATGTTTTTGCAATGCTGTAAGACAGTTTTTAATGTGTTAGAAGTTATATGCACAAAAACACATTTTAGGACTTCAATGCTCAAAATTGTCATTTTACAGGTTTCTGAGACGAGTAATGTTGAAATAGTGCTTCTGTTCAAATGAAGTGAAATCTAGCCCAAATCTGCTCAAAAGCTTGTCTCTCTATGAGAGAAAGCTGCTTCATTCAATATTCAGTGCAAATCTTGCCAAACTGAAAGATGCTTATGTCTTATAAAATAAAATGATTTCTGCAATGCAGTGAGACAGTTTTTAATGTGTTAGAAGTTATCTGCACAAAAACTTATGTTACGACTTCAATGCTCAAGATTGTCAGTTTACAGGTTTCTGAGACCAGTTATGTTGAAATAGTGCTTCTGTTCAAATGAAGTGAAATCTAGCCCAAATCTGCTCAAAAGCTTGTCTCTCTATGAGAGAAAGCTGCTTCATTCAATATTCAGTGCAAATCTTGCCAAACTGAAAGATGCTTATGCCTTATGAAATACAATGTTTTTGCAATGCTGTAAGACAGTTTTTAATGTGTTAGAAGTTATATGCACAAAAACATATGTTAGGACTTCAATGTCCAAGATTGTCAATTTACAGGTTTCTAACACCAGTAATGTTGAAATAGGGCTTCTGTTCAAATGAAGTGAAATCTAGGCTAAATCTGCTCAAAAGCTTGTCTCTCTGAGATAGAGCTGCTTCATTCAATATTCAGTGCAAATCTTGCCAAACTGAAAAATGCTTATGCCTTATGAAATACAATGTTTTTGCAATGCTGTACGACAGTTTTTAATGTGTTAGAAGTTATATGCACAAAAACTTATGTTAGGACTTCAATGCTCAAGATTGTCCGTTTACAGGTTTCTGAGACCAGTAATGTTGAAATAGTGCTTCTGTTCAAATGAAGTGAAATCTAGCCCAAATCTGCTCAAAAGCTTGTCTCTTTATAAAAGAAAGCTGCTTCATTCAATATTCAGTGCAAATCTTGCCAAACTGAAAGATGCTTATGCCTTATGAAATACAATGTTTTTGCAATGCTGTAAGACAGTTTTTAATGTGTTAGAAGTTATATGCACAAAACCTTATGTTAGGACTTCAATGCTATAGATTGTAAGTTTACAGGTTTCTGAGACCAGTAATGTTGAATTAGTGCTTCTGTTCAAATTAAGTGAAATCTAGCCCAAATCTGCTCAAAAGCTTGTCTCTCTATGAGATAGAGCTGCTTCATTAATGTTCAGTGCAAATCTTGCCAAACTGAAAGATGCTTATGCCTTATGAAATACAATGTTTTTGCTATGCTGTAAGACAGTTTTTAGTGTGTTAGAAGTTATATGCACAAAAACACATGTTAGGACTTCAATGCTCAAAATTGTCATTTTACAGGTTTCTGAGACGAGTAATGTTTGTGATGTAGCACACATGTGCTAATACAAAGAACCACACTCCACATGGTTTTGTAAGATCTTTATTTTGTTTGTTTTACTGTAGTGGCAGTCACATGAAAGGTGCACATTCCATGGTGACTGTCATCAAAGTGGAGCATGCAGGTGAAGTTGTACAAAATCTGTTTGTATATTAATGTTTGTTTCTTTGTCTTACCGGTTCCTGGAAATGCCTAGTAGGAGGGGCCCGCGAACAGGAAACAGATTATATGACATCCTGAAGGGGAGGAGTTGGTCTATTAAGAATATTTAGACCTAAATGTCATGACGGTGTATGTGTTTGAAAGTTTCTAAATATTAAAGTAACTTGTTAAACTACATATATTATATAAGTACTGTTTGTAAGATTGTAAGTACACTGTGAAACATTAATTGTACAGCTAGTAACTGATGAAGAGTTATGATTGGTCAGTTTGAAAAGGAAGTAGGTGGTCAAAACTATAAAAGAACAGATGAAATGTTTGGAAGGGAGAGGGAAGGTGTGCTTCGTTGGATTAGTAGCCAACCATGTAACTATTTTTTCCCTTTGTGTTTTTCTTTGTTTTTGTCAAATATTGACTTTGAACAGTTTTGTTTTTTGTTTTGTTAATTGTTTTCTGAAGTTAAACTTGGATTTACAGTGGACTTTTTGTTTTGGATTTACAATGGACTTTTTGCTTTGGACTTTGTTGCACCTTTTTGGAATTTGTGGCACCCTGAATTAAAATGAAAACTTTTCCATGGACATTTTTGAAGTTTTGACATTTTTTTTGCTGCCTGTTTAGCCACTGTACTGACCGTCCTACGACAATGTTGAAATAGTGCTTCTGTTCAAATGAAGTGAAATCTAGCCCAAATCTGCTCAAAAGCTTGTCTCTCTATGAGAGAAAGCTGCTTCATTCAATATTCAGTGCAAATCTTGCCAAACTGAAAGATGCTTATGCCTTATGAAATACAATGTTTTTGCAATGCTGTAAGACAGTTTTTAATGTGTTAGAAGTTATATGCACAAAAACATATGTTAGGACTTCAATGCTCAAGATTGTCAATTTACAGGTTTCTGAGACCAGTAATGTTGAAATAGTGCTTCTGATTAAATGAAGTGAAATCTAGCCCAAATCTGCTCAAAAGCTTGTCTCTCTATGAGAGAAAGCTGCTTCATTCAATATTCAGTGCAAATCTTGCCAAACTGAAAGATGCTTATGCCTTATGAAATACAATGTTTTTGCAATGCTGTAAGACAGTTTTTAATGTGTTAGAAGTTATATGCACAAAAACACATGTTAGGACTTCAATGCTCAAAATTGTCATTTTACAGGTTTCTGAGACGAGTAATGTTGAAATAGTGCTTCTGTTCAAATGAAGTGAAATCTAGCCCAAATCTGCTCAAAAGCTTGTCTCTCTATGAGAGAAAGCTGCTTCATTCAATATTCAGTGCAAATCTTGCCAAACTGAAAGATGCTTATGTCTTATAAAATAAAATGATTTCTGCAATGCAGTGAGACAGTTTTTAATGTGTTAGAAGTTATCTGCACAAAAACTTATGTTACGACTTCAATGCTCAAGATTGTCAGTTTACAGGTTTCTGAGACCAGTTATGTTGAAATAGTGCTTCTGTTCAAATGAAGTGAAATCTAGCCCAAATCTGCTCAAAAGCTTGTCTCTCTATGAGAGAAAGCTGCTTCATTCAATATTAAGTGCAAATCTTGCCAAACTGAAAGATGCTTATGCCTTATGAAATACAATGTTTTTGCAATGCTGTAAGACAGTTTTTAATGTGTTAGAAGTTATATGCACAAAAACATATGTTAGGACTTCAATGCTCAAGATTGTCAATTTACAGGTTTCTGAGACCAGTAATGTTGAAATAGTGCTTCTGATTAAATGAAGTGAAATCTAGCCCAAATCTGCTAAAAAGCTTGTCTCTCTATGAGAGAAAGCTGCTTCATTCAATATTCAGTGCAAATCTTGCCAAACTGAAAGATGCTTATGCCTTATGAAATACAATGTTTTTGCAATGCTGTAAGACAGTTTATAATGTGTTAGAAGTTTATGCACAAAAACACATGTTAGGACTTCAATGCTCAAGATTGTCAGTTTACAGGTTTCTGAGACGAGTAATGTTGAAATAGTGCTTCTGTTCAAATGAAGTGAAATCTAGCCCAAATCTGCTCAAAAGCTTGTCTCTCTATGAGAGAAAGCTGCTTCATTCAATATTCAGTGCAAATCTTGCCAAACTGAAAGATGCTTATGCCTTATGAAATACAATGTTTTTGCAATGCTGTAAGACAGTTTTTAATGTGTTAGAAGTTTATGCAAAAAAACACATGTTAGGACTTCAATGCTCAAGATTGTCAGTTTACAGGTTTCTGAGACCAGTTATGTTGAAATAGTGCTTCTGTTCAAATGAAGTGAAATCTAGCCCAAATCTGCTCAAAAGCTTGTCTTTCTATGAGAGAAAGCTGCTTCATTCAATATTCAGTGCAAATCTTGCCAAACTGAAAGATTCTTGTGCCTTATGAAATACAATGTTTTTGCAATGCTGTAAGACAGTTTTTAATGTGTTAGAAGTTATATGCACAAAAACATATGTTAGGACTTCAGTGCTCAAGATTGTCAATTTACAGGTTTCTGAGACCAGTAATGTTGAAATAGTGCTTCTGATTAAATGAAGTGAAATCTAGCCCAAATCTGCTCAAAAGCTTGTCTCTCTATGAGAGAAAGCTGCTTCATTCAACATTCAGTGCAAATCTTGCCAAACTGAAAGATGCTTATGCCTTATGAAATACAATGTTTTTGCAATGCTGTAAGACAGTTTTTAATGTGTTAGAAGTTATATGCACAAAAACATATGTTAGGACTTCAGTGCTCAAGATTGTCAATTTACAGGTTTCTGAGACCAGTAATGTTGAAATAGTGCTTCTGATTAAATGAAGTGAAATCTAGCCCAAATCTGCTCAAAAGCTTGTCTCTCTATGAGAGAAAGCTGCTTCATTCAATATTCAGTGCAAATCTTGCCAAACTGAAAGATGCTTATGCCTTATGAAATACAATGTTTTTGCAATGCTGTAAGACAGTTTATAATGTGTTAGAAGTTTATGCACAAAAACACATGTTAGGACTTCAATGCTCAAGATTGTCAGTTTACAGGTTTCTGAGACGAGTAATGTTGAAATAGTGCTTCTGTTCAAATGAAGTGAAATCTAGCCCAAATCTGCTCAAAAGCTTGTCTCTCTATGAGAGAAAGCTGCTTCATTCAATATTCAGTGCAAATCTTGCCAAACTGAAAGATGCTTATGCCTTATGAAATACAATGTTTTTGCAATGCTGTAAGACAGTTTTTAATGTGTTAGAAGTTTATGCAAAAAAACACATGTTAGGACTTCAATGCTCAAGATTGTCAGTTTACAGGTTTCTGAGACCAGTTATGTTGAAATAGTGCTTCTGTTCAAATGAAGTGAAATCTAGCCCAAATCTGCTCAAAAGCTTGTCTCTCTATGAGAGAAAGCTGCTTCATTCAATATTCAGTGCAAATCTTGCCAAACTGAAAGATGCTTGTGCCTTATGAAATACAATGTTTTTGCAATGCTGTAAGACAGTTTTTAATGTGTTAGAAGTTATATGCACAAAAACATATGTTAGGACTTCAGTGCTCAAGATTGTCAATTTACAGGTTTCTGAGACCAGTAATGTTGAAATAGTGCTTCTGATTAAATGAAGTGAAATCTAGCCCAAATCTGCTCAAAAGCTTGTCTCTCTATGAGAGAAAGCTGCTTCATTCAACATTCAGTGCAAATCTTGCCAAACTGAAAGATGCTTATGCCTTATGAAATACAATGTTTTTGCAATGCTGTAAGACAGTTTTTAATGTGTTAGAAGTTATATGCACAAAAACATATGTTAGGACTTCAGTGCTCAAGATTGTCAGTTTACAGGTTTCTGAGACCAGTAATGTTGAAATAGTGCTTCTGTTCAAATGAAGTGAAATCTAGCCCAAATCTGCTCAAAAGCTTGTCTCTCTATGAGAGAAAGCGGCTTCATTCAATGTTCAGTGCAAATCTTGCCAAACTGAAAGATGCTTATGCCTTATGAAATACAATGTTTTTGCAATGCTGTAAGACAGTTTTTAATGTGTTAGAAGTTATATGCACAAAAACACATGTTAGGACTTCAATGCTCAAAATTGTCATTTTACAGGTTTCTGAGACCAGTAATGTTGAAATAGTGCTTCTGTTCAAATGAAGTGAAATCTAGCCCAAATCTGCTCAAAAGCTTGTCTCTCTGTGAGATAGAGCTGCTTCATTCAATGTTCAGTGCAAATCTTGCCAAACTGAAAGATGCTTATGTCTTTTGAAATAAAATGATTTCTGCAATGCAGTGAGACAGTTTTTAATGTGTTAGAAGTTATATGCACAAAAACTTATGTTAGGACTTCAATGCTCAAGATTGTCAGTTTACAGGTTTCTGAGACCAGTTATGTTGAAATAGTGCTTCTGTTCAAATGAAGTGAAATCTAGCCCAAATCTGCTCAAAAGCTTGTCTCTCTATGAGAGAAAGCTGCTTCATTCAATTTTCAGTGCAAATCTTGCCAAACTGAAAGATGCTTATGCCTTATGAAATACAATGTTTTTGCAATGCTGTAAGACAGTTTTTAATGTGTTAGAAGTTTATGCAAAAAAACACATGTTAGGACTTCAATGCTCAAGATTGTCAGTTTACAGGTTTCTGAGACCAGTTATGTTGAAATAGTGCTTCTGTTCAAATGAAGTGAAATCTAGCCCAAATCTGCTCAAAAGCTTGTCTCTCTATGAGAGAAAGCTGCTTCATTCAATATTCAGTGCAAATCTTGCCAAACTGAAAGATGCTTGTGCCTTATGAAATACAATGTTTTTGCAAAGCTGTAAGACAGTTTTTAATGTGTTAGAAGTTATATGCACAAAAACATATGTTAGGACTTCAGTGCTCAAGATTGTCAATTTACAGGTTTCTGAGACCAGTAATGTTGAAATAGTGCTTCTGTTCAAATGAAGTGAAATCTAGCCCAAATCTGCTCAAAAGCTTGTCTCTCTATGAGAGAAAGCTGCTTCATTCAATATTCAGTGCAAATCATGCCAAACTGAAAGATGCTTATGCCTTATGAAATACAATGTTTTTGCAATGCTGTAAGACAGTTTTTAATGTGTTAGAAGTTTATGCACAAAAACACATGTTAGTACTTCAATGCTCAAGATTGTCAGTTTACAGGTTTCTGAGACCAGTAATGTTGAAATAGTGCTTCTGTTCAAATGAAGTGAAATCTAGCCCAAATCTGCTCAAAAGCTTGTCTCTTTATAAGAGAAAGCTGCTTCATTCAATATTCAATGCAAATCTTGCCAAACTGAAAGATGCTTATGCCTTATGAAATACAATGTTTTTGCAATGCTGTAAGACAGTTTTTAATGTGTTAGAAGTTATATGCACAAAACCTTATGTTAGGACTTCAATGCTCAAGATTGTCAGTTTACAGGTTTCTGAGACCAGTTATGTTGAAATAGTGCTTCTGTTCAAATGAAGTGAAATCTAGCCCAAATCTGCTCAAAAGCTTGTCTCTCTATGAGAGAAAGCTGCTTCATTCAATATTCAGTGCAAATCTTGCCAAACTGAAAGATGCTTATGCCTTATGAAATACAATGTTTTTGCAATGCTGTAAGACAGTTTTTAATGTGTTAGAAGTTATATGCACAAAAACATATGTTAGGACTTCAATGCTCAAGATTGTCAATTTACAGGTTTCTGAGACCAGTAATGTTGAAATAGTGCTTCTGATTAAATGAAGTGAAATCTAGCCCAAATCTGCTCAAAAGCTTGTCTCTCTATGAGAGAAAGCTGCTTCATTCAATATTCAGTGCAAATCTTGCCAAACTGAAAGATGCTTATGCCTTATGAAATACAATGTTTTTGCAATGCTGTAAGACAGTTTTTAATGTGTTAGAAGTTATATGCACAAAAACACATGTTAGGACTTCAATGCTCAAAATTGTCATTTTACAGGTTTCTGAGACCAGTTATGTTGAAATAGTGCTTCTGTTCAAATGAAGTGAAATCTAGCCCAAATCTGCTCAAAAGCTTGTCTCTCTATGAGAGAAAGCTGCTTCATTCAATATTCAGTGCAAATCTTGCCAAACTGAAAGATGCTTATGCCTTATGAAATACAATGTTTTTGCAATGCTGTAAGACAGTTTTTAATGTGTTAGAAGTTATATGCACAAAAACATATGTTAGGACTTCAATGCTCAAGATTGTCAGTTTACAGGTTTCTGAGACCAGTAATGTTGAAATAGTGCTTCTGTTCAAATGAAGTGAAATCTAGCCCAAATCTGCTCAAAAGCTTGTCTCTCTATGAGAGAAAGCGGCTTCATTCAATATTCAGTGCAAATCTTGCCAAACTGAAAGATGCTTATGCCTTATGAAATACAATGTTTTTGCAATGCTGTAAGACAGTTTTTAATGTGTTAGAAGTTTATGCACAAAAACTTATGTTACGACTTTAATGCTCAAGATTGTCAGTTTACAGGTTTCTGAGACCAGTTATGTTGAAATAGTGCTTCTGTTCAAATGAAGTGAAATCTAGCCCAAATCTGCTCAAAAGCTTGTCTCTCTATGAGAGAAAGCTGCTTCATTCAATATTCAGTGCAAATCATGCCAAACTGAAAGATGCTTATGCCTTATGAAATACAATGTTTTTGCAATGCTGTAAGACAGTTTTTAATGTGTTAGAAGTTTATGCACAAAAACACATGTTAGTACTTCAATGCTCAAGATTGTCAGTTTACAGGTTTCTGAGACCAGTAATGTTGAAATAGTGCTTCTGTTCAAATGAAGTGAAATCTAGCCCAAATCTGCTCAAAAGCTTGTCTCTTTATAAGAGAAAGCTGCTTCATTCAATATTCAATGCAAATCTTGCCAAACTGAAAGATGCTTATGCCTTATGAAATACAATGTTTTTGCAATGCTGTAAGACAGTTTTTAATGTGTTAGAAGTTATATGCACAAAACCTTATGTTAGGACTTCAATGCTCAAGATTGTCAGTTTACAGGTTTCTGAGACCAGTTATGTTGAAATAGTGCTTCTGTTCAAATGAAGTGAAATCTAGCCCAAATTTGCTCAAAAGCTTGTCTCTCTATGAGAGAAAGCTGCTTCATTCAATATTCAGTGCAAATCTTGCCAAACTGAAAGATGCTTATGCCTTATGAAATACAATGTTTTTGCAATGCTGTAAGACAGTTTTTAATGTGTTAGAAGTTATATGCACAAAAACATATGTTAGGACTTCAATGCTCAAGATTGTCAATTTACAGGTTTCTGAGACCAGTAATGTTGAAATAGTGCTTCTGATTAAATGAAGTGAAATCTAGCCCAAATCTGCTCAAAAGCTTGTCTCTCTATGAGAGAAAGCTGCTTCATTCAATATTCAGTGCAAATCTTGCCAAACTGAAAGATGCTTATGCCTTATGAAATACAATGTTTTTGCAATGCTGTAAGACAGTTTTTAATGTGTTAGAAGTTATATGCACAAAAACACATGTTAGGACTTCAATGCTCAAAATTGTCATTTTACAGGTTTCTGAGACGAGTAATGTTGAAATAGTGCTTCTGTTCAAATGAAGTGAAATCTAGCCCAAATCTGCTCAAAAGCTTGTCTCTCTATGAGAGAAAGCTGCTTCATTCAATATTCAGTGCAAATCTTGCCAAACTGAAAGATGCTTATGTCTTATAAAATAAAATGATTTCTGCAATGCAGTGAGACAGTTTTTAATGTGTTAGAAGTTATCTGCACAAAAACTTATGTTACGACTTCAATGCTCAAGATTGTCAGTTTACAGGTTTCTGAGACCAGTTATGTTGAAATAGTGCTTCTGTTCAAATGAAGTGAAATCTAGCCCAAATCTGCTCAAAAGCTTGTCTCTCTATGAGAGAAAGCTGCTTCATTCAATATTAAGTGCAAATCTTGCCAAACTGAAAGATGCTTATGCCTTATGAAATACAATGTTTTTGCAATGCTGTAAGACAGTTTTTAATGTGTTAGAAGTTATATGCACAAAAACATATGTTAGGACTTCAATGCTCAAGATTGTCAATTTACAGGTTTCTGAGACCAGTAATGTTGAAATAGTGCTTCTGATTAAATGAAGTGAAATCTAGCCCAAATCTGCTAAAAAGCTTGTTTCTCTATGAGAGAAAGCTGCTTCATTCAATATTCAGTGCAAATCTTGCCAAACTGAAAGATGCTTATGCCTTATGAAATACAATGTTTTTGCAATGCTGTAAGACAGTTTATAATGTGTTAGAAGTTTATGCACAAAAACACATGTTAGGACTTCAATGCTCAAGATTGTCAGTTTACAGGTTTCTGAGACGAGTAATGTTGAAATAGTGCTTCTGTTCAAATGAAGTGAAATCTAGCCCAAATCTGCTCAAAAGCTTGTCTCTCTATGAGAGAAAGCTGCTTCATTCAATATTCAGTGCAAATCTTGCCAAACTGAAAGATGCTTATGCCTTATGAAATACAATGTTTTTGCAATGCTGTAAGACAGTTTTTAATGTGTTAGAAGTTTATGCAAAAAAACACATGTTAGGACTTCAATGCTCAAGATTGTCAGTTTACAGGTTTCTGAGACCAGTTATGTTGAAATAGTGCTTCTGTTCAAATGAAGTGAAATCTAGCCCAAATCTGCTCAAAAGCTTGTCTCTCTATGAGAGAAAGCTGCTTCATTCAATATTCAGTGCAATTCTTGCCAAACTGAAAGATGCTTGTGCCTTATGAAATACAATGTTTTTGCAATGCTGTAAGACAGTTTTTAATGTGTTAGAAGTTATATGCACAAAAACATATGTTAGGACTTCAGTGCTCAAGATTGTCAATTTACAGGTTTCTGAGACCAGTAATGTTGAAATAGTGCTTCTGATTAAATGAAGTGAAATCTAGCCCAAATCTGCTCAAAAGCTTGTCTCTCTATGAGAGAAAGCTGCTTCATTCAATATTCAGTGCAAATCTTGCCAAACTGAAAGATGCTTATGCCTTATGAAATACAATGTTTTTGCAATGCTGTAAGACAGTTTTTAATGTGTTAGAAGTTATATGCACAAAAACATATGTTAGGACTTCAGTGCTCAAGATTGTCAATTTACAGGTTTCTGAGACCAGTAATGTTGAAATAGTGCTTCTGATTAAATGAAGTGAAATCTAGCCCAAATCTGCTCAAAAGCTTGTCTCTCTATGAGAGAAAGCTGCTTCATTCAATATTCAGTGCAAATCTTGCCAAACTGAAAGATGCTTTTGCCTTATGAAATACAATGTTTTTGCAATGCTGTAAGACAGTTTTTAATGTGTTAGAAGTTATATGCACAAAAACATATATTAGGACTTCAATGCTCAAGATTGTCAATTTACAGGTTTCTGAGACCAGTAATGTTGAAATAGTGCTTCTGTTCAAATGAAGTGAAATCTAGCCCAAATCTGCTCAAAAGCTTGTCTCTCTATGAGAGAAAGCTTCTTCATTCAATATTCAGTGCAATACTTGCCAAACTGAAAGATGCTTATGCCTTATGAAATACAATGTTTTTGCAATGCTGTAAGACAGTTTTAAATGTGTTAGAAATTATATGCACAAAACCTTATGTTAGGACTTCAATGCTTAAGATTGTCAGTTTACAGGTTTCTGAGACCAGTAATGTTGAAATAGTGCTTCTGTTCAAATGAAGTGAAAGCTAGCCCAAATCTGCTCAAAAGCTTGTCTCTCTGTGAGATAGAGCTGCTTCATTCAATGTTCAGTGCAAATCTTGCCAAACTGAAAGATGCTTATGCCTTATGAAATACAATGTTTTTGCAATGCTGTAAGACAGTTTTTAATGTGTTAGAAGTTATATGCACAAAAACACATGTTAGGACTTCAATGCTCAAAATTGTCATTTTACAGGTTTCTGAGACCAGTAATGTTGAAATAGTGCTTCTGTTCAAATGAAGTGAAATCTAGCCCAAATCTGCTCAAAAGCTTGTCTCTCTGTGAGATAGAGCTGCTTCATTCAATGTTCAGTGCAAATCTTGCCAAACTGAAAGATGCTTATGTCTTTTGAAATAAAATGATTTCTGCAATGCAGTGAGACTGTTTTTAATGTGTTAGAAGTTATATGCACAAAAACTTATGTTAGGACTTCAATGCTCAAGATTGTCAGTTTACAGGTTTCTGAGACCAGTTATGTTGAAATAGTGCTTCTGTTCAAATGAAGTGAAATCTAGCCCAAATCTGCTCAAAAGCTTGTCTCTCTATGAGAGAAAGCTGCTTCATTCAATATTCAGTGCAAATCTTGCCAAACTGAAAGATGCTTATGCCTTATGAAATACAATGTTTTTGCAATGCTGTAAGACAGTTTTTAATGTGTTAGAAGTTATATGCACAAAACCTTATGTTAGGACTTCAATGCTCAAGATTGTAAGTTTACAGGTTTCTGAGACCAGTAATGTTGAAATAGTGCTTCTGTTCAAATGAAGTGAAATCTAGCCCAAATCTGCTCAAAAGTTTGTCTCTCTATGAGAGAAAGCTGCTTCATTTAATATTCAGTGCAAATCCTGCCAAACTGAAAGATGCTTATGCCTTATGAAATACAATGTTTTTGCAATGCTGTAAGACAGTTTTTAATGTGTTAGAAGTTATATGCACAAAACCTTATGTTAGGACTTCAATGCTCAAGATTGTAAGTTTACAGGTTTCTGAGACCAGTAATGTTGAAATAGTGCTTCTGTTCAAATGAAGTGAAATCTAGCCCAAATCTGCTCAAAAGCTTGTCTCTCTATGAGAGAAAGCGGCTTCATTCAATATTCAGTGCAAATCTTGCCAAACTGAAAGATGCTTATGCCTTATGAAATACAATGTTTTTGCAATGCTGTAAGACAGTTTATAATGTGTTAGAAGTTTATGCACAAAAACACATGTTAGGACTTCAATGCTCAAGATTGTCAGTTTACAGGTTTCTGAGACCAGTAATGTTGAAATAGTGCTTCTGTTCAAATGAAGTGAAATCTAGCCCAAATCTGCTCAAAAGCTTGTCTCTCTATGAGAGAAAGCTGCTTCATTCAATATTCAGTGCAAATCTTGCCTAACTGAAAGATGCTTATGCCTTATGAAATACAATGTTTTTGCAATGCTGTAAGACAGTTTTTAATGTGTTAGAAGTTTATGCAAAAAAACACATGTTAGGACTTCAATGCTCAAGATTGTCAGTTTACAGGTTTCTGAGACCAGTTATGTTGAAATAGTGCTTCTGTTCAAATGAAGTGAAATCTAGCCAAAATCTGCTCAAAAGCTTGTCTCTCTATGAGAGAAAGCTGCTTCATTTAATATTCAGCGCAAATCTTGCCAAACTGAAAGATGCTTGTGCCTTATGAAATACAATGTTTTTGCAATGCTGTAAGACAGTTTTTTATGTGTTAGAAGTTATATGCACAAAAACATATGTTAGGACTTCAGTGCTCAAGATTGTCAATTTACAGGTTTCTGAGACCAGTAATGTTGAAATAGTGCTTCTGATTAAATGAAGTGAAATCTAGCCCAAATCTGCTCAAAAGCTTGTCTCTCTATGAGAGAAAGCTGCTTCATTCAATATTCAGTGCAAATCTTGCCAAACTGAAAGATGCTTATGCCTTATGAAATACAATGTTTTTGCAATGCTGTAAGACAGTTTTTAATGTGTTAGAAGTTATATGCACAAAAACTTATGTTAGGACTTCAATGCTCAAGATTGTCAGTTTACAGGTTTCTGAGACCAGTTATGTTGAAATAGTGCTTCTGTTCAAATGAAGTGAAATCTAGCCCAAATCTGCTCAAAAGCTTGTCTCTCTATGAGAGAAAGCTGCTTCATTCAATATTCAGTGCAAATCTTGCCAAACTGAAAGATGCTTATGCCTTATGAAATACAATGTTTTTGCAATGCTGTAAGACAGTTTTTAATGTGTTAGAAGTTATATGCACAAAAACATATGATAGGACTTCAATGCTCAAGATTGTCAGTTTACAGGTTTCTGAGACCAGTAATGTTGAAATAGTGCTTCTGTTCAAATGAAGTGAAATCTAGCCCAAATCTGCTCAAAAGCTTGTCTCTCTATGAGAGAAAGCGGCTTCATTCAATATTCAGTGCAAATCTTGCCAAACTGAAAGATGCTTATGCCTTATGAAATACAATGTTTTTGCAATGCTGTAAGACAGTTTTTAATGTGTTAGAAGTTATATGCACAAAAACACATGTTAGGACTTCAAATGCTCAAAATTGTCATTTTACAAGTTTCTGAGACGAGTAATGTTGAAATAGTGCTTCTGGTCAAATGAAGTGAAATCTAGCCCAAATCTGCTCAAAAGCTTGTCTCTCTATGAGAGAAAGCTGCTTCATTCAATATTTAGTGCAAATCTTGTCAAACTGAAAGATGCTTGTGCCTTATGAAATACAATGTTTTTGCAATGCTGTAAGACAGTTTTTAATGTGTTAGAAGTTATATGCACAAAAACATATGTTAGGACTTCAATGCTCAAGATTGTCAGTTTACAGGTTTCTGAGACCAGTAATGTTGAAATAGTGCTTCTGTTCAAATGAAGTGAAATCTAGCCCAAATCTGCTCAAAAGCTTGTCTCTCTGTGAGATAGAGCTGCTTCATTAATGTTCAGTGCAAATCTTGCCAAACTGAAAGATGCTTATGCCTTATGAAATACAATGTTTTTGCAATGCTGTAAGACAGTTTTTAATGTGTTACAAGTTTATGCACAAAAACACATGTTAGGACTTCAATGCTCAAGATTGTTAGTTTACAGGTTTCTGAGACCAGTAATGTTGAAATACTGCTTCTGTTCAAATGAAGTGAAATCTAGCCCAAATCTGCTCAAAAGCTTGTCTCTCTGTGAGATAGAGCTGCTTCATTCAATGTTCAGTGCAAATCTTGCCAAACTGAAAGATGCTTATGTCTTTTGAAATAAAATGATTTCTGCAATGCAGTGAGACTGTTTTTAATGTGTTAGAAGTTATATGCACAAAAATTATGTTAGGACTTCAATGCTCAAGATTATCAGTTTACAGGTTTCTGAGACAGTAATGTTGAAATAGTGCTTCTGTTCAAATGAAGTGAAATCTAGCCCAAATCTGCTCAAAAGCTTGTCTCTTTTATAAGAGAAAGCTGCTTCGTTCAATATTCAGTGCAAATCTTGCCAAACTGAAAGATGCTTATGCCTTATGAAATACAATGTTTTTGCAATGCTGTAAGACAGTTTTTAATGTGTTTGAAGTTATATGCACAAAAACACATTTTAGGACTTCAATGCTCAAAATTGTCATTTTACAGGTTTCTGAGACGAGTAATGTTGAAATAGTGCTTCTGTTCAAATGAAGTGAAATCTAGCCCAAATCTGCTCAAAAGCTTGTCTCTCTATGAGATAGAGCTGCTTCATTCAATGTTCAGTGCAAATCTTGCCAAACTGAAAGATGCTTATGTCTTTTGAAATAAAATGATTTCTGCAATGCAGTGAGACTGTTTTTAATGTGTTAGAAGTTATATGCACAAAAATTATGTTAGGACTTCAATGCTCAAGATTATCAGTTTACAGGTTTCTAAGACAGTAATGTTGAAATAGTGCTTCTGTTCAAATGAAGTGAAATCTAGCCCAAATCTGCTCAAAAGCTTGTCTCTTTTATAAGAGAAAGCTGCTTCGTTCAATATTCAGTGCAAATCTTGCCAAACTGAAAGATGCTTATGCCTTATGAAATACAATGTTTTTGCAATGCTGTAAGACAGTTTTTAATGTGTTTGAAGTTATATGCACAAAAACACATTTTAGGACTTCAATGCTCAAAATTGTCATTTTACAGGTTTCTGAGACGAGTAATGTTGAAATAGTGCTTCTGTTCAAATGAAGTGAAATCTAGCCCAAATCTGCTCAAAAGCTTGTCTCTCTATGAGAGAAAGCTGCTTCATTCAATATTTAGTGCAAATCTTGCCAAACTGAAAGATGCTTATGTCTTATAAAATAAAATGATTTCTGCAATGAAGTGAGACAGTTTTTAATGTGTTAGAAGTTATCTGCACAAAAACTTATGTTACGACTTCAATGCTCAAGATTGTCAGTTTACAGGTTTCTGAGACCAGTTATGTTGAAATAGTGCTTCTGTTCAAATGAAGTGAAATCTAGCCCAAATCTGCTCAAAAGCTTGTCTCTCTATGAGAGAAAGCTGCTTCATTCAATATTCAGTGCAAATCTTGCCAAACTGAAAGATGCTTATGCCTTATGAAATACAATGTTTTTGCAATGCTGTAAGACAGTTTTTAATGTGTTTGAAGTTATATGCACAAAAACACATTTTAGGACTTCAATGCTCAAAATTGTCATTTTACAGGTTTCTGAGACGAGTAATGTTGAAATAGTGCTTCTGTTCAAATGAAGTGAAATCTAGCCCAAATCTGCTCAAAAGCTTGTCTCTCTATGAGAGAAAGCTGCTTCATTCAATATTCAGTGCAAATCTTGCCAAACTGAAAGATGCTTATGTCTTATAAAATAAAATGATTTCTGCAATGAAGTGAGACAGTTTTTAATGTGTTAGAAGTTATCTGCACAAAAACTTATGTTACGACTTCAATGCTCAAGATTGTCAGTTTACAGGTTTCTGAGACCAGTTATGTTGAAATAGTGCTTCTGTTCAAATGAAGTGAAATCTAGCCCAAATCTGCTCAAAAGCTTGTCTCTCTATGAGAGAAAGCTGCTTCATTCAATATTCAGTGCAAATCTTGCCAAACTGAAAGATGCTTATGCCTTATGAAATACAATGTTTTTGCAATGCTGTAAGACAGTTTTTAATGTGTTTGAAGTTATATGCACAAAAACACATTTTAGGACTTCAATGCTCAAAATTGTCATTTTACAGGTTTCTGAGACGAGTAATGTTGAAATAGTGCTTCTGTTCAAATGAAGTGAAATCTAGCCCAAATCTGCTCAAAAGCTTGTCTCTCTATGAGAGAAAGCTGCTTCATTCAATATTCAGTGCAAATCTTGCCAAACTGAAAGATGCTTATGTCTTATAAAATAAAATGATTTCTGCAATGAAGTGAGACAGTTTTTAATGTGTTAGAAGTTATCTGCACAAAAACTTATGTTACGACTTCAATGCTCAAGATTGTCAGTTTACAGGTTTCTGAGACCAGTTATGTTGAAATAGTGCTTCTGTTCAAATGAAGTGAAATCTAGCCCAAATCTGCTCAAAAGCTTGTCTCTCTATGAGAGAAAGCTGCTTCATTCAATATTCAGTGCAAATCTTGCCAAACTGAAAGATGCTTATGCCTTATGAAATACAATGTTTTTGCAATGCTGTAAGACCGTTTTTAATGTGTTTGAAGTTATATGCACAAAAACACATTTTAGGACTTCAATGCTCAAAATTGTCATTTTACAGGTTTCTGAGACGAGTAATGTTGAAATAGTGCTTCTGTTCAAATGAAGTGAAATCTAGCCCAAATCTGCTCAAAAGCTTGTCTCTCTATGAGAGAAAGCTGCTTCATTCAATATTCAGTGCAAATCTTGCCAAACTGAAAGATGCTTATGTCTTATAAAATAAAATGATTTCTGCAATGAAGTGAGACAGTTTTTAATGTGTTAGAAGTTATCTGCACAAAAACTTATGTTACGACTTCAATGCTCAAGATTGTCAGTTTACAGGTTTCTGAGACCAGTTATGTTGAAATAGTGCTTCTGTTCAAATGAAGTGAAATCTAGCCCAAATCTGCTCAAAAGCTTGTCTCTCTATGAGAGAAAGCTGCTTCATTCAATATTCAGTGCAAATCTTGCCAAACTGAAAGATGCTTATGCCTTATGAAATACAATGTTTTTGCAATGCTGTAAGACAGTTTTTAATGTGTTAGAAGTTATATGCAAAAAAACACATGTTAGGACTTCAATGCTCAAAATTGTCATTTTACAGGTTTCTGAGACGAGTAATGTTGAAATAGTGCTTCTGTTCAAATGAAGTGAAATCTAGCCCAAATCTGCTCAAAAGCTTGTCTCTCTATGAGAGAAAGCTGCTTCATTCAATATTCAGTGCAAATCTTGCCAAACTGAAAGATGCTTATGTCTTATAAAATAAAATGATTTCTGCAATGCAGTGAGACAGTTTTTAATGTGTTAGAAGTTATCTGCACAAAAACTTATGTTACGACTTCAATGCTCAAGATTGTCAGTTTACAGGTTTCTGAGACCAGTTATGTTGAAATAGTGCTTCTGTTCAAATGAAGTGAAATCTGGTCCAAATCTGCTCAAAAGCTTGTCTCTCTATGAGAGAAAGCTGCTTCATTCAATATTCAGTGCAAATCTTGCCAAACTGAAAGATGCTTATGCCTTATGAAATACAATGTTTTTGCAATGCTGTAAGACAGTTTTTAATGTGTTAGAAGTTATATGCACAAAAACATATGATAGGACTTCAATGCTCAAGATTGTAAGTTTACAGGTTTCTGAGACCAGTAATGTTGAAATAGTGCTTCTGTTCAAATGAAGTGAAATCTAGCCCAAATCTGCTCAAAAGTTTGTCTCTCTATGAGAGAAAGCTGCTTCATTTAATATTCAGTGCAAATCCTGCCAAACTGAAAGATGCTTATGCCTTATGAAATACAATGTTTTTGCAATGCTGTAAGACAGTTTTTAATGTGTTAGAAGTTATATGCACAAAACCTTATGTTAGGACTTCAATGCTCAAGATTGTAAGTTTACAGGTTTCTGAGACCAGTAATGTTGAAATAGTGCTTCTGTTCAAATGAAGTGAAATCTAGCCCAAATCTGCTCAAAAGCTTGTCTCTCTATGAGAGAAAGCGGCTTCATTCAATATTCAGTGCAAATCTTGCCAAACTGAAAGATGCTTATGCCTTATGAAATACAATGTTTTTGCAATGCTGTAAGACAGTTTATAATGTGTTAGAAGTTTATGCACAAAAACACATGTTAGGACTTCAATGCTCAAGATTGTCAGTTTACAGGTTTCTGAGACCAGTAATGTTGAAATAGTGCTTCTGTTCAAATGAAGTGAAATCTAGCCCAAATCTGCTCAAAAGCTTGTCTCTCTATGAGAGAAAGCTGCTTCATTCAATATTCAGTGCAAATCTTGCCAAACTGAAAGATGCTTATGCCTTATGAAATACAATGTTTTTGCAATGCTGTAAGACAGTTTTTAATGTGTTAGAAGTTTATGCAAAAAAACACATGTTAGGACTTCAATGCTCAAGATTGTCAGTTTACAGGTTTCTGAGACCAGTTATGTTGAAATAGTGCTTCTGTTCAAATGAAGTGAAATCTAGCCAAAATCTGCTCAAAAGCTTGTCTCTCTATGAGAGAAAGCTGCTTCATTCAATATTCAGCGCAAATCTTGCCAAACTGAAAGATGCTTGTGCCTTATGAAATACAATGTTTTTGCAATGCTGTAAGACAGTTTTTAATGTGTTAGAAGTTATATGCACAAAAACATATGTTAGGACTTCAGTGCTCAAGATTGTCAGTTTACAGGTTTCTGAGACCAGTTATGTTGAAATAGTGCTTCTGTTCAAATGAAGTGAAATCTAGCCCAAATCTGCTCAAAAGCTTGTCTCTCTATGAGAGAAAGCTGCTTCATTCAATATTCAGTGCAAATCTTGCCAAACTGAAAGATGCTTATGTTTTTTGAAATAAAATGATTTCTGTAATGCAGTGAGACAGTTTTTAAAGTGTTAGAAGATATATGCACAAAAACTTATGTTAGGACTTCAATGCTCAAGATTGTCAGTTTACAGGTTTCTGAGACCAGTAATGTTGAAATAGTGCTTCTGTTCAAATGAAGTGAAATCTAGCCCAAATCTGCTCAAAAGCTTGTCTCTCTATGAGAGAAAGCTGCTTCATTCAATATTCAGTGCAAATCTTGCCAAACTGAAAGATGCTTATGTCTTATAAAATAAAATGATTTCTGCAATGAAGTGAGACAGTTTTTAATGTGTTAGAAGTTATCTGCACAAAAACTTATGTTACGACTTCAATGCTCAAGATTGTCAGTTTACAGGTTTCTGAGACCAGTTATGTTGAAATAGTGCTTCTGATCAAATGAAGTGAAATCTAGCCCAAATCTGCTCAAAAGCTTGTCTCTCTATGAGAGAAAGCTGCTTCATTCAATATTCAGTGCAAATCTTGCCAAACTGAAAGATGCTTATGCCTTATGAAATACAATGTTTTTGCAATGCTGTAAGACAGTTTTTAATGTGCTAGAAGTTATATGCAAAAAAACACATGTTAGGACTTCAATGCTCACAATTGTCATTTTACAGGTTTCTGAGACGAGTAATGTTGAAATAGTGCTTCTGTTCAAATGAAGGGAGATCTAGCCCAAATCTGCTCAAAAGCTTGTCTCTCTATGAGAGAAAGCTGCTTCATTCAATATTCAGTGCAAATCTTGCCAAACTGAAAGATGCTTATGTCTTTTGAAATAAAATGATTTCTGCAATGCAGTGAGACTGTTTTTAAATTGTTAGAAGTTATATGCACAAAAATTATGTTAGGACTTCAATGCTCAAGATTATCAGTTTACAGGTTTCTGAGACAGTAATGTTGAAATAGTGCTTCTTTTCAAATGAAGTGAAATCTAGCCCAAATCTGCTCAAAAGCTTGTCTCTTTTATAAGAGAAAGCTGCTTCGTTCAATATTCAGTGCAAATCTTGCCAAACTGAAAGATGCTTATGCCTTATGAAATACAATGTTTTTGCAATGCTGTAAGACAGTTTTTAATGTGTTAGAAGTTATATGCACAAAAACACATTTTAGGACTTCAATGCTCAAAATTGTCATTTTACAGGTTTCTGAGACGAGTAATTTTGAAATAGTGCTTCTGTTCAAATGAAGTGAAATCTAGCCCAAATCTGCTCAAAAGCTTGTCTCTCTATGAGAGAAAGCTGCTTCATTCAATATTCAGTGCAAATCTTGCCAAACTGAAAGATGCTTATGTCTTATAAAATAAAATGATTTCTGCAATGAAGTGAGACAGTTTTTAATGTGTTAGAAGTTATCTGCACAAAAACTTATGTTACGACTTCAATGCTCAAGATTGTCAGTTTACAGGTTTCTGAGACCAGTTATGTTGAAATAGTGCTTCTGATCAAATGAAGTGAAATCTAGCCCAAATCTGCTCAAAAGCTTGTCTCTCTATGAGAGAAAGCTGCTTCATTCAATATTCAGTGCAAATCTTGCCAAACTGAAAGATGCTTATGCCTTATGAAATACAATGTTTTTGCAATGCTGTAAGACAGTTTTTAATGTGTTAGAAGTTATATGCAAAAAAACACATGTTAGGACTTCAATGCTCAAAATTGTCATTTTACAGGTTTCTGAGACGAGTAATGTTGAAATAGTGCTTCTGTTCAAATGAAGTGAAATCTAGCCCAAATCTGCTCAAAAGCTTGTCTCTCTATGAGAGAAAGCTGCTTCATTCAATATTCAGTGCAAATCTTGCCAAACTGAAAGATGCTTATGCCTTATGAAATACAATGTTTTTGCAATTCTGTAAGACAGTTTTTAATGTGTTAGAAGTTATCTGCACAAAAACTTATGTTACGACTTCAATGCTCAAGATTGTCAATTTACAGGTTTCTGAGACCAGTAATGTTGAAATAGTGCTTCTGATTAAATGAAGTGAAATCTAGCCCAAATCTGCTCAAAAGCTTGTCTCTCTATGAGAGAAAGCTGCTTCATTCAATATTCAGTGCAAATCTTGCCAAACTGAAAGATGCTTTTGCCTTATGAAATACAATGTTTTTGCAATGCTGTAAGACAGTTTTTAATGTGTTAGAAGTTATATGCACAAAAACATATATTAGGACTTCAATGCTCAAGATTGTCAATTTACAGGTTTCTGAGACCAGTAATGTTGAAATAGTGCTTCTGTTCAAATGAAGTGAAATCTAGCCCAAATCTGCTCAAAAGCTTGTCTCTCTATGAGAGAAAGCTGCTTCATTCAATATTCAGTGCAAATCTTGCCAAACTGAAAGATGCTTATGTCTTATAAAATAAAATGATTTCTGCAATGCAGTGAGACAGTTTTTAATGTGATAGAAGTTATCTGCACAAAAACTTATGTTACGACTTCAATGCTCAAGATTGTCAGTTTACAGGTTTCTGAGACCAGTTATGTTGAAATAGTGCTTCTGTTCAAATGAAGTGAAATCTGGCCCAAATCTGCTCAAAAGCTTGTCTCTCTATGAGAGAAAGCTGCTTCATTCAATATTCAGTGCAAATCTTGCCAAACTGAAAGATGCTTATGCCTTATGAAATACAATGTTTTTTCAATGCTGTAAGACAGTTTTTAATGTGTCAGAAGTTATATGCACAAAAACATATATTAGGACTTCAATGCTCAAGATTGTCAATTTACAGGTTTCTGAGACCAGTAATGTTGAAATAGTGCTTCTGTTCAAATGAAGTGAAATCTAGCCCAAATCTGCTCAAAAGCTTGTCTCTCTATGAGAGAAAGCTTCTTCATTCAATATTCAGTGCAATACTTGCCAAACTGAAAGATGCTTATGCCTTATGAAATACAATGTTTTTGCAATGCTGTAAGACAGTTTTTAATGTGTTAGAAGTTATAAACACAAACCCTTATGTTAAGGCTTCAATGCTTAAGAAGGTCAGTTAACAGGTTTCTGAGACCAGTAATGTTGAAATAGTGCTTCTGTTCAAATGAAGTGAAATCTAGCCCAAATCTGCTCAAAAGCTTGTCTCTCTATGAGAGAAAGCTTCTTCATTCAATATTCAGTGCAAATCTGGCCAAACTGAAAGATGTTTATGCCTTATGAAATACAATGTTTTTGCCATGCTGTAAGACAGTTTATAATGTGTTAGAAGTTATATGCACAAAACCTTATGTTAGGACTTCAATGCTCAAGATTGTCAGTTTACAGGTTTCTGAGACCAGTAATGTTGAAATAGTGCTTCTGTTCAAATGAAGTGAAATCTAGCCCAAATCTGCTCAAAAGCTTGTCTCTTTATAAAAGAAAGCTGCTTCATTCAATATTCAGTGCAAATCTTGCCAAACTGAAAGATGCTTATGCCTTATGAAATACAATGTTTTTGCAATGCAGTGAGACAGTTTTTAATGTGTTAGAAGTTATATGCACAAAAACATATGTTAGGACTTCAATGCTCAAGATTGTCAATTTACAGGTTTCTGAGACCAGTAATGTTGAAATAGTGCTTCTGTTCAAATGAAGTGAAATCTAGCCCAAATCTGCTCAAAAGCTTGTCTCTTTATAAGAGAAAGCTGCTTCATTCAATATTCAGTGCAAATCTTGCCAAACTGAAAGATGCTTATGCCTTATGAAATACAATGTTTTTGCAATGCTGTAAGACAGTTTTTAATGTGTTAGAAGTTTATGCAAAAAAACACATGTTAGGACTTCAATGCTCAAGACTGTCAGTTTACAGGTTTCTGAGAGCAGTAATGTTGAAATAGTGCTTCTGTTCAAATGAAGTGAAATCTAGCCCAAATCTGCTCAAAAGCTTGTCTCTTTAAAAGAGAAAGCTGCTTCATTCAATATTCAGTGCAAATCTTGCCAAACTGAAAAATGCTTATGCCTTATGAAATACAATGTTTTTGCAATGCTGTAAGACAGTTTTTAATGTGTTAGAAGTTATATGCACAAAAACTTATGTTAGGACTTCAATGCTCAAGATTGTCAGTTTACAGGTTTCTGAGACCAGTAATGTTGAAATAGTGCTTCTGTTCAAATGAAGTGAAATCTAGCCCAAATCTGCTCAAAAGCTTGTCTCTCTGTGAGATAGAGCTGCTTCATTAATGTTCAGTGCAAATCTTGCCAAACTGAAAGATGCTTATGCCTTATGAAATACAATGTTTTTGCAATGCTGTAAGACAGTTTTTAATGTGTTAGAAGTTTATGCACAAAAACACATGTTAGGACTTCAATGCTCAAGATTGTCAGTTTACAGGTTTCTGAGACCAGTAATGTTGAAATAGTGCTTCTGTTCAAATGAAGTGAAATCTAGACCAAATCTGCTCAAAAGCTTGTCTCTTTATAAGAGAAAGCTGCTTCATTCAATATTCAATGCAAATCTTGCCAAACTGAAAGATGCTTATGCCTTATGAAATACAATGTTTTTGCAATTCTGTAAGACAGTTTTTAATGTGTTAGAAGTTATATGCACAAAACCTTATGTTAGGACTTCAATGCTCAAGATTGTCAGTTTACAGGTTTCTGAGACCAGTAATGTTGAAATAGTGCTTCTGTTCAAATGAAGTGAAATCTAGCCCAAATCTGCTCAAAAGCTTGTCTCTCTGTGAGATAGAGCTGCTTCATTCATTGTTCAGTGCAAATCTTGCCAAACTGAAAGATGCTTATGTCTTTTGAAATAAAATGATTTCTGCAATGCAGTGAGACTGTTTTTAATGTGTTAGAAGTTATATGCACAAAAACTTATGTTAGGACTTCAATGCTCAAGATTGTCAGTTTACAGGTTTCTGAGACCAGTTATGTTGAAATAGTGCTTCTGTTCAAATGAAGTGAAATCTAGCCCAAATCTGCTCAAAAGCTTGTCTCTCCATGAGAGAAAGCTGCTTCATTCAATATTCAGTGCAAATCTTGCCAAACTGAAAGATGCTTGTGCCCTATGAAATACAATGTTTTTGCAATGCTGTAAGACAGTTTTTAATGTGTTAGAAGTTATATGCACAAAAACTTATGTTAGGACTTCAATGCTCAAGATTTTCAGTTTACAGGTTTCTGAGACCAGTTATGTTGAAATAGTGCATCTGTTCAAATGAAGTGAAATCTAGCCCAAATCTGCTCAAAAGCTTGTCTCTCTATGAGAGAAAGCTGCTTCATTCAATATTCAGTGCAAATCTTGCCAAACTGAAAGATACTTATGCCTTATGAAATACAATGTTTTTGCAATGCTGTAAGACAGTTTTTAATGTGTTAGAAGTTATATGCACAAAAACATATGTTAGGACTTCAATGTCCAAGATTGTCAATTTACAGGTTTCTAACACCAGTAATGTTGAAATAGTGCTTCTGTTCAAATGAAGTGAAATCTAGGCCAAATCTGCCCAAAAGCTTGTCTCTCTGAGATAGAGCTGCTTCATTCAATATTCAGTGCAAATCTTGCCAAACTGAAAAATGCTTATGCCTTATGAAATACAATGTTTTTGCAATGCTGTAAGACAGTTTTTAATGTGTTAGAAGTTATATGCACAAAAACTTATGTTAGGACTTCAATGCTCAAGATTGTCAGTTTACAGGTTTCTGAGACCAGTAATGTTGAAATAGTGCTTCTGTTCAAATGAAGTGAAATCTAGCCCAAATCTGCTCAAAAGCTTGTCTCTTTATAAAAGAAAGCTGCTTCATTCAATATTCAGTGCAAATCTTGCCAAACTGAAAGATGCTTATGCCTTATGAAATACAATGTTTTTGCAATGCTGTAAGACAGTTTTTAATGTGTTAGAAGTTATATGCACAAAAACATATGTTAGGACTTCAATGCTCAAGATTGTCAATTTACAGGCTTCTGAGACCAGTAATGTTGAAATAGTGCTTCTGTTCAAATGAAGTGAAATCTAGCCCAAATCTGCTCAAAAGCTTGTCTCTTTATAAGAGAAAGCTGCTTCATTCAATATTCAGTGCAAATCTTGCCAAACTGAAAGATGCTTATGCCTTATGAAATACAATGTTTTTGCAATGCTGTAAGACAGTTTTTAATGTGTTAGAAGTTATATGCACAAAACCTTATGTTAGGACTTCAATGCTCAAGATTGTAAGTTTACAGGTTTCTGAGACCAGTAATGTTGAATTAGTGCTTCTGTTCAAATTAAGTGAAATCTAGCCCAAATCTGCTCAAAAGCTTGTCTCTTTATAAGAGAAAGCTGCTTCATTCAATATTCAGTGCAAATCTTGCCAAACTGAAAGATGCTTATGCCTTATGAAATACAATGTTTTTGCAATGCTGTAAGACAGTTTTTAATGTGTTAGAAGTTATATGCACAAAAACACATGTTAGGACTTCAATGCTCAAAATTGTCATTTTACAGGTTTCTGAGACGAGTAATGTTGAAATAGTGCTTCTGATTAAATGAAGTGAAATCTAGCCCAAATCTGCTCAAAAGCTTGTCTCTCTATGAGAGAAAGCTGCTTCATTCAATATTCAGTGCAAATCTTGCCAAACTGAAAGATGCTTATGCCTTATGAAATACAATGTTTTTGCAATGCTGTAAGACAGTTTTTAATGTGTTAGAAGTTATATGCACAAAACCTTATGTTAGGACTTCAATGCTCAAGATTGTCAGTTTACACGATTCTGAGACCAGTAATGTTGAAATAGTGCTTCTGTTCAAATGAAGTGAAATCTAGCCCAAATCTGCTCAAAAGCTTGTCTCTCTGTGAGATAGAGCTGCTTCATTCAATGTTCAGTGCAAATCTTGCCAAACTGAAAGATGCTTATGTCTTTTGAAATAAAAGGATTTCTGCAATGCAGTGAGACTGTTTTTAATGTGTTAGAAGTTATATGCACAAAAATTATGTTAGGACTTCAATGCTCAAGATTATCAGTTTACAGGTTTCTGAGACAGTAATGTTGAAATAGTGCTTCTGTTCAAATGAAGTGAAATCTAGCCCAAATCTGCTCAAAAGCTTGTCTCTTTTATAAGAGAAAGCTGCTTCGTTCAATATTCAGTGCAAATCTTGCCAAACTGAAAGATGCTTATGCCTTATGAAATACAATGTTTTTGCAATGCTGTAAGACAGTTTTTAATGTGTTAGAAGTTATATGCACAAAAACACATTTTAGGACTTCAATGCTCAAAATTGTCATTTTACAGGTTTCTGAGACGAGTAATGTTGAAATAGTGCTTCTGTTCAAATGAAGTGAAATCTAGCCCAAATCTGCTCAAAAGCTTGTCTCTCTATGAGAGAAAGCTGCTTCATTCAATATTCAGTGCAAATCTTGCCAAACTGAAAGATGCTTATGTCTTATAAAATAAAATGATTTCTGCAATGCAGTGAGACAGTTTTTAATGTGTTAGAAGTTATCTGCACAAAAACTTATGTTACGACTTCAATGCTCAAGATTGTCAGTTTACAGGTTTCTGAGACCAGTTATGTTGAAATAGTGCTTCTGTTCAAATGAAGTGAAATCTAGCCCAAATCTGCTCAAAAGCTTGTCTCTCTATGAGAGAAAGCTGCTTCATTCAATATTCAGTGCAAATCTTGCCAAACTGAAAGATGCTTATGCCTTATGAAATACAATGTTTTTGCAATGCTGTAAGACAGTTTTTAATGTGTTAGAAGTTATATGCACAAAAACATATGTTAGGACTTCAATGTCCAAGATTGTCAATTTACAGGTTTCTAACACCAGTAATGTTGAAATAGGGCTTCTGTTCAAATGAAGTGAAATCTAGGCTAAATCTGCTCAAAAGCTTGTCTCTCTGAGATAGAGCTGCTTCATTCAATATTCAGTGCAAATCTTGCCAAACTGAAAATGCTTATGCCTTATGAAATACAATGTTTTTGCAATGCTGTACGACAGTTTTTAATGTGTTAGAAGTTATATGCACAAAAACTTATGTTAGGACTTCAATGCTCAAGATTGTCCGTTTACAGGTTTCTGAGACCAGTAATGTTGAAATAGTGCTTCTGTTCAAATGAAGTGAAATCTAGCCCAAATCTGCTCAAAAGCTTGTCTCTTTATAAAAGAAAGCTGCTTCATTCAATATTCAGTGCAAATCTTGCCAAACTGAAAGATGCTTATGCCTTATGAAATACAATGTTTTTGCAATGCTGTAAGACAGTTTTTAATGTGTTAGAAGTTATATGCACAAAACCTTATGTTAGGACTTCAATGCTATAGATTGTAAGTTTACAGGTTTCTGAGACCAGTAATGTTGAATTAGTGCTTCTGTTCAAATTAAGTGAAATCTAGCCCAAATCTGCTCAAAAGCTTGTCTCTCTATGAGATAGAGCTGCTTCATTAATGTTCAGTGCAAATCTTGCCAAACTGAAAGATGCTTATGCCTTATGAAATACAATGTTTTTGCTATGCTGTAAGACAGTTTTTAGTGTGTTAGAAGTTATATGCACAAAAACACATGTTAGGACTTCAATGCTCAAAATTGTCATTTTACAGGTTTCTGAGACGAGTAATGTTTGTGATGTAGCACACATGTGCTAATACAAAGAACCACACTCCACATGGTTTTGTAAGATCTTTATTTTGTTTGTTTTACTGTAGTGGCAGTCACATGAAAGGTGCACATTCCATGGTGACTGTCATCAAAGTGGAGCATGCAGGTGAAGTTGTACAAAATCTGTTTGTATATTAATGTTTGTTTCTTTGTCTTACCGGTTCCTGGAAATGCCTAGTAGGAGGGGCCCGCGAACAGGAAACAGATTATATGACATCCTGAAGGGGAGGAGTTGGTCTATTAAGAATATTTAGACCTAAATGTCATGACGGTGTATGTGTTTGAAAGTTTCTAAATATTAAAGTAACTTGTTAAACTACATATATTATATAAGTACTGTTTGTAAGATTGTAAGTACACTGTGAAACATTAATTGTACAGCTAGTAACTGATGAAGAGTTATGATTGGTCAGTTTGAAAAGGAAGTAGGTGGTCAAAACTATAAAAGAACAGATGAAATGTTTGGAAGGGAGAGGGAAGGTGTGCTTCGTTGGATTAGTAGCCAACCATGTAACTATTTTTTCCCTTTGTGTTTTTCTTTGTTTTTGTCAAATATTGACTTTGAACAGTTTTGTTTTTTGTTTTGTTAATTGTTTTCTGAAGTTAAACTTGGATTTACAGTGGACTTTTTGTTTTGGATTTACAATGGACTTTTTGCTTTGGACTTTGTTGCACCTTTTTGGAATTTGTGGCACCCTGAATTAAAATGAAAACTTTTCCATGGACATTTTTGAAGTTTTGACATTTTTTTTGCTGCCTGTTTAGCCACTGTACTGACCGTCCTACGACAATGTTGAAATAGTGCTTCTGTTCAAATGAAGTGAAATCTAGCCCAAATCTGCTCAAAAGCTTGTCTCTCTATGAGAGAAAGCTGCTTCATTCAATATTCAGTGCAAATCTTGCCAAACTGAAAGATGCTTATGCCTTATGAAATACAATGTTTTTGCAATGCTGTAAGACAGTTTTTAATGTGTTAGAAGTTATATGCACAAAAACATATGTTAGGACTTCAATGCTCAAGATTGTCAATTTACAGGTTTCTGAGACCAGTAATGTTGAAATAGTGCTTCTGATTAAATGAAGTGAAATCTAGCCCAAATCTGCTCAAAAGCTTGTCTCTCTATGAGAGAAAGCTGCTTCATTCAATATTCAGTGCAAATCTTGCCAAACTGAAAGATGCTTATGCCTTATGAAATACAATGTTTTTGCAATGCTGTAAGACAGTTTTTAATGTGTTAGAAGTTATATGCACAAAAACACATGTTAGGACTTCAATGCTCAAAATTGTCATTTTACAGGTTTCTGAGACGAGTAATGTTGAAATAGTGCTTCTGTTCAAATGAAGTGAAATCTAGCCCAAATCTGCTCAAAAGCTTGTCTCTCTATGAGAGAAAGCTGCTTCATTCAATATTCAGTGCAAATCTTGCCAAACTGAAAGATGCTTATGTCTTATAAAATAAAATGATTTCTGCAATGCAGTGAGACAGTTTTTAATGTGTTAGAAGTTATCTGCACAAAAACTTATGTTACGACTTCAATGCTCAAGATTGTCAGTTTACAGGTTTCTGAGACCAGTTATGTTGAAATAGTGCTTCTGTTCAAATGAAGTGAAATCTAGCCCAAATCTGCTCAAAAGCTTGTCTCTCTATGAGAGAAAGCTGCTTCATTCAATATTAAGTGCAAATCTTGCCAAACTGAAAGATGCTTATGCCTTATGAAATACAATGTTTTTGCAATGCTGTAAGACAGTTTTTAATGTGTTAGAAGTTATATGCACAAAAACATATGTTAGGACTTCAATGCTCAAGATTGTCAATTTACAGGTTTCTGAGACCAGTAATGTTGAAATAGTGCTTCTGATTAAATGAAGTGAAATCTAGCCCAAATCTGCTCAAAAGCTTGTCTCTCTATGAGAGAAAGCTGCTTCATTCAATATTCAGTGCAAATCTTGCCAAACTGAAAGATGCTTATGCCTTATGAAATACAATGTTTTTGCAATGCTGTAAGACAGTTTTTAATGTGTTAGAAGTTATATGCACAAAAACACATGTTAGGACTTCAATGCTCAAAATTGTCATTTTACAGGTTTCTGAGACGAGTAATGTTGAAATAGTGCTTCTGTTCAAATGAAGTGAAATCTAGCCCAAATCTGCTCAAAAGCTTGTCTCTCTATGAGAGAAAGCTGCTTCATTCAATATTCAGTGCAAATCTTGCCAAACTGAAAGATGCTTATGTCTTATAAAATAAAATGATTTCTGCAATGCAGTGAGACAGTTTTTAATGTGTTAGAAGTTATCTGCACAAAAACTTATGTTACGACTTCAATGCTCAAGATTGTCAGTTTACAGGTTTCTGAGACCAGTTATGTTGAAATAGTGCTTCTGTTCAAATGAAGTGAAATCTAGCCCAAATCTGCTCAAAAGCTTGTCTCTCTATGAGAGAAAGCTGCTTCATTCAATATTAAGTGCAAATCTTGCCAAACTGAAAGATGCTTATGCCTTATGAAATACAATGTTTTTGCAATGCTGTAAGACAGTTTTTAATGTGTTAGAAGTTATATGCACAAAAACATATGTTAGGACTTCAATGCTCAAGATTGTCAATTTACAGGTTTCTGAGACCAGTAATGTTGAAATAGTGCTTCTGATTAAATGAAGTGAAATCTAGCCCAAATCTGCTAAAAAGCTTGTCTCTCTATGAGAGAAAGCTGCTTCATTCAATATTCAGTGCAAATCTTGCCAAACTGAAAGATGCTTATGCCTTATGAAATACAATGTTTTTGCAATGCTGTAAGACAGTTTATAATGTGTTAGAAGTTTATGCACAAAAACACATGTTAGGACTTCAATGCTCAAGATTGTCAGTTTACAGGTTTCTGAGACGAGTAATGTTGAAATAGTGCTTCTGTTCAAATGAAGTGAAATCTAGCCCAAATCTGCTCAAAAGCTTGTCTCTCTATGAGAGAAAGCTGCTTCATTCAATATTCAGTGCAAATCTTGCCAAACTGAAAGATGCTTATGCCTTATGAAATACAATGTTTTTGCAATGCTGTAAGACAGTTTTTAATGTGTTAGAAGTTTATGCAAAAAAACACATGTTAGGACTTCAATGCTCAAGATTGTCAGTTTACAGGTTTCTGAGACCAGTTATGTTGAAATAGTGCTTCTGTTCAAATGAAGTGAAATCTAGCCCAAATCTGCTCAAAAGCTTGTCTTTCTATGAGAGAAAGCTGCTTCATTCAATATTCAGTGCAAATCTTGCCAAACTGAAAGATTCTTGTGCCTTATGAAATACAATGTTTTTGCAATGCTGTAAGACAGTTTTTAATGTGTTAGAAGTTATATGCACAAAAACATATGTTAGGACTTCAGTGCTCAAGATTGTCAATTTACAGGTTTCTGAGACCAGTAATGTTGAAATAGTGCTTCTGATTAAATGAAGTGAAATCTAGCCCAAATCTGCTCAAAAGCTTGTCTCTCTATGAGAGAAAGCTGCTTCATTCAACATTCAGTGCAAATCTTGCCAAACTGAAAGATGCTTATGCCTTATGAAATACAATGTTTTTGCAATGCTGTAAGACAGTTTTTAATGTGTTAGAAGTTATATGCACAAAAACATATGTTAGGACTTCAGTGCTCAAGATTGTCAATTTACAGGTTTCTGAGACCAGTAATGTTGAAATAGTGCTTCTGATTAAATGAAGTGAAATCTAGCCCAAATCTGCTCAAAAGCTTGTCTCTCTATGAGAGAAAGCTGCTTCATTCAATATTCAGTGCAAATCTTGCCAAACTGAAAGATGCTTATGCCTTATGAAATACAATGTTTTTGCAATGCTGTAAGACAGTTTATAATGTGTTAGAAGTTTATGCACAAAAACACATGTTAGGACTTCAATGCTCAAGATTGTCAGTTTACAGGTTTCTGAGACGAGTAATGTTGAAATAGTGCTTCTGTTCAAATGAAGTGAAATCTAGCCCAAATCTGCTCAAAAGCTTGTCTCTCTATGAGAGAAAGCTGCTTCATTCAATATTCAGTGCAAATCTTGCCAAACTGAAAGATGCTTATGCCTTATGAAATACAATGTTTTTGCAATGCTGTAAGACAGTTTTTAATGTGTTAGAAGTTTATGCAAAAAAACACATGTTAGGACTTCAATGCTCAAGATTGTCAGTTTACAGGTTTCTGAGACCAGTTATGTTGAAATAGTGCTTCTGTTCAAATGAAGTGAAATCTAGCCCAAATCTGCTCAAAAGCTTGTCTCTCTATGAGAGAAAGCTGCTTCATTCAATATTCAGTGCAAATCTTGCCAAACTGAAAGATGCTTGTGCCTTATGAAATACAATGTTTTTGCAATGCTGTAAGACAGTTTTTAATGTGTTAGAAGTTATATGCACAAAAACATATGTTAGGACTTCAGTGCTCAAGATTGTCAATTTACAGGTTTCTGAGACCAGTAATGTTGAAATAGTGCTTCTGATTAAATGAAGTGAAATCTAGCCCAAATCTGCTCAAAAGCTTGTCTCTCTATGAGAGAAAGCTGCTTCATTCAACATTCAGTGCAAATCTTGCCAAACTGAAAGATGCTTATGCCTTATGAAATACAATGTTTTTGCAATGCTGTAAGACAGTTTTTAATGTGTTAGAAGTTATATGCACAAAAACATATGTTAGGACTTCAGTGCTCAAGATTGTCAGTTTACAGGTTTCTGAGACCAGTAATGTTGAAATAGTGCTTCTGTTCAAATGAAGTGAAATCTAGCCCAAATCTGCTCAAAAGCTTGTCTCTCTATGAGAGAAAGCGGCTTCATTCAATGTTCAGTGCAAATCTTGCCAAACTGAAAGATGCTTATGCCTTATGAAATACAATGTTTTTGCAATGCTGTAAGACAGTTTTTAATGTGTTAGAAGTTATATGCACAAAAACACATGTTAGGACTTCAATGCTCAAAATTGTCATTTTACAGGTTTCTGAGACCAGTAATGTTGAAATAGTGCTTCTGTTCAAATGAAGTGAAATCTAGCCCAAATCTGCTCAAAAGCTTGTCTCTCTGTGAGATAGAGCTGCTTCATTCAATGTTCAGTGCAAATCTTGCCAAACTGAAAGATGCTTATGTCTTTTGAAATAAAATGATTTCTGCAATGCAGTGAGACAGTTTTTAATGTGTTAGAAGTTATATGCACAAAAACTTATGTTAGGACTTCAATGCTCAAGATTGTCAGTTTACAGGTTTCTGAGACCAGTTATGTTGAAATAGTGCTTCTGTTCAAATGAAGTGAAATCTAGCCCAAATCTGCTCAAAAGCTTGTCTCTCTATGAGAGAAAGCTGCTTCATTCAATTTTCAGTGCAAATCTTGCCAAACTGAAAGATGCTTATGCCTTATGAAATACAATGTTTTTGCAATGCTGTAAGACAGTTTTTAATGTGTTAGAAGTTTATGCAAAAAAACACATGTTAGGACTTCAATGCTCAAGATTGTCAGTTTACAGGTTTCTGAGACCAGTTATGTTGAAATAGTGCTTCTGTTCAAATGAAGTGAAATCTAGCCCAAATCTGCTCAAAAGCTTGTCTCTCTATGAGAGAAAGCTGCTTCATTCAATATTCAGTGCAAATCTTGCCAAACTGAAAGATGCTTGTGCCTTATGAAATACAATGTTTTTGCAAAGCTGTAAGACAGTTTTTAATGTGTTAGAAGTTATATGCACAAAAACATATGTTAGGACTTCAGTGCTCAAGATTGTCAATTTACAGGTTTCTGAGACCAGTAATGTTGAAATAGTGCTTCTGTTCAAATGAAGTGAAATCTAGCCCAAATCTGCTCAAAAGCTTGTCTCTCTATGAGAGAAAGCTGCTTCATTCAATATTCAGTGCAAATCATGCCAAACTGAAAGATGCTTATGCCTTATGAAATACAATGTTTTTGCAATGCTGTAAGACAGTTTTTAATGTGTTAGAAGTTTATGCACAAAAACACATGTTAGTACTTCAATGCTCAAGATTGTCAGTTTACAGGTTTCTGAGACCAGTAATGTTGAAATAGTGCTTCTGTTCAAATGAAGTGAAATCTAGCCCAAATCTGCTCAAAAGCTTGTCTCTTTATAAGAGAAAGCTGCTTCATTCAATATTCAATGCAAATCTTGCCAAACTGAAAGATGCTTATGCCTTATGAAATACAATGTTTTTGCAATGCTGTAAGACAGTTTTTAATGTGTTAGAAGTTATATGCACAAAACCTTATGTTAGGACTTCAATGCTCAAGATTGTCAGTTTACAGGTTTCTGAGACCAGTTATGTTGAAATAGTGCTTCTGTTCAAATGAAGTGAAATCTAGCCCAAATCTGCTCAAAAGCTTGTCTCTCTATGAGAGAAAGCTGCTTCATTCAATATTCAGTGCAAATCTTGCCAAACTGAAAGATGCTTATGCCTTATGAAATACAATGTTTTTGCAATGCTGTAAGACAGTTTTTAATGTGTTAGAAGTTATATGCACAAAAACATATGTTAGGACTTCAATGCTCAAGATTGTCAATTTACAGGTTTCTGAGACCAGTAATGTTGAAATAGTGCTTCTGATTAAATGAAGTGAAATCTAGCCCAAATCTGCTCAAAAGCTTGTCTCTCTATGAGAGAAAGCTGCTTCATTCAATATTCAGTGCAAATCTTGCCAAACTGAAAGATGCTTATGCCTTATGAAATACAATGTTTTTGCAATGCTGTAAGACAGTTTTTAATGTGTTAGAAGTTATATGCACAAAAACACATGTTAGGACTTCAATGCTCAAAATTGTCATTTTACAGGTTTCTGAGACCAGTTATGTTGAAATAGTGCTTCTGTTCAAATGAAGTGAAATCTAGCCCAAATCTGCTCAAAAGCTTGTCTCTCTATGAGAGAAAGCTGCTTCATTCAATATTCAGTGCAAATCTTGCCAAACTGAAAGATGCTTATGCCTTATGAAATACAATGTTTTTGCAATGCTGTAAGACAGTTTTTAATGTGTTAGAAGTTATATGCACAAAAACATATGTTAGGACTTCAATGCTCAAGATTGTCAGTTTACAGGTTTCTGAGACCAGTAATGTTGAAATAGTGCTTCTGTTCAAATGAAGTGAAATCTAGCCCAAATCTGCTCAAAAGCTTGTCTCTCTATGAGAGAAAGCGGCTTCATTCAATATTCAGTGCAAATCTTGCCAAACTGAAAGATGCTTATGCCTTATGAAATACAATGTTTTTGCAATGCTGTAAGACAGTTTTTAATGTGTTAGAAGTTTATGCACAAAAACTTATGTTACGACTTTAATGCTCAAGATTGTCAGTTTACAGGTTTCTGAGACCAGTTATGTTGAAATAGTGCTTCTGTTCAAATGAAGTGAAATCTAGCCCAAATCTGCTCAAAAGCTTGTCTCTCTATGAGAGAAAGCTGCTTCATTCAATATTCAGTGCAAATCATGCCAAACTGAAAGATGCTTATGCCTTATGAAATACAATGTTTTTGCAATGCTGTAAGACAGTTTTTAATGTGTTAGAAGTTTATGCACAAAAACACATGTTAGTACTTCAATGCTCAAGATTGTCAGTTTACAGGTTTCTGAGACCAGTAATGTTGAAATAGTGCTTCTGTTCAAATGAAGTGAAATCTAGCCCAAATCTGCTCAAAAGCTTGTCTCTTTATAAGAGAAAGCTGCTTCATTCAATATTCAATGCAAATCTTGCCAAACTGAAAGATGCTTATGCCTTATGAAATACAATGTTTTTGCAATGCTGTAAGACAGTTTTTAATGTGTTAGAAGTTATATGCACAAAACCTTATGTTAGGACTTCAATGCTCAAGATTGTCAGTTTACAGGTTTCTGAGACCAGTTATGTTGAAATAGTGCTTCTGTTCAAATGAAGTGAAATCTAGCCCAAATTTGCTCAAAAGCTTGTCTCTCTATGAGAGAAAGCTGCTTCATTCAATATTCAGTGCAAATCTTGCCAAACTGAAAGATGCTTATGCCTTATGAAATACAATGTTTTTGCAATGCTGTAAGACAGTTTTTAATGTGTTAGAAGTTATATGCACAAAAACATATGTTAGGACTTCAATGCTCAAGATTGTCAATTTACAGGTTTCTGAGACCAGTAATGTTGAAATAGTGCTTCTGATTAAATGAAGTGAAATCTAGCCCAAATCTGCTCAAAAGCTTGTCTCTCTATGAGAGAAAGCTGCTTCATTCAATATTCAGTGCAAATCTTGCCAAACTGAAAGATGCTTATGCCTTATGAAATACAATGTTTTTGCAATGCTGTAAGACAGTTTTTAATGTGTTAGAAGTTATATGCACAAAAACACATGTTAGGACTTCAATGCTCAAAATTGTCATTTTACAGGTTTCTGAGACGAGTAATGTTGAAATAGTGCTTCTGTTCAAATGAAGTGAAATCTAGCCCAAATCTGCTCAAAAGCTTGTCTCTCTATGAGAGAAAGCTGCTTCATTCAATATTCAGTGCAAATCTTGCCAAACTGAAAGATGCTTATGTCTTATAAAATAAAATGATTTCTGCAATGCAGTGAGACAGTTTTTAATGTGTTAGAAGTTATCTGCACAAAAACTTATGTTACGACTTCAATGCTCAAGATTGTCAGTTTACAGGTTTCTGAGACCAGTTATGTTGAAATAGTGCTTCTGTTCAAATGAAGTGAAATCTAGCCCAAATCTGCTCAAAAGCTTGTCTCTCTATGAGAGAAAGCTGCTTCATTCAATATTAAGTGCAAATCTTGCCAAACTGAAAGATGCTTATGCCTTATGAAATACAATGTTTTTGCAATGCTGTAAGACAGTTTTTAATGTGTTAGAAGTTATATGCACAAAAACATATGTTAGGACTTCAATGCTCAAGATTGTCAATTTACAGGTTTCTGAGACCAGTAATGTTGAAATAGTGCTTCTGATTAAATGAAGTGAAATCTAGCCCAAATCTGCTAAAAAGCTTGTTTCTCTATGAGAGAAAGCTGCTTCATTCAATATTCAGTGCAAATCTTGCCAAACTGAAAGATGCTTATGCCTTATGAAATACAATGTTTTTGCAATGCTGTAAGACAGTTTATAATGTGTTAGAAGTTTATGCACAAAAACACATGTTAGGACTTCAATGCTCAAGATTGTCAGTTTACAGGTTTCTGAGACGAGTAATGTTGAAATAGTGCTTCTGTTCAAATGAAGTGAAATCTAGCCCAAATCTGCTCAAAAGCTTGTCTCTCTATGAGAGAAAGCTGCTTCATTCAATATTCAGTGCAAATCTTGCCAAACTGAAAGATGCTTATGCCTTATGAAATACAATGTTTTTGCAATGCTGTAAGACAGTTTTTAATGTGTTAGAAGTTTATGCAAAAAAACACATGTTAGGACTTCAATGCTCAAGATTGTCAGTTTACAGGTTTCTGAGACCAGTTATGTTGAAATAGTGCTTCTGTTCAAATGAAGTGAAATCTAGCCCAAATCTGCTCAAAAGCTTGTCTCTCTATGAGAGAAAGCTGCTTCATTCAATATTCAGTGCAATTCTTGCCAAACTGAAAGATGCTTGTGCCTTATGAAATACAATGTTTTTGCAATGCTGTAAGACAGTTTTTAATGTGTTAGAAGTTATATGCACAAAAACATATGTTAGGACTTCAGTGCTCAAGATTGTCAATTTACAGGTTTCTGAGACCAGTAATGTTGAAATAGTGCTTCTGATTAAATGAAGTGAAATCTAGCCCAAATCTGCTCAAAAGCTTGTCTCTCTATGAGAGAAAGCTGCTTCATTCAATATTCAGTGCAAATCTTGCCAAACTGAAAGATGCTTATGCCTTATGAAATACAATGTTTTTGCAATGCTGTAAGACAGTTTTTAATGTGTTAGAAGTTATATGCACAAAAACATATGTTAGGACTTCAGTGCTCAAGATTGTCAATTTACAGGTTTCTGAGAACAGTAATGTTGAAATAGTGCTTCTGTTCAAATGAAGTGAAATCTAGCCCAAATCTGCTCAAAAGCTTGTCTCTCTATGAGAGAAAGCTGCTTCATTCAATATTCAGTGCAAATCTTGCCAAACTGAAAGGTGCTTATGTCTTATAAAATAAAATGATTTCTGCAATGCAGTGAGACAGTTTTTAATGTGTTAGAAGTTATCTGCACAAAAACTTATGTTACGACTTCAATGCTCAAGATTGTCAGTTTACAGGTTTCTGAGACCAGTTATGTTGAAATAGTGCTTCTGTTCAAATGAAGTGAAATCTAGCCCAAATCTGCTCAAAAGCTTGTCTCTCTATGAGAGAAAGCTGCTTCATTCAATATTCAGTGCAAATCTTGCCAAACTGAAAGATGCTTATGCCTTATGAAATACAATGTTTTTGCAATGCTGTAAGACAGTTTTTAATGTGTTAGAAGTTATATGCACAAAAACATATGTTAGGACTTCAATGCTCAAGATTGTCAATTTACAGGTTTCTGAGACCAGTAATGTTGAAATAGTGCTTCTGATTAAATGAAGTGAAATCTAGCCCAAATCTGCTCAAAAGCTTGTCTCTCTATGAGAGAAAGCTGCTTCATTCAATATTCAGTGCAAATCTTGCTAAACTGAAAGATGCGTATGCCTTATGAAATACAATGTTTTTGCAATGCTGTAAGACAGTTTTTAATGTGTTAGAAGTTATATGCACAAAAACACATGTTAGGACTTCAATGCTCAAAATTGTCATTTTACAGGTTTCTGAGACGAGTAATGTTGAAATAGTGCTTCTGTTCAAATGAAGTGAAATCTAGCCCAAATCTGCTGAAAAGCTTGTCTGTCTATGAGAGAAAGCTGCTTCATTCAATATTCAGTGCAAATCTTGCCAAACTGAAAGATGCTTATGCCTTATGAAATACAATGTTTTTGCAATGCTGTAAGACAGTTTTTAATGTGTTAGAAGTTATATGCACAAAAACACATTTTAGGACTTCAATGCTCAAAATTGTCATTTTACAGGTTTCTGAGACGAGTAATGTTGAAATAGTGCTGTTTTTGCAATGCTGTAAGACAGTTTTTAATGTGTTAGAAGTTATATGCACAAAAACGTACTCGGTTACTAAACGTAACCTCGGTTCTCTCTAGAAGAGCGAACGAGTACTGCGTCTTAGCTAAGACGCTACGGGAAAAGTCTCTTTTCACGAAATACTGAAGCAAAAAATTATCCTTAATTTTGTATTTTTGTAAAGCGCATTTGCAGCAGTACACAGCCATAGGCGAGACGGCTCGTTCGCTCATTGGCTTGTTCTGCGGCAACTGCACAGCCTATCGAGCGCGGGCTGATGCACTTCCCGCCGAAACGGGTGTGGCCCAACCTATAAAAGGAGCTCGAAAAGGCTGACTCACCTGATTTATTTCATCGCCGAAGCGAACCAGAGTGAATCGTGCGCACGGCAGAGAACGCAGTACTCGTTCGCTCTTCTAGAGAGAACCGAGGTTACGTTTAGTAACCGAGTACGTTCTCTTACGAGAGCTCTCTCGTACTGCGTCTTAGCTAAGACGCTACGGGAACCCAATGTAAAACGCCGTGCGCGCAGGGATCACACACCAATAAACCTGAAGCAACGCCCAGGATTTACAGTGCACAGTCACCTGAGGGACTCACAGAGAGTCCAGGACAGAAAAGGGAAAAAGCCCTCCGTCCCATATCTAGCAGCATCCGTAGATGCGGCAATATGACGTCACACAGCCGAGGCAAGGCCTGACCAATGTGGCAATGCGGGTCTTACGCAATACTGCCCATATAACAGTCGGCAGCGCATAGCGCTCGTGAACTCAGAATTCCCCTCAGGGCCCTGATTCGTCTATACCGACAGCAGCCTTGCTTGCAAGGTGGGAACCTCCAGGTTATAGAACCTGATAAATGTAGACGGCGAGGCCCAACCTGCCGCCATACATATATCCTGCAAGGAGATCCCAGTAGACCACGCCCACGACGAGGCGATGCCTCTTGTGGAGTGTGCTCTGACGCCCAACGGGCACTGAAGGCCCCTGGAAGCGTAAGCTAACGCTATGGCGTCAACTATCCATCTGGATAGAGTCTGTCTCGAAACAGCCATTCCCTTGGAACGCCCACCGAACGAGACAAATAGCTGCTCCGTCTGCCGAAAGGCAGCAGAGCGAGACACATAAGCTCTTAAAACCCTGACAGGGCAAAGAAGACTCGAGTCTCCATCCTCCCCTGACACCGGCAGGGCAGACAGGGCAATAACCTGAGCCCGAAACGGTGTGTTGAGGGATTTCGGCACATAACCGTGCCTAGGTTTGAGTATGACTCTTGAGTCATTGGGCCCAAACTCCAAGCACGACTGGCTCACCGAGAGCGCGTGCAAATCACCCACACGCTTCACAGAAGCGAGAGCCAACAAGAATACTGTCTTGAACGACAGATGCTGAAGGCTAATCGATTGGATAGGCTTGAAAGGGGGACCTTTCAAGGCCTCCAAAACCGCCGCGAGGTCCCACATAGGGACTGACGGAGGTCTGGGAGGATTCAGCCTCCTAGCTCCTCTGAGGAACCGGATGACTAAATCATTCCTTCCTATTGACTGACCGGACGCCGTTTCAGAAAACGCCGCGATGGCAGCCACATAAACTTTGAGCGTGGATGGGGCTCTGCCCTTATCCAACAGCTCCTGAAGGAAGGAGAGGACCTCCGTCACCTCACAACTAAGGGGTGAATAACCTCGAGCTGTGCACCAGCTGGAGAACACCGACCACTTCGAGGCATACAGACGTCGTGTCGACGGAGCTCTAGCCTGAGTGATGGTATTTAGCACTCCCACTGCGAGATCAGCGGGTAACCATTGAGTGCCCATACATAGAGGGACCACAACTCCGGTTGAGGGTGCCAAATCGAGCCCCTGGCCTGCGAGAGGAGGTCTCTCCTCAACGTTACCGGCCACGGGGCGACATCTGCTAACTGCATCAAATCTGGGAACCATGGTTGGTTCTTCCAAAGAGGTGCTACAAGCAGTATTGAACATCTCGTTTCTCTCACCCGTTCTATCACCTGCGGAAGGAGGGAGACGGGAGGGAACGCATAAAGCGGGCAGCACGGCCATCTCCGTGACAGCGCGCTTTCGTTCTTGGAAAAGAACGCGGGGCAGTGAGCGTTTTCGTGGGACACAAAGAGGTCCACCTCCGCCATGCCAAATCTCTCCCACAACAGCCGGACTGTTTGCGGGTGTAGAGACCATTCGCCCGTAGGAACATTGCCTCTGGACAGCCTGTCTGGACCCAGATTCTGCAGTCCAGGCACATGCACTGCTCTCAGCGAGCGCACGTTGCGCTGAGCCCAAATCAGGAGGCGTTCCGTCAGCCTGCACAGGTTTCGGGACCCGAGACCGACCTGGCGATTTATGTAGGACACCACGGACATGTTGTCCGAACGGACTATGACGTGGTGATCCTTGATATGGGGACAAAAGCGCGTCAGCCCGTTCTCCACTGCCAGCATTTCCAGGCAGTTGATATGATGGAGCTTTTCCCGTTCTGACCATAGGCCAAAGGACGGTCTGCCTTCGAGCAGCGCTCCCCATCCCGAAGTGGAGGCGTCCGTCGACACCATTTTCACACTCGGGGAAGTCCCCAGGCTTACACCTGATCGGTACCAGCCGTTCGCTGTCCAAGGTGCTAGAGCCGCAACACAGCTCTGATCGACCTTGAAATGCAGCCGGCCAGACGCCCACGCTCTGCGCGGCACCCGAGCCTTCAGCCAGAACTGCAGGGGGCGCATGCGGAGCAGGCCCAGCCGCAGAACCGGAGATGCTGAGGCCATGAAACCCAGCATCTTTTGACAGTGTTTGAGCGCCACAGTCGCGCCACAGCGGAAAGAACTCGCTGCACGCTGAATGCCCATCGCGCGCTGTGGTGACAGCCGCGCCGTCATGGAACACGAGTTCAGAACTATACCCAGAAACAGGATCGTCTGACTGGGGTTCAGCGAACTCTTCACCCAATTGACACTGAGGCCGAGCTTCTCGAGGTGATCGAGTAAAACGGCTCTGTGGTCCATGAGCTCCGCTCATGATCGGGCCAGAACCAGCCAGTCGTCCAAATAATTCAGCACTCGTGTGCCTCTGAGTCTAAGAGGAGCGAGCGCTGCATCCATGCACCTCGTAAACGTACGAGGAGCTACGGACAAGCCGAATGGCAGGACTGCAAACTGGTATGCCTGGCCCTCGAAGGCGAATCTCAAATATCGCCTGTGGTTTGACGCTATCTGTATTTGAAAATACGCGTCCTTCAGATCTATTGACATGAACCAGTCCCCTCTGCGAATCTGCGCGAGGAGCTTCCTGGTCGTGAGCATTTTGAAACTGCGTTTCATCAATGCCTGTTCAGCTGTCTTAGATCCAGTATGGGCCGGAGACCCCCGTCTCTCTTGGGCACCAGAAAGTATCTGCTGTACAGCCCCCCCTCGCTTTGAGACACAGGCTCTACAGCCCCTTTGCTCAACAGTTTTGATATTTCGGCCCAAAGTATGTGTGCTACTTCTGTTTTGACCGTAGTTTCGAAGCGCGCTGAAAAGCACGGTGGGCGTCGAGAAAACTGTAGCGAGTAGCCTCTCTTTATAATGCCTAGCACCCAATCCGAAACCCCTGGAAGCACTGACCATGCATCTGCATGAATGGCTAAGGGCTGGATGCGAAACGCGCTCTGTTGACTGGGCAACGGTGGCGCTCGAGTGTGCTGCGCATCTGAGGCGGGGAGCGCGCTGATCACAGCGGGCAGATCGCTCTTCCTCGACCCCGTTCCGGCGCTTAACCGACTGGAGGGAGGCTGAGCGGGTCCCGTGGGACTTGATATATCTGCGAGTAACCGTGGGCTGCATGTGTGCACTTTTACCACTTTCAACTCGCTGTCTGCCTGTGCAGAATGTACGTGCACGGGCCTCGTTTTTACAGAAGCCCCGCGCCGTATGTGACATAGTGTATGTGGGCACTGGGAAGTGGGCACGTTTACTATGCGGCGCGCTCGACCGATCTGTGTCGATCTTATGTGCGCTAGCCCTGTGTGCAGGGCTGTGCTTACATGTGGAGATGGGCACTGGGTAGTGGGCATCGTCACTGCATTTATAGCACCATCGGCCGTGGCCGGACGAGCATGCACGGGTTTCGTTTTTACAGAAACCACATGACGCGTGTGACATAGTAATTGTGGGCACTGAGGGGTGGGCACGTTTACTATGCAGTGTGCGCGACCGACTTGAGTCGACATTATGGGCGCAGGCCCTGTGTGCAGGGCTGTGCTTACATGTGGAGATGGGCACTGAGGAGTGGGCATCGTCACTACATTTATAGCACCATCGGCCGTGGCCGGACGAACGTGCACGGGTTTCATTTTTACAGAAACCACATGACGCGTGTGACATAGTGATTGTGGGCACTGAGGAGTGGGCACGTCTACTATGTAGTGCGCGTGATCGACTTGAGTCGCTTTTATAGGCGCGGGCCCTGTGTGAAGGGCTGTGCTTATATGCGGAGATGGGCACTGAGCAGTGGGCATCGTCACTACATTTATAGCACCTTCGGCCGTGGCCGGGACACCAGGAATTACACCTTTTTCGGGAAATATCTGGGTAGCCGTGATAACGGTTTTCGTGTGCAGGCAAGCGGGCAACCGTACAGGCTTGCGCATTGCAAACAACGCTGAAACAGTCACAATCTCTGGAAACTGAAACAGCGGCGCGCTTAGGTGAGAGCCCGGCCGCAGCGGAACTCGTACACCGGCGCTTCGATGAAGCAGCCATCGTGTGTAGTGCCGACGCAGCGTCATGCAGCATGCGTAGATGGCTTTCCCAGGATGGCTTCGGGGCTCCCGGCCTCACCGTAATCCTCTGCCGCGGTCCCCGCGACGCGGGGCGACGGCCAGTAGAGCGAGAACGGGGGTCTCGAGCTGCGTTGCTGAAGCTGTTGTGATAACGGCTTTTGTGTGCAGGCAAGCGGGCAACTGTGCAGGCTTGCGCATTGCAGAAAACGCTGAGACAGTCACAATTCCTGGAACTGAAACAGCGGTGCGCTTGGGTGAGAGCTCGGCCACAGCGGAACTCGTACACCTGCGCTTCGATGAAGCAGCCATCGTTAGTAGTGCCGACGCAGCGTCACACAGGAGGCTTTAGATGGCAACACCGCTTTTGCCGCCGTCCAGCAGAGGGCGGACAAAGGTGCGTCGCTATCGCCTGTTCCACCGGCGGAAGTGAGTGGTAGTTCCTGTTTTTAGCATCATCAGTGTGGAGAATGCTAGTGAGACAGACGAACGAGTTCGTGCTGAAAATGGAGCGTTCCAAGCCTTCGCCACCTCTTCGTGAAGCTCAGGAAGAAATGAGGCGGGCTTTGAGAAGTACGCTCATCCGAAAGGGAAATACCATCCAGCCGGGAACGAGAGGGGGGGGGGGGCGCTGGTGCAAACCACTCGCGGCCGAGACTCATCGCGGCCAACACGAGCCTTCGCCCCGGCTCCTTCTCGATGTCAGCTCGTCTGCTGGGCTTCTGAGCAGAAGGCGCGAGATCCTCGGAGCTCGCCCAGCCCTCACTGCCCGAAGCTAGCAGAGAGCGCGTGTCCTCTTCCCCCGACGCGGCCCTGAGATCGACTTCCTCGGACGACGCGCCGGCAAACAGCGGGCGCTGCCCACCGGGAAGCGATGCAGGGGGGGCCGGTGAAGCAGGGCGAACCGGCGAGCTCGGTTGAGCTGAAGACGGTTCCAGAATCCGCTGGAAGCGATGCTTTTACGGCGCCTCAGCGCAGCGGAGAATGCAGGCTCAGAGAAAAAGGCCAGGCGAGTCCTCAGAGTCACCATGGCAACAGCTCGCAGTGGGGGCATCCGCCGTCAGCGAGCGAGCGCTGCATGATCTTCACCCAGGCAGGAGACACAGATGACGTACCGGTCTCCCTCGCTGAGTGGGGTTCTGACGAGCCGCAGGAAGGCATCTTAAAAAAGACGCGAGCTCTTTTACGAGTGTGTGTCGCAGGGCGAACACACACACACACATAAAGAACAGCTTGTATATAACAGGATTGAAAGGATATAGGCGCCGGATAGCGCAGCAGGAACGGCAATGGAAGGCGGCGATGCCAGCAGCTTCAGAATGGCTCGTCCTGCTGATGTGCTTTCTCAGACGGCGCTTGCTTCCTCCGTGATCCAGCGATGCGTGAGCTTCGCTGAAGAGATGAAAAATCAGGTGAGTCAGCCTTTTCGAGCTCCTTTTATAGGTTGGGCCACACCCATTTCGGCGGGAAGTGGCAAGAAGGGCGCGAAGCGCCCTTATTGGTCTGATGTTGCATCAGCCCGCGCTCGATAGGCTGTGCAGTTGCCGCAGAACAAGCCAATGAGCGAACGAGCCGTCTCGCCTATGGCTGTGTACTGCTGCAAATGCGCTTTACAAAAATACAAAATTAAGGATAATTTTTTGCTTCAGTATTTCGTGAAAAGAGACTTTTCCCGTAGCGTCTTAGCTAAGACGCAGTACGAGAGAGCTCTCGTAAGAGAACATATGTTAGGACTTCAATGCTCAAGATTTTCAATTTACAGGTTTCTGAGACCAGTAATGTTGAAATAGTGCTTCTGTTCAAATGAAGTGAAGTCTAGCCCAAATCTGCTCAAAAGCTTGTCTCTTTATAAGAGAAAGCTGCTTCATTCAATATTCAGTGCAAATCTTACCAAACTGAAAGATGCTAATGCCTTAGGAAATACAATGTTTTTGCAATGCTGTAAGACAGTTTTTAATGTGTTAAAAGTTATATGCACAAAAACATATGTTAGGACTTCAATGTTCAAGATGGTCAATTTACAGGTTTCTGAGACCCGTAATGTTGAAATAGTGCTTCTGTTCAAATGAAGTGAAATCTAGCCCAAATCTGCTCAAAAGCTTGTCTCTCTGAGATAGAGCTGCTTCATTCAATGTTCAGTGCAAATCTTGCCAAACTGAAAGATGCTTATGCCTTATGAAATACAATGTTTTTGCAATGCTGTAAGACAGTTTTTAATGTGTTAGAAGTTATATGCACAAAACCTTATGTTAGGACTTCAATGCTCAAGATTGGAAGTTTACAGGTTTCTGAGACCAGTAATGTTGAAATAGTGCTTCTGTTCAAATGAAGTGAAATCTAGCCCAAATCTGCTCAAAAGTTTGTCTCTCTGTGAGATAGAGCTGCTTCATTAATGTTCAGTGCAAATCTTGCCAAACTGAAAGATGCTTATGCCTTATGAAATACAATGTTTTTGCAATGCTGTAAGACAGTTTTTAATGTGTTAGAAGTTTATGCAAAAAACACATGTTAGGACTTCAATGCTCAAGATTGTCAGTTTACAGGTTTCTGAGACCACTTATGTTGAAATAGTGCTTCTGTTCAAATGAAGTGAAATCTAGCCCAAATCTGCTCAAAAGCTTGTCTCTCTATGAGAGAAAGCTGCTTCATTCAATATTCAGTGCAAATCTTGCCAAACTGAAAGATGCTTGTGCCTTATGAAATACAATGTTTTTGCAATGCTGTAAGACAGTTTTTAATGTGTTAGAAGTTATATGCACAAAAACATATGTTAGGACTTCAGTGCTCAAGATTGTCAATTTACAGGTTTCTGAGACCAGTAATGTTGTAATAGTGCTTCTGATTAAATGAAGTGAAATCTAGCCCAAATCTGCTCAAAAGCTTGTCTCTCTATGAGAGAAAGCTGCTTCATTCAATATTCAGTGCAAATCTTGCCAAACTGAAAGATGCTTATGCCTTATGAAATACAATGTTTTTGCAATGCTGTAAGACAGTTTTTAATGTGTTAGAAGTTATATGCACAAAAACATATATTAGGACTTCAATGCTCAAGATTGTCAATTTACAGGTTTCTGAGACCAGTAATGTTGAAATAGTGCTTCTGTTCAAATGAAGTGAAATCTAGCCCAAATCTGCTCAAAAGCTTGTCTTTCTGTGAGATAGAGCTGCTTCATTCAATGTTCAGTGCAAATCTTGCCAAACTGAAAGATGCTTATGCCTTATGAAATACAATGTTTTTGCAATGCTGTAAGACAGTTTTTAATGTGTTAGAAGTTATATGCACAAAACCTTATGTTAGGACTTCAATGCTTAAGATTGTCAGTTTACAGGTTTCTGAGAGCAGTAATGTTGAAATAGTGCTTCTGTTCAAATGAAGTGAAAGCTAGCCCAAATCTGCTCAAAAGCTTGTCTCTCTGTGAGATAGAGCTGCTTCATTCAATGTTAAGTGCAAATCTTGCCAAACTGAAAGATGCTTATGTCTTATGAAATAAAATGATTTCTGCAATGCAGTGAGACTGTTTTTAATGTGTTAGAAGTTATATGCACAAAACCTTATGTTAGGACTTCAATGCTCAAGATTGTCAGTTTACAGGTTTCTGAGACCAGTAATGTTGAAATAGTGCTTCTGTTCAAATGAAGTGAAATCTAGCCCAAATCTGCTCAAAAGCTTGTCTCTCTATGAGAGAAAGCTGCTTCATTCAATATTCAGTGCAAATCTTGCCAAACTGAAAGATGCTTGTGCCTTATGAAATACAATGTTTTTGCAATGCTGTAAGACAGTTTTTAATGTGTTAGAAGTTATATGCACAAAAACTTATGTTAGGACTTCAATGCTCAAGATTGTCAGTTTACAGGTTTCTGAGACCAGTTATGTTGAAATAGTGCTTCTGTTCAAATGAAGTGAAATCTAGCCCAAATCTGCTCAAAAGCTTGTCTCTCTATGAGAGAAAGCTGCTTCATTCAATATTCAGTGCAAATCTTGCCAAACTGAAAGATGCTTATGCCTTATGAAATACAATGTTTTTGCAATGCTGTAAGACAGTTTTTAATGTGTTAGAAGTTATATGCACAAAAACATATGTTAGGACTTCAATGCTCAAGATTGTCAGTTTACAGGTTTCTGAGACCAGTAATGTTGAAATAGTGCTTCTGTTCAAATGAAGTGAAATCTAGCCCAAATCTGCTCAAAAGCTTGTCTCTCTATGAGAGAAAGCGGCTTCATTCAATATTCAGTGCAAATCTTGCCAAACTGAAAGATGCTTATGCCTTATGAAATACAATGTTTTTGCAATGCTGTAAGACAGTTTTTAATGTGTTAGAAGTTATATGCACAAAAACACATGTTAGGACTTCAAATGCTCAAAATTGTCATTTTACAGGTTTCTGAGACGAGTAATGTTGAAATAGTGCTTCTGTTCAAATGAAGTGAAATCTAGCCCAAATCTGCTCAAAAGCTTGTCTCTCTATGAGATAGAGCTGCTTTATTCAATATTCAGTGCAAATCTTGCCAAACTGAAAGATGCTTGTGCCTTATGAAATACAATGTTTTTGCAATGCTGTAAGACAGTTTTTAATGTGTTAGAAGTTATATGCACAAAAACATATGTTAGGACTTCAATGCTCAAGATTGTCAATTTACAGTTCCCTTTCGAGAGTACTCTCGTACTGCGTAAGCTAGCTTACGCTATGGGAAAAGGTCCCCTTTTCTCGAGAATATGAAGCCCAAAATTATCCTTAATTTTTAAATAATGTAAAACGCAGTGCTGCAGCACAGCAGACCCAAGCGAAGCGGCTCGCGCGCTTATTGGCTGTGCTGCGGCAACTGCAGCAACCTATGGTGAGGCGGCGGAGAGTAACGAACCAATGGGGGCGCTTCGCGCCCATTGGACGTCAGAGCGCGCCAAAATAGGCGTGGCTGGAACTATATAAGCCACCGCTTCACCATAGGGATCAGATTTCATCTCCTTCAGCGATCTCACCTGCACTTCGCTGTCTTCTCCGGAGAAGCCTCTACACGCCGTCGAAAAGCCTCTCAGCGGGATAGCACTGCAACGCAGATCTGAGGACGCCGGCTCGTGCTTCATCTCGACGCCGCCTTCAGCACTCGCTTCCTGCTGCGCCATCCGGCGTGACTATATCCTTTTCAAAGCTAGTGTGTTTGCCGCTGCATCACACTTTTTTCCTCCAGAATTCGAGGCGTTGTTTCAAATGCCTCGGGCCTGCGCTTCCTGCCGAGGCCCTCTGCCCAGCGAGGACCGCCACATCATCTGTGTCTCCTGCCTGGGCCGCGAGCATGCTGAGAGCGCACTCTTCAAGGGCGGCTGCCCTGAGTGCGACGACATGGCTATATCGACCCTGCGGGCTCGATTAGCTCAAACCAGCCACGATGCTCCACCCGCTCCGCCTCTTCTCTCTCAAGTGCCGCGTAAGAAACGCCGCGATCAGAGAATGCCTGAGCATACTGCTACACGCGAGCTCACGCCGGAACACTCCCCGCGTGCCTCGCCCGCTCTCTCTCCTTCGCCTGTCCTCTTCGTGGACGAGCAGCGCCAGTCCCTGCTCACCAGCGCCCCCTTCTCCTTCGGAGCGCCTGAGGCGGAAGAGGACAGACACGACAGCCTTTCTCTCGCCGCGTCCAGTGGTGAGGAATGGTCGGGCTCCATTGCGGACCCCCCCCCCTCTACAGCACCCAGCTGCACCGGACAACGCGCCGATATCGACGCGGAGCTTACTCGCGTGCTTACAAGGGCTGTCAGCGACCTTCAGCTCGACTGGTCTCCTCCAGACGAGCCCGCTAAAAGCAGGCTGGATGAATGGTTCCTGCAGGGGCGCCCTTCGGCCCCTCCGCAAAGAAACGCCCCCTTCTTCCCGGAAGTTCACAATGAACTCACGAAGTCGTGGAAAGCCCCATTCTCCGCACGCTTGAAGACTTCTGTCTCGTCAGCGCTCTCCTCTGTCGACGGCGCCCGAGACCACGGTTACGAGAGCCTCCCCCCTCTCGAGGAGGCTATTGCTGCACACCTCTGCCCGCCCTCAGAGCTTACACCTCCGCTGGTCAAGCTGCTTCGGCTCTACACACCATGGCTGTGCTGCAGGTTTTTCAGGCCAGACTTCTCCGTAACCTGGACGAGTCTGCCCCAGATACCTATGACTTTAAAGATCTCCGCAGCGCTACTGATCTAGCCCTGCGTGCGACAAAGACCACAGCACAAGCGATCGGCCAAAGCATGGCAAGTCTCGCTGTTTTAGAGCGACACCTCTGGCTCACGCTCACGGAGATGAAAGACGCCGACAAATCCGCCTTTCTCGACTCTCCTATCTCGCCTTCCGGCCTCTTTGGCCAGTCGGTTAAGGGTTTCGCTGAACGCTTCACTGAGGCTCAGAAAACGTCACAGGCAATGAGACACTTCCTGCCGAAACGCTCTAGCTCTGCTGCGGGACGCCGTAGAAATGCGCCGCCCCCTCAGACCTCGAAGCCATCGCAGCCAGACTTACAGTCTCGCCCAGCGACCAAAACCCAGCACCGCTCTCGCTCTACGAGCCGCAAACCGCCAGAGAGACGGGGACCTCGGCCCAGGATTGTGCTGAACCCCGAGCCTCCGAAGCCCTCCTGACCTTCGGGCTGAAAAGACCGTGGTTAAGTCCCGCTGCGGCCGGACCACCACACAAGAAACCTCACATGCTTCCTCCAATCCCCTCACTAAAGGCGGTTGGAGATGTCTATACTGCAGTAAACGAGCCTGTTACAATGCATGCACGCCTGCACACAAACACCGTTTTCACAGGCGACCTCAATAAAGCACAAAAAGAGCTTTTTCTATGTAGGCAGTGTGCCCACTACACAGTACGCACCCCTACATGTATACACACTCCCCCAAGTGTCACAAAGACTCACTCGGGTCTCCTTTCATGCCCACCTTCCCGCTCGCGCCGGAGGTGCTCTAAATGTAGCGCGCGTGCCCACTTCTCAGTGCGCAACCCTACAGATAAGCGCTGTCACCACAGTGTCACAAGCACAGCATACTCGAGCTACTGGTCCCCTCATAACAGGCGGCCAGTGCCCGAAGCACATTCAACCCATAGCCGCACGAGCCGCTGCATGGCAGGCCATCCCCGGCATATCAAATTGGGTTTTGAATATAATAAAACGAGGTTACTTGCTCCAGTTCGCTCGCAGACCGCCGCGCTTTCGCGCCGTGGTCGAAACGAAAGTGAAAAGCGAAATGACACACGTCCTTCGTGCCGAACTGATAAACCTTCTTGCAAAAGGGGCGATAGAAACTGTCCCCCCTGCGCAGCGCGAGTCAGGCTTTTACAGCCGCTACTTCCTCGTACCAAAAAAGGATGGCGGTCTCAGACCCATCCTAGATCTCAGACGTTTGAACAAAGCGCTTATGACGCGATCGTTCAAAATGTTAACTACCAAACAAATACTCGCGCAAATTCGCCCGAGGGATTGGTTTTTCTCAGTGGATCTGAAAGACGCTTACTTTCACATTCAAATAGCACCCCATCACAGGCCATTCTTGAGATTCGCCTTCGAGGGGCAGACTTATCAGTACATGGTTCTTCCATTCGGCCTCTCCGTAGCGCCCCGTATGTTTACACGGTGCATGGATGCTGCTCTCGCACCCCTGAGAATGCGGGGAGTGCGAGTAATGAACTACCTCGACGACTGGCTAGTTTTAGCCCATTCCGAGGAACTACTGACGACACACAGATCCTGGATCCTCAGCCATTTAGAATGCCTGGGTCTCACGATCAACACTGTCAAGAGCGCTCTGTCTCCCAGCCAGAGGATTTCCTTTTTGGGGATAGACATAGACTCTGTGACATGTACAGCGCGTCTGACTCTCACTATTCAGCATTTAGCCGTGTCGTTCAAAGCCGGGTCTCTTTACCCGCTCAAACGATTTCAGGAAATGCTAGGCCTGATGGCATCAGCCTCTGCGGTTCTCAAACTGGGCCTGCTGCGCATGCGCCCACTACAGCGCTGGCTGAGAGACCGTGTTCCAGCGCGCGCCTGGATTTCCGGCCGCGCGCGCATCAGGGTGACCCACGGCTGCATCACAGCTCTGGCCCCTTGGAAAATAGCCAACCGGTATCAGTTAGGCGTAAGCACGGGCGCTGTCTCGAAATGGAAAGTAGTCTCGACAGATGCATCCAACCTCGGTTGGGGCGCCCTGTACGAGGGCAGGTCTGCCTCCGGCCTCTGGTCGAGCCCGGAGCGACTGTTACACATAAACTGTCTGGAGATGATAGCGGTTGAACTATCCCTGAAAGCTTTCCTCCCATTTTTAAAGGGCCACCACGTTCTGGTCAGATCAGACAGCATGTCAGTGGTGGCCTACATAAATCGCCAGGGTGGTGTCAGGTCAGAAACCTTGCACACCCTGACCGAGCGTCTTCTGACATGGGCACATTACAATCTGCGCTCGCTAAAGGCAGCGCATGTACCTGGCATCCTGAACCGGGGCCCGGACATGCTTTCCAGGGCGAATGTTCCCCCTGGGGAGTGGTCTCTTCACCCACAGACGGTTCAGTTGATGTGGAGCATCTTCGGCAGGGCAGAGGTCGACCTCTTCGCCTCAGAAGACAACGCTCATTGCCCAATATATTTTTCAAAGAGCAGGGACGCGCTGGCCCTCGATTGGCCCAGACGCCCGCTTTATGCCTTCCCACCGGTCGCGATGCTACCGCTGGTCATCGATCGGGTCAGGAAGAGCAGATGTGCTATGCTGCTAGTAGCCCCACTCTGGACGACCCAACCTTGGTTCTCCGAGCTGATGCAGCTGTCCAGTACAGCCCCATGGCCAATACCGCTGCGGAAAGATCTCCTCACGCAGCTGAAGGGCGTGCTCTGGCATCCCCACCCCGAACTTTGGGCCCTTCATGTATGGCCCCTCAACGGGTACCCGGGAACCTCCCTGAGGGAGTGTTAAAGACCATTACGGAAGCCAGAGCGCCCTCAACCAGGCGCCTATACGCGCAGAAATGGTCAGTGTTCTCCACCTGGTGCGGGACACGGAACCTAGACCCTCACTTATGTGACGTGACGGAGATACTCTCCTTCCTACAGGAGCGTTTAGATGCGGGCAGATCCCCGTCTACGCTCAAAGTGTATGTGGCAGCCATTGCAGCTTCTCATGCTCCGGTGGCCGGCCTATCACTGGGAAAAAACGAACTGGTCATTCGTTTCCTTAAGGGAGCTCGTCGGATGAACCCTCCCCGACCCCCTTCAATCCCTTCCTGGGACCTGTCTACGGTCCTAGAGGCCTTAAAGGGCCCCCCTTTTGAACCGCTTCAGTCTGTCGATATGAAGCTTCTTTCGTTCAAAACCGCTTTTCTACTGGCTCTGGCCTCAGTCAAGCGAGTGGGGGATTTACATGCGCTATCTGTAAGCGCTGACTGTCTCGAGTTTGGGCCTAATGACTCCAGAGTCATTCTCAGACCAAGACACGGCTATGTCCCCAAGGTGCTCTCAACACCGTTCAGAGCGCAGGTCATCTCGCTGTCAGCCCTTTCCTCGCAAAGCGACGAAAGCAACGCGAGCTTCATCTGCCCCGTCAGGGCTCTTAAAACCTATATTGCGCACTCCGCCTTATTCAGGAGGTTGGACCAGCTCTTCATATGCTTTGGTGGGCGCACCCGAGGTCTCGCCACCACGAAGCAAAGCCTATCGCGATGGATAGTAGACACTATCTCGCTGGCTTACAAATCTAAGGGCCTTCACTGCCCGTTCGGCATCAGAGCCCATTCCACCTGAGGTATGGCCTCGTCATGGGCGTGGTCCTGCGGGATACCACTGGATGATATCTGTGCGGCGGCAGGCTGGGCCTCTCCGTCCACATTTATTAGATTCTATAATCTGCAAGTCCCTGCCCTGCAGGCCAGGGTACTTTCTATATAGACGTGCTAAGCCTCATCACGTCCCCCTTTTTTGTTCCCTATATAAAGCTCACTAAGGTTGGCTGTTGGGACTGGGATTTCTCCTGCTATAAAGCCCCGAGCTCTCGCCTCGGGCTGTGACAGGTCGAAGTTCCCGAGCACGCACGGCGTTTTACATTGTGTTCCCATAGCGTAAGCTAGCTTACGCAGTACGAGAGTACTCTCGAAAGGGAACGTACTCGGTTACTAACGTAACCTCGGTTCCCTGAGATGAGGGAACGAGTACTGCGTAACCTGCCGTGCTATGTGCTCGGACCGGGTGATCGCTTCAGTCGATTTAAAACCTGATCCCTATGGTGAAGCGGTGGCTTATATAGTTCCAGCCACGCCTATTTTGGCGCGCTCTGACGTCCAATGGGCGCGAAGCGCCCCCATTGGTTCGTTACTCTCCGCCGCCTCACCATAGGTTGCTGCAGTTGCCGCAGCACAGCCAATAAGCGCGCGAGCCGCTTCGCTTGGGTCTGCTGTGCTGCAGCACTGCGTTTTACATTATTTAAAAATTAAGGATAATTTTTGGCTTCATATTCTCGAGAAAAGGGGACCTTTTCCCATAGCGTAAGCTAGCTTACGCAGTACTCGTTCCCTCATCTCAGGGAACCGAGGTTACGTTAGTAACCGAGTACGGTTTCTGAGACCAGTAATGTTGAAATAGTGCTTCTAATTAAATGAAGTGAAATCTAGCCCAAATCTGCTCAAAAGCTTGTCTCTCTATGAGAGAAAGCAGCTTCATTCAATATTCAGTGCAAATCTTGCCAAACTGAAAGATGCTTATGCCTTATGAAATACAATGTTTTTGCAATGCTGTAAGACAGTTTTTAATGTGTCAGAAGTTATATGCACAAAAACTTATGTTACGACTTCAATGCTCAAGATTGTCAGTTTACAGGTTTCTGAGACCAGTAATGTTGAAATAGTGCTTCTGTTCAAATGAAGTGAAATCTAGCCCAAATCTGCTCAAAAGCTTGTCTCTTTATAAGAGAAAGCTGCTTCATTCAATATTCAGTGCAAATCTTGCCAAACTGAAAGATGCTTATGCCTTATGAAATACAATGTTTTTGCAATGCTGTAAGACAGTTTATAATGTGTTAGAAGTTATATGCACAAAACCTTATGTTAGGACTTCAATGCTCAAGATTGTCAGTTTACAGGTTTCTGAGACCAGTAATGTTGAAATAGTGCTTCTGTTCAAATGAAGTGAAATCTAGCCCAAATCTGCTCAAAAGCTTGTCTTTCTGTGAGATAGAGCTGCTTCATTCAGTGTTCAGTGCAAATCTTGCCAAACTGAAAGATGCTTATGTCTTTTGAAATAAAATGATTTCTGCAATGCAGTGAGACAGTTTTTAATGTGTTAGAAGTTATATGCACAAAAACATATGTTAGGACTTCAATGCTCAAGATTGTCAGTTTACAGGTTTCTGAGAGCAGTAATGTTGAAATAGTGCTTCTGTTCAAATGAAGTGAAATCTAGCCCAAATCTGCTCAAAAGCTTGTCTCTTTAAAAGAGAAAGCTGCTTCATTCAATATTCAGTGCAAATCTTGCCAAACTGAAGGATGCTTATGCCTTATGAAATACAATGTTTTTGCAATGCTGTAAGACAGTTTTTAATGTGTTAGAAGTTATATGCACAAAAACATATGTTAGGACTTCAATGTTCAAGATTGTCAATTTACAGGTTTCTGAGACCAGTAATGTTGAAATAGTGCTTCTGTTCAAATGAAGTGAAATCTAGCCCAAATCTGCTCAAAAGCTTGTCTCTCTGAGATAGAGCTGCTTCATTCAATATTCAGTGCAAATCTTGCCAAACTGAAAAATGCTTATGCCTTATGAAATACAATGTTTTTGCAATGCTGTAAGACAGTTTTTAATGTGTTAAAAGTTATATGCACAAAAACTTATGTTAGGACTTCAATGCTCAAGATTGTCAGTTTACAGGTTTCTGAGACCAGTAATGTTGAAATAGTGCTTCTGTTCAAATGAAGTGAAATCTAGCCCAAATCTGCTCAAAAGCTTGTCTCTCTGTGAGATAGAGCTGCTTCATTAATGTTCAGTGCAAATCTTGCCAAACTGAAAGATGCTTATGCCTTATGAAATACAATGTTTTTGCAATGCTGTAAGACAGTTTTTAATGTGTTAGAAGTTATATGCACAAAAACTTATGTTAGGACTTCAATGCTCAAGATTGTCAGTTTACAGGTTTCTGAGACCAGTTATGTTGAAATAGTGCTTCTGTTCAAATGAAGTGAAATCTAGCCCAAATCTGCTCAAAAGCTTGTCTCTCTATGAGAGAAAGCTGCTTCATTCAATATTCAGTGCAAATCTTGCCAAACTGAAAGATGCTTGTGCCTTATGAAATACAATGTTTTTGCAATGCTGTAAGACAGTTTTTAATGTGTTAGAAGTTATATGCACAAAAACATATGTTAGGACTTCAATGCTCAAGATTGTCAATTTACAGGTTTCTGAGACCAGTAAGGTTGAAATAGTGCTTCTGATTAAATGAAGTGAAATCTAGCCCAAATCTGCTCAAAAGCTTCTCTCTATGAGAGAAAGCAGCTTCATTCAATATTCAGTGCAAATCTTGCCAAACTGAATGATGCTTATGCCTCATGAAATACAATGTTTTTGCAATGCTGTAAGACAGTTTTTAATGTGTCAGAAGTTATATGCAAAAAAACTTTTGTTACGACTTCAATGCTCAAGATTGTCAGTTTACAGGTTTCTGAGACCAGTAATGTTGAAATAGTGCTTCTGTTCAAATGAAGTGAAATCTAGCCCAAATCTGCTCAAAAGCTTGTCTCTTTATAAGAGAAAGCTGCTTCACTCAATATTCAGTGCAAATCTTGCCAAACTGAAAGATGCTTATGCTTTATGAAATACAATGTTTTTGCAATGCTGTAAGACAGTTTTTAATGTGTTAGAAGTTTATGCAAAAAACACATGTTAGGACTTCAATGCTCAAGATTGTCAGTTTACAGGTTTCTGAGAGCAGTAATGTTGAAATAGTGCTTCTGTTCAAATTAAGTGAAATCTAGCCCAAATCTGCTCAAAAGCTTGTCTCTTTAAAAGAGAAAGCTGCTTCATTCAATATTCAGTGCAAATCTTGCCAAACTGAAAGATGCTTATGCCTTATGAAATACAATGTTTTTGCTATGCTGTAAGACAGTTTTTTAATGTGTTAGAAGTTTATGCACAAAAACACGTTAGGACTTCAATGCTCAAGATTGTCAGTTTACAGGTTTCTGAGACCAGTTATGTTGAAATAGTGCTTCTGTTCAAATGAAGTGAAATCTAGCCCAAATCTGCTCAAAAGCTTGTCTCTCTATGAGAGAAAGCTGCTTCATTCAATATTCAGTGCAAATCTTGCCAAACTGAAAGATGCTTGTGCCTTATGAAATACAATGTTTTTGCAATGCTGTAAGACAGTTTTTAATGTGTTAGAAGTTATATGCACAAAAACATATGTTAGGACTTCAATGCTCAAGATTGTCAATTTACAGGTTTCTGAGACCAGTAATGTTGAAATAGTGCTTCTGATTAAATGAAGTGAAATCTAGCCCAAATCTGCTCAAAAGCTTGTCTCTCTATGAGAGAAAGCTGCTTCATTCAATATTCAGTGCAAATCTTGCCAAACTGAAAGATGCTTATGCCTTATGAAATACAATGTTTTTGCAATGCTGTAAGACAGTTTTTAATGTGTTAGAAGTTATATGCACAAAAACATATGTTAGGACTTCAATGCTCAAAATTGTCATTTTACAGGTTTCTGAGAGGAGTAATGTTGAAATAGTGCTTCTGTTCAAATGAAGTGAAATCTAGCCCAAATCTGCTCAAAAGCTTGTCTCTCTATGAGAAAATGCTGCTTCATTCAATATTCAGTGCAAATCTTGCCAAACTGAAAGATGCTTATGTCTTATAAAATAAAATGATTTCTGCAATGCAGTGAGACAGTTTTTAATGTGTTAGAATGTTATCTGCACAAAAACTTATGTTACGACTTCAATGCTCAAGATTGTCAGTTTACAGGTTTCTGAGACCAGTTATGTTGAAATAGTGCTTCTGTTCAAATGAAGTGAAATCTAGCCCAAATCTGCTCAAAAGCTTGTCTCTTTAAAAGAGAAAGCTGCTTCATTCAATATTCAGTGCAAATCTTGCCAAACTGAAAGATGCTTATGCCTTATGAAATACAATGTTTTTGCTATGCTGTAAGACAGTTTTTAATGTGTTAGAAGTTTATGCACAAAAACACGTTAGGACTTCAATGCTCAAGATTGTCAGTTTACAGGTTTCTGAGACCAGTTATGTTGAAATAGTGCTTCTGTTCAAATGAAGTGAAATCTAGCCCAAATCTGCTCAAAAGCTTGTCTCTCTATGAGAGAAAGCTGCTTCATTCAATATTCAGTGCAAATCTTGCCAAACTGAAAGATGCTTGTGCCTTATGAAATACAATGTTTTTGCAATGCTGTAAGACAGTTTTTAATGTGTTAGAAGTTATATGCACAAAAACATATGTTAGGACTTCAATGCTCAAGATTGTCAATTTACAGGTTTCTGAGACCAGTAATGTTGAAATAGTGCTTCTGATTAAATGAAGTGAAATCTAGCCCAAATCTGCTCAAAAGCTTGTCTCTCTATGAGAGAAAGCTGCTTCATTCAATATTCAGTGCAAATCTTGCCAAACTGAAAGATGCTTATGCCTTATGAAATACAATGTTTTTGCAATGCTGTAAGACAGTTTTTAATGTGTTAGAAGTTATATGCACAAAAACATATGTTAGGACTTCAATGCTCAAAATTGTCATTTTACAGGTTTCTGAGAGGAGTAATGTTGAAATAGTGCTTCTGTTTAAATGAAGTGAAATCTAGCCCAAATCTGCTCAAAAGCTTGTCTCTCTATGAGAAAATGCTGCTTCATTCAATATTCAGTGCAAATCTTGCCAAACTGAAAGATGCTTATGTCTTATAAAATAAAATGATTTCTGCAATGCTGTGAGACAGTTTTTAATGTGTTAGAATGTTATCTGCACAAAAACTTATGTTACGACTTCAATGCTCAAGATTGTCAGTTTACAGGTTTCTGAGACCAGTTATGTTGAAATAGTGCTTCTGTTCAAATGAAGTGAAATCTAGCCCAAATCTGCTCAAAAGCTTGTCTCTCTATGAGAGAAAGCTGCTTCATTCAATATTCAGTGCAAATCTTGCCAAACTGAAAGATGCTTATGCCTTATGAAATACAATGTTTTTGCAATGCTGTAAGACAGTTTTTAATGTGTTAGAAGTTATATGCACAAAAACATATGTTAGGACTTCAATGCTCAAGATTGTCAATTTACAGGTTTCTGAGACCAGTAATGTTGAAATAGTGCTTCTGATTAAATGAAGTGAAATCTAGCCCAAATCTGCTCAAAAGCTTGTCTCTCTGTGAGATAGAGCTGCTTCATTAATGTTCAGTGCAAATCTTGCCAAACTGAAAGATGCTTATGCCTTATGAAATACAATGTTTTTGCAATGCTGTAAGACAGTTTTTAATGTGTTAGAAGTTTATGCAAAAAACACATGTTAGGACTTCAATGCTCAAGATTGTCAGTTTACAGGTTTCTGAGAGCAGTAATGTTGAAATAGTGCTTCTGTTCAAATGAAGTGAAATCTAGCCCAAATCTGCTCAAAAGCTTGTCTCTTTAAAAGAGAAAGCTGCTTCATTCAATATTCAGTGCAAATCTTGCCAAACTGAAAGATGCTTATGCCTTATGAAATACAATGTTTTTGCAATGCTGTAAGACAGTTTTTAATGTGTTAGAAGTTATATGCACAAAAACATATGTTAGGACTTCAATGTTCAAGATTGTCAATTTACAGGTTTCTGAGACCAGTAATGTTGAAATAGTGCTTCTGTTCAAATGAAGTGAAATCTAGCCCAAATCTGCTCAAAAGCTTGTCTCTCTGAGATAGAGCTGCTTCATTCAATATTCAGTGCAAATCTTGCCAAACTGAAAAATGCTTATGCCTTATGAAATACAATGTTTTTGCAATGCTGTAAGACAGTTTTTAATGTGTTAGAAGTTATATGCACAAAAACTTATGTTAGGACTTCAATGCTCAAGATTGTCAGTTTACAGGTTTCTGAGACCAGTAATGTTGAAATAGTGCTTCTGTTCAAATGAAGTGAAATCTAGCCCAAATCTGCTCAAAGGCTTGTCTCTCTGTGAGATAGAGCTGCTTCATTAATGTTCAGTGCAAATCTTGCCAAACTGAAAGATGCTTATGCCTTATGAAATACAATGTTTTTGCAATGATGTAAGACAGTTTTTAATGTGTTACAAGTTTATGCACAAAAACACATGTTAGGACTTCAATGCTCAAGATTGTCAGTTTACAGGTTTATGAGACAAGTAATGTTGAAATAGTGCTTCTGTTCAAATGAAGTGAAATCTAGCCCAAATCTGCTCAAAAGCTTGTCTCTCTGAGATAGAGCTGCTTCATTCAATATTCAGTGCAAATCTTGCCAAACTGAAAAATGCTTATGCCTTATGAAATACAATGTTTTTGCAATGCTGTAAGACAGTTTTTAATGTGTTAAAAGTTATATGCACAAAAACTTATGTTAGGACTTCAATGCTCAAGATTGTCAGTTTACAGGTTTCTGAGACCAGTAATGTTGAAATAGTGCTTCTGTTCAAATGAAGTGAAATCTAGCCCAAATCTGCTCAAAAGCTTGTCTCTCTGTGAGATAGAGCTGCTTCATTAATGTTCAGTGCAAATCTTGCCAAACTGAAAGATGCTTATGCCTTATGAAATACAATGTTTTTGCAATGCTGTAAGACAGTTTTTAATGTGTTAGAAGTTATATGCACAAAAACTTATGTTAGGACTTCAATGCTCAAGATTGTCAGTTTACAGGTTTCTGAGACCAGTTATGTTGAAATAGTGCTTCTGTTCAAATGAAGTGAAATCTAGCCCAAATCTGCTCAAAAGCTTGTCTCTCTATGAGAGAAAGCTGCTTCATTCAATATTCAGTGCAAATCTTGCCAAACTGAAAGATGCTTGTGCCTTATGAAATACAATGTTTTTGCAATGCTGTAAGACAGTTTTTAATGTGTTAGAAGTTATATGCACAAAAACATATGTTAGGACTTCAATGCTCAAGATTGTCAATTTACAGGTTTCTGAGACCAGTAAGGTTGAAATAGTGCTTCTGATTAAATGAAGTGAAATCTAGCCCAAATCTGCTCAAAAGCTTCTCTCTATGAGAGAAAGCAGCTTCATTCAATATTCAGTGCAAATCTTGCCAAACTGAATGATGCTTATGCCTCATGAAATACAATGTTTTTGCAATGCTGTAAGACAGTTTTTAATGTGTCAGAAGTTATATGCAAAAAAACTTTTGTTACGACTTCAATGCTCAAGATTGTCAGTTTACAGGTTTCTGAGACCAGTAATGTTGAAATAGTGCTTCTGTTCAAATGAAGTGAAATCTAGCCCAAATCTGCTCAAAAGCTTGTCTCTTTATAAGAGAAAGCTGCTTCACTCAATATTCAGTGCAAATCTTGCCAAACTGAAAGATGCTTATGCCTTATGAAATACAATGTTTTTGCAATGCTGTAAGACAGTTTTTAATGTGTTAGAAGTTTATGCAAAAAACACATGTTAGGACTTCAATGCTCAAGATTGTCAGTTTACAGGTTTCTGAGAGCAGTAATGTTGAAATAGTGCTTCTGTTCAAATTAAGTGAAATCTAGCCCAAATCTGCTCAAAAGCTTGTCTCTTTAAAAGAGAAAGCTGCTTCATTCAATATTCAGTGCAAATCTTGCCAAACTGAAAGATGCTTATGCCTTATGAAATACAATGTTTTTGCTATGCTGTAAGACAGTTTTTTAATGTGTTAGAAGTTTATGCACAAAAACACGTTAGGACTTCAATGCTCAAGATTGTCAGTTTACAGGTTTCTGAGACCAGTTATGTTGAAATAGTGCTTCTGTTCAAATGAAGTGAAATCTAGCCCAAATCTGCTCAAAAGCTTGTCTCTCTATGAGAGAAAGCTGCTTCATTCAATATTCAGTGCAAATCTTGCCAAACTGAAAGATGCTTGTGCCTTATGAAATACAATGTTTTTGCAATGCTGTAAGACAGTTTTTAATGTGTTAGAAGTTATATGCACAAAAACATATGTTAGGACTTCAATGCTCAAGATTGTCAATTTACAGGTTTCTGAGACCAGTAATGTTGAAATAGTGCTTCTGATTAAATGAAGTGAAATCTAGCCCAAATCTGCTCAAAAGCTTGTCTCTCTATGAGAGAAAGCTGCTTCATTCAATATTCAGTGCAAATCTTGCCAAACTGAAAGATGCTTATGCCTTATGAAATACAATGTTTTTGCAATGCTGTAAGACAGTTTTTAATGTGTTAGAAGTTATATGCACAAAAACATATGTTAGGACTTCAATGCTCAAAATTGTCATTTTACAGGTTTCTGAGAGGAGTAATGTTGAAATAGTGCTTCTGTTCAAATGAAGTGAAATCTAGCCCAAATCTGCTCAAAAGCTTGTCTCTCTATGAGAAAATGCTGCTTCATTCAATATTCAGTGCAAATCTTGCCAAACTGAAAGATGCTTATGTCTTATAAAATAAAATGATTTCTGCAATGCAGTGAGACAGTTTTTAATGTGTTAGAATGTTATCTGCACAAAAACTTATGTTACGACTTCAATGCTCAAGATTGTCAGTTTACAGGTTTCTGAGACCAGTTATGTTGAAATAGTGCTTCTGTTCAAATGAAGTGAAATCTAGCCCAAATCTGCTCAAAAGCTTGTCTCTTTAAAAGAGAAAGCTGCTTCATTCAATATTCAGTGCAAATCTTGCCAAACTGAAAGATGCTTATGCCTTATGAAATACAATGTTTTTGCTATGCTGTAAGACAGTTTTTAATGTGTTAGAAGTTTATGCACAAAAACACGTTAGGACTTCAATGCTCAAGATTGTCAGTTTACAGGTTTCTGAGACCAGTTATGTTGAAATAGTGCTTCTGTTCAAATGAAGTGAAATCTAGCCCAAATCTGCTCAAAAGCTTGTCTCTCTATGAGAGAAAGCTGCTTCATTCAATATTCAGTGCAAATCTTGCCAAACTGAAAGATGCTTGTGCCTTATGAAATACAATGTTTTTGCAATGCTGTAAGACAGTTTTTAATGTGTTAGAAGTTATATGCACAAAAACATATGTTAGGACTTCAATGCTCAAGATTGTCAATTTACAGGTTTCTGAGACCAGTAATGTTGAAATAGTGCTTCTGATTAAATGAAGTGAAATCTAGCCCAAATCTGCTCAAAAGCTTGTCTCTCTATGAGAGAAAGCTGCTTCATTCAATATTCAGTGCAAATCTTGCCAAACTGAAAGATGCTTATGCCTTATGAAATACAATGTTTTTGCAATGCTGTAAGACAGTTTTTAATGTGTTAGAAGTTATATGCACAAAAACATATGTTAGGACTTCAATGCTCAAAATTGTCATTTTACAGGTTTCTGAGAGGAGTAATGTTGAAATAGTGCTTCTGTTTAAATGAAGTGAAATCTAGCCCAAATCTGCTCAAAAGCTTGTCTCTCTATGAGAAAATGCTGCTTCATTCAATATTCAGTGCAAATCTGGCCAAACTGAAAGATGCTTATGTCTTATAAAATAAAATGATTTCTGCAATGCTGTGAGACAGTTTTTAATGTGTTAGAATGTTATCTGCACAAAAACTTATGTTACGACTTCAATGCTCAAGATTGTCAGTTTACAGGTTTCTGAGACCAGTTATGTTGAAATAGTGCTTCTGTTCAAATGAAGTGAAATCTAGCCCAAATCTGCTCAAAAGCTTGTCTCTCTATGAGAGAAAGCTGCTTCATTCAATATTCAGTGCAAATCTTGCCAAACTGAAAGATGCTTATGCCTTATGAAATACAATGTTTTTGCAATGCTGTAAGACAGTTTTTAATGTGTTAGAAGTTATATGCACAAAAACATATGTTAGGACTTCAATGCTCAAGATTGTCAATTTACAGCTTTCTGAGACCAGTAATGTTGAAATAGTGCTTCTGATTAAATGAAGTGAAATCTAGCCCAAATCTGCTCAAAAGCTTGTCTCTCTGTGAGATAGAGCTGCTTCATTAATGTTCAGTGCAAATCTTGCCAAACTGAAAGATGCTTATGCCTTATGAAATACAATGTTTTTGCAATGCTGTAAGACAGTTTTTAATGTGTTAGAAGTTTATGCAAAAAACACATGTTAGGACTTCAATGCTCAAGATTGTCAGTTTACAGGTTTCTGAGAGCAGTAATGTTGAAATAGTGCTTCTGTTCAAATGAAGTGAAATCTAGCCCAAATCTGCTCAAAAGCTTGTCTCTTTAAAAGAGAAAGCTGCTTCATTCAATATTCAGTGCAAATCTTGCCAAACTGAAAGATGCTTATGCCTTATGAAATACAATGTTTTTGCAATGCTGTAAGACAGTTTTTAATGTGTTAGAAGTTATATGCACAAAAACATATGTTAGGACTTCAATGTTCAAGATTGTCAATTTACAGGTTTCTGAGACCAGTAATGTTGAAATAGTGCTTCTGTTCAAATGAAGTGAAATCTAGCCCAAATCTGCTCAAAAGCTTGTCTCTCTGAGATAGAGCTGCTTCATTCAATATTCAGTGCAAATCTTGCCAAACTGAAAAATGCTTATGCCTTATGAAATACAATGTTTTTGCAATGCTGTAAGACAGTTTTTAATGTGTTAGAAGTTATATGCACAAAAACTTATGTTAGGACTTCAATGCTCAAGATTGTCAGTTTACAGGTTTCTGAGACCAGTAATGTTGAAATAGTGCTTCTGTTCAAATGAAGTGAAATCTAGCCCAAATCTGCTCAAAAGCTTGTCTCTCTGTGAGATAGAGCTGCTTCATTAATGTTCAGTGCAAATCTTGCCAAACTGAAAGATGCTTATGCCTTATGAAATACAATGTTTTTGCAATGCTGTAAGACAGTTTTTAATGTGTTACAAGTTTATGCACAAAAACACATGTTAGGACTTCAATGCTCAAGATTGTCAGTTTACAGGTTTATGAGACAAGTAATGTTGAAATAGTGCTTCTGTTCAAATGAAAGTGAAATCTAGCCCAAATCTGCTCAAAAGCTTGTCTCTCAGTGAGATAGAGCTGCTTCATTAATGTTCAGTGCAAATCTTGCCAAACTGAAAGATGCTTATGCCTTATGAAATACAATGTTTTTGCAATGCTGTAAGACAGTTTTTAATGTGTTAGAAGTTTATGCACAAAAACACATGTTAGGACTTCAATGCTCAAGATTGTCAGTTTACAGGTTTCTGAGACCAGTAATGTTGAAATAGTGCTTCTGTTCAAATGAAGTGAAATCTAGCCCAAATCTGCTCAAAAGCTTGTCTCTCTGTGAGATAGAGCTGCTTCATTAATGTTCAGTGCAAATCTTGCCAAACTGAAAGATGCTTATGCCTTATGAAATACAATGTTTTTGCAATGCTGTAAGACAGTTTTTAATGTGTTACAAGTTTATGCACAAAAACACATGTTAGGACTTCAATGCTCAAGATTGTCAGTTTACAGGTTTATGAGACAAGTAATGTTGAAATAGTGCTTCTGTTCAAATGAAAGTGAAATCTAGCCCAAATCTGCTCAAAAGCTTGTCTCTCAGTGAGATAGAGCTGCTTCATTAATGTTCAGTGCAAATCTTGCCAAACTGAAAGATGCTTATGCCTTATGAAATACAATGTTTTTGCAATGCTGTAAGACAGTTTTTAATGTGTTAGAAGTTTATGCACAAAAACACATGTTAGGACTTCAATGCTCAAGATTGTCAGTTTACAGGTTTCTGAGACCAGTAATGTTGAAATAGTGCTTCTGTTCAAATGAAGTGAAATCTAGCCCAAATCTGCTCAAAAGCTTGTCTCTTTATAAGAGAAAGCTGCTTCATTCAATATTCAATGCAAATCTTGCCAAACTGAAAGATGCTTATGCCTTATGAAATACAATGTTTTTGCAATGCTGTAAGACAGTTTTTAATGTGTTAGAAGTTATATGCACAAAACCTTATGTTAGGACTTCAATGCTCAAGATTGTCAGTTTACAGGTTTCTGAGACCAGTAATGTTGAAATAGTGCTTCTGTTCAAATGAAGTGAAATCTAGCCCAAATCTGCTCAAAAGCTTGTCTCTCTGTGAGATAGAGCTGCTTCATTCAATGTTCAGTTCAAATCTTGCCAAACTAAAAGATGCTTATGTCTTTTGAAATAAAATGATTTCTGCAATGCAGTGAGACTGTTTTTAATGTGTTAGAAGTTATATGCACAAAAACTTATGTTAGGACTTCAATGCTCAAGATTGTCAGTTTACAGGTTTCTGAGACCAGTTATGTTGAAATAGTGCTTCTGTTCAAATGAAGTGAAATCTAGCCCAAATCTGCTCAAAAGCTTGTCTCTCTATGAGAGAAAGCTGCTTCATTTAATATTCAGTGCAAATCTTGCCAAACTGAAAGATGCTTGTGCCTTATGAAATACAATGTTTTTGCAATGCTGTAAGACAGTTTTTAATGTGTTAGAAGTTATATGCACAAAAACTTATGTTAGGACTTCAATGCTCAAGATTGTCAGTTTACAGGTTTCTGAGACCAGTTATGTTGAAATAGTGCTTCTGTTCAAATGAAGTGAAATCTAGCCCAAATCTGCTCAAAAGCTTGTCTCTCTATGAGAGAAAGCGGCTTCATTCAATATTCAGTGCAAATCTTGCCAAACTGAAAGATGCTTATGCCTTATGAAATACAATGTTTTTGCAATGCTGTAAGACAGTTTTTAATGTGTTAGAAGTTATATGCACAAAAACACATGTTAGGACTTCAAATGCTCAAAATTGTCATTTTACAGGTTTCTGAGACGAGTAATGTTGAAATAGTGCTTCTGTTCAAATGAAGTGAAATCTAGCCCAAATCTGCTCAAAAGCTTGTCTCTCTATGAGAGAAAGCTGCTTCATTCAATATTCAGTGCAAATCTTGCCAAACTGAATGATGCTTATGCCTCATGAAATACAATGTTTTTGCAATGCTGTAAGACAGTTTTTAATGTGTCAGAAGTTATATGCAAAAAAACTTATGTTACGACTTCAATGCTCAAGATTGTCAGTTTACAGGTTTCTGAGACCAGTAATGTTGAAATAGTGCTTCTGTTCAAATGAAGTGAAATCTAACCCAAATCTGCTCAAAAGCTTGTCTCTTTATAAGAGAAAGCTGCTTCACTCAATATTCAGTGCAAATCTTGCCAAACTGAAAGATGCTTATGCCTTATGAAATACAATGTTTTTGCAATGCTGTAAGACAGTTTTTAATGTGTTAGAAGTTTATGCAAAAAACACATGTTAGGACTCCAATGCTCAAGATTGTCAGTTTACAGGTTTCTGAGAGCAGTAATGTTGAAATAGTGCTTCTGTTCAAATTAAGTGAAATCTAGCCCAAATCTGCTCAAAAGCTTGTCTCTTTAAAAGAGAAAGCTGCTTCATTCAATATTCAGTGCAAATCTTGCCAAACTGAAAGATGCTTATGCCTTATGAAATACAATGTTTTTGCTATGCTGTAAGACAGTTTTTAATGTGTTAGAAGTTTATGCACAAAAACACGTTAGGACTTCAATGCTCAAGATTGTCAGTTTACAGGTTTCTGAGACCAGTTATGTTGAAATAGTGCTTCTGTTCAAATGAAGTGAAATCTAGCCCAAATCTGCTCAAAAGCTTGTCTCTCTATGAGAGAAAGCTGCTTCATTCAATATTCAGTGCAAATCTTGCCAAACTGAAAGATGCTTGTGCCTTATGAAATACAATGTTTTTGCAATGCTGTAAGACAGTTTTTAATGTGTTAGAAGTTATATGCACAAAAACATATGTTAGGACTTCAATGCTCAAGATTGTCAATTTACAGGTTTCTGAGACCAGTAATGTTGAAATAGTGCTTCTGATTAAATGAAGTGAAATCTAGCCCAAATCTGCTCAAAAGCTTGTCTCTCTATGAGAGAAAGCTGCTTCATTCAATATTCAGTGCAAATCTTGCCAAACTGAAAGATGCTTATGCCTTATGAAATACAATGTTTTTGCAATGCTGTAAGACAGTTTTTAATGTGTTAGAAGTTATATGCACAAAAACATATGTTAGGACTTCAATGCTCAAAATTGTCATTTTACAGGTTTCTGAGAGGAGTAATGTTGAAATAGCGCTTCTGTTCAAATGAAGTGAAATCTAGCCCAAATCTGCTCAAAAGCTTGTCTCTCTATGAGAAAATGCTGCTTCATTCAATATTCAGTGCAAATCTTGCCAAACTGAAAGATGCTTATGTCTTATAAAATAAAATGATTTCTGCAATGCAGTGAGACAGTTTTTAATGTGTTAGAATGTTATCTGCACAAAAACTTATGTTACGACTTCAATGCTCAAGATTGTCAGTTTACAGGTTTCTGAGACCAGTTATGTTGAAATAGTGCTTCTGTTCAAATGAAGTGAAATCTAGCCCAAATCTGCTCAAAAGCTTGTCTCTTTAAAAGAGAAAGCTGCTTCATTCAATATTCAGTGCAAATCTTGCCAAACTGAAAGATGCTTATGCCTTATGAAATACAATGTTTTTGCTATGCTGTAAGACAGTTTTTAATGTGTTAGAAGTTATATGCACAAAAACACATGTTAGGAATTCAATGCTCAAAATTTTCATTTTACAGGTTTCTGAGACGAGTAATATTGAAATAGTGCTTCTGTTCAAATGAAGTGAAATCTAGCCCAAATCTGCTCAAAAGCTTGTCTCTCTATGAGAGAAAGCTGCTTCATTCAATATTCAGAGCAAATCTTGCCAAACTGAAAGATACTTGTGCCTTATGAAATACAATGTTTTTGCAATGCTGTAAGACAGTTTTTAATGTGCTAGAAGTTATATGAACAAAAACATATGTTAGGACTTCAATGCTCAAGATTGTCAATTTACAGGTTTCTGAGACCAGTAATGTTGAAATAGTGCTTCTGATTAAATGAAGTGAAATCTAGCCCAAATCTGCTCAAAAGCTTGTCTCTCTATGAGAGAAAGCTGCTTCATTCAATATTCAGTGCAAATCTTGCCAAACTGAAAGATGCTTATGCCTTATGAAATACAATGTTTTTGCAATGCTGTAAGACAGTTTTTAATGTGTTAGAAGTTTATGCAAAAAACACATGTTAGGACTTCAATGCTCAAGATTGTCAGTTTACAGGTTTCTGAGAGCAGTAATGTTGAAATAGTGCTTCTGTTCAAATTAAGTGAAATCTAGCCCAAATCTGCTCAAAAGCTTGTCTCTTTAAAAGAGAAAGCTGCTTCATTCAATATTCAGTGCAAATCTTGCCAAACTGAAAGATGCTTATGCCTTATGAAATACAATGTTTTTGCAATGCTGTAAGACAGTTTTTAATGTGTTAGAAGTTATATGCACAAAAACATATGTTAGGACTTCAATGTTCAAGATTGTCCATTTACAGGTTTCTGAGACCAATAATGTTGAAATAGTGCTTCTGTTCAAATGAAGTGAAATCTAGCCCAAATCTGCTCAAAAGCTTGTCTCTCTGAGATAGAGCTGCTTCATTCAATATTCAGTGCAAATCTTGCCAAACTGAAAAATGCTTATGCCTTATGAAATACAATGTTTTTGCAATGCTGTAAGACAGTTTTTAATGTGTTAGAAGTTATATGCACAAAAACTTATGTTAGGACTTCAATGCTCAAGATTGTCAGTTTACAGGTTTCTGACACCAGTAATGTTGAAATAGTGCTTCTGTTCAAATGAAGTGAAATCTAGCCCAAATCTGCTCAAAAGCTTGTCTCTTTATAAAAGAAAGCTGCTTCATTCAATATTCAGTGCAAATCTTGCCAAACTGAAAGATGCTTATGCCTTATGAAATACAATGTTTTTGCAATGCTGTAAGACAGTTTTTAATGTGTTAGAAGTTATATGCACAAAAACATATGTTAGGACTTCAATGCTCAAGATTGTCAATTTACAGGTTTCTGAGACCAGTAATGTTGAAATAGTGCTTCTGTTCAAATGAAGTGAAATCTAGCCCAAATCTGCTCAAAAGCTTGTCTCTTTATAAGAGAAAGCTGCTTCATTCAATATTCAGTGCAAATCTTGCCAAACTGAAAGATGCTTATGCCTTATGAAATACAATGTTTTTGCAATGCTGTAAGACAGTTTTTAATGTGTTAGAAGTTATATGCACAAAACCTTATGTTAGGACTTCAATGCTCAAGATTGTAAGTTTACAGGTTTCTGAGACGAGTAATGTTGAATTAGTGCTTCTGTTCAAATTAAGTGAAATCTAGCCCAAATCTGCTCAAAAGCTTGTCTCTCTGTGAGATAGAGCTGCTTCATTCAATGTTCAGTGCAAATCTTGCCAAACTGAAAGATGCTTATGTCTTTTGAAATAAAATGATTTCTGCAATGCAGTGAGACTGTTTTTAGTGTGTTAGAAGTTATATGCACAAAAATTATGTTAGGACTTCAATGCTCAAGATTGTCAGTTTACAGGTTTCTGACACCAGTAATGTTGAAATAGTGCTTCTGTTCAAATGAAGTGAAATCTAGCCCAAATCTGCTCAAAAGCTTGTCTCTTTATAAAAGAAAGCTGCTTCATTCAATATTCAGTGCAAATCTTGCCAAACTGAAAGATGCTTATGCCTTATGAAATACAATGTTTTTGCAATGCTGTAAGACAGTTTTTAATGTGTTAGAAGTTATATGCACAAAAACATATGTTAGGACTTCAATGCTCAAGATTGTCAATTTACAGGTTTCTGAGACCAGTAATGTTGAAATAGTGCTTCTGTTCAAATGAAGTGAAATCTAGCCCAAATCTGCTCAAAAGCTTGTCTCTTTATAAGAGAAAGCTGCTTCATTCAATATTCAGTGCAAATCTTGCCAAACTGAAAGATGCTTATGCCTTATGAAATACAATGTTTTTGCAATGCTGTAAGACAGTTTTTAATGTGTTAGAAGTTATATGCACAAAACCTTATGTTAGGACTTCAATGCTCAAGATTGTAAGTTTACAGGTTTCTGAGACGAGTAATGTTGAATTAGTGCTTCTGTTCAAATTAAGTGAAATCTAGCCCAAATCTGCTCAAAAGCTTGTCTCTCTGTGAGATAGAGCTGCTTCATTCAATGTTCAGTGCAAATCTTGCCAAACTGAAAGATGCTTATGTCTTTTGAAATAAAATGATTTCTGCAATGCAGTGAGACTGTTTTTAGTGTGTTAGAAGTTATATGCACAAAAATTATGTTAGGACTTCAATGCTCAAGATTATCAGTTTACAGGTTTCTGAGACAGTAATGTTGAAATAGTGCTTCTGATTAAATGAAGTGAAATCTAGCCCAAATCTGCTCAAAAGCTTGTCTCTCTATGAGAGAAAGCTGCTTCATTCAATATTCAGTGCAAATCTTGCCAAACTGAAAGATGCTTATGCCTTATGAAATACAATGTTTTTGCAATGCTGTAAGACAGTTTTTAATGTGTTAGAAGTTATATGCACAAAAACACATGTTAGGACTTCAATGCTCAAAATTTTCATTTTACAGGTTTCTGAGACGAGTAATGTTGAAATAGTGCTTCTGTTCAAATGAAGTGAAATCTAGCCCAAATCTGCTCAAAAGCTTGTCTCTCTATGAGAGAAAGCTGCTTCATTCAATATTCAGTGCAAATCTTGCCAAACTGAAAGATGCTTATGTCTTATAAAATAAAATGATTTCTGCAATGCAGTGAGACAGTTTTTAAAGTGTTAGAAGTTATCTGCACAAAAACTTATGTTACGACTTCAATGCTCAAGATTGTCAGCTTACAGGTTTCTGAGACCAGTTATGTTGAAATAGTGCTTCTGTTCAAATGAAGTGAAATCTAGCCCAAATCTGCTCAAAAGCTTGTCTCTCTATGAGAGAAAGCTGCTTCATTCAATATTCAGTGCAAATCTTGCCAAACTGAAAGATGCTTATGCCTTATGAAATACAATGTTTTTGCAATGCTGTAAGACAGTTTTTAATGTGTTAGAAGTTATATGCACAAAACCTTATGTTAGGACTTCAATGCTCAAGATTGTAAGTTTACAGGTTTCTGAGACCAGTAATGTTGAAATAGTGCTTCTGTTCAAATGAAGTGAAATCTAGCCCAAATCTGTTTAAAAGCTTGTCTCTCTATGAGAGAAAGCGGCTTCATTCAATATTCAGTGCAAATCTTGCCAAACTGAAAGATGCTTATGCCTTTATGAAATACAATGTTTTTGCAATGCTGTAAGACAGTTTATAATGTGTTAGAAGTTTATGCACAAAAACACATGTTAGGACTTCAATGCTCAAGATTGTCAGTTTACAGGTTTCTGAGACCAGTTATGTTGAAATAGTGCTTCTGTTCAAATGAAGTGAAATCTAGCCCAAATCTGCTCAAAAGCTTGTCTCCCTATGAGAGAAAGCTGCTTCATTCAATATTCAGTGCAAATCTTGCCAAACTGAAAGATGCTTATGCCTTATGAAATACAATGTTTTTGCAATGCTGTAAGACAGTCTTTAATGTGTTAGAAGTTATATGCACAAAAACATATGTTAGGACTTCAATGCTCAAGATTGTCAATTTACAGGTTTCTGAGACCAGTAATGTTGAAATAGTGCTTCTGATTAAATGAAGTGAAATCTAGCCCAAATCTGCTCAAAAGCTTGTCTCTCTATGAGAGAAAGCTGCTTCATTCAATATTCAGTGCAAATCTTGCCAAACTGAAAGATGCTTATGCCTTATGAAATACAATGTTTTTGCAATGCTGTAAGACAGTTTTTAATGTGTTAGAAGTTATATGCACAAAAACACATGTTAGGACTTCAATGCTCAAAATTTTCATTTTACAGGTTTCTGAGACGAGTAATGTTGAATTAGTGCTTCTGTTCAAATGAAGTGAAATCTAGCCCAAATCTGCTCAAAAGCTTGTCTCTCTATGAGAGAAAGCTGCTTCATTCAATATTCAGTGCAAATCTTGCCAAACTGAAAGATACTTGTGCCTTATGAAATACAATGTTTTTGCAATGCTGTAAGACAGTTTTTAATGTGTTAGAAGTTATATGAACAAAAACATATGTTAGGACTTCAATGCTCAAGATTGTCAATTTACAGGTTTCTGAGACCAGTAATGTTGAAATAGTGCTTCTGATTAAATAAAGTGAAATCTAGCCCAAATCTGCTCAAAAGCTTGTCTCTCTATGAGAGAAAGCTGCTTCATTCAATATTCAGTGCAAATCTTGCCAAACTGAAAGATGCTTATGCCTTATGAAATACAATGTTTTTGCAATGCTGTAAGACAGTTTTTAATGTGTTAGAAGTTATATGCACAAAACCTTATGTTAGGACTTCAATGCTCAAGATTGTCAGTTTACAGGTTTCTGAGACCAGTAATGTTGAAATAGTGCTTCTGTTCAAATGAAGTGAAATCTAGCCCAAATCTGCTCAAAAGCTTGTCTCTCTGTGAGATAGAGCTGCTTCATTCAATGTTCAGTGCAAATCTTGCCAAACTGAAAGATGCTTATGTCTTTTGAAATAAAATGATTTCTGCAATGCAGTGAGACTGTTTTTAATGTGTTAGAAGTTATATGCACAAAAATTATGTTAGGACTTCAATGCTCAAGATTATCAGTTTACAGGTTTCTGAGACAGTAATGTTGAAATAGTGCTTCTGTTCAAATGAAGTGAAATCTAGCCCAAATCTGCTCAAAAGTTTGTCTCTCTGTGAGATAGAGCTGCTTCATTAAAGTTCAGTGCAAATCTTGCCAAACTGAAAGATGCTTATGCTTTATGAAATACAATGTTTTTGCAATGCTGTAAGACAGTTTTTAATGTGTTAGAAGTTTATGCACAAAAACACGTTAGGACTTCAATGCTGAAGATTGTCAGGTTACAGGTTTCTGAGACCAGTTATGTTGAAATAGTGCTTCTGTTCAAATGAAGTGAAATCTAGCCCAAATCTGCTCAAAAGCTTGTCTCTCTATGAGAGAAAGCTGCTTCATTCAATATTCAGTGCAAATCTTGCCAAACTGAAAGATGCTTATGTCTTATAAAATAAAATGATTTCTGCAATGAAGTGAGACAGTTTTTAATGTGTTAGAAGTTATCTGCACAAAAACTTATGTTACGACTTCAATGCTCAAGATTGTCAGTTTACAGGTTTCTGAGACCAGTTATGTTGAAATAGTGCTTCTGTTCAAATGAAGTGAAATCTAGCCCAAATCTGCTCAAAAGCTTGTCTCTCTATGAGAGAAAGCTGCTTCATTCAATATTCAGTGCAAATCTTGCCAAACTGAAAGATGCGTATGCCTTATGAAATACAATGTTTTTGCAATGCTGTAAGACAGTTTTTAATGTGTTAGAAGTTATATGCACAAAAACACATGTTTAGGACTTCAATGCTCAAAATTGTCATTTTACAGGTTTCTGAGACCAGTAATGTTGAAATAGTGCTTCTGTTCAAATGAAGTGAAATCTAGCCCAAATCTGCTAAAAAGCTTGTCTCTCTATGAGAGAAAGCTGCTTCATTCAATATTCAGTGCAAATCTTGCCAAACTGAAAGATGCTTATGTCTTATAAAATAAAATGATTTCTGCAATGCATTGAGACAGTTTTTAATGTGTTAGAAGTTATCTGCACAAAAACTTGTGTTACGACTTCAATGCTCAAGATTGTCAGTTTACAGGTTTCTGAGACCAGTTATGTTGAAATAGTGCTTCTGTTCAAATGAAGTGAAATCTAGCCCAAATCTGCTCAAAAGCTTGTCTCTCTATGAGAGAAAGCTGCTTCATTCAATATTCAGTGCAAATCTTGCCAAACTGAAAGATGCTTATGCCCTATGAAATACAATGTTTTTGCAATGCTGTAAGACAGTTTTTAATGTGTTAGAAGTTATATGCACAAAACCTTATGTTAGGACTTCAATGCTCAAGATTGTAAGTTTACAGGTTTCTGAGACCAGTAATGTTGAAATAGTGCTTCTGTTCAAATGAAGTGAAATCTAGCCCAAATCTGCTCAAAAGTTTGTCTCTCTGTGAGATAGAGCTGCTTCATTAATGTTCAGTGCAAATCTTGCCAAACTGAAAGATGCTTATGCTTTATGAAATACAATGTTTTTGCAATGCTGTAAGACAGTTTATAATGTGTTAGAAGTTTATGCACAAAAACACGTTAGGACTTCAATGCTCAAGATTGTCAGTTTACAGGTTTCTGAGACCAGTTATGTTGAAATAGTGCTTCTGTTCAAATGAAGTGAAATCTAACCCAAATCTGCTCAAAAGCTTGTCTCTCTATGAGAGAAAGCTGCTTCATTCAATATTCAGTGCAAATCTTGCCAAACTGAAAGATGCTTATGTCTTATAAAATAAAATGATTTCTGCAATGCAGTGAGACAGTTTTTAATGTGTTAGAAAGTTATGTGCACAAAAACTTATGTTACGACTTCAATGCTCAAGATTGTCAGTTTACAGGTTTCTGAGACCAGTTATGTTGAAATAGTGCTTCTGTTCAAATGAAGTGAAATCTAGCCCAAATCTGCTCAAAAGCTTGTCTCTCTATGAGAGAAAGCTGCTTCATTCAATATTCAGTGCAAATCTTGCCAAACTGAAAGATGCTTATGCCTTATGAAATACAATGTTTTTGCAATGCTGTAAGACAGTTTTTAATGTGTTAGAAGTTATATGCACAAAAACATATGTTAGGACTTCAATGCTCAAGATTGTCAATTTACAGGTTTCTGAGACCAGTAATGTTGAAATAGTGCTTCTGATTAAATGAAGTGAAATCTAGCCCAAATCTGCTCAAAAGCTTGTCTCTCTATGAGAGAAAGCTGCTTCATTCAATATTCAGTGCAAATCTTGCCAAACTGAAAGATGCTTATGCCTTATGAAATACAATGTTTTTGCAATGCTGTAAGACAGTTTTTAATGTGTTAGAAGTTATATGCACAAAAACACATGTTAGGACTTCAATGCTCAAAATTTTCATTTTACAGGTTTCTGAGACGAGTAATGTTGAAATAGTGCTTCTGTTCAAATGAAGTGAAATCTAGCCCAAATCTGCTCAAAAGCTTGTCTCTCTATGAGAGAAAGCTGCTTCATTCAATATTCAGTGCAAATCTTGCCAAACTGAAAGATGCTTATGTCTTATGAAATACAATGTTTTTGCAATGCTGTAAGACAGTTTTTAATGTGTTAGAAGTTATATGCACAAAACCTTATGTTAGGACTTCAATGCTCAAGATTGTAAGTTTACAGGTTTCTGAGACCAGTAATGTTGAACTAGTGCTTCTGTTCAAATGAAGTGAAATCTAGCCCAAATCTGCTCAAAAGCTTGTCTCTCTGTGAGATAGAGCTGCTTCATTAATGTTCAGTGCAAATCTTGCCAAACTGAAAGATGCTTATGCCTTATGAAATACAATGTTTTTGCAATGCTGTAAGACAGTTTTTAATGTGTTAGAAGTTTATGCACAAAAACACATGTTAGGACTTCAATGCTCAAGATTGTCAATTTACAGGTTTCTGAGACCAGTAATGTTGAAATAGTGCTTCTGTTCAAATGAAGTGAAATCTAGCCCAAATCTGCTCAAAAGCTTGTCTCTTTATAAGAGAAAGCTGCTTCATTCAATATTCAGTGCAAATCTTGCCAAACTGAAAGATGTTTATGCCTTATGAAATACAATGTTTTTGCAATGCTGTAAGACAGTTTTTAATGTGTTAGAAGTTATATGCACAAAACCTTATGTTAGGACTTCAATGCTCAAGATTGTCAGTTTACAGGTTTCTGAGACCGGTAATGTTGAAATAGTGCTTCTGTTCAAATGAAGTGAAATCTAGCCCAAATCTGCTCAAAAGCTTGTCTCTCTGTGAGATAGAGCTGCTTCATTCAATGTTCAGTGCAAATCTTGCCAAACTGAAAGATGCTTATGTCTTTTGAAATAAAATGATTTCTGCAATGCAGTGAGACTGTTTTTAATGTGTTAGAAGTTATATGCACAAAAACATACGTTAGGACTTCAATGTTCAAGATTGTCAATTTACAGGTTTCTGAGACCAGTAATGTTGAAATAGTGCTTCTGTTCAAATGAAGTGAAATCTAGCCCAAATCTGCTCAAAAGCTTGTCTCTCTGAGATAGAGCTGCTTCATTCAATGTTCAGTGCAAATCTTGCCAAACTGAAAGATGCTTATGTCTTATGAAATAAAATGATTTCTATAATGCAGTGAGACTGTTTTTAATATGTTAGAAGTTATATGCACAAAAACTTATGTTACGATTTCAATGCTCAAGATTGTCAGTTTACAGGTTTCTGAGACGAGTAATGTTGAATTAGTGCTTCTGTTCAAATGAAGTGAAATCTAGCCCAAATCTGCTCAAAAGCTTGTCTCTCTATGAGAGAAAGCTGCTTCATTCAATATTCAGTGCAAATCTTGCCAAACTGAAAGATACTTGTGCCTTATGAAATACAATGTTTTTGCAATGCTGTAAGACAGTTTTTAATGTGTTAGAAGTTATATGAACAAAAACATATGTTAGGACTTCAATGCTCAAGATTGTCAATTTACAGGTTTCTGAGACCAGTAATGTTGAAATAGTGCTTCTGATTAAATAAAGTGAAATCTAGCCCAAATCTGCTCAAAAGCTTGTCTCTCTATGAGAGAAAGCGGCTTCATTCAATATTCAGTGCAAATCTTGCCAAACTGAAAGATGCTTATGCCTTATTTAATACAATGTTTTTGCAATGCTGTAAGACAGTTTTTAATGTGTTAGAAGTTATATGCACAAAAACTTAAGTTAGGACTTCAATGCTCAAGATTGTCAGTTTACAGGTTTCTGAGACCAGTTATGTTGAAATAGTGCTTCTGTTCAAATGAAGTGAAATCTAGCCCAAATCTGCTCAAAAGCTTGTCTCTCTATGAGAGAAAGCGGCTTCATTCAATATTCAGTGCAAATCTTGCCAAACTGAAAGATGCTTATGCCTTATTTAATACAATGTTTTTGCAATGCTGTAAGACAGTTTTTAATGTGTTAGAAGTTATATGCACAAAAACTTAAGTTAGGACTTCAATGCTCAAGATTGTCAGTTTACAGGTTTCTGAGACGAGTAATGTTGAAATAGTGCTTCTGTTCAAATGAAGTGAAATCTAGCCCAAATCTGCTCAAAAGCTTGTCTCTCTATGAGAGAAAGCTGCTTCATTCAATATTCAGTGCAAATCTTGCCAAACTGAAAGATGCTTATGCCTTATGAAATACAATGTTTTTGCAATGCTGTAAGACAGTTCTTAATGTGTTAGAAGTTATATGCACAAAACCATATGTTAGGACTTCAATGCTCAAGATTGTCAGTTTACAGGTTTCTGAGAGCAGTAATGTTGAAATAGTGCTTTTGTTCAAATGAAGTGAAATCTAGCCCAAATCTGCTCAAAAGCTTGTCTCTCTATGAGATAGAGCTGCTTCATTAATGTTCAGTGCCAATCTTGCCAAACTGAAAGATGCTTATGCCTTATGAAATACAATGTTTTTGCAATGCTGTAAGACAGTTTTTAATGTGTTAGAAGTTTATGCACAAAAACACATGTTAGGACTTCAATGCTCAAGATTGTCAGTGTACAGGTTTCTGAGACCAGTAATGTTGAAATAGTGCTTCTGTTCAAATGAAGTGAAATCTAGCCCAAATCTGCTCAAAAGCTTGTCTCTTTATAAGAGAAAGCTGCTTCATTCAATATTCAGTGCAAATCTTGCTAAACTGAAAGATGCTTATGCCTTATGAAATACAATGTTTTTGCAATGCTGTAAGACAGTTTTTAATGTGTTAGAAGTTATATGCACAAAAACTTATGTCAGGACTTCAATGCTAAAGATTTTCAGTTTACAGGTTTCTGAGACCAGTAATGTTGAAATAGTTCTTCTGTTCAAATGAAGTGAAATCTAGCCCAAATCTGCTCAAAAGCTTGTCTCTCTGAGATAGAGCTGCTTCATTCAATGTTCAGTTCAAATCTTGCCAAACTGAAAGATGCTTATGCCTTATGAAATACAATGTTTTTGCAATGCTGTAAGACAGTTTTTAATGTGTTAGAAGTTATATGCACAAAACCTTATGTTAGGACTTCAATGCTCAAGATTGTAAGTTTACAGGTTTCTGAGACCAGTAATGTTGAACTAGTGCTTCTGTTCAAATGAAGTGAAATCTAGCCCAAATCTGCTCAAAAGCTTGTCTCTCTGTGAGATAGAGCTGCTTCATTAATGTTCAGTGCAAATCTTGCCAAACTGAAAGATGCTTATGCCTTATGAAATACAATGTTTTTGCAATGCTGTAAGACAGTTTTTAATGTGTTAGAAGTTTATGCACAAAAACACATGTTAGGACTTCAATGCTCAAGATTGTCAATTTACAGGTTTCTGAGACCAGTAATGTTGAAATAGTGCTTCTGTTCAAATGAAGTGAAATCTAGCCCAAATCTGCTCAAAAGCTTGTCTCTTTATAAGAGAAAGCTGCTTCATTCAATATTCAGTGCAAATCTTGCCAAACTGAAAGATGTTTATGCCTTATGAAATACAATGTTTTTGCAATGCTGTAAGACAGTTTTTAATGTGTTAGAAGTTATATGCACAAAACCTTATGTTAGGACTTCAATGCTCAAGATTGTCAGTTTACAGGTTTCTGAGACCAGTTATGTTGAAATAGTGCTTCTGTTCAAATGAAGTGAAATCTAGCCCAAATCTGCTCAAAAGCTTGTCTCTCTATGAGAGAAAGCGGCTTCATTCAATATTCAGTGCAAATCTTGCCAAACTGAAAGATGCTTATGCCTTATTTAATACAATGTTTTTGCAATGCTGTAAGACAGTTTTTAATGTGTTAGAAGTTATATGCACAAAAACTTAAGTTAGGACTTCAATGCTCAAGATTGTCAGTTTACAGGTTTCTGAGACGAGTAATGTTGAAATAGTGCTTCTGTTCAAATGAAGTGAAATCTAGCCCAAATCTGCTCAAAAGCTTGTCTCTCTATGAGAGAAAGCTGCTTCATTCAATATTCAGTGCAAATCTTGCCAAACTGAAAGATGCTTATGCCTTATGAAATACAATGTTTTTGCAATGCTGTAAGACAGTTCTTAATGTGTTAGAAGTTATATGCACAAAACCATATGTTAGGACTTCAATGCTCAAGATTGTCAGTTTACAGGTTTCTGAGAGCAGTAATGTTGAAATAGTGCTTTTGTTCAAATGAAGTGAAATCTAGCCCAAATCTGCTCAAAAGCTTGTCTCTCTATGAGATAGAGCTGCTTCATTAATGTTCAGTGCCAATCTTGCCAAACTGAAAGATGCTTATGCCTTATGAAATACAATGTTTTTGCAATGCTGTAAGACAGTTTTTAATGTGTTAGAAGTTTATGCACAAAAACACATGTTAGGACTTCAATGCTCAAGATTGTCAGTGTACAGGTTTCTGAGACCAGTAATGTTGAAATAGTGCTTCTGTTCAAATGAAGTGAAATCTAGCCCAAATCTGCTCAAAAGCTTGTCTCTTTATAAGAGAAAGCTGCTTCATTCAATATTCAGTGCAAATCTTGCTAAACTGAAAGATGCTTATGCCTTATGAAATACAATGTTTTTGCAATGCTGTAAGACAGTTTTTAATGTGTTAGAAGTTATATGCACAAAAACTTATGTCAGGACTTCAATGCTAAAGATTTTCAGTTTACAGGTTTCTGAGACCAGTAATGTTGAAATAGTTCTTCTGTTCAAATGAAGTGAAATCTAGCCCAAATCTGCTCAAAAGCTTGTCTCTCTGAGATAGAGCTGCTTCATTCAATGTTCAGTTCAAATCTTGCCAAACTGAAAGATGCTTATGCCTTATGAAATACAATGTTTTTGCAATGCTGTAAGACAGTTTTTAATGTGTTAGAAGTTATATGCACAAAACCTTATGTTAGGACTTCAATGCTCAAGATTGTAAGTTTACAGGTTTCTGAGACCAGTAATGTTGAACTAGTGCTTCTGTTCAAATGAAGTGAAATCTAGCCCAAATCTGCTCAAAAGCTTGTCTCTCTGTGAGATAGAGCTGCTTCATTAATGTTCAGTGCAAATCTTGCCAAACTGAAAGATGCTTATGCCTTATGAAATACAATGTTTTTGCAATGCTGTAAGACAGTTTTTAATGTGTTAGAAGTTTATGCACAAAAACACATGTTAGGACTTCAATGCTCAAGATTGTCAATTTACAGGTTTCTGAGACCAGTAATGTTGAAATAGTGCTTCTGTTCAAATGAAGTGAAATCTAGCCCAAATCTGCTCAAAAGCTTGTCTCTTTATAAGAGAAAGCTGCTTCATTCAATATTCAGTGCAAATCTTGCCAAACTGAAAGATGTTTATGCCTTATGAAATACAATGTTTTTGCAATGCTGTAAGACAGTTTTTAATGTGTTAGAAGTTATATGCACAAAACCTTATGTTAGGACTTCAATGCTCAAGATTGTCAGTTTACAGGTTTCTGAGACCGGTAATGTTGAAATAGTGCTTCTGTTCAAATGAAGTGAAATCTAGCCCAAATCTGCTCAAAAGCTTGTCTCTCTGTGAGATAGAGCTGCTTCATTCAATGTTCAGTGCAAATCTTGCCAAACTGAAAGATGCTTATGTCTTTTGAAATAAAATGATTTCTGCAATGCAGTGAGACTGTTTTTAATGTGTTAGAAGTTATATGCACAAAAACATACGTTAGGACTTCAATGTTCAAGATTGTCAATTTACAGGTTTCTGAGACCAGTAATGTTGAAATAGTGCTTCTGTTCAAATGAAGTGAAATCTAGCCCAAATCTGCTCAAAAGCTTGTCTCTCTGAGATAGAGCTGCTTCATTCAATGTTCAGTGCAAATCTTGCCAAACTGAAAGATGCTTATGTCTTATGAAATAAAATGATTTCTATAATGCAGTGAGACTGTTTTTAATATGTTAGAAGTTATATGCACAAAAACTTATGTTACGATTTCAATGCTCAAGATTGTCAGTTTACAGGTTTCTTAGACCAGTAATGTTGAAATAGTGCTTCTGTTCAAATGAAGTGAAATCTAGCCCAAATCTGCTCAAAAGCTTGTCTCTCTATGAGAGAAAGCTGCTTCATTCAATATTCAGTGCAAATCTTGCCAAACTGAAAGATGCTTATGCCTTATGAAATACAATGTTTTTGCAATGCTGTAAGACAGTTCTTAATGTGTTAGAAGTTATATGCACAAAACCTTATGTTACGACTTCAATGCTCAATATTGTAAGTTTACAGGTTTCTGAGACCAGTAATGTTGAATTAGTGCTTCTGTTCAAATTAAGTGAAATCTAGCCCAAATCTGCTCAAAAGCTTGTCTCTCTGTGAGATAGAGCTGCTTCATTAATGTTCAGTGCAAATCTTGCCAAACTGAAAGATGCTTATGTCTTATGAAATAAAATGATTTCTGCAATGCAGTGAGACAGTTTTTAATGTGTTAGAAGTTATATGCACAAAAACTTATGTTACGATTTCAATGCTCAAGATTGTCAGTTTACAGGTTTCTGAGACCAGTAATGTTGAAATAGTGCTTCTGTTCAAATGAAGTGAAATCTAGCCCAAATCTGCTCAAAAGCTTGTCTATCTATGAGAGAAAGCTGCTTCATTCAATATTCAGTGCAAATCTTGCCAAACTGAAAGATGCTTATGCCTTATGAAATACAATGTTTTTGCAATGCTGTAAGACAGTTTTTAATGTATTAGAAGTTATAAGCACAAAACCTTATGTTAGGACTTCAATGCTCAAGATTGTAAGTTTACAGGTTTCTGAGACCAGTAATGTTGAATTAGTGCTTCTGTTCAATTTAAGTGAAATCTAGCCCAAATCTGCTCAAAAGCTTGTCTCTCTGTGAGATAGAGCTGCTTCATTAATGTTCAGTGCAAATCTTGCCATACTGAAAGATGCTTATGCCTTATGAAATACAATGTTTTTGCTATGCTGTAAGACAGTTTTTAATGTGTTAGAAGTTTATGCACAAAAACACATGTTAGGACTTCAATGCTCAAGATTGTCAGTGTACAGGTTTCTGAGACCAGTAATGTTGAAATAGTGCTTCTGTTCAAATGAAGTGAAATCTAGCCCAAATCTGCTCAAAAGCTTGTCTCTTTATAAGAGAAAGCTGCTTCATTCAATGTTCAGTGCAAATCTTGCTAAACTGAAAGATGCTTATGCCTTATGAAATACAATGTTTTTGCAATGCTGTAAGACAGTTTTTAATGTGTTAGAAGTTATATGCACAAAAACATATGTTAGGACTTTAATGCTCAAGATTGTCAATTTACAGGTTTCTGAGACCAGTAATGTTGAAATAGTGCTTCTGTTCAAATGAAGTGAAATCTAGCCCAAATCTGCTCAAAAGTTTGTCTCTCTGTGAGATAGAGCTGCTTCATTCAATGTTCAGTGCAAATCTTGCCAAACTGAAAGATGCTTATGCCTTATGAAATACAATGTTTTTGCAATGCTGTAAGACAGTTTTTAATGTGTTAGAAGTTATATGCACAAAACCTTATGTTAGGACTTCAATGCTCAAGATTGTAAGTTTACAGGTTTCTGAGACCAGTAATGTTGAAATAGTGCTTCTGTTCAAATGAAGTGAAATCTAGCCCAAATCTGCTCAAAAGCTTGTCTCTCTGTGAGATAGAGCTGCTTCATTCAAAGTTCAGTGCAAATCTTGCCAAACTGAAAGATGCTTATGTCTTATGAAATAAAAAGATTTCTGCAATGCAGTGAGACTGTTTTTAATGTGTTAGAAGTTATATGCACAAAAACTTATGTCAGGACTTCAATGCTCAAGATTGTCAGTTTACAGGTTTCTGAGACCAGTAATGTTGAAATAGTGCTTCTGTTCAAATGAAGTGAAATCTAGCCCAAATCTGCTCAAAAGCTTGTCTCTTTTATAAGAGAAAGCTGCTTCATTCAATATTCAGTGCAAATCTTGCCAAACTGAAAGATGCTTATGCCTTATGAAATACAATGTTTTTGCAATGCTGTAAGACAGTTTTTAATGTGTTAGAAGGTATATGCACAAAACCTTATGTTAGGACTTCAATGCTCAAGATTGTCAATTTACAGGTTTCTGAGACCAGTAATGTTGAAATAGTGCTTCTGTTCAAATGAAGTGAAATCTAGCCCAAATCTGCTCAAAAGCTTGTCTCTCTATGAGAGAAAGCGGCTTCATGCAATATTCAGTGCAAATCTTGCCAAACTGAAAGATGCTTATGCCTTATGAAATACAATGTTTTTGCAATGCTGTAAGACAGTTTTTAATGTGTTAGAAGTTATATGCACAAAAACATATGTTAGGACTTCAATGCTCAAGATTGTCAATTTACAGGTTTCTGAGACCAGTAATGTTGAAATAGTGCTTCTGTTCAAATGAAGTGAAATCTAGCCCAAATCTGCTCAAAAGCTTGTCTCTCTATGAGAGAAAGCTGCTTTATTCAATATTCAGTGCAAATCTTGCCAAACTGAAAGATGCTTATGCCTTATGAAATACAATGTTTTTGCAATGCTGTAAGACAGTTTTTAATGTGTTAGAAGTTATATGCACAAAAACATATGTTAGGACTTCAATGCTCAAGATTGTCAATTTACAGGTTTCTGAGACCAGTAATGTTGAAATAGTGCTTCTGTTCAAATGAAGTGAAATCTAGCCCAAATCTGCTCAAAAGCTTGTCTCTCTATGAGAGAAAGCTGCTTCATTCAATATTCAGTGCAAATCTTGCCAAACTGAAAGATGCTTATGCCTTATGAAATACAATGTTTTTGCAATGCTGTAAGACAGTTTTTAATGTGTTAGAAGTTATATGCACAAAACCTTATGTTAGGACTTCAATGCTTAAGATTGTCAGTTTACTGGTTTCTGAGACCAGTAATGTTGAAATAGTGCTTCTGTTCAAATGAAGTGAAATCTAGCCCAAATCTGCTCAAAAGCTTGTCTCTTTATAAGAGAAAGCTGCTTCATTCAATATTCAGTGCAAATCTTGCCAAACTGAGAGATGCTTATGCCTTATGAAATACAATGTTTTTGCAATGCTGTAAGACAGTTTTTAATGTGTTAGAAGTTATATGCACAAAAACATATGTTAGGACTTCAATTCTCAAGATTGTCAGTTTACAGGTTTCTGAGACCAGTAATGTTGAAATAGTGCTTCTGTTCAAATTAAGTGAAATCTAGCCCAAATCTGCTCAAAAGCTTGTCTCTCTGTGAGATAGAGCTGCTTCATTAATGTTCAGTGCAAATCTTGCCAAACTGAAAGATGCTTATGTCTTATGAAATAAAATGATTTCTGCAATGCAGTGAGACAGTTTTTAATGTTTTAGAAGTTATATGCACAAAAACTTATGTTACGATTTCAATGCTCAAGATTGTCAGTTTACAGGTTTCTGAGACCAGTAATGTTGAAATAGTGCTTCTGTTCAAATGAAGTGAAATCTAGCCCAAATCTGCTCAAAAGCTTGTCTATCTATGTGAGAAAGCTGCTTCATTCAATATTCAGTGCAAATCTTGCCAAACTGAAAGATGCTTATGCCTTATGAAATACAATGTTTTTGCAATGCTGTAAGACAGTTCTTAATGTGTTAGAAGTTATATGCACAAAACCTTATGTTAGGACTTCAATGCTCAAGATTGTCAGTTTACAGGTTTCTGAGAGCAGTAATGTTGAAATAGTGCTTTTGTTCAAATGAAGTGAAATCTAGCCCAAATCTGCTCAAAAGCTTGTCTCTCTGTGAGATAGAGCTGCTTCATTAATGTTCAGTGCAAATCTTGCCAAACTGAAAGATGCTTATGCCTTATGAAATACAATGTTTTTGCTATGCTGTAAGACAGTTTTTAATGTGTTAGAAGTTTATGCACAAAAACACATGTTAGGACTTCAATGCTCAAGATTGTCAGTGTACAGGTTTCTGAGACCAGTAATGTTGAAATAGTGCTTCTGTTCAAATGAAGTGAAATCTAGCCCAAATCTGCTCAAAAGCTTGTCTCTTTATAAGAGAAAGCTGCTTCATTCAATATTCAGTGCAAATCTTGCTAAACTGAAAGATGCTTATGCCTTATGAAATAAAATGTTTTTGCAATGCTGTAAGACAGTTTTTAATGTGTTAGAAGTTATATGCACAAAAACATATGTTAGGACTTTAATGCTCAAGATTGTCAATTTACAGGTTTCTGAGACCAGTAATGTTGAAATAGTGCTTCTGTTCAAATGAAGTGAAATCTAGCCCAAATCTGCTCAAAAGCTTGTCTCTCTGTGAGATAGAGCTGCTTCATTCAATGTTCAATGCAAATCTTGCCAAACTGAAAGATGCTTATGTCTTATGAAATAAAATGATTTCTGCAATGCAGTGAGACTGTTTTTAATGTGTTAGAAGTTATATGCACAAAAACTTATGTCAGGACTTCAATGCTCAAGATTGTCAGTTTACAGGTTTCTGAGACCAGTAATGTTGAAATAGTTCTTCTGTTCAAATGAAGTGAAATCTAGCCCAAATCTGCTCAAAAGCTTGTCTATCTATGTGAGAAAGCTGCTTCATTCAATATTCAGTGCAAATCTTGCCAAACTGAAAGATGCTTATGCCTTATGAAATACAATGTTTTTGCAATGCTGTAAGACAGTTCTTAATGTGTTAGAAGTTATATGCACAAAACCTTATGTTAGGACTTCAATGCTCAAGATTGTCAGTTTACAGGTTTCTGAGAGCAGTAATGTTGAAATAGTGCTTTTGTTCAAATAAAGTGAAATCTAGCCCAAATCTGCTCAAAAGCTTGTCTCTCTGTGAGATAGAGCTGCTTCATTAATGTTCAGTGCAAATCTTGCCAAACTGAAAGATGCTTATGCCTTATGAAATACAATGTTTTTGCTATGCTGTAAGACAGTTTTTAATGTGTTAGAAGTTTATGCACAAAAACACATGTTAGGACTTCAATGCTCAAGATTGTCAGTGTACAGGTTTCTGAGACCAGTAATGTTGAAATAGTGCTTCTGTTCAAATGAAGTGAAATCTAGCCCAAATCTGCTCAAAAGCTTGTCTCTTTATAAGAGAAAGCTGCTTCATTCAATATTCAGTGCAAATCTTGCTAAACTGAAAGATGCTTATGCCTTATGAAATAAAATGTTTTTGCAATGCTGTAAGACAGTTTTTAATGTGTTAGAAGTTATATGCACAAAAACATATGTTAGGACTTTAATGCTCAAGATTGTCAATTTACAGGTTTCTGAGACCAGTAATGTTGAAATAGTGCTTCTGTTCAAATGAAGTGAAATCTAGCCCAAATCTGCTCAAAAGCTTGTCTCTCTGTGAGATAGAGCTGCTTCATTCAATGTTCAATGCAAATCTTGCCAAACTGAAAGATGCTTATGTCTTATGAAATAAAATGATTTCTGCAATGCAGTGAGACTGTTTTTAATGTGTTAGAAGTTATATGCACAAAAACTTATGTCAGGACTTCAATGCTCAAGATTGTCAGTTTACAGGTTTCTGAGACCAGTAATGTTGAAATAGTTCTTCTGTTCAAATGAAGTGAAATCTAGCCCAAATCTGCTCAAAAGCTTGTCTCTCTGAGATAGAGCTGCTTCATTCAATGTTCAGTGCAAATCTTGCCAAACTGAAAGATGCTTATGCCTTATGAAATACAATGTTTTTGCAATGCTGTAAGACAGTTTTTAATGTGTTAGAAGTTATATGCACAAAACCTTATGTTAGGACTTCAATTCTCAAGATTGTCAGTTTACAGGTTTCTGAGACCAGTAATGTTGAAATAGTGCTTCTGTTCAAATGAAGTGAAATCTAGCCCAAATCTGCTCAAAAGCTTGTCTCTCTGTGAGATAAAGCTGCTTCATTCAAAGTTCAGTGCAAATCTTGCCAAACTGAAAGATGCTTATGTCTTATGAAATAAAAAGATTTCTGCAATGCAGTGAGACTGTTTTTAATGTGTTAGAAGTTATATGCACAAAAACTTATGTCAGGACTTCAATGCTCAAGATTATCAGTTTACAGGTTTCTGAGACCAGTAATGTTGAAATAGTGCTTCTGTTCAAATGAAGTGAAATCTAGCCCAAATCTGCTCAAAAGCTTGTCTCTTTTATAAGAGAAAGCTGCTTCATTCAATATTCAGTGCAAATCTTGCCAAACTGAAAGATGCTTATGCCTTATGAAATACAATGTTTTTGCAATGCTGTAAGACAGTTTTTAATGTGTTAGAAGGTATATGCACAAAACCTTATGTTAGGACTTCAATGCTCAAGATTGTCAGTTTACAGGTTTCTGAGACCAGTAATGTTGAAATAGTGCTTCTGTTCAAATGAAGTGAAATCTAGCCCAAATCTGCTCAAAAGCTTGTCTCTCTATGAGAGAAAGCTGCTTCATTCAATATTCAGTGCAAATCTTGCCAAACTGAAAGATGCTTATGCCTTATGAAATACAATGTTTTTGCAATGCTGTAAGACAGTTTTTAATGTGTTAGAAGTTATATGCACAAAAACATATGTTAGGACTTCAATGCTCAAGATTGTCAATTTACAGGTTTCTGAGACCAGTAATGTTGAAATAGTGCTTCTGTTCAAATGAAGTGAAATCTAGCCCAAATCTGCTCAAAAGCTTGTCTCTCTGTGAGATAGAGCTGCTTCATTAATGTTCAGTGCAAATCTTGCCAAACTGAAAGATGCTTATGCCTTATGAAATACAATGTTTTTGCAATGCTGTAAGACAGTTTTTAATGTGTTAGAAGTTTATGCACAAAACCTTATGTTAGGACTTCAATGCTCAAGATTGTCAGTTTACAGGTTTCTAAAACCAGTAATGTTGAAATAGTGCTTCTGTTCAAATGAAGTGAAATCTAGCCCAAATCTGCTCAAAAGCTTGTCTCTCTATGAGAGAAAGCGGCTTCATTCAATATTCAGTGCAAATCTTGCCAAACTGAAAGATGCTTATGCCTTATGAAATACAATGTTTTTGCAATGCTGTAAGACAGTTTTTAATGTGTTAGAAGTTATATGCACAAAAACATATGTTAGGACTTCAATGCTCAAGATTGTCAATTTACAGGTTTCTGAGACCAGTAATGTTGAAATAGTGCTTCTGTTCAAATGAAGTGAAATCTAGCCCAAATCTGCTCAAAAGCTTGTCTCTCTATGAGAGAAAGCTGCTTCATTCAATATTCAGTGCAAATCTTGCCAAACTGAAAGATGCTTATGCCTTATGAAATACAATGTTTTTGCAATGCTGTAAGACAGTTTTTAATGTGTTAGAAGTTATATGCACAAAAACATATGTTAGGACTTCAATGCTCAAGATTGTCAATTTACAGGTTTCTGAGACCAGTAATGTTGAAATAGTGCTTCTGTTCAAATGAAGTGAAATCTAGCCCAAATCTGCTCAAAAGCGTGTCTCTCTATGAGAGAAAGCTGCTTCATTCAATATTCAGTGCAAATCTTGCCAAACTGAAAGATGCTTATGCCTTATGAAATACAATGTTTTTGCAATGCTGTAAGACAGTTTTTAATGTGTTAGAAGTTTATGCACAAAAACACATGTTAGGACTTCAATGCTCAAGATTGTCAGTGTACAGGTTTCTGAGACCAGTAATGTTGAAATAGTGCTTCTGTTCAAATGAAGTGAAATCTATCCCAAATCTGCTCAAAAGCTTGTCTCTTTATAAGAGAAAGCTGCTTCATTCAATATTCAGTGCAAATCTTGCTAAACTGAAAGATGCTTATGCCTTATGAAATACAATGTTTTTGCAATGCTGTAAGACAGTTTTTAATGTGTTAGAAGTTTATGCACAAAAACATATGTTAGGACTTTAATGCTCAAGATTGTCAATTTACAGGTTTCTGAGACCAGTAATGTTGAAATAGTGCTTCTGTTCAAATGAAGTGAAATCTAGCCCAAATCTGCTCAAAAGCTTGTCTCTAATGAGATAGAGCTGCTTCATTCAATTTTCAGTGCAAATCTTGCCAAACTGAAAGATGCTTATGTCTTATGAAATAAAATGATTTCTGCAATGCATTGAGACTGTTTTTAATGTGTTAGAAGTTATATGCACAAAAACTTATGTCAGGACTTCAATGCTAAAGATTGTCAGTTTACAGGTTTCTGAGACCAGTAATGTTGAAATAGTTCTTCTGTTCAAATGAAGTGAAATCTAGCCCAAATCTGCTCAAAAGCTTGTCTCTCTGAGATAGAGCTGCTTCATTCAATGTTCAGTGCAAATCTTGCCAAACTGAAAGATGCTTATGCCTTATGAAATACAATGTTTTTGCAATGCTGTAAGACAGTTTTTAATGTGTCAGAAGTTATATGCACAAAACCTTATGTTAGGACTTCAATGCTCAAGATTGTAAGTTTACAGGTTTCTGAGACCAGTAATGTTGAAATAGTGCTTCTGTTCAAATGAAGTGAAATCTAGCCCAAATCTGCTCAAAAGCTTGTCTCTCTATGAGAGAAAGCTGCTTCATTCAATATTCAGTGCAAATCTTGCCAAACTGAAAGATGCCTATGTCTTATAAAATAAAATGATTTCTGCAATGAAGTGAGAAAGTTTTTAATGTGTTAGAAGTTATCTGCACAAAAACTTATGTTACGACTTCAATGCTCAAGATTGTCAGTTTACAGGTTTCTGAGACCAGTTATGTTGAAATAGTGCTTCTGTTCAAATGAAGTGAAATCTAGCCCAAATCTGCTCAAAAGCTTGTCTCTCTATGAGAGAAAGCTGCTTCATTCAATATTCAGTGCAAATCTTGCCAAACTGAAAGATGCTTATGCCTTATGAAATACAATGTTTTTGCAATGCTGTAAGACAGTTTTTAATGTGTTAGAAGTTATATGCACAAAAACTTAAGTTAGGACTTCAATGCTCAAGATTGTCAATTTACAGGTTTCTGAGACCAGTAATGTTGAAATAGTGCTTCTGTTCAAATGAAGTGAAATCTAGCCCAAATCTGCTCAAAAGCTTGTCTCTCTGTGAGATAGAGCTGCTTCATTAATGTTCAGTGCAAATCTTGCCAAACTGAAAGATGCTTATGCCTTATGAAATACAATGTTTTTGCAATGCTGTAAGACAGTTTTTAATGTGTTAGAAGTTTATGCACAAAACCTTATGTTAGGACTTCAATGCTCAAGATTGTCAGTTTACAGGTTTCTAAAACCAGTAATGTTGAAATAGTGCTTCTGTTCAAATGAAGTGAAATCTAGCCCAAATCTGCTCAAAAGCTTGTCTCTCTATGAGAGAAAGCGGCTTCATTCAATATTCAGTGCAAATCTTGCCAAACTGAAAGATGCTTATGCCTTATGAAATACAATGTTTTTGCAATGCTGTAAGACAGTTTTTAATGTGTTAGAAGTTATATGCACAAAAACATATGTCAGGACTTCAATGCTCAAGATTGTCAGTTTACAGGTTTCTGAGACCAGTAATGTTGAAATAGTGCTTCTGTTCAAATGAAGTGAAATCTAGCCCAAATCTGCTCAAAAGCTTGTCTCTTTTATAAGAGAAAGCTGCTTCATTCAATATTCAGTGCAAATCTTGCCAAACTGAAAGATGCTTATGCCTTATGAAATACAATGTTTTTGCAATGCTGTAAGACAGTTTTTAATGTGTTAGAAGGTATATGCACAAAACCTTATGTTAGGACTTCAATGCTCAAGATTGTCAATTTACAGGTTTCTGAGACCAGTAATGTTGAAATAGTGCTTCTGTTCAAATGAAGTGAAATCTAGCCCAAATCTGCTCAAAAGCTTGTCTCTCTGTGAGATAGAGCTGCTTCATTAATGTTCAGTGCAAATCTTGCCAAACTGAAAGATGCTTATGTCTTATGAAATAAAATGATTTCTGCAATGCAGTGAGACAGTTTTTAATGTGTTAGAAGTTATCTGCACAAAAACTTATGTTACGACTTCATTGCTCAAGATTGTCAGTTTACAGGTTTCTGAGACCAGTTATGTTGAAATAGTGCTTCTGTTCAAATGAAGTGAAATCTAGCCCAAATCTGCTCAAAAGCTTGTCTCTCTATGAGAGAAAGCGGCTTCATTCAATATTCAGTGCAAATCTTGCCAAACTGAAAGATGCTTATGCCTTATTTAATACAATGTTTTTGCAATGCTGTAAGACAGTTTTTAATGTGTTAGAAGTTATATGCACAAAAACTTAAGTTAGGACTTCAATGCTCAAGATTGTCAGTTTACAGGTTTCTGAGACGAGTAATGTTGAAATAGTGCTTCTGTTCAAATGAAGTGAAATCTAGCCCAAATCTGCTCAAAAGCTTGTCTCTCTATGAGAGAAAGCTGCTTCATTCAATATTCAGTGCAAATCTTGCCAAACTGAAAGATGCTTATGCCTTATGAAATACAATGTTTTTGCAATGCAGTGAGACAGTTTTTAATGTGTTAGAAGTTATATGCACAAAAACTTATGTTACGATTTCAATGCTCAAGATTGTCAGTTTACAGGTTTCTGAGACCAGTAATGTTGAAATAGTGCTTCTGTTCAAATGAAGTGAAATCTAGCCCAAATCTGCTCAAAAGCTTGTCTATCTATGAGAGAAAGCTGCTTCATTCAATATTCAGTGCAAATCTTGCCAAACTGAAAGATGCTTATGCCTTATGAAATACAATGTTTTTGCAATGCTGTAAGACAGTTCTTAATGTGTTAGAAGTTATATGCACAAAACCTTATGTTACGATTTCAATGCTCAAGATTGTCAGTGTACAGGTTTCTGAGACCAGTAATGTTGAAATAGTGCTTCTGTTCAAATGAAGTGAAATCTAGCCCAAATCTGCTCAAAAGCTTGTCTCTTTATAAGAGAAAGCTGCTTCATTCAATATTCAGTGCAAATCTTGCTAAACTGAAAGATGCTTATGCCTTATGAAATACAATGTTTTTGCAATGCTGTAAGACAGTTTTTAATGTGTTAGAAGTTTATGCACAAAAACATATGTTAGGACTTTAATGCTCAAGATTGTCAATTTACAGGTTTCTGAGACCAGTAATGTTGAAATAGTGCTTCTGTTCAAATGAAGTGAAATCTAGCCCAAATCTGCTCAAAAGCTTGTCTCTAATGAGATAGAGCTGCTTCATTCAATGTTCAGTGCAAATCTTGCCAAACTGAAAGATGCTTATGTCTTATGAAATAAAATGATTTCTGCAATGCAGTGAGACTGTTTTTAATGTGTTAGAAGTTATATGCACAAAAACTTATGTCAGGACTTCAATGCTCAAGATTGTCAGTTTACAGGTTTCTGAGACCAGTAATGTTGAAATAGTGCTTCTGTTCAAATGAAGTGAAATCTAGCCCAAATCTGCTCAAAAGCTTGTCTCTTTTATAAGAGAAAGCTGCTTCATTCAATATTCAGTGCAAATCTTGCCAAACTGAAAGATGCTTATGCCTTATGAAATACAATGTTTTTGCAATGCTGTAAGACAGTTTTTAATGTGTTAGAAGGTATATGCACAAAACCTTATGTTAGGACTTCAATGCTCAAGATTGTCAGTTTACAGGTTTCTGAGACCAGTAATGTTGAAATAGTGCTTCTGTTCAAATGAAGTGAAATCTAGCCCAAATCTGCTCAAAAGCTTGTCTCTCTATGAGAGAAAGCTGCTTCATTCAATATTCAGTGCAAATCTTGCCAAACTGAAAGATGCTTATGCCTTATGAAATACAATGTTTTTGCAATGCTGTAAGACAGTTTTTAATGTGTTAGAAGTTATATGCACAAAAACATATGTTAGGACTTCAATGCTCAAGATTGTCAATTTACAAGTTTCTGAGACCAGTAATGTTGAAATAGTGCTTCTGTTCAAATGAAGTGAAATCTAGCCCAAATCTGCTCAAAAGCTTGTCTCTCTACGAGAGAAAGCTGCTTCATTCAATATTCAGTGCAAATCTTGCCAAACTGAAAGATGCTTATGCCTTATGAAATACAATGTTTTTGCAATGCTGTAAGACAGTTTTTAATGTGTTAGAAGTTATATGCACAAAACCTTATGTTAGGACTTCAATGCTCAAGATTGTCAGTTTACAGGTTTCTGAGAGCAGTAATGTTGAAATAGTGCTTCTGTTCAAATGAAGTGAAATCTAGCCCAAATCTGCTCAAAAGCTTGTCTCTCTGTGAGATAGAGCTGCTTCATTAATGTTCAGTGCAAATCTTGCCAAACTGAAAGATGCTTATGTCTTATGAAATAAAATGATTTCTGCAATGCAGTGAGACAGTTTTTAATGTGTTAGAAGTTATCTGCACAAAAACTTATGTTACGACTTCAATGCTCAAGATTGTCAGTTTACAGGTTTCTGAGACCAGTTATGTTGAAATAGTGCTTCTGTTCAAATGAAGTGAAATCTAGCCCAAATCTGCTCAAAAGCTTGTCTCTCTATGAGAGAAAGCGGCTTCATTCAATATTCAGTGCAAATCTTGCCAAACTGAAAGATGCTTATGCCTTATTTAATACAATGTTTTTGCAATGCTGTAAGACAGTTTTTAATGTGTTAGAAGTTATATGCACAAAAACTTAAGTTAGGACTTCAATGCTCAAGATTGTCAGTTTACAGGTTTCTGAGACGAGTAATGTTGAAATAGTGCTTCTGTTCAAATGAAGTGAAATCTAGCCCAAATCTGCTCAAAAGCTTGTCTCTGTATGAGAGAAAGCTGCTTCATTCAATATTCAGTGCAAATCTTGCCAAACTGAAAGATGCTTATGCCTTATGAAATACAATGTTTTTGCAATGCTGTAAGACAGTTTTGAATGTGTTAGAAGTTATATGCACAAAAACATATGTTAGGACTTCAATGCTCAAGATTGTCAATGTACAGGTTTCTGAGACCAGTAATGTTAAAATAGTGCTTCTGTTCAAATGAAGTGAAATCTAGCCCAAATCTGCTCAAAAGCTTGTCTCTCTATGAGAGAAAGCTGCTTCATTCAATATTCAGTGCAAATCTTGCCAAACTGAAAGATGCTTATGCCTTATGAAATACAATGTTTTTGCAATGCTGTAAGACAGTTTTTAATGTGTTAGAAGTTATATGCACAAAAACATATGTTAGGACTTCAATGCTCAAGATTGTCAATTTACAGGTTTCTGAGACCAGTAATGTTGAAATAGTGCTTCTGTTCAAATGAAGTGAAATCTAGCCCAAATCTGCTCAAAAGCTTGTCTCTCTGTGAGATAGAGCTGCTTCATTAATGTTCAGTGCAAATCTTGCCAAACTGAAAGATGCTTATGCCTTATGAAATACAATGTTTTTGCAATGCTGTAAGACAGTTTTTAATGTGTTAGAAGTTTATGCACAAAACCTTATGTTAGGACTTCAATGCTCAAGATTGTCAGTTTACAGGTTTCTAAAACCAGTAATGTTGAAATAGTGCTTCTGTTCAAATGAAGTGAAATCTAGCCCAAATCTGCTCAAAAGCTTGTCTCTCTATGAGAGAAAGCGGCTTCATGCAATATTCAGTGCAAATCTTGCCAAACTGAAAGATGCTTATGCCTTATGAAATACAATGTTTTTGCAATGCTGTAAGACAGTTTTTAATGTGTTAGAAGTTATATGCACAAAAACATATGTTAGGACTTCAATGCTCAAGATTGTCAATTTACAGGTTTCTGAGACCAGTAATGTTGAAATAGTGCTTCTGTTCAAATGAAGTGAAATCTAGCCCAAATCTGCTCAAAAGCTTGTCTCTCTATGAGAGAAAGCTGCTTTATTCAATATTCAGTGCAAATCTTGCCAAACTGAAAGATGCTTATGCCTTATGAAATACAATGTTTTTGCAATGCTGTAAGACAGTTTTTAATGTGTTAGAAGTTATATGCACAAAAACATATGTTAGGACTTCAATGCTCAAGATTGTCAATTTACAGGTTTCTGAGACCAGTAATGTTGAAATAGTGCTTCTGTTCAAATGAAGTGAAATCTAGCCCAAATCTGCTCAAAAGCTTGTCTCTCTATGAGAGAAAGCTGCTTCATTCAATATTCAGTGCAAATCTTGCCAAACTGAAAGATGCTTATGCCTTATGAAATACAATGTTTTTGCAATGCTGTAAGACAGTTTTTAATGTGTTAGAAGTTATATGCACAAAACCTTATGTTAGGACTTCAATGCTTAAGATTGTCAGTTTACTGGTTTCTGAGACCAGTAATGTTGAAATAGTGCTTCTGTTCAAATGAAGTGAAATCTAGCCCAAATCTGCTCAAAAGCTTGTCTCTTTATAAGAGAAAGCTGCTTCATTCAATATTCAGTGCAAATCTTGCCAAACTGAGAGATGCTTATGCCTTATGAAATACAATGTTTTTGCAATGCTGTAAGACAGTTTTTAATGTGTTAGAAGTTATATGCACAAAAACATATGTTAGGACTTCAATTCTCAAGATTGTCAGTTTACAGGTTTCTGAGACCAGTAATGTTGAAATAGTGCTTCTGTTCAAATTAAGTGAAATCTAGCCCAAATCTGCTCAAAAGCTTGTCTCTATGTGAGATAGAGCTGCTTCATTAATGTTCAGTGCAAATCTTGCCAAACTGAAAGATGCTTATGTCTTATGAAATAAAATGATTTCTGCAATGCAGTGAGACAGTTTTTAATGTTTTAGAAGTTATATGCACAAAAACTTATGTTACGATTTCAATGCTCAAGATTGTCAGTTTACAGGTTTCTGAGACCAGTAATGTTGAAATAGTGCTTCTGTTCAAATGAAGTGAAATCTAGCCCAAATCTGCTCAAAAGCTTGTCTATCTATGTGAGAAAGCTGCTTCATTCAATATTCAGTGCAAATCTTGCCAAACTGAAAGATGCTTATGCCTTATGAAATACAATGTTTTTGCAATGCTGTAAGACAGTTCTTAATGTGTTAGAAGTTATATGCACAAAACCTTATGTTAGGACTTCAATGCTCAAGATTGTCAGTTTACAGGTTTCTGAGAGCAGTAATGTTGAAATAGTGCTTTTGTTCAAATGAAGTGAAATCTAGCCCAAATCTGCTCAAAAGCTTGTCTCTCTGTGAGATAGAGCTGCTTCATTAATGTTCAGTGCAAATCTTGCCAAACTGAAAGATGCTTATGCCTTATGAAATACAATGTTCTCTTACGAGAGCTCTCTCGTACTGCGTCTTAGCTAAGACGCTACGGGAAAAGTCTCTTTTCACGAAATACTGAAGCAAAAAATTATCCTTAATTTTGTATTTTTGTAAAGCGCATTTGCAGCAGTACACAGCCATAGGCGAGACGGCTCGTTCGCTCATTGGCTTGTTCTGCGGCAACTGCACAGCCTATCGAGCGCGGGCTGATGCAACATCAGACCAATAAGGGCGCTTCGCGCCCTTCTTGCCACTTCCCGCTGAAACGGGTGTGGCCCAACCTATAAAAGGAGCTCGAAAAGGCTGACTCACCTGATTTTTCATCTCTTCAGCGAAGCTCACGCATCGCTGGATCACGGAGGAAGCAAGCGCCGTCTGAGAAAGCACATCAGCAGGACGAGCCATTCTGAAGCTGCTGGCATCGCCGCCTTCCATTGCCGTTCCTGCTGCGCTATCCGGCGCCTATATCCTTTCAATCCTGTTATATACAAGCTGTTCTTTATGTGTGTGTGTGTGTTCGCCCTGCGACACACACTCGTAAAAGAGCTCGCGTCTTTTTTAAGATGCCTTCCTGCGGCTCGTCAGAGCCCCACTCAGCGAGGGAGACCGGTACGTCATCTGTGTCTCCTGCCTGGGTGAAGATCATGCAGCGCTCGCTCGCTGACGGCGGATGCCCCCACTGCGAGCTGTTGCCATGGTGACTCTGAGGACTCGCCTGGCCTTTTTCTCTGAGCCTGCATTCTCCGCTGCGCTGAGGCGCCGTAAAAGCATCGCTTCCAGCGGATTCCGGAACCGTCTTCAGCTCAACCGAGCTCGCCGGTTCGCCCTGCTTCACCGCCCCCCCCCTGCATCGCTTCCCGGTGGGCAGCGCCCGCTGTTTGCCGGCGCGTCGTCCGAGGAAGTCGATCTCAGGGCCGCGTCGGGGGAAGAGGACACGCGCTCTCTGCTGGCTTCGGGCAGTGATGGCTGGGCGAGCTCCGAGGATCTCGCGCCTTCTGCTCAGAAGCCCAGCAGACGAGCTGACATCGAGAAGGAGCCGGGGCGAATGCTCGTGTTGGCCGCGATGTGTCTCGGCCGCGAGTGGTTTGCACCAGCGCCCCCCCTCTCGTTCCCGGCTGGATGGTATTTCCCTTTCGGATGAGCGTACTTCTCAAAGCCCGCCTCATTTCTTCCTGAGCTTCACGAAGAGGTGGCGAAGGCTTGGAACGCTCCATATTCAGCACGAACTCGTTCGTCTGTCTCACTAGCATTCTCCACACTGATGATGCTAAAAACAGGAACTACCACTCACTTCCGCCGGTGGAACAGGCGATAGCGACGCACCTTTGTCCGCCCTCTGCTGGACGGCGGCAAAAGCGGTGTTGCCATCTAAAGCCTCCTGTGTGACGCTGCGTCGGCACTACTAACGATGGCTGCTTCATCGAAGCGCAGGTGTACGAGTTCCGCTGTGGCCGAGCTCTCACCCAAGCGCGCCGCTGTTTCAGTTCCAGGAATTGTGACTGTCTCAGCGTTTTCTGCAATGCGCAAGCCTGCACAGTTGCCCGCTTGCCTGCACACAAAAGCCGTTATCACAACAGCTTCAGCAACGCAGCTCGAGACCCCCGTTCTCGCTCTACTGGCCGTCGCCCCGCGCCGCGGGGACCGCGGCAGAGGATTACGGTGAGGCCGGGAGCCCCGAAGCCATCCTGGGAAAGCCATCTACGCATGCTGCATGACGCTGCGTCGGCACTACACACGATGGCTGCTTCATCGAAGCGCCGGTGTACGAGTTCCGCTGCGGCCGGGCTGTCACCGAAGCGCGCCGCTGTTTCAGTTTCCAGAGATTGTGACTGTTTCAGCGTTGTTTGCAATGCGCAAGCCTGTACGGTTGCCCGCTTGCCTGCACACGAAAACCGTTATCACGGCTACCCAGATATTTCCCGAAAAAGGTGTAATTTCTGGTGTCCCGGCCACGGCCGATGGTGCTATAAATGTAGTGACGATGCCCACTGCTCAGTGCCCATCTCCGCATATAAGCACAGCCCTTCACACAGGGCTCGCGCCTATAAAAGCGACTCAAGTCGATCACGCGCACTACATAGTAGACGTGCCCACTCCTCAGTGCCCACAATCACTATGTCACACGCGTCATGTGGTTTCTGTAAAAATGAAACCCGTGCACGTTCGTCCGGCCACGGCCGATGGTGCTATAAATGTAGTGACGATGCCCACTCCTCAGTGCCCATCTCCACATGTAAGCATAGCCCTGCACACAGGGCCTGCGCCCATAATGTCGACTCAAGTCGGTCGCGCACACTGCATAGTAAACGTGCCCACCCCTCAGTGCCCACAATTATTATGTCACACACGTCATGTGGTTTCTGTAAAAACGAAACCCGTGCATGCTCGTCCGGCCACGGCCGATGGTGCTATAAATGCAGTGACGATGCCCACTACCCAGTGCCCATCTCCACATGTAAGCACAGCCCTGCACACAGGGCTAGCGCACATAAGATCGACACAGATCGGTCGAGCGCGCCGCATAGTAAACGTGCCCACTTCCCAGTGCCCACATACACTATGTCACATACGGCGCGGGGCTTCTGTAAAAATGAGACCCGTGCACGTACATTCTGCACAGGCAGACAGCGAGTTAAAAGTGGTAAAAGTGCACACATGCAGCCCACGGTTACTCGCAGATATATCGAGTCCCACGGGACCCGCTCAGCCTCCCTCCAGTCGGTTAAGCGCCGGAACGGGGTCGAGGAAGAGCGATCTGCCCGCTGTGATCAGCGCGCTCCCCGCCTCAGATGCGCAGCACACTCGAGCGCCGCCGTTGCCCAGTCAACAGAGCGCGTTTCGCATCCAGCCCTTAGCCATTCATGCAGATGCATGGTCAGTGCTTCCAGGGGTTTCGGATTGGGTGCTAGGCATTATAAAGAGAGGCTACTCGCTACAGTTTTCTCGACGCCCACCGTGCTTTTCAGCGCGCGTCAAAACTACGGTCAAAACAGAAGTAGCACACATACTTCGGGCCGAAATATCAAAACTGTTGAGCAAAGGGGCTGTAGAGCCTGTGTCTCAAAGCGAGGGGGGGCTGTACAGCAGATACTTTCTGGTGCCCAAGAGAGACGGGGGTCTCCGGCCCATACTGGATCTAAGACAGCTGAACAGGCATTGATGAAACACAGTTTCAAAATGTTCACGACCAGGAAGCTCCTCGCGCAGATTCGCAGAGGGGACTGGTTCATGTCAATAGATCTGAAGGATGCGTATTTTCAAATACAGATAGCGTCAAACCACAGGCGATATTTGAGATTCGCCTTCGAGGGCCAGGCATACCAGTTTGCAGTCCTGCCATTCGGCTTGTCCGTAGCTCCTCGTACGCTTACGAGGTGCATGGATGCAGCGCTCGCTCCTCTTAGACTCAGAGGCACACGAGTGCTGAATTATTTGGACGACTGGCTGGTTCTGGCCCGATCATGAGCGGAGCTCATGGACCACAGAGCCGTTTTACTCGATCACCTCGAGAAGCTCGGCCTCAGTGTCAATTGGGTGAAGAGTTCGCTGAACCCCAGTCAGACGATCCTGTTTCTGGGTATAGTTCTGAACTCGTGTTCCATGACGGCGCGGCTGTCACCACAGCGCGCGATGAGCATTCAGCGTGCAGCGAGTTCTTTCCGCTGTGGCGCGACTGTGTCGCTCAAACACTGTCAAAAGATGCTGGGTTTCATGGCCTCAGCATCTCCGGTTCTGCGGCTGGGCCTGCTCCGCATGCGCCCCCTGCAGTTCTGGCTGAAGGCTCGAGTGCCGCGCAGAGCGTGGGCGTAGGCCGGCTGCATTTCAAGGTCGATCAGAGCTGTGTTGCGGCTCTAGCACCTTGGACAGCGAACGGCTGGTACCGATCAGGTGTAAGCCTGGGGACTTCCCCGAGTGTGAAAATGGTGTCGACGGACGCCTCCACTTCGGGATGGGGAGCGCTGCTCGAAGGCAGACCGTCCTTTGGCCTATGGTCAGAACGGGAAAAGCTCCATCATATCAACTGCCTGGAAATGCTGGCAGTGGAGAATGCGCTGACGCGCTTTTGTCCCCATATCAAGGATCACCACGTCGTAGTCCGTTCGGACAACATGTCCGTGGTGTCCTACATAAATCACCAGGGCGGTCTCGGGTCCCGAAACCTGTACAGGCTGACGGAACGCCTCCTGATTTGGGCTCAACTCAACGTGCGCTCGCTGAGAGCGGTGCATGTGCCTGGACTGCAGAATCTGGGTCCAGACAGGCTGTCCAGAGGCAATGTCCCTACGGGAGAATGGTCTCTACACCCGCAAACAGTTCGGCTGTTGTGGGAGAGATTTGGCATGGCGGAGGTGGACCTCTTTGCGTCCCACGGAAACGCTCACTGCCCCACATTCTTTTCCAAGAACGAAAGCGCGCTGTCACGGAAATGGCCGTGCTGCCCGCTTTATGCGTTCCCTCCCGTCTCCCTCCTTCCGCAGGTGATAGAACGGGTGAGAGAAACGAGATGTTCAATACTGCTTGTGGCACCTCTTTGGAAGAACCATCCATGGTTCCCAGATTTGATGCAATTAGCAGATGTCGCCCCATGGCCGGTACCGTTGAGGAGAGATCTCCTCTCGCAGGCCAGGGGCTCGATTTGGCACCCTCGACCGGAGTTGTGGTCCCTCCATGTATGGGCACTCAACGGTTACCCGCTGATCTCGCAGGGGGAGTGCTAAATACCATCACTCAGGCTAGAGCTCTGTCGACACGACGTCTGTATGCCTCGAAGTGGTCGGTGTTCTCCAGCTGGTGCACAGCTCGAGGTTATTCACCCCTTAGTTGTGAGGTGACGGAGGTCCTCTCCTTCCTACAGGAGCTGTTGGATAAGGGCAGAGCCCCATCCACGCTCAAAGTTTATGTGGCGGCCATCGCAGCGTTTTCTGAAACGGCGTCCGGTCAGTCAATAGGAAGGAACGATTTAGTCATCCGGTTCCTCAGAGGAGCTAGGAGGCTGAATCCTCCCAGACATCCGTCAGTCCCTATGTGGGACCTCGCGGCGGTTTTGGAGGCCTTGAAGGGTCCCCCTTTTGAGCCTATCCAATCGGTTAGCCTTCAGCATCTGTCGTTCAAGACAGTATTCTTGTTGGCTCTCGCTTCTGTGAAGCGTGTGGGTGATTTGCACGCGCTCTCGGTGAGCCAGTCGTGCTTGGAGTTTGGGCCCAATGACTCAAGGGTCATACTCAAACCTAGGCACGGTTATGTGCCGAAATCCCTCAACACACCGTTTCGGGCTCAGGTTATTGCCCTGTCTGCCCTGCCGGTGTCAGGGGAGGATGGAGACTCGAGTCTTCTTTGCCCTGTCAGGGTTTTAAGAGCTTATGTGTCTCGCTCTGCTGCCTCTCGGCAGACGGAGCAGCTATTTGTCTCGTTCGGTGGACGTTCCAAAGGAATGGCTGTTTCGAGACAGACTCTATCCAGATGGATAGTTGACGCCATAGCGTTAGCTTACGCTTCCAGGGGCCTTCAGTGCCCATTGGGCGTCAGAGCAAACTCCACAAGAGGCGTCGCCTCGTCGTGGGCGTGGTCTACTGGGATCTCCTTGCAGGATATATGTATGGCGGCGGGTTGGGCCTCGCCGTCTACATTTATCAGGTTCTATAACCTGGAGGTTCCCGCCTTGCAAGCAAGGCTGCTGTCGGTATAGAAGAATCAGGGCCCTGAGGGGAATTCTGAATTCATGAGCGCTAGGCGCTGCCGACTGTTATATGGGCAGTATTGCGTAAGACCCGCATTGCCACATTGGTCAGGCCTTGCCTCGGCTGTGTGATGTCATATTGCCGCATCTACGGATGCTGCTAGATATGGGACGGAGGGTTTTTCCCCCTTTTTTTCTGTCCCGGACTCTCTGTGAGTCCCTCAGGTGACTGTGCACTGTAAATCCTGGGCGTTGCTTCAGGTTTATCGGTGTGTGATCCCTGCGCGCACGGCGTTTTACATCGGGTTCCCGTAGCGTCTTAGCTAAGACGCAGTACGAGAGAGCTCTCGTAAGAGAACGTACTCGGTTACTAAACGTAACCTCGGTTCTCTCTAGAAGAGCGAACGAGTACTGCGTTCTCTGCCGTGCGTACGATTCACTCTGGTTCGCTTCGGCGATGAAATAAATCAGGTGAGTCAGCCTTTTCGAGCTCCTTTTATAGGTTGGGCCACACCCGTTTCGGCGGGAAGTGGCAAGAAGGGCGCGAAGCGCCCTTATTGGTCTGATGTTGCATCAGCCCGCGCTCGATAGGCTGTGCAGTTGCCGCAGAACAAGCCAATGAGCGAACGAGCCGTCTCGCCTATGGCTGTGTACTGCTGCAAATGCGCTTTACAAAAATACAAAATTAAGGATAATTTTTTGCTTCAGTATTTCGTGAAAAGAGACTTTTCCCGTAGCGTCTTAGCTAAGACGCAGTACTCGTTCGCTCTTCTAGAGAGAACCGAGGTTACGTTTAGTAACCGAGTACGTTTTTGCTATGCTGTAAGACAGTTTTTAATGTGTTAGAAGTTTATGCACAAAAACACATGTTAGGACTTCAATGCTCAAGATTGTCAGTGTACAGGTTTCTGAGACCAGTAATGTTGAAATAGTGCTTCTGTTCAAATGAAGTGAAATCTAGCCCAAATCTGCTCAAAAGCTTGTCTCTTTATAAGAGAAAGCTGCTTCATTCAATATTCAGTGCAAATCTTGCTAAACTGAAAGATGCTTATGCCTTATGAAATAAAATGTTTTTGCAATGCTGTAAGACAGTTTTTAATGTGTTAGAAGTTATATGCACAAAAACATATGTTAGGACTTTAATGCTCAAGATTGTCAATTTACAGGTTTCTGAGACCAGTAATGTTGAAATAGTGCTTCTGTTCAAATGAAGTGAAATCTAGCCCAAATCTGCTCAAAAGCTTGTCTCTCTGTGAGATAGAGCTGCTTCATTCAATGTTCAATGCAAATCTTGCCAAACTGAAAGATGCTTATGTCTTATGAAATAAAATGATTTCTGCAATGCAGTGAGACTGTTTTTAATGTGTTAGAAGTTATATGCACAAAAACTTATGTCAGGACTTCAATGCTCAAGATTGTCAGTTTACAGGTTTCTGAGACCAGTAATGTTGAAATAGTTCTTCTGTTCAAATGAAGTGAAATCTAGCCCAAATCTGCTCAAAAGCTTGTCTATCTATGTGAGAAAGCTGCTTCATTCAATATTCAGTGCAAATCTTGCCAAACTGAAAGATGCTTATGCCTTATGAAATACAATGTTTTTGCAATGCTGTAAGACAGTTCTTAATGTGTTAGAAGTTATATGCACAAAACCTTATGTTAGGACTTCAATGCTCAAGATTGTCAGTTTACAGGTTTCTGAGAGCAGTAATGTTGAAATAGTGCTTTTGTTCAAATAAAGTGAAATCTAGCCCAAATCTGCTCAAAAGCTTGTCTCTCTGTGAGATAGAGCTGCTTCATTAATGTTCAGTGCAAATCTTGCCAAACTGAAAGATGCTTATGCCTTATGAAATACAATGTTTTTGCTATGCTGTAAGACAGTTTTTAATGTGTTAGAAGTTTATGCACAAAAACACATGTTAGGACTTCAATGCTCAAGATTGTCAGTGTACAGGTTTCTGAGACCAGTAATGTTGAAATAGTGCTTCTGTTCAAATGAAGTGAAATCTAGCCCAAATCTGCTCAAAAGCTTGTCTCTTTATAAGAGAAAGCTGCTTCATTCAATATTCAGTGCAAATCTTGCTAAACTGAAAGATGCTTATGCCTTATGAAATAAAATGTTTTTGCAATGCTGTAAGACAGTTTTTAATGTGTTAGAAGTTATATGCACAAAAACATATGTTAGGACTTTAATGCTCAAGATTGTCAATTTACAGGTTTCTGAGACCAGTAATGTTGAAATAGTGCTTCTGTTCAAATGAAGTGAAATCTAGCCCAAATCTGCTCAAAAGCTTGTCTCTCTGTGAGATAGAGCTGCTTCATTCAATGTTCAATGCAAATCTTGCCAAACTGAAAGATGCTTATGTCTTATGAAATAAAATGATTTCTGCAATGCAGTGAGACTGTTTTTAATGTGTTAGAAGTTATATGCACAAAAACTTATGTCAGGACTTCAATGCTCAAGATTGTCAGTTTACAGGTTTCTGAGACCAGTAATGTTGAAATAGTTCTTCTGTTCAAATGAAGTGAAATCTAGCCCAAATCTGCTCAAAAGTTTTTCTCTCTGTGAGATAGAGCTGCTTCATTCAATGTTCAGTGCAAATCTTGCCAAACTGAAAGATGCTTATGCCTTATGAAATACAATGTTTTTGCAATGCTGTAAGACAGTTTTTAATGTGTTAGAAGTTATATGCACAAAACCTTATGTTAGGACTTCAATGCTCAAGATTGTAAGTTTACAGGTTTCTGAGACCAGTAATGTTGAAATAGTGCTTCTGTTCAAATGAAGTGAAATCTAGCCCAAATCTGCTCAAAAGCTTGTCTCTCTGTGAGATAGAGCTGCTTCATTCAAAGTTCAGTGCAAATCTTGCCAAACTGAAAGATGCTTATGTCTTATGAAATAAAAAGATTTCTGCAATGCAGTGAGACTGTTTTTAATGTGTTAGAAGTTATATGCACAAAAACTTATGTCAGGACTTCAATGCTCAAGATTGTCAGTTTACAGGTTTCTGAGACCAGTAATGTTGAAATAGTGCTTCTGTTCAAATGAAGTGAAATCTAGCCCAAATCTGCTCAAAAGCTTGTCTCTTTTATAAGAGAAAGCTGCTTCATTCAATATTCAGTGCAAATCTTGCCAAACTGAAAGATGCTTATGCCTTATGAAATACAATGTTTTTGCAATGCTGTAAAACAGTTTTTAATGTGTTAGAAGGTATATGCACAAAACCTTATGTTAGGACTTCAATGCTCAAGATTGTCAGTTTACAGGTTTCGGAGACCAGTAATGTTGAAATAGTGCTTCTGTTCAAATGAAGTGAAATCTAGCCCAAATCTGCTCAAAAGCTTGTCTCTCTATGAGAGAAAGCTGCTTCATTCAATATTCAGTGCAAATCTTGCCAAACTGAAAGATGCTTATGCCTTATGAAATACAATGTTTTTGCAATGCTGTAAGACAGTTTTTAATGTGTTAGAAGTTATATGCACAAAAACATATGTTAGGACTTCAATGCTCAAGATTGTCAATTTACAGGTTTCTGAGACCAGTAATGTTGAAATAGTGCTTCTGTTCAAATGAAGTGAAATCTAGCCCAAATCTGCTCAAAAGCTTGTCTCTCTGTGAGATAGAGCTGCTTCATTAATGTTCAGTGCAAATCTTGCCAAACTGAAAGATGCTTATGTCTTATGAAATAAAATGATTTCTGCAATGCAGTGAGACAGTTTTTAATGTGTTAGAAGTTATCTGCACAAAAACTTATGTTACGACTTCAATGCTCAAGATTGTCAGTTTACAGGTTTCTGAGACCAGTTATGTTGAAATAGTGCTTCTGTTCAAATGAAGTGAAATCTAGCCCAAATCTGCTCAAAAGCTTGTCTCTCTATGAGAGAAAGCGGCTTCATTCAATATTCAGTGCAAATCTTGCCAAACTGAAAGATGCTTATGCCTTATTTAATACAATGTTTTTGCAATGATGTAAGACAGTTTTTAATGTGTTAGAAGTTATATGCACAAAAACTTAAGTTAGGACTTCAATGCTCAAGATTGTCAGTTTACAGGTTTCTGAGACGAGTAATGTTGAAATAGTGCTTCTGTTCAAATGAAGTGAAATCTAGCCCAAATCTGCTCAAAAGCTTGTCTCTCTATGAGAGAAAGCTGCTTCATTCAATATTCAGTGCAAATCTTGCCAAACTGAAAGATGCTTATGCCTTATGAAATACAATGTTTTTGCAATGCAGTGAGACAGTTTTTAATGTGTTAGAAGTTATATGCACAAAAACTTATGTTACGATTTCAATGCTCAAGATTGTCAGTTTACAGGTTTCTGAGACCAGTAATGTTGAAATAGTGCTTCTGTTCAAATGAAGTGAAATCTAGCCCAAATCTGCTCAAAAGCTTGTCTATCTATGAGAGAAAGCTGCTTCATTCAATATTCAGTGCAAATCTTGCCAAACTGAAAGATGCTTATGCCTTATGAAATACAATGTTTTTGCAATGCTGTAAGACAGTTCTTAATGTGTTAGAAGTTATATGCACAAAACCTTATGTTAGGACTTCAATGCTCAAGATTGTCAGTTTACAGGTTTCTGAGAGCAGTAATGTTGAAATAGTGCTTTTGTTCAAATGAAGTGAAATCTAGCCCAAATCTGCTCAAAAGCTTGTCTCTCTGTGAGATAGAGCTGCTTCATTAATGTTCAGTGCAAATCTTGCCAAACTGAAAGATGCTTATGCCTTATGAAATACAATGTTTTTGCTATGCTGTAAGACAGTTTTTAATGTGTTAGAAGTTATATGCACAAAAACACATGTTAGGACTTCAATGCTCAAGATTGTCAGTGTACAGGTTTCTGAGACCAGTAATGTTGAAATAGTGCTTCTGTTCAAATGAAGTGAAATCTAGCCCAAATCTGCTCAAAAGCTTGTCTCTAATGAGATAGAGCTGCTTCATTCAATGTTCAGTGCAAATCTTGCCAAACTGAAAGATGCTTATGTCTTATGAAATAAAATGATTTCTGCAATGCAGTGAGACTGTTTTTAATGTGTTAGAAGTTATATGCACAAAAACTTATGTCAGGACTTCAATGCTAAAGATTGTCAGTTTACAGGTTTCTGAGACCAGTAATGTTGAAATAGTTTTTCTGTTCAAATGAAGTGAAATCTAGCCCAAATCTGCTCAAAAGCTTGTCTCTCTGAGATAGAGCTGCTTCATTCAAAGTTCAGTGCAAATCTTGCCAAACTGAAAGATGCTTATGTCTTATGAAATAAAAAGATTTCTGCAATGCAGTGAGACTGTTTTTAATGTGTTAGAAGTTATATGCACAAAAACTTATGTCAGGACTTCAATGCTCAAGATTATCAGTTTACAGGTTTCTGAGACCAGTAATGTTGAAATAGTGCTTCTGTTCAAATGAAGTGAAATCTAGCCCAAATCTGCTCAAAAGCTTGTCTCTCTATGAGAGAAAGCTGCTTCATTCAATATTCAGTGCAAATCTTGCCAAACTGAAAGATGCTTATGCCTTATGAAATACAATGTTTTTGCAATGCTGTAAGACAGTTTTTAATGTGTTAGAAGTTATATGCACAAAAACTTAAGTTAGGACTTCAATGCTCAAGATTGTCAGTTTACAGGTTTCTGAGACGAGTAATGTTGAAATAGTGCTTCTGTTCAAATGAAGTGAAATCTAGCCCAAATCAGCTCAAAAGCTTGTCTCTCTATGAGAGAAAGCTGCTTCATTCAATATTCAGTGCAAATCTTGCCAAACTGAAAGATGCTTATGCCTTATGAAATACAATGTTTTTGCAATGCTGTAAGACAGTTTTTAATGTGTTAGAAGTTATATGCACAAAAACATATGTTAGGACTTCAATGCTCAAGATTGTCAATTTACAGGTTTCTGAGACCAGTAATGTTGAAATAGTGCTTCTGTTCAAATGAAGTGAAATCTAGCCCAAATCAGCTCAAAAGCTTGTCTCTCTATGAGAGAAAGCTGCTTCATTCAATATTCAGTGCAAATCTTGCCAAACTGAAAGATGCTTATGCCTTATGAAATACAATGTTTTTGCAATGCTGTAAGACAGTTTTTAATGTGTTAGAAGTTATATGCACAAAAACATATGTTAGGACTTCAATGCTCAAGATTGTCAATTTACAGGTTTCTGAGACCAGTAATGTTGAAATAGTGCTTCTGTTCAAATGAAGTGAAATCTAGCCCAAATCTGCTCAAAAGCTTGTCTCTCTGTGAGATAGAGCTGCTTCATTAATGTTCAGTGCAAATCTTGCCAAACTGAAAGATGCTTATGCCTTATGAAATACAATGTTTTTGCAATGCTGTAAGACAGTTTTTAATGTGTTAGAAGTTTATGCACAAAACCTTATGTTAGGACTTCAATGCTCAAGATTGTCAGTTTACAGGTTTCTAAAACCAGTAATGTTGAAATAGTGCTTCTGTTCAAATGAAGTGAAATCTAGCCCAAATCTGCTCAAAAGCTTGTCTCTCTATGAGAGAAAGCGGCTTCATTCAATATTCAGTGCAAATCTTGCCAAACTGAAAGATGCTTATGCCTTATGAAATACAATGTTTTTGCAATGCTGTAAGACAGTTTTTAATGTGTTAGAAGTTATATGCACAAAAACATATGTTAGGACTTCAATGCTCAAGATTGTCAATTTACAGGTTTCTGAGACCAGTAATGTTGAAATAGTGCTTCTGTTCAAATGAAGTGAAATCTAGCCCAAATCTGCTCAAAAGCTTGTCTCTCTATGAGAGAAAGCTGCTTCATTCAATATTCAGTGCAAATCTTGCCAAACTGAAAGATGCTTATGCCTTATGAAATACAATGTTTTTGCAATGCTGTAAGACAGTTTTTAATGTGTTAGAAGTTATATGCACAAAAACATATGTTAGGACTTCAATGCTCAAGATTGTCAATTTACAGGTTTCTGAGACCAGTTAATGTTGAAAGAGTGCTTCTGTTCAAATGAAGTGAAATCTAGCCCAAATCTGCTCAAAAGCGTGTCTCTCTATGAGAGAAAGCTGCTTCATTCAATATTCAGTGCAAATCTTGCCAAACTGAAAGATGCTTATGCCTTATGAAATACAATGTTTTTGCAATGCTGTAAGACAGTTTTTAATGTGTTAGAAGTTTATGCACAAAAACACATGTTAGGACTTCAATGCTCAAGATTGTCAGTGTACAGGTTTCTGAGACCAGTAATGTTGAAATAGTGCTTCTGTTCAAATGAAGTGAAATCTAGCCCAAATCTGCTCAAAAGCTTGTCTCTTTATAAGAGAAAGCTGCTTCATTCAATATTCAGTGCAAATCTTGCTAAACTGAAAGATGCTTATGCCTTATGAAATACAATGTTTTTGCAATGCTGTAAGACAGTTTTTAATGTGTTAGAAGTTTATGCACAAAAACATATGTTAGGACTTTAATGCTCAAGATTGTCAATTTACAGGTTTCTGAGACCAGTAATGTTGAAATAGTGCTTCTGTTCAAATGAAGTGAAATCTAGCCCAAATCTGCTCAAAAGCTTGTCTCTAATGAGATAGAGCTGCTTCATTCAATGTTCAGTGCAAATCTTGCCAAACTGAAAGATGCTTATGTCTTATGAAATAAAATGATTTCTGCAATGCATTGAGACTGTTTTTAATGTTAGAAGTTATATGCACAAAAACTTATGTCAGGACTTCAATGCTAAAGATTGTCAGTTTACAGGTTTCTGAGACCAGTAATGTTGAAATAGTTCTTCTGTTCAAATGAAGTGAAATCTAGCCCAAATCTGCTCAAAAGCTTGTCTCTCTGAGATAGAGCTGCTTCATTCAATGTTCAGTGCAAATCTTGCCAAACTGAAAGATGCTTATGCCTTATGAAATACAATGTTTTTGCAATGCTGTAAGACAGTTTTTAATGTGTTAGAAGTTATATGCACAAAAACATATGTTAGGACTTCAATGCTCAAGATTGTCAATTTACAGGTTTCTGAGACCAGTAATGTTGAAATAGTGCTTCTGTTCAAATGAAGGGAAATCTAGCCCAAATCTGCTCAAAAGCTTGTCTCTCTATGAGAGAAAGCTGCTTCATTCAATATTCAGTGCAAATCTTGCCAAACTGAAAGATGCTTATGCCATATGAAATACAATGTTTTTGCAATGCTGTAAAGACAGTTTTTAATGTGTTAGAAGTTATATGCACAAAAACATATGTTAGGACTTCAATGCTCAAGATTGTCAATTTACAGGTTTCTGAGACCAGTAATGTTGAAATAGTGCTTCTGTTCAAATGAAGTGAAATCTAGCCCAAATCTGCTCAAAAGCTTGTCTCTCTGAGATAGAGCTGCTTCATTCAATGTTCAGTGCAAATCTTGCCAAACTGAAAGATGCTTATGTCTTATGAAATAAAATGATTTCTGCAATGCAGTGAGACAGTTTTTAATGTGTTAGAAGTTATATGCACAAAAACTTATGTTACGATTTCAATGCTCAAGATTGTCAGTTTACAGGTTTCTGAGACCAGTAATTTTGAAATAGTGCTTCTGTTCAAATGAAGTGAAATCTAGCCCAAATCTGCTCAAAAGCTTGTCTATCTATGAGAGAAAGCTGCTTCATTCAATATTCAGTGCAAATCTTGCCAAACTGAAAGATTCTTATGCCTTATGAAATACAATGTTTTTGCAATGCTGTAAGACAGTTCTTAATGTGTTAGAAGTTATATGCACAAAACCTTATGTTAGGACTTCAATGCTCAAGATTGTCAGTTTACAGGTTTCTGAGAGCAGTAATGTTGAAATAGTGCTTTTGTTCGAGCCTGTCCTCCAACAAAAAACGACCATAGAGGTCGTTTGTGCAAGCATTTATTACGACCTATATTTACGTTTTAAAGGTAAGCGCCCTCTAGTGGGCGTAAAAATAATGACAGTATCGCGTAGCGTCTGTCATCATGAATTGACGTATAACGTCATTACCAATCAAAACGCACGTTTATTTAAATGCAATGTGTGGGCGTTTAACACTGATCTCACAGTATTTCCTACATATTTTACTATGTGGCTTATTCGTTCAAATGACCACACCTAACCCCACCCCTAAACCTAACCCTCACAGAAATCATGCTAAATTATGATTTGTTGAGCATATACATTTTCGTGCACGTCCATTCCCTGGGATCGAACCCATGATAGCATGATTACATATCAAGGTATAACGCAATAATCTACTAACTGAGCTACACGAAACGCAAACCAGAGTGCAAATAAAAGAATACAAACATTAATATGAAAACGACGTTTTGCAGATAGGGGCGCAATTGTAGTATACGCTCTAATGGGTCATATTTCAGGGATTTGGACAAACGACCTATACAAGCGTATTGGTTTGAGGACAGGTTGTTTTGTTCAAATGAAGTGAAATCTAGCCCAAATCTGCTCAAAAGCTTGTCTCTCTGTGAGATAGAGCTGCTTCATTCAATGTTCAGTGTAAATCTTGCCAAACTGAAAGATGCGTATGCCTTATGAAATACAATGTTTTGCAATGCTGTAAGACAGTTTTTAATGTGTTAGAAGTTATATGCACAAAACCTTATGTTAGGACTTCAATGCTCAAGATTGTAAGTTTACAGGTTTCGGAGACCAGTAATGTTGAATTAGTGCTTCTGTTCAAATTAAGTGAAATCTAGCCCAAATCTGCTCAAAAGCTTGTCTCTCTGTGAGATAGAGCTGCTTCATTAATGTTCAGTGCAAATCTTGCCAAACTGAAAGATGCTTATGTCTTATGAAATAAAATGATTTCTGCAATGCAGTGAGACAGTTTTTAATGTGTTAGAAGTTATATGCACAAAAACTTATGTTACGATTTCAATGCTCAAGATTGTCAGTTTACAGGTTTCTGAGACCAGTAATGTTGAAATAGTGCTTCTGTTCAAATGAAGTGAAATCTAGCCCAAATCTGCTCAAAAGCTTGTCTCTCTATGAGAGAAAGCTGCTTCATTCAATATTCAGTGCAAATCTTGCCAAACTGAAAGATGCTTATGCCTTATGAAATACAATGGCTTTTGCAATGCTGTAAGAAAGTTTTTAATGTGTTAGAAGTTATATGCACAAAACCTTATGTTAGGACTTCTATGCTCAAGATTGTCAGTTTACAGGTTTCTGAGACCAGTAATGTTGAAATAGTGCTTCTGTTCAAATGAAGTGAAATCTAGCCCAAATCTGCTCAAAAGCTTGTCTCTTTATAAGAGAAAGCTGCTTCATTCAACATTCAGTGCAAATCTTGCCAAACTGAAAGATGCTTATGCCTTATGAAATACAATGTTTTTGCAATGCTGTAAGACAGTTTTTAATGTGTTAGAAGTTATATGCACAAAAACATATGTTAGGACTTCAATGCTCAAGATTGTCAATTTACAGGTTTCTGAGACCAGTAATGTTGAAATAGTGCTTCTGTTCAAATGAAGTGAAATCTAGCCCAAATCTGCTCAAAAGCTTGTCTCTCTATGAGAGAAAGCTGCTTTATTCAATATTAAGTGCAAATCTTGCCAAACTGAAAGATGCTTATGTCTTATGAAATAAAATGATTTCTGCAATGCAGTGAGACAGTTTTTAATGTGTTAGAAGTTATCTGCACAAAAACTTATGTTACGACTTCAATGCTCAAGGTTGTCAGTTTACAGGTTTCTGAGACCAGTTATGTTGAAATAGTGCTTCTGTTCAAATGAAGTGAAATCTAGCCCAAATCTGCTCAAAAGCTTGTCTCTCTATGAGAGAAAGCGGCTTCATTCAATATTCAGTGCAAATCTTGCCAAACTGAAAGATGCTTATGCCTTATTTAATACAATGTTTTTGCAATGCTATGAGACAGTTTTTAATGTGTTAGAAGTTATATGCACAAAAACTTAAGGTAGGACTTCAATGCTCATGATTGTCAGTTTACAGGTTTCTGAGACCAGTAATGTCGAAATAGTGCTTCTGTTCAAATGAAGTGAAATCTAGCCCAAATCTGCTCAAAAGCTTGTCTCTCTATGAGAGAAAGCGGCTTCATACAATATTTAGTGCAAATCTTGCCAAACTGAAAGATGCTTATGCCTTATGAAATACAATGTTTTTGCAGTGCTGTAAGACAGTTTTTAATGTGTTAGAAGTTATATGCACAAAAACATATGTTAGGACTTCAATGCTCAAGATTGTCATTTTACAGGTTTCTGAGACGAGTAATGTTGAAATAGTCCTTCTGTTCAAAGGAAGAGAAATCTAGCCCAAATCTGCTCAAAAGCTTGTCTCTCTATGAGAGAAAGCTGCTTCATTCAATATTCAGTGCAACCCTTGCCAAACTGAAAGATGCTTATGCCTTATGAAATACAATGTTTTTGCAATGCTGTAAGACAGTTTTTAATGTGTTAAAAGTTATATGCACAAAAACATATGTTAGGACTTCAATGCTCAAGATTGTCAATTTACAGGTTTCTGAGACCAGTAATGTTGAAATAGTGCTTCTGTTCAAATGAAGTGAAATCTAGCCCAAATCTGCTCAAAAGCTTGTCTCTCTGTGAGATAGAGCTGCTTCATTCAATGTTCAGTGCAAATCTTGCCAAACTGAAAGATGCTTATGTCTTATGAAATAAAATGATTTCTGCAATGCAGTGAGACTGTTTTTAATGTGTTAGAAGTTATATGCACAAAAACTTATGTTAGGACTTCAATGCTCAAGATTGTCAGTTTACAGGTTTCTGAGACCAGTTATGTTGAAATAGTGCTTTGTTCAAATGAAGTGAAATTAGGCCAAATCTGCTCAAAAGCTTGTCTCTCTATGAGAGAAAGCTGCTTCATTCAATATTCAGTGCCAATCTTTCCAAACTGAAAGATGCTTATGCCTTATGAAATACAATGTTTTTGCAATGCTGTAAAGACAGTTTTTAATGTGTTAGAAGTTATATGCACAAAACCTTATGTTAGGACTTCAATGCTCAAGATTGTCAGTTTACAGGTTTCTGAGACCAGTAATGTTGAAATAGTGCTTCTGTTCAAATGAAGTGAAATCTAGCCCAAATCTGCTCAAAAGCTTGTCTCTTTATAAGAGAAAGCTGCTTCATTCAATATTCAGTTCAAATCTTGCCAAACTGAAAGATGCTTATGCCTAATGAAATACAATGTTTTTGCAATGCTGTAAGACAGTTTTTAATGTGTTAGAAGTTATATGCACAAAAACTTATGTTAGGACTTCAATGCTCAAGATTGTCAGTTTACAGGTTTCTGAGACCAGTAATGTAGAAATAGTGCTTCTGTTCAAATGAAGTGAAATCTAGCCCAAATCTGCTCAAAAGCTTGTCTCTCTATGAGAGAAAGCTGCTTCATTCAATATTCAGTGCAAATCTTGCCAAACTGAAAGATGCTTATGCCTTATGAAATACAATGGCTTTTGCAATGCTGTAAGAAAGTTTTTAATGTGTTAGAAGTTATATGCACAAAACCTTATGTTAGGACTTCTATGCTCAAGATTGTCAGTTTACAGGTTTCTGAGACCAGTAATGTTGAAATAGTGCTTCTGTTCAAATGAAGTGAAATCTAGCCCAAATCTGCTCAAAAGCTTGTCTTTCTATGAGAGAAAGCTGCTTCATTCAATATTCAGTGCAAATCTTGCCAAACTGAAAGATGCTTATGTCTTATGAAGTAAAATGATTTCTGCAACGCAGTGAGACAGTTTTTAATGTGTTAGGAGTTATATGCACAAAAAATTATGTTAGGACTTCAATGCTCAAGATTGTCAGTTTACAGGTTTCTGAGACCAATAATGTTGAAATAGTGCTTAATAGTGAAATAATCTGCTCAAAAGCTTGTCTCTCTGTGAGATAGAGCTGCTTCATTCAATGTTCAGTGCAAATCTTGCCAAACTGAAAGATGCTTATGCCTTATGAAATACCATGTTTTTGCAATGCTGTAAGAAAGTTTTTAATGTGTTAGAAATTATATGCACAAAACCTTATGTTACGACTTCAATGCTCAAGATTGTCAGTTTACAGGTTTCTGAGACCAGTAATGTTGAAATAGTGCTTCTGTTCAAATGAAGTGAAATCTAGCCCAAATCTGCTCAAAAGCTTGTCTCTCTGTGAGATTGAGCTGCTTCATTCAATGTTCAGTGCAAATCTTGCCAAACTGAAAGATGCTTATGTCTTATGAAATAAAATGATTTCTGCACCGCAGTGAGACTGTTTTTAATGTGTTAGAAGTTATATAAACAAAAACTTATGTTAGGACTTCAATGCTCAAGATTGTCAGTTTACAGGTTTCTGAGACCAGCAATGTAGAAATAGTGCTTCTGTTCAAATGAAGTGAAATCTAGCCCAAATCTGCTCAAAAGCTTGTCTCTCTGTGAGATAGAGCTGCTTCATTCAATGTTCAGTGCAAATCTTGCCAAACTGAAATATGCTTATGCCTTATGAAATACAATGTTTTTGCAATGCTGTAAGACAGTTTTTAATGTGTTAGAAGTTATATGCACAAAAACTTATGTTAGGACTTCAGTGCTCAAGATTGTCAATTTACAGGTTTCTGAGACCAGTAATGTTGAAATAGTGCTTCTGTTCAAATGAAGTGAAATCTAGCCCAAATCTGCTCAAAAGCTTGTCTCTCTATGAGAGAAAGCTGCTTCATTCAATATTCAGTGCAAATCTTGCCAAACTGAAAGATGCTTATGTCTTATGAAATAAAATGATTTCTGCAATGCGGTGAGACAGTTTTTAATGTGTTAGAAGTTATATGCACAAAAACGTATGTTAGGACTTCAATGCTCAAAATTGTCAGTTTACAGGTTTCTGAGACCAGTAATGTTGAAATAGTGCTTCTGTTCAAATGAAGTGAAATCTAGCCCAAATCTGCTCGAAAGCTTGTCTCTCTGTGAGATAGAGCTGCTTCATTCAATGTTCAGTGCAAATCTGGCCAAACTGAAAGATGCTTATGTCTTATGAATTAAAATGATTTCTGCAATGCATTGTGACTGTTTTTAATGTGTTAGAAGTTATATGCACAAAAACTTATGTTAGGACTTCAATGCTCAAGATTGTCAGTTTACAGGTTTCTGAGACCAGTTATGTTGAAATAGTGCTTCTGTTCAAATGAAGTGAAATCTAGCCCAAATCTGCTCAAAAGCTTGCCTCTCTATGAGAGAAAGCTGCTTCATTCAATATTCAGTGCAAATCTTGCCAAACTGAAAGATGCTTATGTCTTATGAAGTAAAATGATTTCTGCAACGCAGTGAGACAGTTTTTAATGTGTTAGGAGTTATATGCACAAAAAATTATGTTAGGACTTCAATGCTCAAGATTGTCAGTTTACAGGTTTCTGAGACCAATAATGTTGAAATAGTGCTTAATAGTGAAATAATCTGCTCAAAAGCTTGTCTCTCTGTGAGATAGAGCTGCTTCATTCAATGTTCAGTGCAAATCTTGCCAAACTGAAAGATGCTTATGCCTTATGAAATACCATGTTTTTGCAATGCTGTAAGAAAGTTTTTAATGTGTTAGAAATTATATGCACAAAACCTTATGTTACGACTTCAATGCTCAAGATTGTCAGTTTACAGGTTTCTGAGACCAGTAATGTTGAAATAGTGCTTCTGTTCAAATGAAGTGAAATCTAGCCCAAATCTGCTCAAAAGCTTGTCTCTCTGTGAGATTGAGCTGCTTCATTCAATGTTCAGTGCAAATCTTGCCAAACTGAAAGATGCTTATGTCTTATGAAATAAAATGATTTCTGCACTGCAGTGAGACTGTTTTTAATGTGTTAGAAGTTATATAAACAAAAACTTATGTTAGGACTTCAATGCTCAAGATTGTCAGTTTACAGGTTTCTGAGACCAGTAATGTAGAAATAGTGCTTCTGTTCAAATGAAGTGAAATCTAGCCCAAATCTGCTCAAAAGCTTGTCTCTCTGTGAGATAGAGCTGCTTCATTCAATGTTCAGTGCAAATCTTGCCAAACTGAAATATGCTTATGCCTTATGAAATACAATGTTTTTGCAATGCTGTAAGACAGTTTTTAATGTGTTAGAAGTTATATGCACAAAAACTTATGTTAGGACTTCAGTGCTCAAGATTGTCAATTTACAGGTTTCTGAGACCAGTAATGTTGAAATAGTGCTTCTGTTCAAATGAAGTGAAATCTAGCCCAAATCTGCTCAAAAGCTTGTCTCTCTATGAGAGAAAGCTGCTTCATTCAATATTCAGTGCAAATCTTGCCAAACTGAAAGATGCTTATGTCTTATGAAATAAAATGATTTCTGCAATGCGGTGAGACAGTTTTTAATGTGTTAGAAGTTATATGCACAAAAACGTATGTTAGGACTTCAATGCTCAAAATTGTCAGTTTACAGGTTTCTGAGACCAGTAATGTTGAAATAGTGCTTCTGTTCAAATGAAGTGAAATCTAGCCCAAATCTGCTCGAAAGCTTGTCTCTCTGTGAGATAGAGCTGCTTCATTCAATGTTCAGTGCAAATCTGGCCAAACTGAAAGATGCTTATGTCTTATGAATTAAAATGATTTCTGCAATGCAGTGAGACAGTTTTTAATGTGTTAGAAGTTATATAAACAAAAACTTATGTTAGGACTTCAATGCTCAAGATTGTCAGTTTACAGGTTTCTGAGACCAGTTATGTTGAAATAGTGCTTCTGTTCAAATGAAGTGAAATCTAGCCCAAATCTGCTCAAAAGCTTGCCTCTCTATGAGAGAAAGCTGCTTCATTCAATTTTTCATTGCAAATCTTGCCAAACTGAAAGATGCTTATGCCTTATGAAATACAATGTTTTTGCAATGCTGTAAGACAGTTTTTAATGTGTTAGAAATTAAATGCACAAAACCTTATGTTACGACTTCAATGCTCAAGATTGTCAGTTTACAGGTTTCTGAGACCAGTTATGTTGAAATAGTGCTTCTGTTCAAATGAAGTGAAATCTAGCCCAAATCTGCTCAAAAGCTTGTCTCTCTGTGAGATTGAGCTGCTTCATTCAATGTTCAGTGCAAATCTTGCCAAACTGAAAGATGCTTATGTCTTATGAAATAAAATGATTTTTGCACCGCAGTGAGACTGTTTTTAATGTGTTAGAAGTTATATAAACGAAAACTTATGTTAGGACTTCAATGCTCAAGATTGTCAGTTTACAGGTTTCTGAGACCAGTAATGTAGAAATAGTGCTTCTGTTCAAATGAAGTGAAATCTAGCCCAAATCGGCTCAAAAGCTTGTCTCTCTTTGAGAGAAAGCTGCTTCATTCAATATTCAGTGCAAATCTTGCCAAACTGAAAGATGCTTATGTCTTATGAAATAAAATGATTTCTGCCATGCGGTGAGACAGTTTTTAATGTGTTAGAAGTTATATGCACAAAAACTTATGTTAGGACTTCAATGCTCAAGATTGTCAGTTTACAGGTTTCTGAGACCAGTAATGTTGAAATAGTGCTTCTGTTCAAATGAAGCGAAATCTAGCCCAAATCTGCTCAAAAGCTTGTCTCTCTGTGAGATAGAGCTGCTTCATTCAATGTTCAGTGCAAATCTTGCCAAACTGAAAGATGCTTATGTCTTATGAATTAAAATGATTTCTGCAATGCAGTGAGACTGTTTTTAATGTGTTAGAAGTTATATGCACAAAACCTTATATTAGTACTTCAATGCTCAAGATTGTCAGTTTATGGGTTTCTGAGACCAGTAATGTTGAAATAGTGCTTCTGTTCAAATGAAGTGAAATCTAGCCCAAATCTGCTCAAAAGCTTGTCTCTCTGTGAGATAGAGCTGCTTCATTCAATGTTCAGTGCTAATCTTGCCAAACTGAAAGATGCTTATGTCTTATGAAATAAAATGATTTCAGCAATGCAGTGAGACAGTTTTTAATGTGTTAGAAGTAATATGCACAAAAACTTATGTTACGACTTCAATACTCAAGATTGTCAGTTTACAGGTTTCTGAGACCAGTTATGTTGAAATAGTGCTTCTGTTCAAATGAAGTGAAATCTAGCCCAAATCTGCTCAAAAGCTTGTCTCTCTATGAGAGAAAGCTGCTTCATTCAATATTTAGTGCAAATCTTGCCAAACTGAAAGATGCGTATGCCTTATGAAATACAATGTTTTTGCAATGCTGTAAGACAGTTTTTAATGTGTTAGAAGTTATATGCACAAAAACATATGTTAGGACTTCAATGCTCAAGATTGTCAATTTACAGGTTTCTGAGACCAGTAATGTTGAAATAGTGCTTCTGTTCAAATGAAGTGAAATCTAGCCCAAATCTGCACAAAAGCTTGTCTCTCTATGAGAGAAAGCTGCTTCATTCAATATTCAGTGCAAATCTTGCCAAACTGAAAGATGCTTATGCCTTATGAAATACAATGTTTTTGCAATGCTGTAAAGACAGTTTTTAATGTGTTAGAAGTTATATGCACAAAACCTTATGTTAGGACTTCAATGCTCAAGATTGTCAGTTTACAGGTTTCTGAGACCAGTAATGTTGAAATAGTGCTTCTGTTCAAATGAAGTGAAATCTAGCCCAAATCTGCTCAAAAGCTTGTCTCTCTGTGAGATAGAGCTGCTTCATTCAATGTTCAGTGCTAATCTTGCCAATCTGAAAGATGCTTATGTCTTATGAAATAAAATGATTTCTGCAATGCAGTGAGACAGTTTTTAATGTGTTAGAAGTAATATGCACAAAAACTTATGTTACGACTTCAATGCTCAAGATTGTCAGTTTACAGGTTTCTGAGACCAGTTATGTTGAAATAGTGCTTCTGTCCAAATGAAGTGAAATCTAGCCCAAATCTGCTCAAAAGCTTGTCTCTCTATGAGAGAAAGTTGCTTCATTCAATATTCAGTGCAAATCTTGCCAAACTGAAAGATGCTTATGCCTTATGAAATACCATGTTTTTGCAATGCTGTAAGACAGTTTTTAATGTGTTAGAAGTTATATGCACAAAAACATATGTTAGGACTTCAATGCTCAAGATTGTCAATTTACAGGTTTCTGAGACCAGTAATGTTGAAATAGTGCTTCTGTTCAAATGAAGTGAAATGTAGCCCAAATCTGCTCAACAGCTTGTCTCTCTATGAGAGAAAGCTGCTTCATTCAATATTCAGTGCAAATCTTGCCAAACTGAAAGATGCTTATGCCTTATGAAATACAATGTTTTTGCAATGCTGTAAGACAGTTTTTAATGTGTTAGAAGTTATATGCACAAAACCTTATGTTAGGACTTCAATGCTCAAGATTGTCAGTTTACAGGTTTCTGAGACCAGTAATGTTGAAATAGTGCTTCTGTTCAAATGAAGTGAAATCTAGCCCAAATCTGCTCAAAAGCTTTTCTCTCTGTGATATTGAGCTGCTTCATTCAATGTTCAGTGCAAATCTTGCCAAACTGAAAGATGCTTATGTCTTATGAAATAAAATGATTTCTGCAACGCAGTGAGACTGTTTTTAATGTGTTAGAAGTTATATAAACAAAAACTTATGTTAGGACTTCAATGCTCAAGATTGTCAGTTTACAGGTTTCTGAGACCAGTTATGTTGAAATAGTGCTTCTGTTCAAATGAAGTGAAATCTTGCCCAAATCTGCTCAAAAGCTTGTCTCTCTATGACAGAAAGCTGCTTCATCCAATATTCAGTGCAAATCTTGCCAAACTGAAAGATGCTTATGCCTTATGAAATACAATGTTTTTGCAATGCTGTAAGACAGTTCCTCTTCAGGAACTCGAGCTGCATCGAAGCGCTTTGGGGAACGCGTTCAGCGTACGCGACTCTGAATATCGTGTGTAATCAGTCCAATGGAAGGGCGTGACGTCACCGACGTGGTGACGTAAGCGACCAGGAAGCTATAAAAGCACGTGCCACGCAGCTGGCGTCAGCTTCGCGTCTTTCAGCAAGCGCTCTGTGTGTGAATGTCATTTGTCCGTCTTGTGAGTCTTATTTACTGTTGTCTGTCCAGTTAAAAGAGCTCCTAGGCATGCCAAAAAGCAAGGCGAAAGTTAAGCATTCAGATGGCGATTCCAAATCGCGTTATAGGCTGTGTGTTCCTCCCTGCCCGAGATATATAACGGGTGGGGATACACACAACCTGTGCGTGGTTTGCCTGGGTTCGAAGCACGCTGAGTCGGCTCTTGAGGGGGCCGACTGCCCGCACTGTGAGTGAATGTCGGTGCGGCTGCTTCGTTCCCGGAGGGCCCTCTTCGAGGAGGGGGCCTTCGCCAGCGTTCCCCGCGGTGCTGGTCCCGCTTCTGCCGAGGCAGAACGGCGGCTGCACTCGTGGGGTTCGCAAGTCGATCTGGTAGAGGGAATGGAGACGGGCCAGTCCCTATCTCCTTCCACTTCTGCCAGATCCGGCACCCAATCCCTAGAGTCGGAAGCACGCACAGCGGTTCCTTCCACTCAGGGTGAGGGATCGACGCTCCGCCTCTCTTCCTCCGAGGAGGTCGATGTGGAGTCGCTCGATAGGGATTCGCCACCCCACTCGCTACAGTATGAGGAGCTCTTAGAGGTGGTTACTCGTGCGGTGGCCAAATTAAGTATCGATTGGCCCGCCGAAAAGTCTACCGAACCGCAGAGAAGCAAGCTGGATGAACGCTTCCTGCGCGCGAGTCAGCCACCTCCCAGCCGGGGCCTTCCATTCTTTCCTGACCTGCATGATGAGATCGCCAGGTCGTGGAAACGTCCATTCTCGGCCCGCCTCTACATCCCCTCGTCTGATTACTACGGAAATGTAGTGGGGATGGGAGAGCACGGTTATAGAGCGATGCCCCGGGTGGAACAGACGCTTGCGAGCTATCTGTCCCCTGGCGCGGCATCGTCTCTGAAGGCCCCGGCATTGCCCTCAAAGCCACTAAGAACAACTTCGGCTTTGGTGGGCAAAGGGTATGCGGCTGCAGGTCAGGCTGGTGCGTGTCTGCACACCATGGCGGTGTTACAGGCGTACCAGGCCGACCTGCTCAAGGAGCTAGACGAGGGAGAGGAGATCAAGTCCCATGATATTTCTGAATTAAGAAGGACCACTGATCTCTCCCTCCGCGCCACCAAGGAGACCGCCCGAGCGATTGGGCGGTCCATGGCAGGTATGGTGGCCGCGGAGAGGCACTTATGGTTGACCCTGTCCGATATGAAAGAACGGGACAGGGTCTGCCTCATGGACGCCCCGATCCAGCCGACTGGCCTGTTCGGCGACACAGTTAATTCTGTCGTCGACAGGTTCCAGGAGGCCCGCAAACAGGCGGCGGTGTTCCATAAGTTCCTCGCTCGTCGCTCCCTCGGGGCATCTGGGAAGGAGATGCCCCAGCCGCACCCTAGCTCCTCACACCGGGAGGCCCAGAAACAGAGCGTCGCCTCTCGTGCTCCTCCGCGTCGGGAACGAGAGTCTCAGCGACGCTCTAGGCCGAGGTCTTCTAAGCCCAAATTAGATTTAAGGGCGGTTATTGAAGCTAAGAAGTCCTCGGCCAAGAAACCCTGACGCCAATGGCCCGGGGTTTCAGAGGGCAGCCTCCACTGGGGTAGAACGGTACACACCGCAGTCCACGGTGCCCGTTCCACCTCAGTGCCCTCTAGGGGTCGTTCTGCCAACCCTGCCAGTGCTCCAGGGCGCAGCGGCCCCGGACGAGCATCGTTCTCAGTATCCTCCGCCCGTGCGCGTAGCGGGGCTGGGACGCTCGCCGCCCCAGCGGGGGTCTCTTACACCAGAGGTCAGTCTCGAGAGACTGATTCCCTTAGTAGATTATTTAGCAGCGTGGAAACTACTGCCAAATGTATCTCGTTGGGTCCTGCATATAGTAGAAAAAGGCTACCGCATTCAGTTCGGCTCCGTGCCGCCTATATTCAACGGGGTCGTTCACACGATAGTGGGCCCCGGGCAGGGTCTGGTTATGGAACAGGAAGTGAAAACCCTATTAGAGAAGGGGGCCATCGAGGTGGTCCCTCCTCAGGACAGGGAGTCCGGATTTTACAGCCGGTATTTCATAGTTCCAAAGAAGGATGGGGGGCTGCGTCCGATTATAGACTTGAGGGTCTTAAATCGCTCAGTTATGAGACTGAAGTTCAGAATGCTCACAATCAAGCATGTTGTAGCTCAGATCAGGTCCGAGGACTGGTTTGTCACGATAGATCTCAAAGACGCATATTTTCATATCTCCATCCTTCCTCAACACAGGAAGTTTCTGAGGTCCGCTTTCGGGGGCGAAGCCTACCAATATCGAGTACTTCCCTTTGGCCTCGCACTCTCACCCCGCACGTTCACAAAGTGTGAAGATGCGGCTCTGGCCCCCCTGCGCACGCAGGGCATCCGCATTCTCAATTATATCGACGATTGGTTGATTTTAGCTCAGTCAGAGCAGATTGCGGTTAGACATCGAGATGTCGTTCTCGCACATATGGGGGAGCTGGGTTTGAGACTGAACGCCAAGAAGAGTGTACTTTCTCCGGCTCAGAGAACCACCTATCTAGGCATAGTATGGGATTCGACCGCGATGCAGGCACGATTGTCCCCTGCTCGTATCGAGTCGATCCTCATCTCAGTCAAGAGAGTCAGGGAAGGCCAGTCACTCACTGTCAAACAATTTCAGAGATTGTTGGGTCTGATGGCAGCTGCGTCCAACGTGATACCTCTTGGCCTGCTGTACATGAGACCCCTACAGTGGTGGCTCAAGACCAAGGGATTTTCCCCGAGGGGCAATCCGCTTCGCACTATCAAGGTCACGCGGCGCTGCCTCCGTGCCTTAGACATGTGGAAGAAACCTTGGTTCTTGAATCAGGGCCCGGTGCTGGGAGCTCCTTGTCGCCGTGTGACACTAGCGACGGACGCGTCCCTCACCGGCTGGGGTGCGGTCATGAGTGGCCACCCTGCCCGTGGTCTGTGGAGCGATCGCCATCTAACGTGGCATATCAATTGTCTAGAAATGCTAGCAGTTTATCGTGCACTGAAGCACTTCCTCCCAGACCTGAGAGGTCAGCATGTGTTGGTGCGCACCGACAACACATCAGTGGTCTCTTACATCAACCACCAGGGCGGTCTACGTTCGCGCCCTTTGTACAAGCTGGCGCACCAGATCCTGGTGTGGTCCCAGAACAAACTCCTCTCATTAAGAGCAGTATATATTCCTGGGAAGTTAAATATGGGAGCAGACATACTGTCGAGGCAGGGGCCGAGGCCCGGGGAATGGAGACTTCACCCACGGGTGGTAGATCAGATATGGAGAGTGTTTGGCAGGGCTCAAGTAGACCTTGTTCCGACTCAGGAGACGTCACAATGTCCCCTCTGGTTCTCTCTAGTTCATCCAGCTCCTCTGGGACTGGACGCTATGGTACAGACCTGGCCGAGGCTTCGTCTGTACGCTTTTCCCCCTATCGCTCTGCTTCCGGGAGTTCTGGCGAGAGTACACCGGGACGGGGTCCGTCTGTTATTAGTAGCCCCGTTCTGGCCGGGCCGAGTATGGTTCTCAGGTCTCGCTCCTCGACGGCTCTCCGTGGGAGATATCGATCAGGACAGACCTACTCTCACAGGCGCAGGGCACGATAATTCACCCTCGCCCGGAGTTGTGGAAGCTGTGCGTGTGGCCCCTGAGGGGGCACAACTGGTAGCAGCTGGTCTCTCAACTGAGGTTGTGGAGACCCTACTCCAATCCAGAGCTCCCTCTACGAGGAAACTGTACGCCCTGAAGTGGAAGCTTTTCACTTCATGGTGCAGAGACCGCCAGCTAGACCCAGCAAACTGCCCAGTTGGTACAGTTCTGGAGTTTCTACAGGCTAGGCTCTCTGCAGGGTTGACCCACTCTACTCTGAAGGTCTACATGGCGGCCATTGCGGCCTACCACACCCTTCTCGACGGTCAGTCTCTGGGAAGACACCCCCTAGTTACACGTTTCCTCCGCGGTGCACTGAGGCTGAGACCTCCAGTACGGTCCCGTGTTCCCCCGTGGGACTTGGTTGTGGTGTTAGAGGCTATGTGCAAACCCCCGTTTGAACCTATTCAAGATATCTCAGACAGACATCTCACACTTAAAAACTCTTTTCTGTTGGCTATTACCTCTCTGCGGAGAGTAGGAGATCTTCAGGCCCTCTCGATGGCCCCTTCTTATCTTGAGTTTGCACCAGGCATGACTAAAGCGTTCATATACCCTCGAGCGGGATATGTTCCCAAGGTTCCCTCTGTTACACCACGACCTGTAGTGCTGCAGGCCTTCGGTCCTCCTCCATTTCGGGAGCCCGACCAGGCAAAGCTAAACTGTATGTGTCCGGTTCGAGCACTGGACGCATACGTCCACAGAGCTGCCCTGTGGAGAAAAACTAACCAATTGCTTGTGTGCTACGGTCCCCCCAAGAGGGGTTCTCCTGCTTCTAAGCAGACTATTAGTCGTTGAATAGTCGAGGCTATCAACGTCACCTATGAGTCCTCTGGTCGTCCCCCGCTGTCAGGAGCCAAGGCTCACTCTACTCGGGGTATGGCAGCCTCTAAGGCCTTCTTAGCAGGTGTATCCATGCTGGACATCTGCAACGCTGCGGGGTGGTCCACGCCCTCTACATTTGTTAGGTTCTATGGCCTAGATATGCCAGTCACTCCAGGCGCTTCTGTCCTCCTGTCCTGAGCTGTGCTCTTCGGATACACACCAGGCAGGGGTTTGGTAGTCTGGCGGCGTTAGGACTCGTTCCCCAAAGCGCTTCGATGCAGCTCGAGTTCCTGAAGAGGAACGTCTCTAGGTTACGTATGTAACCCTAGTTCCTCGAGGGAACGAGACGCTGCGTCTCGGAGCCATACCCCCGGCACACCTGACGGCGCTTGCTGGTACTCGAAGCTGACGCCAGCTGCGTGGCACGTGCTTTTATAGCTTCCTGGTCGCTTACGTCACCACGTCTGTGACGTCACGCCCTTCCATTGGACTGATTACACACGATATTCAGAGTCGCGTACGCTGAACGCGTTCCTTAAAGCGCTTCGACGCAGCGTCTCGTTCCCTCGAGGAACTAGGGTTACATACGTAACCTAGAGACGTTTTTAATGTGTTAGAAGTTAAATGCACAAAACCTTATGTTAGGACTTCAATGCTCAAGATTGTCAGTTTACAGGTTTCTGAGACCAGTAATGTTGAAATAGTGCTTCTGTTCAAATGAAGTGAAATCTAGCCCAAATCTGCTCAAAAGCTTGTCTCTCTGTGAGATAGAGCTGCTTCATTCAATGTTCAGTGCTAATCTTGCCAAACTGAAAGATGCTTATGTCTTATGAAATAAAATGATTTCTGCAATTCAGTGAGACAGTTTTTAATGTGTTAGAAGTAATATGCACAAAAACGTCTCAAGGTTACGTATGTAACCCTAGTTCCTTGAAGGAACGAGACGCTGCGTCGAAACGCTTTTGGGGAACGTCCCTGACGAGACCGACTCTGAATATCGTGTGCAATCAGTCCATCGGAAAGGCGTGACGTCACAGGCGGGGTGACGTAGCGACCAGGAAGCTATAAAAGCACGTGCCGTGCAGCTGGCTTCAGCTTCGAGTAGGGAAGCAAGCGCCGGCAGGGGTGCCGGGAGTATGGCTCTGCGACGCAGCGTCTCGTTCCTTCAAGGAACTAGGGTTACATACGTAACCTTGAGACGTTCCTTTTCAGGAACTCGAGCTGCGTCGAAAAGCTTTTGGGGAACGATATGCCCACGCTGCCAGACTTCCAAATCCCTGCCTAGTGTGTAGTCAAAAGAGCACAGCTAAGACGAGAGAACAGAAGAGCCCGGCGTGGCTCGCATGTCAAGATCGTAAAATCGGACAAATGTGGAGGGCGTGGACCACCCCGCAGCGTTGCAGATGTCCAAGAGGGACACACCTGCTGAGAAGGCCTTGGAGGCCGCCATACCCCGAGTAGAGTGAGCCTTGGCCCCCAAAGGAGGGGGAAGACCAGAGGACTCAGAGGAGACGTTGATAGCCTCGACTATCCAACGACTAAGGGTCTGCTTGGTGGCAGGAGAACCCTTGTTAGAAGGACCGTAGCAAACAAGCAATTGGTCAGATTTTTCAACAGGGCAGCTCTGTGGACGTATGCGTCCAGTGCTCGCACTGGACACATACAGTTTAGCTTCTCTTGGTCTGGCTCCCGAAAGGGAGGAGGACAGACGGCCTGCAGTACGATAGGTTGTGGTGTAACAGAGGTAACCTTCGGAACATAACCCGCTCGAGGGTATAAGAATGCTTTGGCCATACCAGGGGCAAAGTCTAAGTAAGTAGGGGCCACCGAAAGGGCCTGAAGATCTCCAACTCTCTTTAGTGAGGTGATTGCCAGTAACAGGGCAGTTTTAAGTGTCAGATGTCTATCTGAGATATCTTGTATTGGCTCGAATGGAGTTTTACAAAGAGCCTCTAAAACCACAACCAAATCCCAGGGGGGAACACGGGATCGTACTGGAGGTCTCAGCCTCAGCGCACCGCGGAGGAAACGTGTAACTAGGGGTTGTCTACCCACTGACTGATCATTGAAAGGGACATGGAAAGCAGCTATGGCCGCCACGTAAACCTTTAAGGTGGAGTGGGATAACCCCGCAGAGAGCCTGGCTTGTAAAAACTCCAGAACTGTACCAACTGGGCAGTCTGCTGGGTCAAGCTGGCGGTCTCTGCACCATGAAGTGAAGAGCTTCCACTTCAGGGCGTACAGTTTCCTCGTAGAGGGAGCTCTGGATTGGAGTAGGGTCTCAACAACCTCGGTTGAGAGACCAGCTGCTAACAGCTGTGCCCCCTCAGGGGCCACACCCACAGCTTCCACAACTCCGGGCGAGGTTGAATTATCGTGCCCTGCGCCTGTGAAAGTAGGTCTGTCCTGATCGGTATCTCCCACGGAGAGCCGTCGAGGAGCGAGACTAGTTCTGAGAACCATACTCGGCCCGGCCAGAACGGGGCTACTAGTAGTAGACGGGCCCCGTCCCGGCGTACTCTCGCCAGAACTCCCGGGAGCAGAGCGATAGGGGGAAAAGCGTACAGACGAAGCCTCGGCCAGGTCTGTACCATAGCGTCCAGTCCCAGAGGAGCTGGATGAACTAGAGAGAACCAGAGGGGACATTGCGATGTCTCCTGAGTCGCAAAGAGGTCCACCTGGGCTGTGCCAAATACTCTCCATATCTGCTTCACCACCTCGGAGTGAAGCATCCATTCCCCGGGCCTCGGCCCCTGTCTCGCCAGTATGTCTGCTCCCACATTCAATCTCCCAGGAATATACACTGCTCTGATCGAGAGGAGTTTGCCCTGGGACCACAGAAGGATCTGGTGTGCCAGCTTGTACAAGGGGCGCGAACGCAGACCCCCCTGGTGATTGATATAAGAGACCACTGATGTGTTGTCGGTGCGCACCAACACATGGTGACCTCTCAGGTCTGGGAGGAAATATTTCAATGCTCGATAGACTGCTAGTATCTCTAGGCAATTGATGTGCCATGTTAGATGGCGACCACTCCACAGACCGCGGGCAGGGTGGCCACTCATGACCGCACCCCAACCGGTGAGGGATGCATCTGTCGCTAGCGTTACACGGCGACAAGGAACTCCCAGCACCGGGCCCTGATTCAAGAACCAAGGTTTCCTCCACATGTCTAAGGGACGAAGGCACCGCCGCGTGATCTTGATAACTCGAAGTGGATTTCCCCTCGGGGAAAAGCCCTTGGACTTGAGCCACCACTGTAGGGGTCTCATGTGCAGCAGGCCAAAAGGTATCACGTTGGACGCAGCTGCCATCAGCCCTAACAATCTCTGGAATTGTTTGACAGTGAGTGACTGGCCTTCTTTGACTCTCTCGACTGATGTGAGGATCGACTCGATCCGAGAAGGAGACAAGCGTGCCTGCATCGTGGTCGAATTCCACACTACGCCTAGATAGGTGGTTCTCTGACCTGGAGAAAGTACACTCTTCTTGGTGTTTAGTCTCAAACCCAGCTCCCCCATGTGTGCGAGAACGACATCTCGATGTCGAGCCGCCATCTGCTCTGATTGAGCTAGGATCAACCAATCGTCGATATAATTTAAGATGCGGATGCCCTGCATACGGAGGGATACCAGAGCCGCATCCATACATTTCGTGAACGTGCTGGGTGAGAGTGCGAGGCCAAAGGGAAGTACTCGATATTGATAAGCTTTGCCCCCGAAAGCGAACCTCAGAAACTTCCTGTGTTGTGGAAGGATGGATATGTGGAAGTATGCGTCTTTGAGATCTATTGTGACAAACCAGTCCTCGGATCTGATTTGAGCTACAACCTTGTTGACAGTGAGCATTTTGATCTTCAGTGACATAACTGAGCGGTTCAGGGGACGTAAGTCTAAGATCGGACGCAACCCCCCATCCTTCTTTGGAACTATGAAATACCGGCTGTAAAACCCGGATTCCCTGTCTAGAGGAGGGACCACCTCGATGGCCTCCTTCCTTAATAGGGTATTCACTTCTTGTTCCATAACCAGAGCCTGCTGGGGGCCGACCACAGTCGGTGTAACCCCGTTGAACTTCGGTGGTGGATGACCGAACTGAATGCAATAGCCTCTTTCTATTGTACGCAGGACCCATTGAGATACATTTGGCAGTAGCTTCCACGCTGCTAAATAATCTACTAAGGGAATCAGTCTCTCGAGACTGACCTCTGGTGTAAGAGGCCCCCGAAGGGGCGGCGAGCATCCCAGCTCTTCTACGCTACGGGCGGAAATAACTGGGGGTGGCGCTCGCTGGAGGCCGCTGAAACTCTGGCAGGGTTGGCAGACCGACCTCCTGAGGGTACTGAGGTGAGACGGGCACCGTATAATGAGGTGAACCGCGCTCTACCCCAGCAGGGGCTACCCTCTGGATCCTGGCGTCAGGATCTTTTTGTCGAGGACTTCCGGGCTTCGATGACAGATCTTAAATTGTTTTTTGCCCTAGAAGCCCCCGACTCAGAGCGTCGTTGCCCTCGGTCCCGATGTGGGGGAGCATGAGTGGCGACGCTCTGTTTTTGCGCTTCCCGGTGTGAAGAGCCGGTATGTGGCGTGGTCATCTCCCGCCCAGATGCACCACGAGAGCGACGAGGGAGGAAACTCTGGAACGCCGCCGCCTGCTTATGTGCCTCCTGGAACCTGTCGCGACAGTATTAACTGTGTCGCCGAACAGGCCCGAGGCTTGAAGCGGGGCGTCCAGGAGGCAGACCCTGTCTCGTTCTTTAATTTCTGACAGGGTCAGCCACAAATGCCTCTCCGCGGCCACTAAGGCTGCCATAGACCGCCCAATTGCGCGAGCGGTCTCCTTAGTGGCGCGGAGGGAGAGATCAGCGGTCTTTCTGAGTTCTTCAATATCTTCAGACTTAATCCCCTCCCCCTCATCGACATCTCTCAGCAGGTCAGCCTGATAAGCTTGCAGGACTGCCATAGTATGAAGGCATGCCCCAGCCTGACCTGCTGCCACATAAACTTTGCCCACTAGCGATGAAGTAACTCGAAGCGGCTTAGTGGGCAATGTCGGAGCCTTTAGAGACGAGGCCGAACCGGGTGACAGATAGCCCGCGAGCGTCTGTTCGACCCGTGGCATCGCTCTATAACCACGCTCTCCCAGCCCCATCATGTTGCCATAATATAGTGAATCAGGGCCAAAGAGGCGGGTTGAATACGGGTGGTTCCACGATCTCGATAACTCATCATGGAGATCGGGAAAATACGGAAGGCTCCGACGTGGAGGTGGTTGCTTCGGCCGCAGAAAGCGTTCGTCTAATTTGCTTCTCTGCGGCTCAGTTTGTTTCTCACCACGAGGAACGCTGGTGAAGGCTCCCTCCTCGAAGAGAGCCCTCCGGGATCGAAGCGTCCGCATTGGCAATCGTTCACAATGCGGACAGTCGGCCCCCTCGAGAGCCGACTCAGCGTGCTTCGATCCCAGGCAAGCCACGCACAGCCTGTGTGTATCCCCACTTGTAATGTAGCGAGGGCAGGGAGGAACACACAATCTGTAACGTGGCTTGGAATCGCCCTTCAAATGTTTGGTCTTTTGCTTTTGCTTAGGCATATTGAGCTGTTTTAGCGATCTTTTTTAAGCTAAGGGACAGACAACAATAAATAGGACCAACAGGACAGACTTTTGACATGCACACACAGAGCGCTTGCTGACAGATTCGAAGCTGAAGCCAGCTGCACAGCACGTGCTTTTATAGCTTCCTGGTCGCTACGTCACCCCGCCCGTGACGTCACGCCTTTCCGATGGACTGATTGCACACGATATTCAGAGTCGGTCTCGTCAGGGACGTTCCCCAAAAGCGTTTCGACGCAGCTTGAGTTCCTGAAAAGGAACTTATGTTACGACTTCAATGCTCAAGATTGTCAGTTTACAGGTTTCTGAGACCAGTTATGTTGAAATAGTGCTTCTGTTCAAATGAAGTGAAATCTAGCCCAAATCTGCTCAAAAGCTTGTCTCTCTATGAGAGAAAGCTGCTTCATTCAATATTAAGTGCAAATCTTGCCAAACTGAAAGATGCTTATGCCTTATGAAATACAATGTTTTTGCAATGCTGTAAGACAGTTTTTAATGTGTTAGAAGTTATATGCACAAAACCTTATGTTAGGACTTTAATGCTCAAGATTGTCAGTTTACAGGTTTCTGAGACCAGTAATGTTGAAATAGTGCTTCTGTTCAAATGAAGTGAAATCTAGCCCAAATCTGCTCAAAAGCTTGTCTCTCTGTGAGTTTGAGCTGCTTCATTCAATGTTCAGTGCAAATCTTGCCAAACTGAAAGATGCTTATGTCTTATGAAATAAAATGATTTCTGCAACGCAGTGAGACTGTTTTTAATGTGTTAGAAGTTATATGAACAAAAACTTATGTTAGGACTTCAATGCTCAAGATTGTCAGTTTACAGGTTTCTGAGACCAGTTATGTTGAAATAGTGCTTCTGTTCAAATGAAGTGAAATCTTGCCCAAATCTGCTCAAAAGCTTGTCTCTCTATGAGAGAAAGCTGATTCATCCAATATTCAGTGCAAATCTTACCAAACTGAAAGATGCTTATGCCTTATGAAATACAATGTTTTTGCAATGCTGTAAGACAGTTTTTAATGTGTTAGAAGTTAAATGCACAAAACCTTATGTTAGGACTTCAATGCTCAAGATTGTCAGTTTACAGGTTTCTGAGACCAGTAATGTTGAAATAGTGCTTCTGTTCAAATGAAGTGAAATCTAGCCCAAATCTGCTCAAAAGCTTGTCTCTCTGTGAGATAGAGCTGCTTCATTCAATGTTCAGTGCTAATCTTGCCAAACTGAAAGATGCTTGTGTCTTATGAAATAAAATGATTTCTGCAATGCAGTGAGACAGTTTTTAATGTGTTAGAAGTAATATGCACAAAAACTTATGTTACGACTTCAATGCTCAAGATTGTCAGTTTACAGGTTTCTGAGACCAGATTTGTTGAAATAGTGCTTCTGTTCAAATGAAGTGAAATCTAGCCCAAATCTGCTCAAAAGCTTGTCTCTCTATGAGAGAAAGCTGCTTCATTCAATATTCAGTGCAAATCTTGCCAAACTGAAAGATGCTTATGCCTTATGAAATACAATGTTCTCTTACGAGAGCTCTCTCGTACTGCGTCTTAGCTAAGACGCTACGGGAAAAGTCTCTTTTCACGAAATACTGAAGCAAAAAATTATCCTTAATTTTGTATTTTTGTAAAGCGCATTTGCAGCAGTACACAGCCATAGGCGAGACGGCTCGTTCGCTCATTGGCTTGTTCTGCGGCAACTGCACAGCCTATCGAGCGCAGGCTGATGCAACATCAGACCAATAAGGGCGCTTCGCGCCCTTCTTGCCACTTCCCGCCGAAACGGGTGTGGCTCAACCTATAAAAGGAGCTCGAAAAGGCTGACTCACCTGATTTTTCATCTCTTCAGCGAAGCTCACGCATCGCTGGATCACGAGGAAGCAAGCGCCGTCTGGAAGAGCATATCAGCAGGACGAGCCATCCTGAAGCCGCTGGCACCGCCGCCTTCCACTGCCGTTCCTGCTGCGCTATCCGGCGCCCATATCCTTTACAATCCTTGTTCTGTAATATTCTGTGTGTGTGTTCGCGCTGCGACGCACATTCACAAAAGAGCTGCGTCTTTTTAAAGATGCCTTCGTGCGGCTCGTGCAGAACCCCGCTCAGCGAAGGAGATCGTCACGTCATCTGCGTCTCCTGTCTGGGTGAAGACCATGCAGCGCTCGCACTCGCTGATGGCGTATGCCCTCATTGCGAGTTGATGCCTATGGTGACTCTGAGGACTCGCCTGGCATCCTTCTCGAAGCCTGCATCATCCGCTGCGCCGCAGCGCCGCAAGAAGCGCCGCTCGCAGCACCTACCAGAACCGCCGCTCGCAGCGCCTACCAGAACCGCCTCCAGCTCGGCCGAGCTCGCCGGTTCCCTCCGCTTCGCCGGTCTCCCCTGCATCGCTTCCCGATGCTCAGCGTCCGCAGCTTGCCGACGCGTCATCGGAGGAAGTGGATCTCAGGCCCGCGTCGAAAGAAGGAGACGCGTGCTCTCTGCTTGCTTCGGGCAGTGAGGGTTGGGCGAGCTCCGTGGATCTCGCGCCCGCTGCTCAGAGGCCCAGCAGATGGGGGGATATTGATAAGGAGCTGATGCGTGTACTCTCGTTGGCCGCGGCGAGCCTCGGCCTCGAGTGGTCTGCACCAGCGCCCCCTTCACGTTCCCGGCTGGATGGTAGCTATCTTCCGGATGAGCGCTCTTCCTCAAGCTCAAAACACGCCCCTTTTCTTCCTGAGCTTCACGAAGAAGTGGCGAAGGCTTGGGACGCTCCATTCTCGGCGAGAATCCGCTCATCTGTTTCGTCAGCATTCTCCACACTGGACGGTGCTAAGAACAGAGGCTACCTGTCACTTCCGCCGGTGGAACAGGCTATAGCAGCGCACCTTTGCCCGCCCTCTGCTGGACGGCGGACTAAGGCGGCGTTGCCATCCAAAGCCTGCCGCATGACGTCATCGCTGCTCGCACGGATATTCTCTGCTGCTGGGCAGGCTGCGTCTGCGTTACACACCATGGCGACGCTACAGATTTTCCAGGGCGATCTTCTCCGCAAGCTGGATGAGATGGGACCTGAAGCGATCTGTCTCGCGGATCTGAGGAGTGCTTCGGATCTCTCCCTCCGCGCTACTAAGTCCGCTGCACAGGGCATGGGACGGGTTATGGCTTCCGCTACGGTGGCTGAGAGGCATTTGTGGCTGACGCTTTCTGACATCAAGGAGTCTGAGCGCGCTGCGTTTCTTGACGCTCCGCTAACTCCTGCCGGCCTCTTTGGATCTTCCGTCAACGAGATTGTGGAGAGATTCGCCGAGGACCAGAAAGCTTCTTGCCGAAGCGCTCCAGTTCTGCAGCTAGCCGCTCTAGACCGGCCCCACAGAGCTCTCAGTCACGCCCACCGCCTCCTGCTGCGCCATCACGACAGCGTCAGCAACGCAGCTCGGGACCCCGTTCTCGCTCTTCGAGCCGTCGCCCCGCGCCGCGGGAGCCGCGGCAGAGGATTGCGGTGAAGCCAGAAGCCCCGAAAGCATCCTAGCACTGCTGGGAAAGCGCCGGTGTTCAAGTTCCGCTGCGGCCGAGCTCTCACCCAAGCGCGCCGCTATTGCAGTTCCAAGAGTTGTGACTGCCTCAGTGTCTTCTGCAATGCGCAAGCCTGCACGAGTGCCCGCTTGCCTGCACACAAAAGCTGTTATCACGGCTACCCAGATGTTTCACAAAAAGAGTGTTTTTTCTGGTGTTCCGGCCACGGCCGATGGTGCTATAGATGTTGTGACGATGCCCACTCCTCAGTGCCCATCTCCACATGTAAGCACAGCCCTACACACAGGGCCTGCGCCCATAATGTCGACTCAAGTCGGTTGCGCACACTACATAGTAAACGTGCCCACCCCTCAGTGCCCACAATTACTATGTCACACGCGTCATGTGGTTTCTGTAAAAACGAAACCCGTGCACGCTCGTCCGGCCACGGCCGATGGTGCTTTAAGTGCAGTGACGATGCCCACTACCCAGTGCCCATCCCCGCATGTAAGCACAGCCCTGCACACAGGGCTAGCGCACATAAGATCGACACAGATCGGTCGAGCGCGCCCACTTCCCAGTGCCCACATACACTATGTCACTTACGGCGCGGGGCTTCTGTAAAAACGAGGCCCGTGCACGTACATTCTGCACAGGCAGACGGTGAGTTGAAAGTGGTAAAAGTGCACACATGCAGCCCACGGTTACTCGCAGATATATCGAGTCCCACGGGACCCGCTCAGCCTCCCTCCAGTCGGTTAAGCGCCGGAACGAGGTCGAGAATGAGCGATCTGCCCGCTGTGATCAGCGCGCTCCCCGCCTCAGATGCGCAGCACACTCGAGCGCCGCCGTTGCCCAGTCAACAGAGCGCGTGTCGCATCCAGCCCTTAGCCATTCATGCAGATGCATGGTCAGCGCTTCCAGGGGTTTCGGATTGGGTGCTAGGCATTATAAAGAGAGGCTACTCGCTACAGTTTTCTCGACGCCCACCGCGCTTTTCAGCGCGCGTCGAAACTACGGTCAAAACAGAAGTAGCACACATACTTCGGGCCGAAATATCAAAACTGTTGAGCAAAGGGGCTGTAGAGCCTGTGTCTCAAGCTCAAAGCGAGGGGGGCTGTACAGCAGATACTTTCTGGTGCCCAAGAGAGACGGGGGTCTCAGGCCCATACTGGATCTAAGACAGCTGAACAAGGCATTGATGAAACGCAGTTTCATCAACAGGGCCGTTTTACTCGATCACCTCGAGAAGCTCGGCCTCAGTGTCAATTGGGCGAAGAGTTCACTGAACCCCAGTCAGACGATCCTGTTTCTGGGTATAGTTCTGAACTCGTGTTCCATGACGGCGCGACTGTCACCACAGCGCACGATGGGCATTCAGCGCGCAGCGAGTTCTTTCCGCTGCGGCGCGACTGTGTCGCTCAAACACTGTCAAAAGATGCTGGGTCTCATGGCCTCAGCAGCTCCGGTTCTGCGGCTGGGCCTGCTCCGCATGCGCCCCCTGCAGTTCTGGCTGAAGGCTCGGGTGCCGCGCAGAGCGTGGGCGTCTGGCCGGCTGCATTTCAAGGTCGATCAGAGCTGTGTTGCGGCTCTAGCACCTTGGACAGCGAACGGCTGGTACCGATCAGGTGTAAGCCTGGGGACTTTCCCGAGTGTGAAAATGGTGTCGACGGACGCCTCCACTTCGGGATGGGGAGCGCTGCTCGAAGGCAGACCGTCCTTTGGCCTATGGTCAGAACGGGAAAAGCTCCATCATATCAACTGCCTGGAAATGCTGGCAGTGGAGAACGCGCTGACACGCTTTTGTCCCCATATCAAGGATCACCACGTCGTAGTCCGTTCGGACAACATGTCCGTGGTGTCCTACATAAATCGCCAGGGCGGTCTCGGGTCCCGAAACCTGTGCAGGCTGACGGAACGCCTCCTGATTTGGGCTCGACGCAACGTGCGCTCGCTGAGAGCAGTGCATGTGCCTGGACTGCAGAATCTGGGTCCAGACAGGCTGTCCAGAGGCAATGTCCCTACGGGCGAATGGTCTCTACACCCGCAAACAGTCCGGCTGTTGTGGGAGAGATTTGGCATGGCGGAGGTGGATCTCTTTGCGTCCCACGAAAACGCTCACTGCCCCGCGTTCTTTTCCAAGAACGAAAGCGCGCTGTCACGGAAATGGCCGTGCTGCCCGCTTTATGCGTTCCCTCCCGTCTCCCTCCTTCCGCAGGTGATAGAACGGGTGAGAAAAACGAGATGTTCAATACTGCTTGTGGAACCTCTTTGGAAGAACCAACCATGGTTCCCAGATTTGATGCAATTAGCAGATGTCGCCCCGTGGCCGGTACCGTTGAGGAGAGATCTCCTCTCGCAGGCCAAGGGCTCGATTTGGCACCCTCAAACAGAGTTGTGGTCCCTCCATGTATGGGCACTCAACGGTTACCCGCTGATCTCGCAGTGGGAGTGCTAAATACCATCACTCAGGCTAGAGCTCGGTCGACACGACGTCTGTATGCCTCGAAGTGGTCGGTGTTCTCCAGCTGGTGCACAGCTCGAGGTTATTCACCCCTTAGTTGTGAGGTGACGGAGGTCCTCTCCTTCCTACAGGAGCTGTTGGATAAGGGCAGAGCCCCATCCACGCTCAAAGTTTATGTGGCGGCCATCGCGGCGTTTTCTGAAACGGCGTCCGGTCAGTCAATAGGAAGGAACGATTTAGTCATCCGGTTCCTCAGAGGAGCTAGGAGGCTGAATCCTCCCAGACCTCCGTCAGTCCCTATGTGGGACCTTGCGGCGGTTTTGGAGGCCTTGAAGGGTCCCCCTTTTGAGCCTATCCAATCGGTTAGCCTTCAGCATCTGTCGTTCAAGACAGTATTCTTGTTGGCTCTCGCTTCTGTGAAGCGTGTGGGTGATTTGCACGCGCTCTCGGTGAACCAGTCGTGCTTGGAGTTTGGGCCCAATGACTCAAGGGTCATACTCAAACCTAGGCACGGTTATGTGCCGAAATCCCTCAACACACCGTTTCGGGCTCAGGTTATTGCCCTGTCTGCCCTGCCGGTGTCAGGGGAGGATGGAGACTCGAGTCTTCTTTGCCCTGTCAGGGTTTTAAGAGCTTATGTGTCTCGCTCTGCTGCCTTTCGGCAGACGGAGCAGCTATTTGTCTCGTTTTGTGGACGTTCCAAGGGAATGGCTGTTTCGAGACAGACTCTACCCAGATGGATAGTTGACGCCATAGCGTTAGCTTACGCTTCCAGGGGCCTTCAGTGCCCGTTGGGCGTCAGAGCACACTCCACAAGAGGCGTCGCCTCGTCGTGGGCGTGGTCTACTGGGATCTCCTTGCAGGATATATGTATGGTGGCGGGTTGGGCCTCGCCGTCTACATTTATCAGGTTCTATAACCTGGAGGTTCCCGCCTTGCAAGCAAGGCTGCTGTCGGTATAGAAGAATCAGGGCCCTGAGGGGAATTCTGAGTTCATGAGCGCTATGCGCTGCCGACTGTTATATGGGCAGTATTGCGTAAGACCCGCATTGCCACATTGGTCAGGCCTTGCCTCGGCTGTGTGATGTCATATTGCCGCATCTACGGATGCTGCTAGATATGGGACGGAGGGCTCTCACACTTTTCTGTCCCGGACTCTCTGTGAGTCCCTCAGGTGACTGTGCACTGTAAATCCTGGGCGTTGCTTCAGGTTTATTGGTGTGTGATCCCTGCGCGCACAGCATTTTACATCGGGTTCCCGTAGCGTCTTAGCTAAGACGCAGTACGAGAGAGCTCTCGTAAGAGAACGTACTCGGTTACTAAACGTAACCTCGGTTCTCTCTAGAAGAGCGAACGAGTACTGCGTTCTCTGCCGTGCGTACGATTCACTCTTTGTTCGCTTCGGCGATGAAATAAATCAGGTGAGTCAGCCTTTTCGAGCTCCTTTTATAGGTTAAGCCACACCCGTTTCGGCGGGAAGTGGCAAGAAGGGCGCGAAGCGCCCTTATTGGTCTGATGTTGCATCAGCCTGCGCTCGATAGGCTGTGCAGTTGCCGCAGAACAAGCCAATGAGCGAACGAGCTGTCTCGCCTATGGCTGTGTACTGCTGCAAATGCGCTTTACAAAAATACAAAATAAAGGATAATTTTTTGCTTCAGTATTTCGTGAAAAGAGACTTTTCCCGTAGCGTCTTAGCTAAGACGCAGTACTCGTTCGCTCTTCTAGAGAGAACCGAGGTTACGTTTAGTAACTGAGTACGTTTTTGCAATGCTGTAAGAGAGTTTTTAATGTGTTAGAAGTTATATGCACAAAAACATATGTTAGGACTTCAATGCTCAAGATTGTCAATTTACAGGTTTCTGAGACCAGTAATGTTGAAATAGTGCTTCTGTTCAAATGAAGTGAAATCTAGCCCAAATCTGCTCAAAAGCTTGTCTTTCTTTGAGAGAAAGCTGCTTCATTCAATATTCAGTGATTTAAGATTGTCAGTTTAGAGGTTTCTGATGTTGAAATAGTGCTTCTGTTCAAATGAAGTGAAATCTAGCCCAAATCTGCTCAAAAGCTTGTCTCTCTGTGAGAGAAAGCTGCTTCATTCAATATTCAGTGCAAATCTTGCCAAACTGAAAGATGCTTATGCCTTATGAAATACAATGTTTTTGCAATGCTGTAAGACAGTTTTTAATATGTTAGAAGTTATATGCACAAAACCTTATGTTAGGACTTCAACTCAAGATTGTCAGTTTACAGGTTTCTGAGACCAGTAATGTTGAAATAGTGCTTCTGTTCAAATGAAGTGAAATGTAGCCCAAATCTGCTCAAAAGCTTGTCTCTCTTTGAGAGAAAGCTGCTTCATTCAATATTCAGTGATTTAAGATTGTCAGTTTAGAGGTTTCTGATGTTGAAATAGTGCGTCTGTTCAAATGAAGTGAAATCTAGCCCAAATCTGCTCAAAAGCTTGTCTCTCTGTGAGATAGAGCTGCTTTGTTCAATGTTCAGTGCAAATCTTGCCAAACTGACAGATGCTTATGTCTTATGAAATAAAATGATTTCTGCAATGCAGTGAGACAGTTTTTAATGTGTTAGAAGTTATATGCACAAATACTTATGTTAGGACTTCAATGCTCAAGATTGTCAGTTTACAGGTTTCTGAGACCAGTTATGTTGAAATAGTGCTTCTGTTCAAATGAAGTGAAATCTAGCCCAAATCTGCTCAAAAGCTTGTCTCTCTATGAGAGAACGTTGCTTCATTCAATATTCAGTGCAAATCTTGCCAAACTGAAAGATGCTTATGTCTTATGAAATAAAATGATTTCTGCAATGCGGTGAGACAGTATTTAATGTGTTAGAAGTTATATGCACAAAAACATATGTTAGAACATCAATACTCAAGATTGTCAGTTTACAAGTTTCTGAGACCAGTTATGTTGAAATAGTGCTTCTGTTAGAATGAAGTGAAATCTAGCCCAAATCTGCTCAAAAGCTTGTTTCTCTATGAGAGAAAGCTGCTTTATTCAATATTCAGTGCAAATCTTGCCAAACTGAAAGATGCTTATGTCTTATGAAATAAAATGATTTCTGCAATGCTATGAGACAGTTTTTAATGTTTAAGAAGTTATATGCACAAAAACTTATGTTAGGACTTCAATGCTCAAGATTGTCAGTTTACAGGTTTCTGAGACCAGTAATGTTGAAATAGTGCTTCTGTTCAAATGAATTGAAATCTAGCCCAAATCTGCTCAAAAGCTTGTCTCTCTATGAGAGAAAGCTGCTTCATTCAACATTCAGTGCAAATCTTGCCAAACTGAAAGATGCCTATGCCTTATGAAATACAATGTTTTTGCAATGCTGTAAGACAGTTTTTAATGTGTTAGAAGTTATATGCACAAAAACTTTTGTTAGGACTTCAATGCTCAAGATTGTCAGTTTACAAGTTTCTGAGACCAGTTATGTTGAAATAGTGCTTCTGTTAGAATGAAGTGAAATCTAGCCCAAATCTGCTCAAAAGCTTGTTTCTCTATGAGAGAAAGCTGCTTTATTCAATATTCAGTGCAAATCTTGCCAAACTGAAAGATGCTTATGTCTTATGAAATAAAATGATTTCTGCAATGCTATGAGACAGTTTTTAATGTTTAAGAAGTTATATGCACAAAAACTTATGTTAGGACTTCAATGCTCAAGATTGTCAGTTTACAGGTTTCTGAGACCAGTAATGTTGAAATAGTGCTTCTGTTCAAATGAATTGAAATCTAGCCCAAATCTGCTCAAAAGCTTGTCTCTCTATGAGAGAAAGCTGCTTCATTCAACATTCAGTGCAAATCTTGCCAAACTGAAAGATGCCTATGCCTTATGAAATACAATGTTTTTGCAATGCTGTAAGACAGTTTTTAATGTGTTAGAAGTTATATGCACAAAAACTTTTGTTAGGACTTCAATGCTCAAGATTGTCAGTTTACAGGTTTCTGAGACCAGTAATGTTGAAATAGTGCTTCTGTTCAAATGAAGTGAATTCTAGCCCAAATCTGCTCAAAAGCTTGTCTCTCTATGAGAGAAAGCTGCTTCATTCAATATTCAGTGCAAATCTTGCCAAACTGAAAGATGCTTATGTCTTATGAAATAAAATGATTTCTGCAATGCGGTGAGCCAGTTTTTAATGTGTTAGAAGTTATATGCACAAAAACTTATGTTAGGACTTCAATACTCAAGATTGTCAGTTTACAAGTTTCTGAGACCAGTTATGTTGAAATAGTGCTTCTGTTCAAATGAAGTGAAATCTAGCCCAAATCTGCTCAAAGGCTTGTCCCTCTATGAGAGAAAGCTGCTTCATTCAACATTCAGTGCAAATCTTGCCAAACTGAAAGATGCTTATGTCTTATGAAATAAAATGATTTCTGCAATGCGGTGAGACATTTTTTAATGTGTTAGAAGTTATATGCACAAAAACTTATGTTAGGACTTCAATGCTCAAGATTGTCAGTTTACAGGCTTCTGAGGCCAGTTATGTTGAAATAGTGCTTCTGTTCAAATGAAGTGAAATCTAGCCCAAATCTGCTCAAAAGCTTGTCTCTCTGTGAGATAGAGCTGCTTCATTCAATGTTCAGTGCAAATCTTGCCAAACTGAAAGATGGTTATGTCTTATGAAATAAAATGATTTCTGCAATTTAGTGAGAAAGTTTTTAATGTGTTAGAAGTTATATGCACAAAAACATATGTTAGGACTTCAATGCTCAAGATTGTCAGTTTACAGGTTTCTGAGACCAGTAATGTTGAAATAGTGCTTCTGTTCAAATGAAGTGAAATCTAGCCCAAATCTGCTCAAAAGCTTGTCTCTCTATGAGAGAAAGCTGCTTTATTCAATTTTCAGTGCAAATCTTTCCAAACTGAAAGATGCTTATATCTTATGAAATAAAATGATTTCTGCAATTTAGTGAGACAGTTTTTAATGTGTTAGAAGTTATATGCACAAAAACTTATGTTACAGCTTCAGTGATCATGATTGTCAGTTTAGACCATCTGAGAGCACTAGAGTTTGGTTAGTGGTTCTGGTAAAAAGAAGCTAAAACAAGCCCACATATGCAATACAGCTTCTCTCTCAGTGAGAGAATGTAGCTTTTTACAATGTTAACTGCAAAACTTGCCAACATGAAAGAACTCTCTGACTAATGAACTAATGTGTTGTTTGCAATGCAGAAACACTGTTTTTAATGTGTTAGATGTTCTATGCACATAAACTTATGTTACAGCTTCAGTGCTCAGAATTGTCAGTTTAGACCATCTGAGAGCACTAATGTTTAGTTAGTGGATCTGGTGAAAAGAAGCTGAAACAAGCCCACATATGCAATACAGCTTCTCTCTCAGTGAGAGAAAGTAGCTTTTTCCAATGTTAACTGCAAAACTTGCCAACATGAAGGAACTCTCTGACTAATGAACTAATGTGTTTTTTGCAATGCAGAGACACCCTTTTTAATGTGTTAGATGTTCTATGCACATAAACTTATGTTACAGCTTCAGTGCTCATGATTGTCAGTTTAGACCATCTGAGAGCACTAGTGTTTAGTTAGTGGTTCTGGTAAAAAGACGCTAAAACAAGCCCACATATGCAATACAGCTTCTCTCTCAGTGAGAGAATGTAGCTTTGTACAATGTTAACTTTTAAATTTAATGTGTTAGGTGTTCTATGCACATAAACTTATGTTAAAGCTTCAGTGCTCAGAATTGTCAGTTTAGACCATCTGAGAGCACTAATGTTTAGTTAGTGGATCTGGTGAAAAGAAGCTGAAACAAGCCCACATATGCAATACAGCTTCTCTCTCAGTGAGAGAAAGTAGTTTTTCCAATGTTAACTGCAAAACTTGCCAACATGAAGGAACTCTCTGACTACTGAACTAATGTGGTTTTTGCAATGCAGAAACAGTGTTTTTAATGTGTTAGATGTTCTATGCACATAAACTTATGTTACAGCTTCAGTGCTCATGATTGTCAGTTTAGACCATCTGAGAGCACTAGTGTTTAGTTAGTGGTTCTGGTAAAAAGAAGCTAAAACAAGCCCACATATGCAATACAGCTTCTCTCTCAGTGAGAGAATGTAGCTTTGTACAATGTTAACTTTTAAATTTAATGTGTTAGATGTTCTATGCACATGAACTTATGTTAAAGCTTCAGTGCTCAGAATTGTCAGTTTAGACCATCTGAGAGCACTAATGTTTAGTTAGTGGATCTGGTGAAAAGAAGCTGAAACAAGCCCACATATGCAATACAGCTTCTCTGTCAGTGAGAGAAAGTAGCTTTTTCCAATGTTAACTGCAAAACTTGCCAACATGAAGGAACTCTCTGACTAATGAACAAATGTGTTTTTTGCAATGCAGAAACAATGTTTTTAATGTGTTAGATGTTCTATGCACATAAGCTTATGTTACAGCTTCAGTGCTCATGATTGTCAGTTTAGACCATCTGAAAGCACTAGAGCTTAGTTAGTGGTTCTGGTAAAAAGAAGCTAAAACAAGCCCACATATGCAATACAGCTTCTCTCTCAGTGAGAGAATGTAGCTTTTTACAATGTTAACTGCAAAACTTGCCAACATGAAAGAACTCTCTGACTAATGAACAAATGTGTTGTTTGCAATGCAGAAACACCGTTTTTAATGTGTTAGATGTTCTATGCACATAAACTTATGTTACAGCTTTAGTGCTCAGGATTGTCAGTTTAGACCATCTGAGAGCACTAATGTTTAGTTAGTGGATCTGGTGAAAAGAAGCGGAAACAAGCCCACATATGCAATACAGCTTCTCTCTCAGTGAGAGATTGTAGCTTTTTACAATGTTGCCAACATGAAAGATCTCTCTGACTAATGAACTGATGTGTTTTTTGCAATGCATAAACAATGTTTTTAATGTGTTAGATGTTCTATGCACATAAACTTATGTTACAGCTTCAGTGCTCATGATTGTCAGTTTAGAACATCTGAGAGCACTGGAGCTTAGTTAGTGGTTCTGGTAAAAAGAAGCTAAAACAAGTCCACATATGCAATACAGCTTCTCTCTCAGTGAGAGAATGTAGCTTTTTACAATGTTAACTGCAAAACTTGCCAATATGAAAGAACTCTCTGACTAATGAACAAATGTGTTGTTTGCAATGCAGAAACACCGTTTTTAATGTGTTAGATGTTCTATGCACATAAACTTATGTTACAGCTTCAGTGCTCATGATTGTCAGTTTAGACCATCTGAGAGCACTAATGTTTAGTTAGTGGATCTGGTGAAAAGAAGCTGAAACAAGCGCACATATGCAATACAGCTTCTTGCTCAGTGAGAGAATGTAGCTTTTTACAATGTTAACTGCAAATCTTGCCAACATGAAAGAACTCTCTGACGAATGAACTAATGTGTTTTTTGCAGTTCAGAAACACCCTTTTTGATGTGTTAGATGTTCTTTGCACATAAACTTATGTTACAGCTTCAGTGCTCATGATTGTCAGTTTAGAACATCTGAGAGCACTGGAGCTTAGTTAGTGGTTCTGGTAAAAAGAAGCTAAAACAAGCCCACATATGCAATACAGCTTCTCTCTCAGTGAGAGAATGTAGCTTTTTACAATGTTAACTGCAAAACTTGCCAACATGGAAGAACTCTCTGACTAATGAACTAATGTGTTTTTTGCAATGCAGAAACACAGTTTTTAATGTGTTAGATATTCTATGCACATAAACTTATGTTACAGCTTCAGTGCTCATGATTGTCAGTTTAGACCATCTGAGAGCACTAATGTTTAGTTAGTGGATCTGGTGAAAAGAAGCTGAAACAAGCCCACATATGCAATACAGCTTCTTGCTCAGTGAGAGAATGTAGCTTTTTACAATGTTAACTGCAAATCTTGCCAACATGAAAGAACTCTCTGACGAATAAACTAATGTGTTTTTTGCAGTTCAGAAACACCCTTTTTAATGTGTTAGATGTTCTATGCACATAAACTTATGTTACAGCTTCAGTGCTCATGATTGTCAGTTTAGACCATCTGAGAGCACTAATGTTTAGTTAGTGGATCTGGTGAAAAGAAGCTGAAACAAGCCCACATATGCAATACAGCTTCTCTCTCAGTGAGAGAAAGTAGTTTTTCTAATGTTAACTGCAAAACTTGCCAACATAAAGGAACTCTCTGACTAATGAACTAATGTGTTTTTTGCAATGCAGAAACAATGTTTTTAATGTGTTAGATGTTCTATGCACATAAACTTATGTTACAGCTTCAGTGCTCATGATTGTCAGTTTAGAACATCTGAGAGCACTAATGTTTAGAGTGGTTCTGGTAAAAAGAAGCTAAAACAAGCCCACATATGCAATACAGCTTCTCTCTCAGTGAGAGAATGTAGCTTTTTACAATGTTAACTGCAAAACTTGCCAACATGAAAGATCTCTCTGACTAATGAACTAATGTGTTTTTTTGCAATGCAAAAAAAAATGTTTTTAATGTGTTAGTTGTTCTATGCACATAAACTTATGTTACAGCTTCAGTGCTCAGAATTGTCAGTTTAGACCATCTGAGAGCACTAATGTTTAGTTAGTGGATCTGGTGAAAAGAAGCTGAAACAAGCCCACATATGCAATACAGCTTCTCTCTCAGTGAGAGAAAGTAGCTTTTTCCAATGTTAACTGCAAAACTTGCCAACATGAAGGAACTCTCTGACTAATGAACTAATGTGTTTTTTGCAATGCAGAAACACCCTTTTTAATGTGTTAGATGTTCTATGCACATAAACTTATGTTACAGCTTCAGTGCTCATGATTGTCAGTTTAGACCATCTGAGGGCTCTAATGTTTAGTTAGTGGATATGGTGAAAAGAAGCTGAAACAAGCCCACATATGCAATACAGCTTCTCTCTCAGTGAGAGAATGTAGCTTTGTACAATGTTAACTTTTAAATTTAACGTGTTAGGTGTTCTATGCACATAAACTTGTGTTACAGCTTCAGTGCTCATGATTGTCAGTTTAGACCATCTGAAAGCACTAGAGCTTAGTTAGTGGTTCTGGTAAAAAGAAGCTAAAACAAGCCCACATATGCAATACAGCTTCTCTCTCAGTGAGAGAATGTAGCTTTTTACAATGTTAACTGCAAAACTTGCCAACATGGAAGAACTCTCTGACTAATGAACTAATGTGTTTTTTGCAATGCAGAAATACAGTTTTTAATGTGTTAGATATTCTATGCACATAAACTTATGTTACAGCTTCAGTGCTCATGATTGTCAGTTTAGACCATCTGAGAGCACTAATGTTTAGTTAGTGGATCTGGTGAAAAGAAGCTGAAACAAGCGCACATATGCAATACAGCTTCTTGCTCAGTGAGAGAATGTAGCTTTTTACAATGTTAACTGCAAATCTTGCCAACATGAAAGAACTCTCTGACGAATGAACTAATGTGTTTTTTGCAGTTCAGAAACACCCTTTTTGATGTGTTAGATGTTCTATGCACATAAACTTATGTTACAGCTTCAGTGCTCATGATTGTCAGTTTAGAACATCTGAGAGCACTGGAGCTTAGTTAGTGGTTCTGGTAAAAAGAAGCTAAAACAAGCCCACATATGCAATACAGCTTCTCTCTCAGTGAGAGAATGTAGCTTTTTACAATGTTAACTGCAAAACTTGCCAACATGGAAGAACTCTCTGACTAATGAACTAATGTGTTTTTTGCAATGCAGAAACACAGTTTTTAATGTGTTAGATATTCTATGCACATAAACTTATGTTACAGCTTCAGTGCTCATGATTGTCAGTTTAGACCATCTGAGAGCACTAATGTTTAGTTAGTGGATCTGGTGAAAAGAAGCTGAAACAAGCCCACATATGCAATACAGCTTCTTGCTCAGTGAGAGAATGTAGCTTTTTACAATGTTAACTGCAAATCTTGCCAACATGAAAGAACTCTCTGACGAATAAACTAATGTGTTTTTTGCAGTTCAGAAACACCCTTTTTAATGTGTTAGATGTTCTATGCACATAAACTTATGTTACAGCTTCAGTGCTCATGATTGTCAGTTTAGACCATCTGAGAGCACTAATGTTTAGTTAGTGGATCTGGTGAAAAGAAGCTGAAACAAGCCCACATATGCAATACAGCTTCTCTCTCAGTGAGAGAAAGTAGTTTTTCTAATGTTAACTGCAAAACTTGCCAACATGAAGGAACTCTCTGACTAATGAACTAATGTGTTTTTGCGATGCAGAAACAATATTTTTAATGTGTTAGATGTTCTATGCACATAAACTTATGTTACAGCTTCAGTGCTCATGATTGTCAGTTTAGAACATCTGAGAGCACTAATGTTTAGAGTGGTTCTGGTAAAAAGAAGCTAAAACAAGCCCACATATGCAATACAGCTTCTCTCTCAGTGAGAGAATGTAGCTTTTTACAATGTTAACTGCAAAACTTGCCAACATGAAAGATCTCTCTGACTAATGAACTAATGTGTTTTTTTTGCAATGCAAAAAAAAATGTTTTTAATGTGTTAGTTGTTCTATGCACATAAACTTATGTTACAGCTTCAGTGCTCAGAATTGTCAGTTTAGACCATCTGAGAGCACTAATGTTTAGTTAGTGGATCTGGTGAAAAGAAGCTGAAACAAGCCCACATATGCAATACAGCTTCTCTCTCAGTGAGAGAAAGTAGCTTTTTCCAATGTTAACTGCAAAACTTGCCAACATGAAGGAACTCTCTGACTAATGAACTAATGTGTTTTTTGCAATGCAGAAACACCCTTTTTAATGTGTTAGATGTTCTATGCACATAAACTTATGTTACAGCTTCAGTGCTCATGATTGTCAGTTTAGACCATCTGAGGGCTCTAATGTTTAGTTAGTGGATATGGTGAAAAGAAGCTGAAACAAGCCCACATATGCAATACAGCTTCTCTCTCAGTGAGAGAATGTAGCTTTGTACAATGTTAACTTTTAAATTTAACGTGTTAGGTGTTCTATGCACATAAACTTATGTTACAGCTTCAGTGCTCATGATTGTCAGTTTAGACCATCTGAAAGCACTAGAGCTTAGTTAGTGGTTCTGGTAAAAAGAAGCTAAAACAAGCCCACATATGCAATACAGCTTCTCTCTCAGTGAGAGAATGTAGCTTTTTACAATGTTAACTGCAAAACTTGCCAACATGAAAGAACTCTCTGACTAATGAACAAATGTGTTGTTTGCAATGCAGAAACACCATTTTTAATGTGTTAGATGTTCTATGCACATAAACTTATGTTACAGCTTCAGTGCTCAGGATTGTCAGTTTAGACCATCTGAGAGCACTAATGTTTAGTTAGTGGATCTGGTGAAAAGAAGCGGAAACAAGCCCACATATGCAATACAGCTTCTCTCTCAGTGAGAGATTGTAGCTTTTTACAATTTTAACTGCAAAACTTGCCAACATGAAATATCTCTCTGACTAATGAACTAATGTGTTTTTTGCAATGCAGAAACAATGTTTTTAATGTGTTAGATGTTCTATGCACATAAACTTATGTTACAGCTTTAGTGCTCAGGATTGTCAGTTTAGACCATCTGAGAGCTCTAATGTTTAGTTAGTGGATATGGTGAAAAGAAGCTGAAACAAGCCCACATATGCAATACAGCTTCTCTCTCAGTGAGAGAATGTAGCTTTTTACAATGTTAACTGCAAATCTTGCCAACATGAAAGAACTCTCTGACGAATTAACTAATGTGTTTTTTGCAGTTCAGAAACACCCTTTTTAATGTGTTAGATATTCTATGCACATAAACTTATGTTACAGCTTCAGTGCTCATGATTGTCAGTATAGACCATCTGAGAGCACTAATGTTTAGTTAGTGGATCTGGTGAAAAGAAGCTGAAACAAGCCCACATATGCAATACAGCTTCTCTCTCAGTGAGAGAAAGTAGTTTTTCCAATGTTAACTGCAAATCTTGCCAACATGAAGGAACTCTCTGACTAATGAACTGATGTGTTTTTTGCAATGCAGAAACAATGTTTTTAATGTGTTAGATGTTCTATGCACATAAACTTATGTTACAGCTTCAGTGCTCATGATTGTCAGTTTAGAACATCTGAGAGCACTGGAGCTTAGTTAGTGGTTCTGGTAAAAAGAAGCTAAAACAAGCCCACATATGCAATACAGCTTCTCTCTCAGTGAGAGAATGTAGCTTTTTACAATGTTAACTGCAAAACTTGCCAACATGAAAGATCTCTCTGACTAATGAACAAATGTGTTGTTTGCAATGCAGAAACACTGTTTTTAATGTGTTAGATGTTCTATGCACATAAACTTATGTTACAGCTTCAGTGCTCAGGATTGTCAGTTTAGACCATCTGAGAGCACTAATGTTTAGTTAGTGGATCTGGTGAAAAGAAGCGGAAACAAGCCCACATATGCAATACAGCTTCTCTCTCAGTGAGAGATTGTAGCTTTTTACAATGTTAACTGCAAAACTTGCCAACATGAAAGATCTCTCTGACTAATGAACTAATGTGTTTTTTGCAATGCAGAAACAATGTTTTTAATGTGTTAGATGTTCTATGCACATAAACTTATGTTACAGCTTTAGTGCTCAGCATTGTCAGTTTAGACCGTCTGAGAGCTCTAATGTTTAGTTAGTGGATATGGTGAAAAGAAGCTGAAACAAGCCCACATATGCAATACAGCTTCTCTCTCATTGAGAGAATGTAGCTTTTTACAATGTTAACTGCAAAACTTGCCAACATGGAAGAACTCTCTGACTAATGAACTAATGTGTTTTTTGCAATGCAGAAATACAGTTTTTAATGTGTTAGATATTCTATGCACATAAACTTATGTTACAGCTTCAGTGCTCATGATTGTCAGTTTAGACCATCTGAGAGCACTAATGTTTAGTTAGTGGATCTGGTGAAAAGAAGCTGAAACAAGCCCACATATGCAATACAGCTTCTTGCTCAGTGAGAGAATGTAGCTTTTTACAATGTTAACTGCAAATCTTGCCAACATGAAAGAACTCTCTGACGAATGAACTAATGTGTTTTTTGCAGTTCAGAAACACCCTTTTTGATGTGTTAGATGTTCTATGCACATAAACTTATGTTACAGCTTCAGTGCTCATGATTGTCAGTTTAGACCATCTGAGAGCACTAATGTTTAGTTAGTGGATCTGGTGAAAAGAAGCTGAAACAAGCCCACATATGCAATACAGCTTCTCTCTCAGTGAGAGAAAGTAGTTTTTACAATGTTAACTGCAAAACTTGCCAACATGAAGGAACTCTCTGACTAATGAACTAATGTGTTTTTTGCAATGCAGAAACAATGTTTTTAATGTGTTAGATGTTCTATGCACATAAACTTATGTTACAGCTTCAGTGCTCATGATTGTCAGTTTAGAACATCTGAGAGCACTGGAGCTTAGTTAGTGGTTCTGGTAAAAAGAAGCTAAAACAAGCCCACATATGCAATACAGCTTCTCTCTCAGTGAGAGAATGTAGCTTTTTACAATGTTAACTGCAAAACTTGCCAACATGGAAGAACTCTCTGACTAATGAACTAATGTGTTTTTTGCAGTTCAGAAACACCCTTTTTAATGTGTTAGATGTTCTATGCACATAAACTTATGTTACAGCTTCAGTGCTCATGATTGTCAGTTTAGACCATCTGAGAGCACTAATGTTTAGTTAGTGGATCTGGTGAAAAGAAGCTGAAACAAGCCCACATATGCAATACAGCTTCTTGCTCAGTGTGAGAATGTAGCTTTTTACAATGTTAACTGCAAAACTTGCCAACATGAAGGAACTCTCTGACTAATGAACTAATATGGTTTTTGCAATGCAGAAACAGTGTTTTTAATGTGTTAGATGTTCTATGCACATAAACTTATGTTACAGCTTCAGTGCTCATGATTGTCAGTTTAGACCATCTGAGAGCACTAGTGTTTAGTTAGTGGTTCTGGTAAAAAGAAGCTAAAACAAGCCCACATATGCAATACAGCTTCTCTCTCAGTGAGAGAATGTAGCTTTGTACAATGTTAACTTTTAAATTTAATGTGTTAGATGTTCTATGCACATAAACTTATGTTAAAGCTTCAGTGCTCAGAATTGTCAGTTTAGACCATCTGAGAGCACTAATGTTTAGTTAGTGGATCTGGTGAAAAGAAGCTGAAACAAGCCCACATATGCAATACAGCTTCTCTGTCAGTGAGAGAAAGTAGCTTTTTCCAATGTTAACTGCAAAACTTGCCAACATGAAGGAACTCTCTGACTAATGAACAAATGTGTTTTTTGCAATGCAGAAACAATGTTTTTAATGTGTTAGATGTTCTATGCACATAAGCTTATGCTACAGCTTCAGTGCTCATGATTGTCAGTTTAGACCATCTGAGAGCACTAATGTTTAGTTAGTGGTTCTGGTAAAAAGAAGCTGAAACAAGCCCACATATGCAATACAGCTTCTCTCTCAGTGAGAGAATGTAGCTTTTTACAATGCTAACTGCAAAACTTGCCAACATGAAAGATCTCTCTGACTAATGAACTGATGTGTTTTTTGCAATGCAAAAAACAATGTTTTTAATGTGTTAGATGTTCTATGCACATAAACTTATGTTACAGCTTCAGTGCTCATGATTGTCAGTTTAGACCATCTGAAAGCACTAGAGCTTAGTTAGTGGTTCTGGTAAAAAGAAGCTAAAACAAGCCCAAATATGCAATACAGCTTCTCTCTCAGTGAGAGAATGTAGCTTTTTACAATGTTAACTGCAAAACTTGCCAACATGAAAGAACTCTCTGACTAATGAACAAATGTGTTGTTTGCAATGCAGAAACACCATTTTTAATGTGTTAGATGTTCTATGTACATAAACTTATGTTACAGCTTCAGTGCTCAGGATTGTCAGTTTAGACCATCTGAGAGCACTAATGTTTAGTTAGTGGATCTGGTGAAAAGAAGCGGAAACAAGCCCACATATGCAATACAGCTTCTCTCTCAGTGAGAGATTGTAGCTTTTTACAATGTTAACTGCAAAACTTGCCAACATGAAATATCTCTCTGACTAATGAACTAATGTGTTTTTTGCAATGCAGAAACAATGTTTTTAATGTGTTAGATGTTCTATGCACATAAACTTATGTTACAGCTTTAGTGCTCACGATTGTCAGTTTAGACCATCTGAGAGCTCTAATGTTTAGTTAGTGGATATGGTGAAAAGAAGCTGAAACAAGCCCACATATGCAATACAGCTTCTCTCTCAGTGAGAGAATGTAGCTTTTTACAATGTTAACTGCAAATCTTGCCAACATGGAGGAACTCTCTGACTAATGAACTAATGTGTTTTTTGCAATGCAGAAACACAGTTTTTAATGTGTTAGATGTTCTATGCACATAAACTTATGTTACAGCTTCAGTGCTCATGATTGTCAGTTTAGACCATCTGAAAGCACTAGAGCTTAGTTAGTGGTTCTGGTAAAAAGAAGCTAAAACAAGCCCACGTATGCAATACAGCTTCTCTCTCAGTGAGAGAATGTAGCTTTTTACAATGTTAACTGCAAAACTTGCCAACATGAAAGAACTCTCTGACTAATGAACAAATGTGTTGTTTGCAATGCAGAAACACCATTTTTAATGTGTTAGATGTTCTATGCACATAAACTTATGTTACAGCTTCAGTGCTCAGGATTGTCAGTTTAGACCATCTGAGAGCACTAATGTTTAGTTAGTGGATCTGGTGAAAAGAAGCGGAAACAAGCCCACATATGCAATACAGCTTCTCTCTCAGTGAGAGATTGTAGCTTTTTACAATGTTAACTGCAAAACTTGCCAACATGAAATATCTCTCTGACTAATGAACTAATGTGTTTTTTGCAATGCAGAAACAATGTTTTTAATGTGTTAGATGTTCTATGCACATAAACTTATGTTACAGCTTTAGTGCTCAGGATTGTCAGTTTAGACCATCTGAGAGCTCTAATGTTTAGTTAGTGGATATGGTGAAAAGAAGCTGAAACAAGCCCACATATGCAATACAGCTTCTCTCTCAGTGAGAGAATGTAGCTTTTTACAATGTTAACTGCAAATCTTGCCAACATGAAAGAACTCTCTGACGAATGAACTAATGTGTTTTTTGCAGTTCAGAAACACCCTTTTTAATGTGTTAGATATTCTATGCACATAAACTTATGTTACAGCTTCAGTGCTCATGATTGTCAGTTTAGACCATCTGAGAGCACTAATGTTTAGTTAGTGGATCTGGTGAAAAGAAGCTGAAACAAGCCCACATATGCAATACAGCTTCTCTCTCAGTGAGAGAAAGTAGTTTTTCCAATGTTAACTGCAAAACTTGCCAACATGAAGGAACTCTCTGACTAATGAATTGATGTGTTTTTTGCAATGCAGAAACAATGTTTTTAATGTGTTAGATGTTCTATGCACATAAACTTATGTTACAGCTTCAGTGCTCATGATTGTCAGTTTAGAACATCTGAGAGCACTGGAGCTTAGTTAGTGGTTCTGGTAAAAAGAAGCTAAAACAAGCCCACATATGCAATACAGCTTCTCTCTCAGTGAGAGAATGTAGCTTTTTACAATGTTAACTGCAAAACTTGCCAACATGAAAGAACTCTCTGACTAATGAACAAATGTGTTGTTTGCAATGCAGAAACACCGTTTTTAATGTGTTAGATGTTCTATGCACATAAACTTATGTTAGAGCTTCAGTGCTCAGGATTGTCAGTTTAGAACATCTGAGAGCACTAATGTTTAGTTAGTGGATCTGGTGAAAAGCAGCGGAAACAAGCCCACATATGCAATACAGCTTCTCTCTCAGTGAGAGATTGTAGCTTTTTACAATGTTAACTGCAAAACTTGCCAACATGAAAGATCTCTCTGACTAATGAACTAATGTGTTTTTTGCAATGCAGAAACAATGTTTTTAATGTGTTAGATGTTCTATGCACATAAACTTATGTTACAGCTTTAGTGCTCAGGATTGTCAGTTTAGACCATCTGAGAGCTCTAATGTTTAGTTAGTGGATATGGTGAAAAGAAGCTGAAACAAGCCCACATATGCAATACAGCTTCTCTCTCATTGAGAGAATGTAGCTTTTTACAATGTTAACTGCAAAACTTGCCAACATGGAAGAACTCTCTGACTAATGAACTAATGTGTTTTTTGCAATGCAGAAACACAATTTTTAATGTGTTAGATATTCTATGCACATAAACTTAGGTTACAGCTTCAGTGCTCATGATTGTCAGTTTAGACCATCTGAGAGCACTAATGTTTAGTTAGTGGATCTGGTGAAAAGAAGCTGAAACAAGCCCACATATGCAATACAGCTTCTTGCTCAGTGAGAGAATGTAGCTTTTTACAATGTTAACTGCAAATCTTGCCAACATGAAAGAACTCTCTGACGAATGAACTAATGTGTTTTTTGCAGTTCAGAAACACCCTTTTTAATGTGTTAGATGTTCTATGCACATAAACTTATGTTACAGCTTCAGTGCTCATGATTGTCAGTTTAGACCATCTGAGAGCACTAATGTTAAGTTAGTGGATCTGGTGAAAAGAAGCTGAAACAAGCCCAAATACAATACAAATTCTCTCTCAGTGAGAGAAAAAAGTTTTTCCAATGTTAACTGCAAAACTTGCCAACATGAAGGAACTCTCTGACTACTGAACTAATGTGTTTTTTGCAATGCAGAAACAATGTTTTTAATGTGTTAGATGTTCTATGCACATAAACTTATGTTACAGCTTCAGTGCTCATGATTGTCAGTTTAGAACATCTGAGAGCACTGGAGCTTAGTTAGTGGTTCTGGTAAAAAGAAGCTAAAACAAGCCCACATATGCAATACAGCTTCCCTCTCAGTGAGAGAATGTAGCTTTGTACAATGTTAACTTTTACATTTAATGTGTTAGGTGTTCTATGCACATAAACTTATGTTAAAGCTTCAGTGCTCAGAATTGTCAGTTTAGACCATCTGAGAGCACTAATGTTTAGTTAGTGGATCTGGTGAAAAGAAGCGGAAACAAGCCCACATATGCAATACAGCTTCTCTCTCAGTGAGAGATTGTAGCTTTTTACAATGTTAACTGCAAAACTTGCCAACATGAAAGATCTCTCTGACTAATGAACTGATGTGTTTTTTGCAATGCAGAAACAATGTTTTTAATGTGTTAGATGTTCTATGCACATAAACTTATGTTACAGCTTTAGTGCTCAGGATTGTCAGTTTAGACCATCTGAGAGCTCTAATGTTTAGTTAGTGGATATGGTGAAAAGAAGCTGAAACAAGCCCACATATGCAATACAGCTTCTCTCTCAGTGAGAGAATGTAGCTTTTTACAATGTTAACTGCAAATCTTGCCAACATGAATGAACTCTCTGACGAATGAACTAATGTGTTTTTTGCAGTTCAGAAACACCATTTTTAATGTGTTAGATGTTCTATGCACATAAACTTATGTTACAGCTTCAGTGCTCATGATTGTCAGTTTAGACCATCTGAGAGCACTAATGTTTAGTTAGTGGATCTGGTGAAAAGAAGCTGAAACAAGCCCACATATGCAATACAGCTTCTCTCTCAGTGAGAGAAAGTAGTTTTTCCAATGTTAACTGCAAAACTTGCCAACATGAAGGAACTCTCTGTCTAATGAACTGATGTGTTTTTTGCAATGCATAAACAATGTTTTTAATGTGTTAGATGTTCTATGCACATAAACTTATGTTACAGCTTCAGTGCTCATGATTGTCAGTTTAGAACATCTGAGAGCACTGGAGCTTAGTTAGTGGTTCTGGTAAAAAGAAGCTAAAACAAGTCCACATATGCAATACAGCTTCTCTCTCAGTGAGAGAATGTAGCTTTTTACAATGTTAACTGCAAAACTTGCCAATATGAAAGAACTCTCTGACTAATGAACAAATGTGTTGTTTGCAATGCAGAAACACCGTTTTTAATGTGTTAGATGTTCTATGCACATAAACTTATTTTACAGCTTCAGTGCTCAGGATTGTCAGTTTAGACCATCTGAGAGCACTAATGTTTAGTTAGTGGATCTGGTGAAAAGAAGCGGAAACAAGCCCACATATGCAATACAGCTTCTCTCTCAGTGAGAGATTGTAGCTTTTTACAATGTTAACTGCAAAACTTGCCAACATGAAAGATCTCTCTGACTAATGAACTAATGTGTTTTTTGCAATGCAGAAACAATGTTTTTAATGTGTTAGATGTTCTATGCACATAAACTTATGTTACAGCTTTAGTGCTCAGGATTGTCAGTTTAGACCATCTGAGAGCTCTAATGTTTAGTTAGTGGATATGGTGAAAAGAAGCTGAAACAAGCCCACATATGCAATACAGCTTCTCTCTCATTGAGAGAATGTAGCTTTTTACAATGTTAATTGCAAAACTTGCCAACATGGAAGAACTCTCTGACTAATGAACTAATGTGTTTTTTGCAATGCAGAAATACAGTTTTTAATGTGTTAGATATTCTATGCACATAAACTTATGTTACAGCTTCAGTGCTCATGATTGTCAGTTTAGACCATCTGAGAGCACTAATGTTTAGTTAGTGGATCTGGTGAAAAGAAGCTGAAACAAGCGCACATATGCAATACAGCTTCTTGCTCAGTGAGAGAATGTAGCTTTTTACAATGTTAACTGCAAATCTTGCCAACATGAAAGAACTCTCTGACGAATGAACTAATGTGTTTTTTGCAGTTCAGAAACACCCTTTTTGATGTGTTAGATGTTCTATGCACATAAACTTATGTTACAGCTTCAGTGCTCATGATTGTCAGTTTAGAACATCTGAGAGCACTGGAGCTTAGTTAGTGGTTCTGGTAAAAAGAAGCTAAAACAAGCCCACATATGCAATACAGCTTCTCTCTCAGTGAGAGAATGTAGCTTTTTACAATGTTAACTGCAAAACTTGCCAACATGGAAGAACTCTCTGACTAATGAACTAATGTGTTTTTTGCAATGCAGAAACACAGTTTTTAATGTGTTAGATATTCTATGCACATAAACTTATGTTACAGCTTCAGTGCTCATGATTGTCAGTTTAGACCATCTGAGAGCACTAATGTTTAGTTAGTGGATCTGGTGAAAAGAAGCTGAAACAAGCCCACATATGCAATACAGCTTCTTGCTCAGTGAGAGAATGTAGCTTTTTACAATGTTAACTGCAAATCTTGCCAACATGAAAGAACTCTCTGACGAATAAACTAATGTGTTTTTTGCAGTTCAGAAACACCCTTTTTAATGTGTTAGATGTTCTATGCACATAAACTTATGTTACAGCTTCAGTGCTCATGATTGTCAGTTTAGACCATCTGAGAGCACTAATGTTTAGTTAGTGGATCTGGTGAAAAGAAGCTGAAACAAGCCCACATATGCAATACAGCTTCTCTCTCAGTGAGAGAAAGTAGTTTTTCTAATGTTAACTGCAAAACTTGCCAACATGAAGGAACTCTCTGACTAATGAACTAATGTGTTTTTTGCAATGCAGAAACAATGTTTTTAATGTGTTAGATGTTCTATGCACATAAACTTATGTTACAGCTTCAGTGCTCATGATTGTCAGTTTAGAACATCTGAGAGCACTAATGTTTAGAGTGGTTCTGGTAAAAAGAAGCTAAAACAAGCCCACATATGCAATACAGCTTCTCTCTCAGTGAGAGAATGTAGCTTTTTACAATGTTAACTGCAAAACTTGCCAACATGAAAGATCTCTCTGACTAATGAACTAATGTGTTTTTTTGCAATGCAAAAAAAAATGTTTTTAATGTGTTAGTTGTTCTATGCACATAAACTTATGTTACAGCTTCAGTGCTCAGAATTGTCAGTTTAGACCATCTGAGAGCACTAATGTTTAGTTAGTGGATCTGGTGAAAAGAAGCTGAAACAAGCCCACATATGCAATACAGCTTCTCTCTCAGTGAGAGAAAGTAGCTTTTTCCAATGTTAACTGCAAAACTTGCCAACATGAAGGAACTCTCTGACTAATGAACTAATGTGTTTTTTGCAATGCAGAAACACCCTTTTTAATGTGTTAGATGTTCTATGCACATAAACTTATGTTACAGCTTCAGTGCTCATGATTGTCAGTTTAGACCATCTGAGGGCTCTAATGTTTAGTTAGTGGATATGGTGAAAAGAAGCTGAAACAAGCCCACATATGCAATACAGCTTCTCTCTCAGTGAGAGAATGTAGCTTGGTACAATGTTAACTTTTAAATTTAACGTGTTAGGTGTTCTATGCACATAAACTTATGTTACAGCTTCAGTGCTCATGATTGTCAGTTTAGACCATCTGAAAGCACTAGAGCTTAGTTAGTGGTTCTGGTAAAAAGAAGCTAAAACAAGCCCACATATGCAATACAGCTTCTCTCTCAGTGAGAGAATGTAGCTTTTTACAATGTTAACTGCAAAACTTGCCAACATGAAAGAACTCTCTGACTAATGAACTAATGTGTTTTTTGCAATGCAGAAACAATGTTTTTAATGTGTTAGATGTTCTATGCACATAAACTTATGTTACAGCTTTAGTGCTCAGGATTGTCAGTTTAGACCATCTGAGAGCTCTAATGTTTAGTTAGTGGATATGGTGAAAAGAAGCTGAAACAAGCCCACATATGCAATACAGCTTCTCTCTCAGTGAGAGAATGTAGCTTTTTACAATGTTAACTGCAAATCTTGCCAACATGAAAGAACTCTCTGACGAATTAACTAATGTGTTTTTTGCAGTTCAGAAACACCCTTTTTAATGTGTTAGATATTCTATGCACATAAACTTATGTTACAGCTTCAGTGCTCATGATTGTCAGTATAGACCATCTGAGAGCACTAATGTTTAGTTAGTGGATCTGGTGAAAAGAAGCTGAAACAAGCCCACATATGCAATACAGCTTCTCTCTCAGTGAGAGAAAGTAGTTTTTCCAATGTTAACTGCAAATCTTGCCAACATGAAGGAACTCTCTGACTAATGAACTGATGTGTTTTTTGCAATGCAGAAACAATGTTTTTAATGTGTTAGATGTTCTATGCACATAAACTTATGTTACAGCTTCAGTGCTCATGATTGTCAGTTTAGAACATCTGAGAGCACTGGAGCTTAGTTAGTGGTTCTGGTAAAAAGAAGCTAAAACAAGCCCACATATGCAATACAGCTTCTCTCTCAGTGAGAGAATGTAGCTTTTTACAATGTTAACTGCAAAACTTGCCAACATGAAAGGACTCTCTGACTAATGAACAAATGTGTTGTTTGCAATGCAGAAACACTGTTTTTAATGTGTTAGATGTTCTATGCACATAAACTTATGTTACAGCTTCAGTGCTCAGGATTGTCAGTTTAGACCATCTGAGAGCACTAATGTTTAGTTAGTGGATCTGGTGAAAAGAAGCGGAAACAAGCCCACATATGCAATACAGCTTCTCTCTCAGTGAGAGATTGTAGCTTTTTACAATGTTAACTGCAAAACTTGCCAACATGAAAGATCTCTCTGACTAATGAACTAATGTGTTTTTTGCAATGCAGAAACAATGTTTTTAATGTGTTAGATGTTCTATGCACATAAACTTATGTTACAGCTTTAGTGCTCAGGATTGTCAGTTTAGACCATCTGAGAGCTCTAATGTTTAGTTAGGATATGGTGAAAAGAAGCTGAAACAAGCCCACATATGCAATACAGCTTCTCTCTCATTGAGAGAATGTAGCTTTTTACAATGTTAACTGCAAAACTTGCCAACATGGAAGAACTCTCTGACTAATGAACTAATGTGTTTTTTGCAATGCAGAAATACAGTTTTTAATGTGTTAGATATTCTATGCACATAAACTTATGTTACAGCTTCAGTGCTCATGATTGTCAGTTTAGACCATCTGAGAGCACTAATGTTTAGTTAGTGGATCTGGTGAAAAGAAGCTGAAACAAGCCCACATATGCAATACAGCTTCTTGCTCAGTGAGAGAATGTAGCTTTTTACAATGTTAACTGCAAATCTTGCCAACATGAAAGAACTCTCTGACGAATGAACTAATGTGTTTTTTGCAGTTCAGAAACACCCTTTTTGATGTGTTAGATGTTCTATGCACATGAACTTATGTTACAGCTTCAGTGCTCATGATTGTCAGTTTAGACCATCTGAGAGCACTAATGTTTAGTTAGTGGATCTGGTGAAAAGAAGCTGAAACAAGCCCACATATGCAATACAGCTACTCTCTCAGTGAGAGAAAGTAGTTTTTCCAATGTTAACTGCAAAACTTGCCAACATGAAGGAACTCTCTGACTAATGAACTAATGTGTTTTTTGCAATGCAGAAACAATGTTTTTAATGTGTTAGATGTTCTATGCACATAAACTTATGTTACAGCTTCAGTGCTCATGATTGTCAGTTTAGAACATCTGAGAGCACTGGAGCTTAGTTAGTGGTTCTGGTAAAAAGAAGCTAAAACAAGCCCACATATGCAATACAGCTTCTCTCTCAGTGAGAGAATGTAGCTTTTTACAATGTTAACTGCAAATCTTGCCAACATGAAAGAACTCTCTGACGAATAAACTAATGTGTTTTTTGCAGTTCAGAAACACCCTTTTTAATGTGTTAGATGTTCTATGCACATAAACTTATGTTACAGCTTCAGTGCTCATGATTGTCAGTTTAGACCATCTGAGAGCACTAATGTTTAGTTAGTGGATCTGGTGAAAAGAAGCTGAAACAAGCCCACATATGCAATACAGCTTCTCTCTCAGTGAGAGAAAGTAGCTTTTTCCAATGTTAACTGCAAAACTTGCCAACATGAAGGAACTCTCTGACTAATGAACTAATGTGTTTTTTGCAATGCAGAAACACCCTTTTTAATGTGTTAGATGTTCTATGCACTTAAACTTATGTTACAGCTTCAGTGCTCATGATTGTCAGTTTAGACCATCTGAGAGCTCTAATGTTTAGTTAGTGGATATGGTGAAAAGAAGCTGAAACAAGCCCACATATGCAATACAGCTTCTCTCTGAGTGAGAGAATGTAGCTTTGTACAATGTTAACTTTTAAATTTAATGTGTTAGGTGTTCTATGCACATAAACTTATGTTAAAGCTTCAGTGCTCAGAATTGTCAGTTTAGACCATCTGAGAGCACTAATGTTTAGTTAGTGGATCTGGTGAAAAGAAGCTGAAACAAGCCCACATATGCAATACAGCTTCTCTCTCAGTGAGAGAAAGTAGTTTTTCCAATGTTAACTGCAAAACTTGCCAACATGAAGGAACTCTCTGACTAATGAACTAATGTGGTTTTTGCAATGCAGAAACAGTGTTTTTAATGTGTTAGATGTTCTATGCACATAAACTTATGTTACAGCTTCAGTGCTCATGATTGTCAGTTTAGACCATCTGAGAGCACTAGTGTTTAGTTAGTGGTTCTGGTAAAAAGAAGCTAAAACAAGCCCACATATGCAATACAGCTTCTCTCTCAGTGAGAGAATGTAGCTTTGTACAATGTTAACTTTTAAATTTAATGTGTTAGATGTTCTATGCACATAAACTTATGTTAAAGCTTCAGTGCTCAGAATTGTCAGTTTAGACCATCTGAGAGCACTAATGTTTAGTTAGTGGATCTGGTGAAAAGAAGCGGAAACAAGCCCACATATGCAATACAGCTTCTCTCTCAGTGAGAGATTGTAGCTTTTTACAATGTTAACTGCAAAACTTGCCAACATGAAAGATCTCTCTGACTAATGAACTAATGTGTTTTTTTGCAATGCAAAAAAAAAAATGTTTTTAATGTGTTAGTTGTTCTATGCACATAAACTTATGTTACAGCTTCAGTTCTCAGAATTGTCAGTTTAGACCATCTGAGAGCACTAATGTTTAGTTAGTGGATCTGGTGAAAAGAAGCTGAAACAAGCCCACATATGCAATACAGCTTCTCTCTCAGTGAGAGAAAGTAGCTTTTTCCAATGTTAACTGCAAAACTTGCCAACATGAAGGAACTCTCTGACTAATGAACTAATGTGTTTTTTGCAATGCAGAAACACCCTTTTTAATGTGTTAGATGTTCTATGCACATAAACTTATGTTACAGCTTCAGTGCTCATGATTGTCAGTTTAGACCATCTGAGAGCTCTAATGTTTAGTTAGTGGATATGGTGAAAAGAAGCTGAAACAAGCCCACATATGCAATACAGCTTCTCTCTCAGTGAGAGAATGTAGCTTTGTACAATGTTAACTTTTAAATTTAATGTGTTAGATGTTCTATGCACATAAACTTATGTTAAAGCTTCAGTGCTCAGAATTGTCAGTTTAGACCATCTGAGAGCACTAATGTTTAGTTAGTGGATCTGGTGAAAAGAAGCGGAAACAAGCCCACATATGCAATACAGCTTCTCTCTCAGTGAGAGAAAGTAGCTTTTTCCAATGTTAACTGCAAAACTTGCCAACATGAAGGAACTCTCTGACTAATGAACTAATGTGTTTTTTGCAATGCAGAAACACCCTTTTTAATGTGTTAGATGTTCTATGCACATAAACTTATGTTACAGCTTCAGTGCTCATGATTGTCAGTTTAGACCATCTGAGAGCTCTAATGTTTAGTTAGTGGATATGGTGAAAAGAAGCTGAAACAAGCCCACATATGCAATACAGCTTCTCTCTGAGTGAGAGAATGTGGCTTTGTACAATGTTAACTTTTAAATTTAATGTGTTAGGTGTTCTATGCACATAAACTTATGTTAAAGCTTCAGTGCTCAGAATTGTCAGTTTAGACCATCTGAGAGCACTAATGTTTAGTTAGTGGATCTGGTGAAAAGAAGCTGAAACAAGCCCACATATGCAATACAGCTTCTCTCTCAGTGAGAGAAAGTAGTTTTTCCAATGTTAACTGCAAAACTTGCCAACATGAAGGAACTCTCTGACTAATGAACTAATGTGGTTTTTGCAATGCAGAAACAGTGTTTATAATGTGTTAGATGTTCTATGCACATAAACTTATGTTACAGCTTCAGTGCTCATGATTGTCAGTTTAGACCATCTGAGAGCACTAGTGTTTAGTTAGTGGTTCTGGTAAAAAGAAGCTAAAACAAGCCCACATATGCAATACAGCTTCTCTCTCAGTGAGAGAATGTAGCTTTGTACAATGTTAACTTTTAAATTTAATGTGTTAGATGTTCTATACACATAAACTTATGTTAAAGCTTCAGTGCTCAGAATTGTCAGTTTAGACCATCTGAGAGCACTAATGTTTAGTTAGTGGATCTGGTGAAAAGAAGCGGAAACAAGCCCACATATGCAATACAGCTTCTCTCTCAGTGAGAGATTGTAGCTTTTTACAATGTTAACTGCAAAACTTGCCAACATGAAAGATCTCTCTGTCTAATGAACTAATATGTTTTTTGCAATGCAGAAACAATGTTTTTAATGTGTTAGATGTTCTATGCACATAAACTTATGTTACAGCTGTAGTGCTCAGGATTGTCAGTTTAGACCATCTGAGAGCTCTAATGTTTAGTTAGTGGATATGGTGAAAAGAAGCTGAAACAAGCCCACATATGCAATACAGCTTCTCTCTCAGTGAGAGAATGTAGCTTTTTACAATGTTAACTGCAAATCTTGCCAACATGAATGAACTCTCTGACGAATGAACTAAGGTGTTTTTTGCAGTTCAGAAACACCCTTTTTAATGTGTTAGATGTTCTATGCACATAAACTTATGTTACAGCTTCAGTGCTCATGATTGTCAGTTTAGACCATCTGAGAGCACTAATGTTTAGTTAGTGGATCTGGTGAAAAGAAGCTGAAACAAGCCCACATATGCAATACAGCTTCTCTCTCAGTGAGAGAAAGTAGTTTTTCCAATGTTAACTGCAAAACTTGCCAACATGAAGGAACTCTCTGACTAATGAACTGATGTGTTTTTTTGCAATGCATAAACAATGTTTTTAATGTGTTAGATGTTCTATGCACATAAACTTATGTTACAGCTTCAGTGCTCATGATTGTCAGTTTAGAACATCTGAGAGCACTGGAGCTTAGTTAGTGGTTCTGGTAAAAAGAAGCTAAAACAAGCCCACATATGCAATACAGCTTCTCTCTCAGTGAGAGAATGTAGCTTTTTACAATGTTAACTGCAAAACTTGCCAATATGAAAGAACTCTCTGACTAATGAACAAATGTGTTGTTTGCAATGCAGAAACACCGTTTTTAATGTGTTAGATGTTCTATGCACATAAACTTATGTTACAGCTTCAGTGCTCAGGATTGTCAGTTTAGACCATCTGAGAGCACTAATGTTTAGTTAGTGGATCTGGTGAAAAGAAGCTGAAACAAGCCCACATATGCAATACAGCTTCTCTCTCAGTGAGAGATTGTAGCTTTTTACAATGTTAACTGCAAAACTTGCCAACATGAAAGATCTCTCTGACTAATGAACTAATGTGTTTTTTGCAATGCAGAAACAATGTTTTTAATGTGTTAGATGTTCTATGCACATAAACTTATGTTACAGCTTTAGTGCTCAGGATTGTCAGTTTAGACCATCTGAGAGCTCTAATGTTTAGTTAGTGGATATGGTGAAAAGAAGCTGAAACAAGCCCACATATGCAATACAGCTTCTCTCTCATTCAGAGAATGTAGCTTTTTACAATGTTAACTGCAAAACTTGCCAACATGGAAGAACTCTCTGACTAATGAACTAATGTGTTTTTTGCAATGCTGAAATACAGTTTTTAATGTGTTAGATATTCTATGCACATAAACTTATGTTACAGCTTCAGTGCTCATGATTGTCAGTTTAGACCATCTGAGAGCACTAATGTTTAGTTAGTGGATCTGGTGAAAAGAAGCTGAAACAAGCCCACATATGCAATACAGCTTCTTGCTCAGTGAGAGAATGTAGCTTTTTACAATGTTAACTGCAAATCTTGCCAACATGAAAGAACTCTCTGACGAATGAACTAATGTGTTTTTTGCAGTTCAGAAACACCCTTTTTGATGTGTTAGATGTTCTATGCACATAAACTTATGTTACAGCTTCAGTGCTCATGATTGTCAGTTTAGACCATCTGAGAGCACTAATGTTTAGTTAGTGGATCTGGTGAAAAGAAGCTGAAACAAGCCCACATATGCAATACAGCTTCTCTCTCAGTGAGAGAAAGTAGTTTTTCCAATGTTAACTGCAAAACTTGCCAACATGAAGGAACTCTCTGACTAATGAACTAATGTGTTTTTTGCAATGCAGAAACAATGTTTTTAATGTGTTAGATGTTCTATGCACATAAACTTATGTTACAGCTTCAGTGCTCATGATTGTCAGTTTAGAACATCTGAGAGCACTGGAGCTTAGTTAGTGGTTCTGGTAAAAAGAAGCTAAAACAAGCCCACATATGCAATACAGCTTCTCTCTCAGTGAGAGAATGTAGCTTTTTACAATGTTAACTGCAAAACTTGCCAACATGGAAGAACTCTCTGACTAATGAACTAATGTGTTTTTTGCAATGCAGAAACACAGTTTTTAATGTGTTAGATATTCTATGCACATAAACTTATGTTACAGCTTCAGTGCTCATGATTGTCAGTTTAGACCATCTGAGAGCACTAATGTTTAGTTAGTGGATCTGGTGAAAATAAGCTGAAACAAGCCCACATATGCAATACAGCTTCTTGCTCAGTGAGAGAATGTAGCTTTTTACAATGTTAACTGCAAATCTTGCCAACATGAAAGAACTCTCTGACGAATAAACTAATGTGTTTTTTGCAGTTCAGAAACACCCTTTTTAATGTGTTAGATGTTCTATGCACATAAACTTATGTTACAGCTTCAGTGCTCATGATTGTCAGTTTAGACCATCTGAGAGCACTAATGTTTAGTTAGTGGATCTGGTGAAAAGAAGCTGAAACAAGCCCACATATGCAATACAGCTTCTCTCTCAGTGAGAGAAAGTAGTTTTTCCAATGTTAACTGCAAAACTTGCCAGCATGAAGGAACTCTCTGACTAATGAACTAATGTGTTTTTTGCAATGCAGAAACAATGTTTTTAATGTGTTAGATGTTCTATGCACATAAACTTATGTTACAGCTTCAGTGCTCATGATTGTCAGTTTAGAACATCTGAGAGCACTAATGTTTAGTTAGTGGATCTGGTGAAAAGAAGCTGAAACAAGCCCACATATGCAATACAGCTTCTCTCTCAGTGAGAGAAAGTAGCTTTTTCCAATGTTAACTGCAAAACTTGCCAACATGAAGGAACTCTCTGACTAATGAACTAATGTGTTTTTTGCAATGCAGAAACTCCCTTTTTAATGTGTTAGATGTTCTATGCACATAAACTTATGTTACACACTGAAAAAAGTGATTTTGGAGAGTGGTAAATATAATATGTGGAAACCATATAAAATGTACATGATTATAGCAGCCAGCCAACGAATTCTAAAGTAATGGGTAAATTCTACATATGCTACCCATTCGTCAACAGTAAGAACCATCACATAGAAAAATGCAGTAAAATATACCCCCAAACCGTGAGTTTTTTTGCTTTAAATTGCGCATGCGTCAGCCCGCGTTTTTGAGTGAGTGTGGGCGACGCTGGATCCTCTCTGGCTGCCATCGAACAGCAGAAGTGAAGGTAAGCTATTTACATAGGAGTGCTGTATATATATATATTTTAACTATGAGATATTACACTTCACGTGTATTCGGCTTTCGTTTGTTTAACATGCCATTACTTGAAATTAAAGTTTGAATCTGTCGCTGGCGTCACCATGGCCCGGGACACATCAAGCCACGTCGGACAACGTCGAACCGTCGGCCAGGCAACTTGGTTTATTGTGTTCCACGCGTCGGTTTGATGTGTTCAAATAAACAAATTGACCCCGACGAAAGCAGACGAGCCGTTGCTAGGATGAGAATGCGTTGACACGCAACGGCACGTCTGCTTTCGTCGCTGCTAACGTTAGTTCTTTGCCATTGGTTTGTTGTGTCCCGGGCTTTCACCGTCTGCACAACTGCCGGTAAGTTGAAATGCCGTCGTGGTGTGCTTTTTTACAAGATCAGTCAGCATGCATGACTGTGTCTGACCGCTGGTTTTAAGGTTAGAAACTAGTCAAAGCCAGCTTTTTCTAATATATTGAATGGGCGCAGGATTAAAAATAAAAACATAGTAACAGTTACCACTGTATCCCACGAGTGTGTGTGAAAACACCAACTGTTGCTGCACCTAAGTTTTTTTAAGGAATTGTGGGATCACGTGCAACATTTTAGAATTGATTTTATATTATATTTGTTATTGTTAGAATATCAGTGCTTAATAAATGTTTTCATAATTTTGTAATATGTTCTATGAAACACATTACATCTATGAAGCTAATTATATGAAGCATGAATATTAATATATGTAATTGCAATGCCTTTATTTAAGTCAGTACACAGTCTGTTATTTCTGCATGACTGACCCTTGTCAGACAGACAGACTGCCCAGATCAGAGGAGCACTGATAAACTACCATATTTCCCCAATTAATCACCGGTCTGCAAATAGCCACCTGGTTCTTTTAAACGTCTGGGTTATAATCCATTTTGCGTTTTAAACACCCACCCGAATAACCAAAGGGGGTGATTATTTGCATTATATTGAGGTAAACCCAAAATCATCTGTACAAAATCTAACCAAGGTACATGTCTGATAATTTGTTTTGTGTAATTTTTGTTTTTATTTCTGTTGCAGGCAGAGTCTGTGTATGTGGACACTCACTATTTGCCCTCTCTTCAGTTCCTCTTGTCTGTCCTCCACAAGCAGAGACTCACTGATAGACCACTGTTACCAGTTCTAGTGTTGACACATCCACCCACATCCCCACCACAAGTGTATCCTGTACAGGTATGCAAGATTTCCAAATAAAATAAATCACATTGTCCTTAAAGGTATAGTTACCTTAACTAAAGTCCTCAGTTATGGGAAAATGAACTGGAAATGTAAGTTGTGCAAATTCACAACATCAAAAAGATTGGACCTGATGAAACACAGCCGACTTATACATGAGCATTTAGGTCGAATCCACTCCATACCCTGCCTCTATGCAGATTGTCCTTGCACAGTCAAGACATGGGGTGCATTAAGGACACATTTGTCAAGGCATCATTCTCAGTCAACCCAGCCAGGAAACATCATTTCATTTACATGCATTGTCTGTAATTCATGCTCTTTTGACAATGAGAGGCATTTTTTTGAACATCTTGGTGGCCATCTAAAAAAGTTTGAAACTGTGACATGTGTTTTTGAGGGTTGTGATTACAAGACCAACAAATATACAACATTCCACAGCCACAAGAGTAGAAAACACAACCCACATTTGTTGGAAGATTTCAAGACTAATGTTCTTTATCAACACCAAAACAACCCGGATGAAGAAAGTGATTTTGTTGAGGATGAAAACGACTGTGGCTTAGTCCTTGAGGAGGATGAGGACTTAAACAAAATTATTACTAAAAGAGTGGGGTTGCTCCTCCTGAAAATGGAGAACATTTTTAATGTCTCAAATTCATGCATTAATGAACTAGTAGAGGAATTTCATTTCCTTACAGCGTCTGCATCTGGCCCCGTCATTAAAGAGATCATTCTGAGTACTTTGAGAAAACATGGCTGTACATTTGAAGACTCCGTGATATCAGAACTGGTCAAAGACCTTTGCCAGCTAAGCCCTGTCTGTGCTGCTTTACGAGTGGATGGGCCTTTCAGCAGTAAGTTCAGGAGAGAGCAATTTAGTAAGGAGCATCTCTCATCGATTGAACCAGTTGAGTACATACTTGATAGTACAGAGAAAAAATCATTTCAGTATATACCAATCCTCCCATTATTATCTCAACTTGTGAACAACAGCCACATTCAAAACACAATATTACAAAATAAAAAGCCATCTGATGCCTCTTCTGGATACAAATCGTTTAATGATGGATCTTTACTAAGAGAAAACCGCTTTTTATGTGAGGATGAACTTAAACTCCCACTCATATTATATATAGATGACTTTGAGATATGCAACCCTCTGGGAACATCCCGCAAGAAGCATAAAGTCACAGCAGTGTACTGGGTGTTCTCAGACATACATGCCACATTGAGATCTACACTGACTTCCATTTACTTAACCATTTTGTGCAAGGCAAATGATGTCAACCAGTATGGCTATGCAAAGGTTTTGGACCCACTGCTCAGAGATTTGAAGTCCTTTGAAGATGAAGGTATTTTTGTTTCAAGTCTGGGCAAAGTGGTCAAGGGCACTGTACTTGCTGTAGTCGCTGACAATCTTGGTGCTCACTCAATAGGTGGCTTTGTTGAAAGCTTTTCAGCTTCACATTTCTGTCGCTTTTGCATTGGAGAACGGTCACAGATCCAGGAGCATGAAGTAGGAGAAGGACTGTTTCCTCCACGGACTAAGTCCAACTATGCCATGCATGTCAAAGCAGCACTGTCTGATCCAGCAGAAGATCACCACTGCGGAGTTAAAAGACAGTGTCCCATCTCAGACAGACTCAGTACATTTCATGCTATATCAGGTTATCCCCCTGATGCTTTGCATGATTTGCTCGAAGGAATTGTACCCGTGGAAAATCACTCTGTCTTGATGTGTTAATCAGAAAGAAATACATCTCTCTTCAGGAGCTCAACCATTCCATACGTTGCTTTCCTTACAAATGGAGTGACAAAAGAAACTGTCCACAACCCATTGCCCCGCATTTCAACTTACGAAAAAGCGTAGGAGGTAACGCACACGAAAACTGGTGTTTGTTGAGAATGATGCCACTCATGATTGGTGACAAAGTCCCAGAAGATGAGCCTGCTTGGGAGGTTTTGATGAACCTTAAAGATGTTGTGGAGCTTGTCATGGCTCCTCTCCACACAGATGAGACAATAGGATACATGCAAAGTAAGATCTCAGAACACCGTTACAGATATTTTGAAGTGTTCCCAGAGGAGAAAGTTTGACCAAAACACCACTTTCTCGAACATTATCCATGGCTTACAACTGTTTACGGGCCACTGGTACATTTCTGGACTATGCGGTTTGAAGCCAAACATCGATTCTTTAAAAGGATTGTGAGGCAGACTGGGTGTTTTAGAAACATTCTCATGACAATGGCAAGAAAACACCAATCAATGATTGCGTATCATACCAACAATTGCAACAACCAAAGGCCAGCACTGTCAGTGTCCCAGAGGACTCTTGTGGCAGTTGATGTTCTTAAAGATGACATTAAGGAGTCATTCGCAAGGAAGTTCCCTGGGGAAGAGTTTGTGAACATGACAAATAAAGCAACCATTTTAGGCACAGACTATAATATTGGCATGGTGCTGCCGTTTGGCTCAACAGGAGGCCTACCTGACTTTGGAGAAATCCAGCAAATAATCATTGTGCGTGAAACTCCTGTCTTTGTTCTGAAATTGCTTAGTGGTTGGTATTGTGAACACCTGAGGAGTTTCAAAGTAGAGCCAACAGGAGAGACAGAAATCCTTAAGCATTCTGAATTAAAAGAAACATACCCCTTGGCTGCATACAATGCAGCAGATGGCTGTATGGTGACCCTTAAACACTTCATTTGCACATAAGAGTAAGTGTAATGGGTTGATTTTATTTATGTTGTCATATCAAATATGTGTGCACTTTTCAATTAGATATTGAACCAATTACTTAACAGCTGTATGGCCAGGAATACTGTCTTATTTATTTATTGTAATGTTTATTTAACAGGGACAATTGCCACAGAAAATGGGAAAATGTGATGCATACTTTCTCTCCTTTTTTCTCCTCCTTTCCTCATCTACCTCTTCTTAAAATAATAATGACAATCAAAGATTATTTATTGAAATTTCCACTGAACTAAATATCTGTTTATTGCTTTGGCAGAAGAATATTGAAGCAAACATATGCAAGTAAGCTCATCAACTATTAATAACCTGTCTCAATTTCTTTTCTTTCTCTACAGCTGAGGAAACACACACCAAACAACAATGGAGATCCATTTAAGAGTCATTTTAGAAGAACACAACATTCAAAAGCTGAAACTTCCAACAGGAATTCCAAATACAGTAGAAGATCTTGTTTCCATAGTTACTGAAACTTTTCAATTGCATGGGGAAATTGGACTACTATACCAAGACAAACACTTTGACAATGAGTTTTTCAGTGTCACCTCAACTGCTGACTTGTATGACAAGGCCACTGTTAAAGTGATCCTAAAAGAGCCGACGATAACCCTTGACCTACACCCAGTACTTGAATCATCTACATTGAGTTCAGTGAGCACCTATCCTGCAAGTACTACTGAAACGGACATCTGCCCTGCAGATCATGATGCATCCTCAGAGGTGTCAAACTACGCATCGTCAAGTTCCAGTGATACCATTATTCTCCCTGATTCATGTCGCTCTGCTGCATGGCCAGTGCCATTCCAAGTACCGGAGTTTTCCCGAGACCTAGAACTCATCCTCGCAGAGGCAAACAACTCATATGATGCCACTGGAAGACACTTCATGGATGCCAGTGTTAAATCAGCAATAATGCAAGAGCTTGCAAAAGTAATTTTTTCTTACACCGCTTACCCAACCAATCAGCAAATCCTCTCAGTGGCTGAAGCCTTGGTTTCTAAGTTTCCGTGTCTTAGGGAGCCAGGATCATTTGCAGGCTTATATGGCTGGCACATATAAAGGCATATATAGCGCATAAAAAACAAGATGCACAATTACCGTGCCAAGCTAAGATCTCGAAAATATTCTTACCCGGAAATTGAAATCAACACCTTAAAAAGGAAGCATCCAGGTGATGCAGTGCCTTCGAAAAATATAAAAAAGGCCAAAAAAGCAGAGGTTAATTACCTCCCTCCGCACCCTACTGGTGAAAGCCGAGAGACTCTGGAGAAAGAGAGGCTTGAATTAATTTTTGAAATTACAAAGAAAAACAACGCAAAGATAATTGCAGAGAAAATGAATAAAACCTTCTCTAGCCGAAGAGTTGAAGTGGTCAGCCTCAGCCCCTCTGTGGGTGCGTTTAAAGAAAGGTGGCCAGCATTATTCACTGAGGCTCAGGTGAGAATGTCTTGTAATTTTTTCTTCCCACTAGGATACATTCATGTGATTACTATGAGAGCTGGTCTTTAATTTAAAATGTAATTTTTGGTCCTTTACTTCCTAGATCAAGGAGGAGTTTAGATGCATTACAACAGTTTCCTTGGAGGAGACATTCATGCGGAAGCTCGATGAGTACACACCAGGTCTTTTGCGGCTAATGCGTGCCAAAGGAGGAGCAGCTGGTTGCAAGATGCGTCCTCTGCTGGACACTTTAAATGACGTATGTTATTTTATTTTTTCACAAATATGTAATTATTGATATGAGTGAATTAAAAGTGAAGTAATATGTAAACAATTGTTTTGTTGTGCGCAAAGTTGAGCTCCTTACCAACTTAAACCTTTTTAACATCAATGTGTGAATTCCATTTTATCCATCCATTTTCTTTACTGCTTTGTCCGTTCGGGTCACAAGATTTTTGAGCCAACCCAGCATTTATCAGGCGAAGGGGCAGGGTTCACTCTGGACAGGTCGCCAGTCTGTTGCAGGGCCGGAATTCGGTCTTAGTATATGTAAATCACTCCCCACACCACTAACAGTCTTATCACTAAATTATATCTCCCTACAGACACAGAACATTGAGAAAAAAAGAGATGCTGTTGTCTGCTGCCTCATTAACTACCTCGGTGAAAGACAAGAAGATCTTTTCCATGACTGCCAGGTATGTCATATTGATAACAGATTTTTTATTAACTCAAGGGATCCTCCTCTCCTCTCGTATCCACCTTCTCCTTTTGCCTTCCACTCCCCCTCTGCTCTCCTTTTAGATAAACTGAAATATATTGAAACAGCATCTTAAATAAAATAAAAATGTGTATGCTTTTTGTTTGTTTGTTTTTAACATGTAGGAATGTGAGGACTACACAGACAAAACGATGAAGGTGATTGTGAAGCACAATGTCATGGCTGAGGAGGATCCATCAGATTTTTCTATTGTGATCGAGGGAAACCAAGTGATGGAAGGATGTGGAAGCCGAACAAAGGCATGCGTACTGCTCATGGGACTCATTTATGCAATCAACATTGAATATCCAAAGAAGCTGAAGAACACGTTTGAAGCTTTTCAAAAACTTTTTTTGGAAATTGATGGGGCAAAACTACTGAAAAAAGTCCACAGCCTCAAAAATAAGCTCATGCAGTAGCCACACATTTCCCCTCTTGTTCTAAGAGAATCTTTTGTCTGGACATACTTTTAATGGAGTTGTAATGGAGTGTAGTTTTATATTTTTCTTCTTTTACCTTATTTGCTCCACACACAGACACAGATCCATCCACTCTCTCTCAGCCCACTCCATTGCTCTGTGATTTCCCCCAGATTGACAGAAAAGGAATACCAATAGAAAGTGGCCTGAAGAATTTTGATCTCTCCTTTTACCCTCTTTCCCTCCCCGTTTGTTTGTTTCTTTTATTCTCATCCTATTTTTGAGAGTGAGAGCAAGCTCAAAAACTAAAGAATGTTGGTGTTCTGTTTTATCTTTATCCAGATATTTGATACTTTACATGCACAGAAACAACCATGTGGAGTTTGTGTGTGCTTTTGATTTTTTGATGAAGTGGCATGTGTTGTTTGCAGTAGCCAATTATCCAGAAACAACATTTGAAACTGTTATCTTAGTGAGTTATAAAGTTATAAGTCAATTCGTTCATTGTTGTGTGAAGCTGTTGTACTTTATTTAGCACTTTACTCTGTGTTTTTTGATAATTTGGTGCATCATTGCTGCATATAAACAAGGCTGTTCGGTTATTTGTTATATGAATACCTGGACCACAGATTTGGTCAGTCACTGTTGTGTAAATCTGAAGAGACACAAAGTTTAGTCTAAGAGTTTAGATACAAGAAAATCTTAATGTGATTGGACATCCAGCACTGCTCTGATCTCCTCACTTCTCATTTCATTTTCTCTTCTCCCTTCTCTCCTCACTTCTCCTTTCCGCTCTGATCTGAATGTCCTAAAACAGGGATATGTTTTATTATCCAACATTATTGAAACAACATTTGATAGATCAGTGAGTTATAAAACAGGTTCATTACTTGACATGTTGTGTAAAGCTATTGTGCTGCACTATATTTTGAGTGTTTCATAGGATTTTTTAGATTAAAAACATTGATCTGATGAACAATCTGAATGTCTTTATTGTGGGGGGTGCATTTTACCTTCTCTGAATAAGTAATTGTTATTAACTGATATTAATTAACTTTGATATAACTTTGAATAATTTTTACCTAATTTTAATGAGTAAGTAGCTGTTGAATATATACATATATGTGAGGTATTGTTACCCAATTTATGCAAGCATTTAATAGCTTTTTACTTCAGATAGTTTATACTCAATATATGGGATTAAATCTACCCCACCAAAGTCGATGCAAATTGTTACCTCACATTTATTGGGTAAATTCTATAGATTAGTTTTTACAGTGCAGCTTCAGTGCTCATGATTGTCAGTTTAGACCATCTGAGAGCTCTAATGTTTAGTTAGTGGATATGGTGAAAAGAAGCTGAAAAAAGCCCACATATGCAATACAGCTTCTCTCTCAGTGAGAGAATGTAGCTTTGTACAATGTTAACTTTTAAATTTAATGTGTTAGGTGTTCTATGCACATAAACTTATGTTAAAGCTTCAGTGCTCAGAATTGTCAGTTTAGACCATCTGAGAGCACTAATGTTTAGTTAGTGGATCTGGTGAAAAGAAGCTGAAACAAGCCCACATATGCAATACAGCTTCTCTCTCAGTGAGAGAAAGTAGTTTTTACAATGTTAACTGCAAAACTTGCCAACATGAAGGAACTCTCTGACTAATGAACTAATGTGTTTTTTGCAATGCAGAAACACCCTTTTTAATGTGTTAGATGTTCTATGCACATAAACTTATGTTACAGCTTCAGTGCGCATGATTGTCAGTTTAGACCATCTGAGAGCTCTAATGTTTAGTTAGTGGATATGGTGAAAAGAAGCTAAAACAAGCCCACATATGTAATACAGCTTCTCTCTCAGTGAGAGAATGTAGCTTTTTACAATGTTAACTGCAAAACTTGCCAACATGAAAGAACTCTCTGTCTAATGAACTAATGTGTTTTTTGCAATGCAGAAACGACGTTTTTAATGTGTTAGATGTTCTATGCACATAAACTTATGTTACAGCTTCAGCGCTCATGATTGTCAGTTTAGACCATCTGAGTGCACTAGTGTTTAGTTAGTGGTTCTGGTAAAAAGAAGCTAAAACAAGCCCACATATGCAATACAGCTTCTCTCTCAGTGAGAGAATGTAGATTTTTACAATGTTAACTGCAAAACTTGCCAACATGAAAGATCTCTCTGACTAATGAACTAATGTGTTTTTTTGCAATGCAAAAAAACAATGTTTTTAATGTGTTAGATGTTCTATGCACATAAACTTATGTTACAGCTTCAGTGCTCATGATTGTCAGTTTAGACCATCTGAGAGCACTAGTGTTTAGTTAGTGGTTCTGGTAAAAAGAAGCTAAAACAAGCCCACATATGCAATACAGCTTGTCTCTCAGTGAGAGAATGTAGCTTTTTACAATGTTAACTGCAAAACTTGCCAACATGAAAGATCTCTCTGACTAATGAAGTAATGTGTTTTTTGCAATGCAAAAAACAATGTCTTTAATGTGTTAGATGTTCTATGCACATAAACTTATGTTACAGCTTCAGTGCTCATGATTGTCAGTTTAGACCATCTGAGAGCACTAGAGTTTAGTTAGTGGTTCTGGTAAAAAGAAGCTAAAACAAGCCCACATATGCAATACAGCTTCTCTCTCAGTGAGAGAATGTAGCTTTTTACAATGTTAACTGCAAAACTTGCCAACATGAAAGAACTCTCTGACAAATGAACTAATGTGTTTTTTGGAATGCAGAAACACCGTTTTTAATGTGTTAGATGTTCTATGCACATAAACTTATGTTACAGCTTCAGTGCTCAGGATTGTCAGTTTAGACCATCTGAGAGCACTAATGTTTAGTTTACTGGATCTGGTGAAAAGAAGCTGAAACAAGCCCACATATGCAATACAGCTTCTCTCTCAGTGAGAGAATGTAGCTTTTTACAATGTTAACTGCAAAACTTGCCAACATGAAAGATCTCTCTGACTAATGAACTAATGTGTTTTTTGCAATGCAGAAACAATGTTTTTAATGTGTTAGATGTTCTATGCACATAAACTTATGTTACAGCTTCAGTGCTCAGGATTGTCAGTTTAGACCATCTGAGAGCACTAATGTTTAGAGTGGTTCTGGTAAAAAGAAGCTAAAACAAGCCCACGTATGCAATACAGCTTCTCTCTCAGTGAGAGAATGTAGCTTTTTACAATGTTAACTGCAAAACTTGCCAATATGAAAGATCTCTCTGACTAATGAACTAATGTGTTTTTTTGCAATGCAGAAACACCGTTTTTAATGTGTTAGATGTTCTATGCACATAAACTTATGTTACAACTTCAGTGCTCAGGATTGTTAGTTTAGACCCTCTGAGAGCACTAATGTTTAGTTTACTGGATCTGGTGAAAAGAAGCTGAAACAAGCCCACATATGCAATACAGCTTCTCTCTCAGTGAGAGAATGTAGCTTTTTACAATGTTAACTGCAAAACTTGCCAACATGAAAGATCTCTCTGACTAATGAACTAATGTGTTTTTTGCAATGCAAAAAACAATGTTTTTAACGTGTTAGATGTTCTATGCACATAAACTTATGTTACAGCATCAGTGCTCATGATTGTCAGTTTAGACCATCTGAGAGCAATAGTGTTTAGTTAGTGGTTCTGGTAAAAAGAAGCTAAAACAAGCCCACATATGCAATACAGCTTCTCGCTCAGTGAGAGAATGTAGCTTTTTACAATGTTAACTGCAAATCTTGCCAACATGAAAGAACTCTCTGACAAATGAACTAATGTGTTTTTTGCAATGCAAAAACTATGTTTTTATTGTGTTAGATGTTCTATGCACATAAACTTATGTTACAGCTTCAGTGCTCATGATTGTCAGTTTAAACCATCTGAGAGCAATATTGTTTAGTTAGTGGTTCTGGTAAAAAGAAGCTAAAACAAGCCAACATTTGCAATACAGCTTCTCTCTCAGTGAGAGAATGTAGCTTTTTACAATTTTGACTGCAAAACTTGCCAACATGAAAGAATTCTCTGACTAATGAACTAATGTGTTTTTTGCAATGCAGAAACAATGTTTTTAATGTGTTAGATGTTCTATGCACATAAACTTATGTTACAGCTTCAGTGCTCAGGATTGTCAGTTTAGACCATCTGAGAGCACTAATGTTTAGAGTGGTTCTGGTAAAAAGAAGCTAAAACAAGCCCACATATGCAATACAGCTTCTCTCTCAGTGAGAGAATGTAGCTTTTCACAATGTTAACTGCAAAACTTGCCAACATAAAAGAACTCTCTGACTAATGAACTAATGTGTTTTTTGCAATACAGAAACACCCTTTTTAATGTGTTAGATGTTCTATGCACATAAACCTATGTTACAGCTTCAGTGCTCAGGATTGTCAGTTTAGACCATCTGAGAGCACTAATGTTTAGTTAGTGGATCTGGTGAAAAGAAGCTGAAACAAGCCCACATATGCAATACAGCTTCTTTCTCAGTGAGAGAATGTAGCTTTTTACAATATTAACAATGTTAGACCGGCCCCGCAAAGCTCTCAGCCACGCCCCCCACCTCCTGCTGCTTCATCGCAACGGCGCCAGCAACGCATTTCGAGACCCCGTTCTCGCTCTACCAGCCGTCGCCCCACGCCGCGGGAAACACGGCAGAGGATTACGGTGAGGCCGGAAGCCCCGAAGTCATCCTAGCACTTCTAGGAAAGCGCCGGTGTACGAGTTCCGCTGTGGCCGAGCTCTCACCCAAGCGCGCCGCTGTTTCAGTTCCAGGAATTGTGACTGTCTCAGCATTTTCTGCAACGCGCAAGCCTGCACAGTTGCCCGCTTGCCTGCACACAAAAGCCGTTATCACGGCTACCCAGATATTTCCCGAAAAGAGTGTAATTTCTGGTGTCCCGGCCATGGCTGATGGTGCTATAAATGTAGTGACGATGCCCACTGCTCAGTGCCCATCTCCGCATATAAGCACAGCCCTACACACAGGGCTCGCGCCCATAAGATCGACTCAGATCGATCGCGCGCACTACATAGTAAACGTGCCCACTCCTCAGTGCCCACAAACACTATGTCACACACGCCGTGTGGTTTCTGTAAAAACGAAACCCGTGCACGTGCGCTCTGCCCAGGCAGACAGCGAGTCGAAAGCAGTAAATGTGCACGCTTACAGCCCACAGTTACTCACAGACAGCACGAGTCCCACAGGACCCGCTCAGCCCTCCCTCACTCGGTTAAGCACCGTGGCGGGGTCGAGGAAGAGCGATCTGTCCGCTGTGATCAGCGCGCTCCCCGCCTCAAACGTCACAGGCATAACGCCCATGTTACAGCACACCGAAGCGCCGCCGTTGCCCAGCCAACAGAGCGCGCTTCGCATCCAACCCTTAGCCATTCATGCAGATGCATGGTCAGCGCTTCCAGGGGTTTCAGATTGGGTGCTAGACATTATAAAGAGAGGCTATTCGCTACAGTTTTTTCGACGCCCTCCTCGCTTTTTAGCGCGCGTCGGAACTACGGTCAAAACAGAAGTAGCACACCTACTTCGGGCCGAAATATCAAAACTGTTGAGCAAAGGGGCTGTGGAGCCTGTATCTCAAGCTCAAAGCGAAGGGGGGCTGTACAGCAGATACTTTCTGGTGCCCAAGAAAGACGGGGGTCTCAGGCCCATACTGGATCTAAGACAGCTGAACAAGGCATTGGTGAAACACAGTTTTAAAATGCTTACGACCAGGAAACTTCTCGCGCATATTCCCAGAGGAGACTGGTTCATGTCGATGGATCTGAAGGACGCGTATTTTCAAATACAGATAGCGTCACGTCACAGGCGATACTTGAGATTCGCCTTCGAGGGCCAGACATACCAGTATACAGTCCTTCCGTTCGGCTTGTCCACGGCTCCTCGTACGTTTACGAGGTGCATGGACGCAACGCTCGCTCATCTCAGACTCAGAGGCATGCGAGTGCTGAACTATTTGGACGACTGGCTGATTCTGACTCAATCACGATCAGAGCTCGTGGAACACGGGGCCATTTTACTCGATCAACTTGAGAAACTCGGTCTCAGTGTCAACTGGACGAAGACTTTGCTGAACCCCAGTCAGACGATACTGTTTTTGGGTATAGCTCTGGACTCACGCTCCATGACGGCGTGACTGTCGCCACAGCGCGTGTTGGGCATTCAGCGCGCAGCGAGCTCTCTCCGCTGCGGCGCGACCTTCTCGCTCAGAGAATTTCAGAAGATGCTAGGTCTCATGGCCTCAGCATCTCCAGTTCTTCAGTTGGGCCTGCTCCGCATGCGCCCCTTGCAGTTCTGGCTGAAAGCGCCGGTACCGCGCGGAGCGTGGATATCCGGTCAGTTTCGTTTCAAGGTCAATCAGAGCTGTGTTACAGCCCTGAAACCCTGGACAGCGAACGACTGGTACCAATCAGGTGTAAGCCTGGGGACTTCCTCGAAAGTGAAAATGGTGTCGACAGACGCCTCCACTTCGGGATGGGGAGCGCTGCTCGAGGGCAGACCGTTCTTTGGCCTGTGGTCAGAACGGGAGAAGCTCCAACATATCAACTGTCTGGAAATGCTGGCAGTAGAGAACGCGTTGACATGCTTTTGTCCCCGAATCAAGGGCCACCACGTCTTAGTCCGTTCGGACAACATGTCTGTGGTGTCCTATATAAATCGCCAGGGCGGTCTCAGGTCCCGAAAACCTGTACAGGTTGGCAGAACGCCTCCTGGTTTGGGCTCAGCGCAACTTGCACTCCCTGAGAGCAGTTCATGTGCCTGGGCTACAGAATCTGGGTCCAGACAGACTGTCCAGAAACAACATTCCCACGGGCGAATGGTCTCTACACTGCCCCGTGGCCAGTGCCGTTGAGGAGGGACCTGGGCAGAGCCCCCTCCACGCTCAAAGTTTTTGTGACAAAGTTTTCTGAGACAACGCTCGGTCAGTCAATAGGAAGGAAGGCTTTAGAGGAGCTAGGAGGCTGAATCCTCCCAGACCTCCGTCAGTCCCTGTATGGGACCTCTCGACGGTTTTGGAGGCCATGAAAGGTTCCCCTTTCGAGCCTATCCGAACTATTAGCCTCAAACATCTGTCATTCAAGACGGTGTTCTTGTTGGCTCTCGCTTCAGTGAAGCATGTGGGTGACCTGCACGCACTCTCGGTGAGCCCGACGTGCTTGGAGTTTGGGCCTAATGACTCAAGGGTCATACTCAAACCTAGGCACGGTTATGTGCCAAAATCCCTCAGCACGCCATTTCGGGCTCAGGTTATTTCCCTATCTGCCCTGTCGGTGTCAGGAGAGGATGAAGACTCGAGTCTTCTTTACCCCGTTAGGGCTTTAAGAGCTTATGTGTCTCGCTCCGCTGTCTTCAGACAGACTGAGCAGCTGTTTGTCTCGTTCAGTGGACATTCCAAGGGAATGGCTGTTTCGAGACAGAGCCTATCCAGATGGATAGTTGACGCCATAGCGTTAGCTTACGCTTCCAGGGGCCTTCAGTGCCCACTGGGCGTCAGAGCACACTCCACAAGAGACGTCGCCTCGTCGTGGGCGTGGTCTAGTGGGATCTCCTTACAGGATATATGTATGGCGGCAGGATGGGCCTCGCCGTCTACATTTATCAGGTTCTATAACCTGGAGGTTCCCGCCCTGCAAGCAAAGCTGCTGTCGGTATAGTTGAATCAGGGTCCTGATTGGAACTCTGAGATCGCAGGCGCTATGCGCTGCCGACTGTTATATGGGCAGTATTGCGTAAGACCCACATTACCACATTGGTCAGGCCTTGCCTTGATTATGTGATGTCATGTCGCCGTGTCTACGGACGCTGCTAGATATTGGACAGAGGGTCCCCCCCCTCCTGTTCTCGGACTCTCTGTGAGTCCCTCTGGTGATTGTGCACTGTAAGTCCTAGGCGTCGCTTCCAGGTTTATTGGTGTGTGATCCCTGTGCGCACGGCGCTTTACATGGGGTTCCCGTAGCGTCTTAGCTAAGACGCAGTACGAGAGAACTCTCGTAAGAGAACGTACTCGGTTACTAACGTAACCTCGGTTCTCTCTAGAAGAGGGAACGAGTACTGCGTTCTCTGCCGTGCGTACGATTCACTCTGGTTCGCTTCAGCGATGAAATAAATCAGGTGAGTCAGCCTTTTCGAGCTCCCTTTATAGGGCTAGGCCACACCAGTTTCGGCGGGAAGTGGCATGGAGGGCGTGAGCGATAGGCTTGTGCAGTTGCCGCAGAGCAGCCAATGAGCGAGCGAGCCGTCTCGCCTATGGTTGTGTGCTGCTGCAAATGCGCTTTACAATAATTCAAAATTAAGGATAATTTTTTGCTTCAGTGTTTCGTGAAAAGAGACTTTTCCCGTAGCGTCTTAGCTAAGACGCAGTCTCTCTTCTAGAGAGAACCGAGGTTACGTTAGTAACCGAGTATGTTTTTTGCAATGCAAAAAACTATGTTTTTAATGTGTTAGATGTTCTATGCACATAAACTTATGTTACAGCTTCAGTGCTAATGATTGTCAGTTTAGACCATCTGAAAGCACTAGTGTTTAGTTAGTGGTTCTGGTAAAAAGAAGCTAAAACAAGCCCACATATGCAATACAGTTCTCTCTCAGTGAGAGAATGTAGCTTTTTACGATGTTAACTGCAAAACTTGCCAACATGAAAGAGCTCTCTGACTAATGAACTAATGTATTTTTTGCAATGCAGAAACACAGTTTTTAATGTGTTAGATGTTCTATGCACATAAACTTGTTTTGACATTTTATTTGTTTTTTGTTTTGTTTTCATTTACATTGTCATTCAAATTTTTGACACATTTCAGTTTAATTTAAATACCAAGTTTCAATTTCATTGATATAAAATACAATCTTTATTGGTTTAAACGTTTATTTGTGAGTGTGTGGGTTATTGCAGTTAAAAGTAATTTAGGAACAGCTCCTACGCTAGAAATAAATCAACTGCTTGTATAAAGTAATTCCTTGGGGGTTTAGTTATATTAGAAGACAGGGTTAAAAGATCATTTGGAAATAAAAATAACTCGGGTCCTTATCAAAAACTCTAGCCTATGTAAATGGTTGGTGGATAGGGGTTACATAATGGAGGCACCGCTGGGATTTCCTGTCTTCTAAACGAAAGGTAAAAGAAAAATGTCGCAGAACGATCTTTCAGAGAAAATCTGCCCCGCCCAGGTGCCATTTGAAGTGTTGCCATCCTCTGGGGAGACCTGGAAAATTGTTGTGATAAAAGATGAGGATTCTAATATGAATGCCTTTTCAGACAGGTTAACTCAGTTCCTAAATAGGGAGGGCAAAAGCATTACTGACCTTCAAGGCTTGATGAACCCTTTGGTTTCAAATGTTACATCACCTGAGACAATCATTCGTGCCATTGGGGATTTATTGGAGAAAACTAAGCCCACTAGCGATGGTCAAGCCTACCGTCGCTTACGCATATTTTCTGGTCTTGAGCCCACCCGAGTAGGTGAAGAGAATAGTGAGAATTGGCTTGAACAAGCTAGATTGATGATTTCTGAGTCAGACTGCTCCGCCAAGGAGAAGCGTAAACGTATTGTGGAAAGCCTTAAAGGACCAGCGTTAGAGGTGATAAAGGCAGTAAGAGCCAACAATGCAGATGCTACAGCACTCGAGTATGTTGAAGCTTTGGAGAGTGCTTTTAGCACCTCAGAATCGGGTGAGGACTTGTATTTTGCTTTTCGTTTGCTTCGACAAGAGCCTGGGGAGGCCTTATCTGATTTTCTTCGTAGACAAGAAAGATCGCTAACGTTAGCGATCAAACGGGGAGGGTTAATTCCTCAGAGAGCTGATCGTGCTCGTGTGGAACAGTTGTTAAGGAGTTTGAATCAGATTTGATGCTATTGAAATTGCAGCTACATGAACGGAAAGAAAATCCCCCCACGTTTCTTAAACTTCTTAATGAGATTCAAGAAGAAGATGAAAACGAAGCGGCTAGACGTAAGCTTGGTGTCAGTGTGAAAGATAAGCCAGTAAAAGACAGAGGGAGAGGCTTACTGTCAAATCGAGACAACTTGAAAGTTGATGCTAAAGAGTTAAGACTCCAACTGCAAATCTGTCGCAGCCCTCAGAGAGGGATTATGTTAAAAGCAAAACTGAGGTAAGGCCCTCAGACAACCCGTTAAATGCAGAGGTTCTAGCCCTAAAAGCTCAAGTAGAACAACTACAGAAACAATTGTCTGTGCTTAGTGTAGGGGCGAGTAGTCCGATTACTCAAGAGTTCCGGTTAAGCCGTGGTTCAGTTGCTCCAATAAGATTGGCAGGTAAAAGCAGTGATGGCTTTTTCGGTTACAATTGTGGAGGAGATGGCCACATTGCCAGCAAATGTGAACATTCTGCAAATTCTGGTTTAGTCAGTTCAGAAACTGCTACAATTACTTCGCAAATCTAAAGAGAAAAAACCTGCTTCAGGACAGAGAGATACTGATGTTGGCCAGAGTGATTGTTTCTCTAAGAAAAGCCTAATTGAGGTTCCTGAGCCTAGTCTTGTACCAGCTTGTCTAGTAGGGCCATCATCCACAGTCGAGGTAAAGGTTAATGGACAGCCTTGTTTAGCTTTATTAGATAGTGGGTCACAGGTGACCATTGTCTTTGAGAAGTGGTATTTACGTCATCTACCTCAAGTACCCTTAAATCCCTTTGAGGGGTTAGCTATATGGGGTTTGAGTTCATCCAGCTATCCTTACCGAGGGTATATTGTGGTAGACATGGAATTCCCACAGACTCTGATGGGTTCATCCGAGGTAATTTCAGTACTTGCATTGGTGTGTCTGGATCCAGTCGGGCCCGAGCAAACGCCAGTGATTGTGGGGACCAATGCCAGTTTTTTCCAAAGATTAGTTGACATTTGTACTGGGAGCTTAGGGCCCAAGACTTCTAATGTTATGAGGATACAGTCTCAGTGGATAACAGATGGGTTAGTCCCTTCCAGTAAAATTGCTGGTTCTGAAGAAAAGCCTGTGGGTGAGGTGAAGTGGGCGGGTGATAGTCCTCTTACACTCCCTCTTCAGACTGAGACCTGTGTGGTGGGTCACATTGACTGTCAGTCTCCTCTGGAGAAATATATTTACCTTGTAGAGGGTCCTGAAGATGATGTTCTTCCTGCAGGAGTGTTAGTTCCTCCGGTGGTGGTTCCCTTTTCAGCCATGGGGGAAAACCAACTCAGAGGAAAAGTTTATACCAAATGGCACTGTGTTAGCCAGAGTTTATGCTACAGACACAGTGAGAGATGCACGGGAGGTAACAAAGAACCATCAAATACTCGATCCAGAATTGTTTGATTTTGGTAACTCACCTGTGCCTCAAACCTGGAAGGATCGACTCAGACAGAAATTATCAGAAAGAGTGAATGTGTTTTCCCTATCTGATATTGATGTGGGGTTAGCACAAGGAGTCAAACACCATATTCGGCTGAGAGATGACACCCCTTTCCGTGAACGGTCCCGGCGTATTGCCCCTGCGGATGTTGAAGATGTTCGTAGGCACTTAAAAAATTTGATGACTGCAGGAATTATTAAAGAGTCGAGGAGCCCATATGCATCCCCCATCGTCATTGCTCGGAAGAAAAATGGCGATGTGAGAATGTGTGTGGACTACCGCACTCTAAATAGTAGCACCATACCCGACCAGTATACTACCCCCAGGATAGATGATGCGTTGGACTGCCTAGCTGGTAGCCAATGGCTTTCTGTCCTGGACCTCCGGAGTGGATATTATCAGATAGAGATGGCCGAGGAGGATAAAGAGAAAACTGCATTTATCTGCCCTTTGGGTTTTTTCCAATTTGAGCGCATGCCCCAAGGAATAACTGGAGCCCCAGCCACATTCCAACGGCTGATGGAGCGGGCCGTTGGGGACATGCACCTCCTCGAAGCCATCGTCTATCTTGATGACATAATTGTCTTCGGGCGAAATTTAGAGCAACATGAGGAGCCTCTTTTCAAAGTTCTGGATCGGTTGGAAGAATGCGGTTTAAAAATCTCTATTGACAAATGTCAATTTTGCTAGCCTGAGGTTAAATATGTTGGTCATATGGTGTCGGCAGAGGGTATTGCGGCCGACCCTGCAAAAATTGAGGCAGTAGCAAAATGGAAGCAACCACATGATTTGAAATCGCTGCGGTCCTTTCTGGGCTTTTGCGGTTATTACCGCCGGTTCATAAAGGGTTACTCCTCCGTAGTACGACAACTCACTGATTTGACGAAAGGGTTTCCACCTGCCGGAAAGGGAAAAACAAAGCCTAAGACTGCTAGTACTCAGGGGTACTTCAAAGAGTCAGAACCCTTTGGAGATCGCTGGACTCCCGAATGTACTGCAGCGTTTAAGGAAATTATTTGCAGATTGACGCATGCACCTGTTTTGGCCTTTGCGGATCCGGTCAGACCATACATCTTGCATGTGGATGCCAGTATGAATGGTCTTGGGGCAGTTCTTAATCAAGAAAACCCAGATGGGTTGCGCCCTGTAGCCTACGCCAGCCATAAGTTGAGTGAAACGGAACAGCGCTACACCATCCATCAGCTTGAATTCCTTGCCCTTAAATGGGCTGTGGTCGATAAATTTCATGATTATTTGTATGGGGCAAGGTTTACCGTCCGTACCGACAATAATCCTCTCACTTACGTGCTGAGCAGTGCTAAACTGAATGCCACTGGACACCGATGGTTGGCTGCTCTTGCCACCTATGAGTTTACCATTCAGTATAAGCCAGGTCGCATTAATACTGATGCTGATCTATTGTCCCGCAATCCGCACGATGACCTAGCTCCCATTAAATGGGCTGAGGTTCCGCCTTCTGGGGTCAAAGCTGTATGCAAACTCGCTCAAGTTGATGTCCCTTCCAGTACTCCTCACAGGTTTGTTGATCAGTTAGGAGTTCATCCTGATGGTCTCCCTGCGGCATTCATTTGTCCGGTAAAGTTAGGTGGTGAGTCCTTGGAACTTTTATCTTTAGATGACATAAAGGAGGCTCAGGATACCGAATCTGTAATTGGGGTTGTGAAGAAGGAACTAGACACTGGTAATGTAATGTCTACTGGGAAAGGAGATAACCCCGCTGTTACCCTACTGCAGCGACAGAGACAAAAATTACGTATTTTGAAAGATGTTTTGTATTGCCTGACACAGACAGATAACGGTGAAGAACGTACACAGTTAGTCTTGCCTGAAGTGTATCGCCTACGAGTTCTAAGGTCTCTTCATGATGAATCAGGTCATTTAGGTATTGACAAGACCAAGGAATTGATTAAGGACAGGTTTTACTGGCCAAAAATGGATAGTGACATCGAATCCTACGTGAAAAACTGTGGTAGATGCATTGCTCGTAAGACTATCCCACAGAAGGTTGCACCGTTGAATCAGATAACCAGTAGAAGCCCCTTTGATTTAGTCTGTATAGACTTTTTATCCCTAGAGCCTGACAGCAAGGGATTTGCAAATGTGTTGGTAATTACGATCATTATACTCGTTATGCTCAGGTGTATCCCACTAGGGATCAAAAAGCGACAACTGTGGCAAAGGTCCTGTTTGAGAAATTTTTCGTCCATTATGGTCTTCCTGCATGGGTACACTCTGACCAGGGGCGAGACTTTGAGTGCAGACTGATCCAAGAGTTTCTCCGAATACTAGGCATCCGAAAATCCAGGACCACGCCCTACCATCCTCAGGGTGACCCACAGCCGGAGCGCTTTAAAAGGACGCTTTTGTCAATGCTGGGCACTCTGGAGTCGGCAAAGAGACAAAGGTGGAGCCAGTATGTTAGCTCACTGGTACATGCATACAATTGCACTTTCAATGAAGCAACGGGTTACTCTCCCTATTTTTTGTTATTTGGGCGAGAAGCTAGATTGCCCATTGATGTTTGTTTTGGACTTTTTCCCTATGGGAAGGAAAATACTACTCACACGCAGTATGTTCAAAAGTTGAAGGCTGATCTGCAGGAGGCCTACGAACTTGCCTCCGCTGCAGCATTGAAAAACCACCAGAAAAACAAGACTTACTATGATCGTAGAGTCCGGTACCAGGGTTTAGTTAAAGGGGACAGAGTGTTGGTAAGAAACTTGGGACTCAAAGGGAAACACAAACTCCAAGATAAGTGGTGTTCCGTTCCGCACCTTGTGGTGGAACAATTGCCCAATTTGCCAGTATATCGTGTGAAACCCGAAAATGGGTTTGGGCGAGAGAGAACGTTGCACAGAGATCATTTGCTCCCAATCGGAGAGTTTGTTCGGTTTGATAACTTGGTTGAGAAAGAAAAAGTCTCTCGTAAACCAGTGACAAGGGTTGAACGAGCAAGGAGAGAATCCACAAAAGCATCAAGAACCGAGGCTGCTCAGTTAGACAGTTTATCTAGTTCTGAGGATGAAATGTATTATGGTAAGTCAGCAATTTGCCAAGAGATACTCGATTCCTTCAGAAAAGAGCCTGAACATGGGGATAGCAAGCCGGTAGTGTTGGAGGATGATCTTTTGTCTGTCAGTGAGCAGAGTGATGTAGAAGAACCACCTGTTGTATATGATGAAATGGTCATGAACGATTCTGAGTCTGGCGTAGCTGAAGCAGTGGAGTCAGAGTCTGAAAGGGGAGACAATTCCGTTTCATATGACTCTTGTAAAGCTGAAGAAAGTAGGCCTACTTATAGACTCAGACGCAGGGTAGAACCAGTCATACGACTCAGTTATGATGAGCCAGGAGTATCTACAGACCGGCCGATTACTTTAGAACATCGTGGGCTTGTCATTCGGATAAGTTACAAAACCCGAGATGTTAATTCATTTGTCACAGGTTGTAAATGTGTACCCGTTTCCTCTCTATATAAATGAGCATACATTTAAAGTTTGGTCTTATGGGGCATGAAGACCATCTGAAGGGGGAGAGTGTAACCCTGATGTTATATTTGTCCTTTTCTATATTTACTGAGGGTGCAATTATGACAGAATGCTTTATTTTATTTATTTATGTGAAACGTTTATGTATTATTTTTTCCTTTCTTTTATTAGAGTTTGGTTGGGGAGTACAGGTGAAAAACGTGGTAAACATCATTTTGGGTTGTGAGTTGATGTGCATTGGACAACTAAGAGACTGACAAGTTTGTGAGCCAATCAGATTTTCTTATGAGCGGGAGAGAACGGGAGAGTGAGAAAAGACGTGAGTTTAACGAGGTCTTTGAGTGTTGAACACGAGAATCTTGCCTGTAATCAGAAGTACTGCTCGTATTTCTGCACTAAGGAGGTGGCTAGTTATGACTACGGACTGTTTCATGTAAGGTTGCAGTGACTGCATGTTTGGCTCGGCCAGAGTTGAACGCTGTGCATGTTGGCATACTTTTGAAACTGAAACTGTTGTTGTCCTCTGCTTAAACCGAGCGGAGTTTCAGGAAAAAGAACGCAGACTTCTGTTTCCCGGGATGAAAATGTCGGCGATCGTCGTCGAGTGACTTTATGAGAATCCGAAGCGCAAACAACCACCGCACCTGTTGTACACTGAGACATTGCGACTCGGGACCATTTCAACGTGATTAAAGCGGACGTGTTTCAACGCATACTAGCAACTCAATTGAGGTAACCATTTAAACCATCTTTTTGTTTGCTCTCTGGAGTGAAGGGGCCAGTTTAATTTTCCCGGCCACTACGCACTCAAGCTCCGTATCAGGCCTGCAACGGGGTGGGATGTGTGTTTAAACATTTGAGTGCACTATTGATATTGTGACTGTGTTTGTTCTCTTTCCATTTTGAGTGTATATTGATTGTTGAAAGCTTAAAAGGTTTATTCAAGCCTACACAATTTATACAGAGATATAAGTTAATTTGACAGTTTAAATTAAAGTTAAACAGGCCTTAAAAAAGGTTTATGCCTTTATGGTTAACTTTAGTGAGTTAATTACATTCTGAAAGGTGACATAAAATTGACAGTACTTGTGTGATACGGTAAAAAAGGTGTTTAGTTACTGTTAAAAGGAAAGCAATCACAGACGATTGTTTTGACATTTTATTTGTTTTTTGTTTTGTTTTCATTTACATTGTCATTCAAATTTTTAACACATTTCAGTTTAATTTAAATACCAAGTTTCAATTTCATTGATATAAAATACAATCTTTATTGGTTTAAACGTTTATTTGTGAGTGTGTGGGTTATTGCAGTTAAAAGTAATTTAGGAACAACTCCTACGCTAGAAATAAATCAACTGCTCGTATTAGGTAATTCCTTGGGGGTTTAGTTATATTAGAAGACAGGGTTAAAAGATCATTTGGAAATAAAAAGAACTCAGGTCCTTATCAAAAACTCTAGCCTATGTAAATGGTTGGTGGATAGGGGTTTACATACAGCTTCAGTGCTCATGATTGCCAGTTTAGACCATCTGAGAGCAATAGTGTTTAGTTAGTGGTTCTGGAAAAAAGAAGCTAAAACAAGCCCACATATGCAATACAGCTTCTCTCTCAGTTAGAGAATGTAGCTTTTTACAATGTTAACTGCAAAACTTGCCAACATGAAAGATCTCTCTGACTAATGAACTAATGTGTTTTTTGCAATGCAAAAAACAATGTTTTTAATGTGTTAGATGTTCTGTGCACATAAACTTATGTAACAGATTCAGTGCTCAGTATATTCAGTTTAGACCATCTGAGAGCTCTAATGTTTAGTTAGTGGATCTGGTGAAAAGAAGCTGAAACAAGCCTACATATGCAATACAGCTTCTCTCTCAGTGAGAGATTGTAGCTTTTTACAATGCTAACTGCAAAACTTGCCAACATGAAAGAACTCTCTGACTAATGAACTAATGTGTTTTTTGCAATGCAGAAACACAGTTTTTAATGTGTTAGATGTTCTATGCACATAAACTTATGTTACAGCTTCAGTTCTCATGATTGTCAGTTTAGACCATCTGAGAGCACTAATGTTTAGTAAGTGGATCTGGTGAAAAGAAGCTGAAAAAAGCCCACATATGCAATACAGCTTCTCTCTCACTGAGATATTGTACAACCCGAATTCCGGAAAAGTTGGGACGTTTTTTAAATTTTAATAAAATGAAAACTAAAGGAATTTCAAATCACATGAGCCAATATTTTATTCACAATAGAACATAGATAACGTAGCAAATGTTTAAACTGAGAAATTTTATACTTTTATCCACTTAATTAGCTCATTTAAAATTTAATGCCTGCTACAGGTCTCAAAAAAGTTGGCACGGGGGCAACAAATGGCTAAAAAAGCAAGCAGTTTTGAAAAGATTCAGCTGGGAGAACATCTAGTGATTAATTAAGTTAATTGATATCAGGTCTGTAACATGATTAGCTATAAAAGCTTTGTCTTAGAGAAGCAGAGTCTCTCAGAAGTAAAGATGGGCAGAGGCTCTCCAATCTGTGAAAGACTGCGTAAAAAAATTGTGGAAAACTTTAAAAACAATGTTCCTCAACGTCAAATTGCAAAGGCTTTGCAAATCTCATCATCTACAGTGCATAACATCATCAAAAGATTCAGAGAAACTGGAGAAATCTCTGTGCGTAAGGGACAAGGCCGGAGACCTTTATTGGATGCCCGTGGTCTTCGGGCTCTCAGACGACACTGCATCACTCATCGGCATGATTGTGTCAATGACATTACTAAATGGGCCCAGGAATACTTTCAGAAACCACTGTCGGTAAACACAATCCGCCGTGCCATCAGCAGATGCCAACTAAAGCTCTATCATGCAAAAAGGAAGCCATATGTGAACATGGTCCAGAAGCGCCGTCGTGTCCTGTGGGCCAAGGCTCATTTAAAATGGACTATTTCAAAGTGGAATAGTGTTTTATGGTCAGACGAGTCCAAATTTGACATTCTTGTTGGAAATCACGGACGCCGTGTCCTCCGGGCTAAAGAGGAGGGAGACCTTCCAGCATGTTATCAGCGTTCAGTTCAAAAGCCAGCATCTCTGATGGTATGGGGGTGCATAAGTGCATACGGTATGGGTAGCTTGCATGTTTTGGAAGGCTCTGTGAATGCTGAAAGGTATATAAAGGTTTTAGAGCAACATATGCTTCCCTCCAAACAACGTCTACTTCAGGGAAGGCCTTGTTTATTTCAGCAGGACAATGCAAAACCACATACTGCAGCTATAACAACAGCATGGCTTCGTCGTAGAAGAGTCCGGGTGCTAACCTGGCCTGCCTGCAGTCCAGATCTTTCACCTATAGAGAACATTTGGCGCATCATTAAACGAAAAATACGTCAAAGACGACCACAAACTCTTCAGCAGCTGGAAATCTATATAAGGCAAGAATGGGACCAAATTCCAACAGCAAAACTCCAGCAACTCATAGCCTCAATGCCCAGACGTCTTCAAACTGTTTTGAAAAGAAAAGGAGATGCTACACCATGGTAAACGTGCCCCGTCCCAACTATTTTGAGACCTGTAGCAGAAATCAAAATTGAAATGAGCTCATTTTGTGCATAAAATTGTAAACTTTCTCAGTTTAAACATTTGCTATGTTATCTATGTTCTATTGTGAATAAAATATTGGCTCATGTGATTTGAAAGTCTTTTAGTTTTCATTTTATTAAAATTTAAAAAACGTCCCAACTTTTCCGGAATTCGGGTTGTAGCTTTTTACAATGTTTTCTGCATTGCAAAAAAACATTTTATTTCATAAGACATAAGTATCTTTCATTTTGTCAAGTTTTGCACTGTACATTGAATGAAGCAGCTTTCTCTCACTGAAAGAGAAGCTTTTGAGCAGATTTGGGCTAGTTTGCAGTTCATTTGAACAGAAGCACTATTTCAACAAACCTGATCATTGAAGCTCTAACATAGTTTGCAGTTTATTTGAACAGAAGCACTATTTCAACATTAATGGTCTTATGAAAACTTTAAACTGACAAACCTGAGCATTGAAGCTCTAACATACGTTTTTGTACATATAACTTCTAACACATTAAAAACTGTCTTACTGCATTGCAAAAAACATTTTATTTCATAAGTTTTTGTGCATATAACTTCTAACACATTAAAAACTGTCTTAATGCATTGCAAAACATCTTTCAGTTGGGCAAGTTTTGCACTGAACATTGAAGCAGCTGTCGTGGCCAAATTAAATCAACTCTCATCAGCATAAGAGACAGACTCACTCTCAGGTTATAATTAAAAAGAAAGCTTTTATTCTTTGCAAAGAAGGTCAGACAGTCATACAGCAACACAGAGTTCCTGCAGAGTGCGACCGACCCAGGAAGAGGGCAGTCCTCCACCTTATATTCCTTTGCTGCTTCAAGGTTACAAAGTCTTAGCAACTGTATATTTCCATGGATAACATAAAAAACTCTCTCGGTGGTTTGTTTCTCACACATTTAGGACTTAGGTTACCCCCTCAGGTCATCCTCAAAGCATTGTCCCCCCACTATATGGCCCAATGACCCTCTCAGGTCATTCTCAGACATCTGTTTCCCCCCCAGGTTTCGCCCTTCTGAACCCACACAGCAATTCTAAGAAAACACATGCATATATGGGCATACAGAAGCAGTGTTAAATGAATTTTTCCACCACAATTTCCCCCTTTTTATCATTCATTGATCACTAAAACATAAAAATTCATTACTCCTTGTTATACTTTCACTACACACTTAACATTATGTTTGCTCTGGACGGCGGGCTAAACAAATAAAACACTGTTATTGTGTTTCTGACATCAGTCAGACCCTCAGTCTATATCACGGATACAAACACAATTCAAAATCAAAAATTCACACTCAGGAATACAACCATAATTCAAAATAAAGCAAACTTAAGGCATATCATCACATTTATAGTCTTCATCTCTGATTTTCGCATAAATGATCAATCTCTTAAATATGCTAGAAGTTAGAAAATATGCTAAGGCTTGTTGTATGGGGACAGACCCTATTTCAAGCAAGCAAACAGTATAGATTCAGATAGGCCCGAACATTACTTATTTCAAAGAAAAAATATCATAAATCTCATACACATCTCATCTCAAACACATTCCACTGTAGCTTCCACTACTGTTTGCCCCTCCATCAATAGTTTTCTCCCTACTCAATTCCATGATAATGTCTTCATTGAACACAGTCATTTGAACCATTTGATGTGATGTACCCAACTATAATGCTCTTATTTATCTTTTCACTTGTGCGCAGAACAAGTGAAACTACTTCGATGCTGTTTTTCAGTCTTAACCTTGCTCTTCCCGCTGATAAGGACGTTTGATGTTTAGGCTGGATTCTGGCCTTGTTGACGTGTGTCTCCAGATCTTTGCTCCCTCAGCTCCTCTTCCTGAGATGCAGGTGGGACCTTTCTGCAGTTGCTGGTATGGATCCACGTTGCTCTCTCTGCTACTTTCACAGCCGTGTGAGGGTTCAGAAGCACCTGGAACGGCCACCTTTTCGCCTTCCAGCTCTTTCTTCTCAGATCTCGTACCACCACGAAATCTCCTGGTTTCAGGTCATGCAACGGTGTTTCAGCAACCTTCCCCTAAGCAGCTTCCACCTGCACATAGACATTAGACAACAGAGAAGACATTTCCTTGCAATATCTCAACATGTCATGCTCACACACCTCTGATAGATGACAGCTGTTGTTTACCCCCTTCTTTTCCCATAAATGGTTGTTTGCCAAAGAGAATTTCAAAAGGGCTCAGGTTTACTCTGGATCGCTTTCTCATTCTCATGTACATGAGAACGATTGGGAGCACCTTCACCAATGTGAGTTCAGTTTTCTCACAATACTTAGCCAATTTGTTTTTTTTTTGCCCCTACACAAAATGTATTTCATTGTCCGAACTGATTTTTTCGTGGAATTTCCCATCTCGGGACTATTTCAGTCAGCAGAGCTTTTGCTACTGCTGCAGCATCCTGTTTGGACATTGGGAAGACCTCTAACCATTTGGACCACATGTCCACAAATACCAAACAATTTTTCTTCCCTTCACATGGGGACAGTTCAGTGAAATCCATCGGGGCTGTCTGGGATACCTGAGACATTTTATGCCTCTTGCCACATTATGTTTATTACAAATGACACATCTTTTGCAGAAATTTTCTGCATAAATTGTGAACCCCTTTGTAAACCACAATTCTTTAATTTGCATAATCATTCCCCCTTTCAATGCGTGGTCTTTCCCATGCATCGACTTTGCATAGTGAGGAAAGAAGTGTTTAGGTAAACAAGGCTTGCCATCTCCACTCATCCATACTCCTTTCACCATCGTACAACCACTCTGTTTCCATTTATATCTCTCCTGTCTTGTCGCAAATGTCTGCATGCCCTGTAAAGATGAAGAAATGTCAGGGTTATTTTCAGATAACAAAGTACACTCTGATGATTTTGTCAATTTTGATTTTGATTTTGCTCTGGTGTTCCCTTTCAAAACTTCGCTTCGCAGATCTCCGCTGAACTGCTCGCCGTTGACACGCCTCGCACCGGAATGCGACTGCCGGTTCCCGCTGCAGATACATCGCTTCCCTGTGGCCATCTGGCGAGAGAGAGATTGAAAGAGCAAATTTCTCTAAAAGAGCCTTTTCTACGGCATTGTTTCAAATGCCGTCTCATCATTGCAGGGCTCTGCACGCTGATGATGGGCACAGTGAATGTGTCGCGTGCTTGGGGAAACCCCACGCTGACGCAGCACTCGCGGGGAATTCATGTTCTCATTGCAAGAACATGAATATCGCTCTTTGGTCCAGCGATTGAAGGGTTCGCTGAACGCTTCATAGAGGCACAGAAGTCTTCCCAGGCGATGCGACACTTCCTGCCATAACGCGCTTCATCTGCTGCTGCCAGTCGCCCCAGACAGGTGCCGACTCAAACAGCCTCCCAAGCAAGCACCTGCTGCTACCACCGCTGCCCAGCCTGTGAAACCCGAGCCTCGACACAGTTCTCGCTCGGCCACCAGACGGTTTCAGTTCCCTAAATGCATGGGACCCCGGCGCAAGGTAGTGCTGGACCCTGCACCGCCGCCGTCATCCTGATCTACAGGAAAGAAAGAGGAGGGGGCTAAGTCTCGCTGTGGCCAGACTACCCCCCAAACTTCCCAGTGTGTTTTGCCGTCTATCTCCAGGTGTCGACGAAGTTGTTTTTGTTGCAAACAATGGGCCCTTTTTAGTGCCCAGGCAGCAAAGCGCTGTTATAGCGCACAAAATGAAAAACACACTCCCTCACAAAAAGAGCAGTTATCCTCACATAACACTCACGAGTGCTATTTCCCCCTGTGGCAGACAAACACTCGAGTTAATCCAACCTCTGTCCATCCGGGCCTCACAATGGCAAGCCATTACCGGGGTATCAGATTGGGTCATGGGAATAATAAAACACGGCTATTCCCTTCAGTTCGCATGATGACCACCACGCTTTCGCGGGGTGGTCACCACTTCGGTGCACAACGAGAACGCTCACATTCTTCGTGCCGAAGTAGAAAATCTGCTGGTGAAGGGAGCTATTGAAATCGTTCCCCCAGCACACCGCGACTCAGGGTTTTACAGCCGTTACTTTCTAGTTCCCAAGAAGGATGGAGGGCTGCACCCCATCCTCGATTTAAGACATCTGAACCGTGCCCTCATGAAACGGTGCTTCAGAATGATCACGTTGAAAAAAAAATCCTCTCACAAATACGCTCAGGGGATTGGTTCTTTTCGCTGGATCTGAAAGACGCTTACTTTCACATCCAGATAGCCCCCCGTCACAGGCCGTTCTTGAGATTTGCCTTCGAGGGTGTGGCTTACCAAGACAAGGTCCTCCCCTTTGGGCTGTCTCTGGCACCTCGCATGTTTACAAAGTGCATGGATGCGGCTCTTTCCCCTCTCAGGCAGAAGGGAATCCGCATTCTGAATTACCTCGACGACTGGCTAGTTCTAGCTCAGTCAGAGGGGGAGACATTGGGTTACAGAACTTTGCTCCTCAGCCATTTGGAATGCCTGGGGCTCAGGGTGAATTTTGCCAAGAGTTCGCTGTCCCCCAGCCAACAGATATCGTTTCTGGGAACAGTGTTAGACTCAGTTACGATGAGGGTAACAATGGTGAAGGAGCGTGCCGCGGCTCTACAGCGACTCGCGGCCTCTTTCAAAATAGGTGCTTCTCGCCTCCTAAAAACATTCCAGAAGTTGCTGGGTCTTATGGCGGCAGCATTGCCGGCGCTGGAGCTCGGGCTGCTACGTATGCGCCACCTCCAATATTTGCTGAAACCGCGTGTTCCACCTCATGCGTGGTGTCACGGACGCCTGAATATCAAGGTGAGTCAGGACTGCATTTCGGCCCTGACCCCTTGGTGGAACATGCAATGGATGGAACGGGGTGCCCCGCTTGGTATGGTTTGCAGAAGGAAAGTGATCTCCACAGATGCGTCCAACAAAGGTTGGGGCGCGCTGTGCGAACGGAAACCCGCTTTCGGCCGATGGTCGAAAGAGGAGAGCAGGCTTCACATCAACTGCCTCGAGATGATTGCAGTTCAACGAGCCTGCCAGAGCTTCCTGTCAGACCTAAAGAGCCACCACGTGCTGGTCAGATCAGACAGCATGACAGTGGTCTCTTACATAAATCACCAAGGTGGGCTGTCATCGACGCGTCTCTTCAGACTAATGTCGCGACTGTTGGAATGGACCCAGAGCAGGTCCCTGAGAGCAGTGCATCTACAGGGCAAACTGAACGTGAGCGCGGATATGCTGTCAAGAAGCGGAGTATCCTCAGAAAAGTAGAGGCTCCACCCGCAGTTAGTTCAGAATATATGGGACGTCTTTGGCAAAGCGGATATAGACCTCTTCACCTCAAAAGACAACTCTCATTGCCCAACATATTTTTCCAAGATCGAGGAAGCGTTGTCCCAGGACTGGCCCAACCATCTTCTTTACGCTTTTCCTCCAGTTCCTCTTATTCCAAAAGTAATCAGGCGGGTCAGGGACCAGAGATGCAGGGTTCTTCTTGTAGTCCCACTCTGGGAAAATCAGCACTGGATAGCTGACCTGTCACAGATGCTGACTGCAGACCCATGGCCCGTTCCTCTGAGACGGGACCTCCTTTTCGCTCCCTCTACACGACTCCTCTATGCCTCCAAATGGTCTGTGTTCTCCACATGGTGCTCAGACCAAGGTGAACACCCGACCTCCTGTGATGTATCGGTGATACTGCCATTTTTCAAATGCATAGCGTGAATCTGTGTAAATTGTGACGCATTTGTCTGTCATTAGTTTGCATGCTTCTGTTAATGCCACAAGCTCAGCTGCTTGTGCTGAATAATTTGATGGCAATGAGCCAGAGGCCACAATGTCAAATTCAGTTGTTACCGCATAACACACCTTATTCAGGCCTGTTTGTGGATCTTTAAAAGCTGAGCCATCCACAAAGAGGACATTTTCAAGTGGCACGTCAGACAGGTCTGGATGTGTGTACACATTTGTTCAAGTGCTGTTAAACAACAATGATGCTCTTCCCCATCCTCTTCTGTTGGAAGGAGAGTAGCAGCATTCAAGGTTGTGCATCGCTTAACAGTGATATCACAAATGATATCATTTCTAATCACCCTACAACTTGCCCGCTTGATCCTATTCCATCTCATCTCCTTCAAGCCATTTCTCCTGCAGTTGTACCTGCACTCACTCACATCATCAACACATCCCTCCACACTGGTGTTTTTCCCTCATCATTTAGACAGGCACGTATAACTCCACTACTTAAAAAACCCAACCTCAATCCATCTCTTTTAGAGAACTACAGACCAGTTTCCCTTCTTCCTTTCATTGCAAAAACACTTGAACGAGCTGTGTTCAACCAAGTCTCTACATTTCTCACACACAACAACCTCCTCGACAGCAACCAATCTGGCTTCAGAAGTGGACATTCAACTGAGACTGCTTTGCTCTCAGTTGTTGAAGCTCTAAGACTGGCAAGAGCGGAATCCAAATCTTCAGTACTTATCATGCTTGATCTGTCCGCTGCTTTTGACACGGTTAACCACCAGATCCTCCTATCAACCCTACTGTCAAAAGGCATCTCAGGAACCACACTTCAATGGTTTGAGTCTTACCTATCAGATAGGTCCTTCAAAGTATCTTGGAGAGGTGAGGTATCCAAGTCACAACATCTAACTACTGGGGTGCATTCAACATCAAGAAGTGTTACGCCCTGTAGACGTATTTGTGAATTTTGCGCTCTTGGGAGAGTGTCACCTACTGGGCAAGTTAGGCATTGCATGTTTTCTTCTCTTGCTCTTTCTGTCTCTCTCTCCGTTATAGATCGCTAATTGGATTCCAGCTGATGTCCATCATTCATCAGTACTGAGTGAAGGCTACAGCGATCCAAGGTGTATAAGATGGCAAAGAAACAATGCTGGAGGACTGACGGCTACGCGCTCACTCTTTGTCCTGATCCAGATTGGTGTTATTTTGTGTATCTCAGTGTGACCAAGTGTGGTCTTTATTACCTCTTAACTTTGTGAATGAACTTGTCAATTACAAACTATGAGAGAACGTGTGAACGTTATGGTGGGTGTGTTTATGATTCTTTTGTGTTATTTTCTAAGTTATGTAAATACCTTTGTTTATTTTTCTTAGGAAGCGGTAGGGAGAGGGTGCCATTTTCTTTGAGTATAAAATTTTGTTTATGTTTATGGTAGACAGGGAGATAGGTAAGACTCTGTCATTTCTTTTCTTTTTTTTTTTAGTTAAGGTTATTTAGAGTTTCCGTGTTTAGTTAGAGGTTTTTGTTTGTTATGTTGGCCTGGCCCTCTCCTGAAGTTTTGCTTCCTTTGTTATTAATAAATTAAGTTATTTTGCTTAATTTTGTGTTTGTGCTTTTCTGGATCAGGGGATTGATGTGACCGTCAGACTTTCTTTTTATCTTTACATTTTGTTACGACTTCATTTAACCCCTAGACTAATAGTGAGGTTTGTAACAAGAAGATCAAGCCCTTTCTTTCGGAACATGCTGCACAACTCCTTGTTCAAGCTCTTGTTCTGTCCAGGCTGGACTATTGCAATGCCCTCTTGGCAGGTCTTCCAGCCAATTCTATCAAACCTTTACAATTAATTCAGAATGCGGCAGCAAGATTAATTTTTAATGAGCCAAAAAGAATACATGTCATACCTCTGTTTATCAATTTGCACTGGCTTCCAATAGCTGCTCGTATAAAATTCAGGGCATTGATGTTTGCCTACAAAACTACCACTGGCTCTGCACCCATTTACCTAAATTTGTTACTTCAGACTTATGTGCCCTCTAGAAGCTTGCGTTCTGCAAGTGAACGTCGCTTGATTGTGCCATCCCAAAGAAGCACAAAGTCACTTTTATGGACTTTTAAATTAAATGTTCCCTCCTGGTGGAATAACCTCCCCAACTCTATCCGGAGTTTTCTTTATATTATATTATTTAAAATCCCATACTAGGTGTACTGTGTTAACCTAACTGAGACTTGTTATATCACTTATATATCATAGCAGAATAGTATGATATCTTAACCATCAAGCTGTTGATAAGTTTGATGTTTTCTGTTCCTGCAAAATCATGGACACTGCGTGAGGCATCATCAATGTCAGATCAGAGTAACCTGCGAATACTCTAGAAGCCATCACGACCTGCTCAGCAGCTGCCACCGCCATCAGACAGTGTAGCAGGCCTGCTGCAACTGGGTCTAATTTGCTGGAAAAATATGCCACAGTTCTCAGTTTGTCTCCATGATGTTGCAACAATACAGAAGTCATAAATCCATTTTTCTCATCAACCATCGGAACAAAGGGTTTATTTAGGGCCGGCAAGCCCAGAGTTGGTGCAACAGACAGCTAAACTTTCATGTTCAGAAATGCCTCTTCTGCTTTCTCTGTCCACTCAATCTTGTTACATAAATTTAACCCCTTCCCTCTCAGGGCTCTCAGGGGCAGCTCAAAAATTGCAGAATTTGGAATAAATGTTCTACAATAGGAACACATCCCCAAAAATGAAAGCATTTGTTTCTTTCTGAGTGGTTTTGGGACTTCTCTTGTAGCTTTAACCCCTTTTTCAGACAGTGATTTGCTATGTGGTGTTATTACATGCCCCAGGAATGTAATCTGTTGTTTTACGAACTGCAGTTTTGTCAGGCTGACTTCATGGCCCTCCTGAGCCAGATGCTTCAGGAGAGACACAGTGTCAGTTACACATGTAAGCTCATCACGAGCACACAAGCAAAGACCATCCACATACTGTTATAAAGCTGTACCTGCTGTCAGGGTCAAAGGTTCCAAACTCCTTAGGGCTTCGTTGTAATTTATCAAACTTTATCAACTGGTACGCTAAAAAATGCATTTGCCAAATCTACCACTGAGAAGGATGTTGCGTCTTGTGGTATTTGTGACAAAATTGTGCACGGATTTAGCACTGATGGAGTCCTTTGTCTGACAGCAGCATTCACAGCCTGTAAATATTGCACAAATCACCACTCTGTGGGCTGACTCTAATCCCTTATCTTTTTCACAGGAAAAATTGGAGTACAAACTGGAGAATCATTGCATGGCACCATTATTCCCTCTCTTAATAGTGACTCAAACACTGATTTAAAATAACCAAGAATTGCCTCTGGTTTCAGAGGGCATTGACGTTGACACGGTCTGTAATCAGATTTTGGGGTGACCACCACAGGTTCACATCCTTTAATTAAACCCACATCATATTTGTGTTTTGCCCATAACTCTGATGGCACTTCTGCTAATGCTGGATGTATATCTGAGGCACAAATAATTGTCATGCAATTATTTCCCATTCTCTTTTGTCAATGGTACCACAACTCTCTCTGCTTCTATGTCATGCTCGCACTCAGACATAAACGCTTCCAGACTCTCACTGTGTTTCACCCTCTCTCCTATCTGTCTCCAGTCTGTGGCATAAACACAGCTTTTCACTAACAGTTCTAATCTGGGCCCTGTCTGTCTCCTGGCCTCAGAGAGCGATAAGTGAGGCACAGAATCTTCTGCCATTGAGTAAAACTGAAGCTGTTTTTCTGTCAGACAAACTGAAACTGCACACACATTTTCTGTCTAAAACATTTTCTCAAAACGTAAAGTTTCTCCTTTTTTCTCCCTCAAACCAGTCTTTTTCATACTGGTCATCTCGTTCCACTACAACATGTGACGTGCAATGCAATTTGTCAGGCAACATGATTTTTCTATCAAATGGTTTTGTTCTATTTTTTGTCAGTTCACACATCATTTCAGCCCAATCAGAATTTATGATGTGCCATTCATATGCCCATTTTGGTTCTGCTTGCAGACAGCAAATCTGCAATCAGTGTCAAATTTAGTTTGCACAATGAATCTCTCCCCATTAAAGGCACTGGACATGCAGGGGTGTAGAGTAAAGCATGCCTCAGCACCTCACCCCTTCTGGTTTACAATTCAGAGGCACTGTGAACCTTTCACAAATTACGTGCCCTGATGCAGAAATTGACTCATTAATTTCGCCTGTTAATTGTGGTTGGCATTGCAAATCACATGGCTGTATAGCTATATCAGCTAAAAACTCAATCAATATCCCCTCTACTAGCATAGGATATTTAGGCATTTTCATAAAAGCTTCATCTTTATACATAATCACACATTTATCAGGATGTTCATTAACAGAATCAGACATACACAAAGGAAAGCAAGCTTTTTCTTCATTGCAGAGAGCAGAAAGTACATCAGTGTATGTGTGTGTGTTTTGTTTGTCCTAACATGTGTTTTTGTGCATATAACTTCTAACACATTAAAAACAGTCTCACTGCGTTGCAGAAATCATTTTATTTCATAAGACATAAGCATCTTTCAGTTTGGCAAGATTTGCACTGAACATTGAATGAAGCAGCTCAATCTCACAGAGAGACAAGCTTTTGAGCAGATTTGGGCTAGATTTCACTTCATTTGAACAGAAGCACTATTTCAACATTACTGGTCTCAGAAACCTGTAAATTGACAATCTTGAGCATTGAAGTCCTAACATATGTTTTTGTGCATATAACTTCTAACACATTAAAAACTGTCTTACAGCATTGCAAAAACATTTTATTTCATAAGACATGAGCATCTTTCAAATTGGCAAGTTTTGCACTGAACATTGAATGAAGCAGCTTTCTCTCACTGAGAGAGAAGCTGTTGAGCAGATTTGGGCTAGTTTGCAGTTCATTTGAACAGAAGCACTATTTCAACATTAATGGTCTCAGAAACCTTTAAACTGACAATCTTGAGCATTGAAGCTCTAACATAAGTTCCTTTTCAGGAACTCGAACTGCGTCAAGCGCTTTGGGGAACGTCCCTGACGAGGCCGACTCTGAAAATCGTGTGCAATCTTTCCAATGGAAGGGCGTGACGTCACGGGCGGGGTGACGTAGCGACCAGGAAGCTATAAAGGTTCCTCCCTATTCAACAAAGCTAACGTTAGAGGCGGGGATACACACGGTCTGTGCGTGGTCTGCCCGGGATCAAAGCGTGCTGTGTATGATTTCACGTGCACTTTGATCCCGGAGGGCTCTCTTCGAGAAGTGAGCCTTCGCCAGCGTTCCTCGCGATGCCGGTCCCGCTTTCGCCGAGGAGATTGACACGGAGGGCGTCGGCGAGCTTGTAGTTGCACAAACATAAAGTTGCATAAGCACCAGTATACAACAAACAGTGTTATGCCTAACATTATACAGGCAGCGTTAATGAGCAGCTATTTAATCTCCGAGGGGATTAATATTGTTTGTGTGACTAAGCTATTCGCGCGCTGTCGAGGTAACGCGTGTATTACATCATTTTCAGTTTTGATGTAAATTTTTTTCCATACCCGACCGCGTGTCTGGTTATTTAAACTCCATTTAATAAAGAGAAGTTAGTTCTATCTCTGCAATGTGTATTGTATCACAATCTACTGTAGACCGTGTTTACTTGTCTTACTGTTTGATTATTTAAAATTCTGAGGAATATGATGACTTTGGAAAGTCAATATATCACTACAATGTGTACTTTATCACAATCTAGACCATGTTTACTTGTCTGATTGTTGGATTGCATTGGATTCTGAGGAATCTAATGACTGTTATCTAACTTCGAGAAGTTCAATATATCACTTCAATGTGTATTGTATCACAATCCAGACTGTATTTACTTGTCTGATTGTTTGATTGCATTAAATTCTGAGGAATATAATGACAGTTATTTGACTCATGAAGTTAGATGTACTGCAGGGACTGCTGGGCGGGAACAGCCCCCTCCGCATACAAACAGAGCGTTGCTGCTTCGGGACCAGAGGCTGAGGTAACGCTCTGGGCCAGTGACTTCTCAGCCTAATCCGAATCCGATGGAGCATACTTCAGGCTGGGAGGTCCACAGCCAAGAAGTCATGATGCATTTCGGTCACGACTACAGAGGGCCCCTACTGGGGTAGAGCGGTGTCCACCTCATTACACGGTGCCCTCGGGAGGTGGGTCTGCCAACCCTGCCAGAGTTTCAGGGTGCAGTGGCTTCCAGCGAGCACTGCTCTCAGTTATTTCCGCCCGTCAGCGTAGCGGAGCTGAGACGCTCGTCATCCCTTCGGGGGCCTTTTACACCAGAGGTCAGTCTCGAGAGACTGATTCCCTTAGTACATTAGTTAGCAGCGTGGAAACTACTGCCAAATGTATCTCAATGGGTCCTGCACACAGTAGAAAAAGGCTATCGCATTCAGTTTGGCCATCCGCCGCCGACATTCAACGGGGTTACACCGACAATAGTCAGCCCCCGGCAGGCTCTGGTGATGGAACAAGAAGGGAATACCCTATTAAGGAAGGAGGCCATCGAGGTGGTCCCTCCTCTAGACAGGGAGTCCAGGTTTATAACCGGTATTTCATAGTTCCAAAGAAGGATGGGGGATTGCGTCCGATCTTAGACTTACGTCATCTAACCTCTCAGTAATGTCACTGAAGTTCAAAATGCTCACTGTCAAAGAGGTTGTAGCTCAAATCAGATCCGAGGACTGGTTTGTCACAATAGATCTCAAAGATGCATACTTCCATATCCATCCTTCCACAACACGGGAAGTTTCTGAGGTTTGCTTTCGGGGGCAAAGCCTACCAATATCGAGTACTTCCCTTCTGCCTTGCACTCTCACCCCGCACGTTCACGATATGTGTAGATGCGGCTCTAGTATCCCCCCGTATGCAGGGCATCCACATTCTGAATTATATCGACGATTGGTTGATTTTAGCTCAATCAGAGCAAATGGCGGTTCGACATCGAGATGTCGTTCTCGCACATATGGGGGAGCTGGGTTTGAGGGGAGCACGGCCTGTGGAGCGGTCGCCATCTGACATGGCATACCAGTTGTCTAGAGATGCTAGCTGTGCATCGAGCATTGAAATATTTCCTCCCAGACCTGAGAGGTCACCATGTGTTGGTGTGCACCGACAACACATTGGCGATTTCTAATATCAGTCACCAGAGAGATCTGCATTCGCGCCCCTTGTACAAGCTGGCACACCAGATCCTTCTGTGGTCCCAGGACAAACTCCTCTCATTCAGAGCAGTGTATATTCCTGGGAGATTGACTGTGGGACATACTGTCGAGACAGGGGCCGAGGCCCGGGGGTGTGGCCCCTGAGGGGGCACAGTTCATAGCTTCCGGTCTCTCAACTGAGGTTGTTGAGACCCTCCTCCAATCCAGAGCTCCCTCTACGAGGAAACTGTACGCCCTGAAGTGGAAACTCTTGACTTCATGGTGCAGAGACCGCCAGCTTGACCCTGTTAACTGGCCAATTGGTACAGTTCTGGAGTTTCTACAAGCTAGGCTCTCTGCGGGGTTAACCCACTCCACCTTAAAGGTGTACGTGGCGGCCATAGCTGCTTACCATGTCCCTTTCAATGGTCAGTCAGTGGGTAGACACCCCCTAGTTACACGTTTCCTCCGCGGTGCGCTGAGTTTGATACCTCCAGTACGATCCCGTGTTCCCCCCTGGGATTTGGTTGTGGTTTTAGAGGCTCTTTGTAAAGCTCCATTCGAGCCAATACAAGATATCTCAGATAGACATCTGACACTTAAAACTGCCCTGTTATTGGCAATCACCTCACTAAAGAGAGTTGGAGATCTCCAGGCCCTTTCGGTGGCCCCTACTTACCTAGACTTTGCCCCTGGTATGGCCAAAGCATTTTTATACCCTCGAGCGGGTTATGTTCCGAAGGTTCCCTCTGTTACACCACAACCTATCGTACTGCAGGCCTTTTGCCCTCCTCCCTTTCGGGAGCCAGATCAGGAGAAGCTAAACTGTATGTGTCCAGTTCGAGCCCTGGATGCATACGTCCACAGAGCTGCCCTGTGGAGAAAATCTGATCAATTGCTTGTTTGCTACGGTCTTCCTAAAAAGGGTTTTCCTGCCTCTAAGCAGACCCTTAGTCGTTGGATAGTCGAGGCTATCAACGTATCCTTGAGTCCTCTGGTCTTCCCCTTCCTTTGGGAGTCAAGGCTCACTCCACTCGGGTTATGGCTGCCTCTAAGGCCTCTCTAGCAGGTGTGTGCCTCTTGGACATCTGCAACGCTGCGGGATGATCCACGCCCTCTACATTTGCCAGATTTTATGACCTTGATATGCGAGCTACTCCGGGCTCTTCTATTCTCTCGTCTTAGCTGTGCTCTTCGGATACACACTAGGCAGGGATTTGGAAGTCTGGCAGCGTGGGCACATCGTTCCCCAAAGCGCTTGACGCAGCTCGAGTTCCTGAAATGGAACGTCTCAAGGTTACGATTGTAGCCCTGGTTCCTTGAAGGAACGAGATGCTGCGTTGCAGATCCATACTCCCGGCATCCCTGCCGGCGCTTGCTTCCCTACTCGAAGCTGAAGCCAGCTGCGTGGCAGGTGCCTTTATAGCTTCCTGGTCGCTACGTCACCCCGCCCGTGACGTCACGCCCTTCCATTGGAAAGATTGCACACGATATTCAGAGTCGGTCTCGTCAGGGACGTTCCCCAAAGCGCTTGACGCAGCGTCTCATTCCTTCAAGGAACCAAGGTAACCTTGAGACGTTTTTGTGCATATAACTTCTAACACATTAAAAACTGTCTAAATGCATTGCAAAAACATTTTATTTCATAAAACATATGCATCTTTTGTAAGTTTTGCACTGAACATTGAATGAAGCAGCTTTCTCTCACTGAGAGAGAAGCTTTTGAGCAGATTTGGTTTAGTTTGCAGTTCATTTGAACAGAAGCACTATTTCAACATTAGTGGTCTCAGAAAACTGTAAACTGGCAAACCTGAGCATTGAAGCTCTAACATAAGTTTTTGTGCATATGACTTCTAACACATTAAAAACTGTCTTACTGCATTGCAAAAAAACCATTTTATTTCATAAGACATAAGCATCTTTCAAAGTGGCAAGTTTTGCCCTTAACATTGAATGAAGCAGCTTTCTCTCACTGACAGAGAAGCTTTGAGCAGATTTGGGCTAGTTTGCAGTTCATTTAAACAGAAGCACGATTTCAACATTAGTGGTCTCAGAAACCTGTAAACTGACAATCTTGAGCATTGAAGCTCTAACATGAGCTTTTGTGCATATAACTTCTAACACATTAAAAACGGTCTTACTGCATTGCAAAAACGTTTTATTTCATAAGACATAAGCATCTTTCAAATTGGCAAGTTTTGCCTTTAACATTGAATGAAGTAGCTTTCTCTCACTGACAGAGAAGCTTTGAGCAGATTTGGGCTTGTTTGCAGTTCAGTTGAACAGAAGCAATATTTCAACATTAGCGGTCTCAGAAAACTTTAAACTGGCAAACCCGAGCATTGAAGCTCTAACATAAGTTTTTGTGCATATGACTTCTAACGCATTAAAAACTGTCTTACTGCATTGCAAAAAAACATTTTTTTCATAAGACATAAGCATCTTTCAAATTGGCAAGTATTGCCCTTAACATTGAATGAAGTAGCTTTCTCTCACTGACAGAGAAGCTTTGAGCAGATATGGGCTAGTTTTCAGTTCATTTGAACAGAAGCACTATTTCAACATTAGTGGTCTCAGAAACCTGTAAACTGACAATCTTGAGCATTTGATGCAAAAAATTTCAATCCAGGTCAGACGGTAGGTGGTATTTTAGTATGCAAATTTATTCAGAGATAGAAAATGAGAATACAAATCATAATTTGCAAACACGATTATTAATTTTCTTGACCAGCTTCAAATATAGGTAATACAAATCCAAGATTAATTTAGTTTTAAAAGCAATCCATATATGATGGATTGTGCCCATCTAAGATTAGTCCAAATGATTATAATATTCAAAAGTAATCAAACTGTTAAGAGTATATATTAAAATAATAATGCTAAATATATCAAAAGTCAAAGCATCAAAAATTCAAAGTATCTGAGCTGAATAAACCTGTAAAAGTTCAAAGTATTCAAGTGAGCCCGGAATACAAGAAAAAGAAAAGATGAGAAAACGAAGCTCAGTTAGTATAGACTAGACTGAACTGAGAAGGGAGGGTGTCTGCATCTCTATATATATATTCCTTCAGAACCATTAGATCTTATGATTAAAGCTGAAGTCATGTCTCAAATAAATATGAAATATTGGTCATACGTCTCCGGTCTATACAAAAATATCCAAATATGTCTTGCGGTTCAGTTTCGCTTCCACATTTGGGAAGGTCAGAACGTCCTATGGTTATCAATGTTTAGAATTTATTTCCTTGAATGGACTAGGCTCAGTTAATACAAAATGGAAAGCCACTGCATTATCTATTTCTGTCCCTATATGGCTACAGAGATCCTCTAAGGCTTCTGGAACAGATTGTTCTTGAAGCGTTGTGCTGTTTTAGCAGGTAGCAGATTGACACGTGGTAGAAGTCAGAATTTCGATGCACCAATTCCCCCATTCGAGTCTGAACAAAGACTTGCAATCAAATTTTTCTTCCCTTAATCAAAGTAAAACACAGAATATTCGAAAGAAACAAATACATGATTATATATATGCATGAATGCAGAAAAATGAGTAAATAAAACATTTCAGGTAAACACCTGATTAGGTAAGCATAAATGAGATATAGAAAAATGAGTGAATAAATCGTTTCAGGTCAGACGAGGACCACTAAAAGTAGTCCGACCCCTGACTTCCCCTGGACTTTTGCTGGGTCGAGGACTTACCACAGCCTACCGTCGTTCATCTTAAAACTACATCTCTGTTCTTTCTCTTCTTAGGGGGTAGCTTCTTAAGGTATTTGTCCTTATCAGAAGGGGCTATCATGTCGTAAATTTCCAAACTTTCGTTGATCTTCTTCAACATCTCATATCTTTCCTTACCCTTCACCGGTAAGTCATAGATTTCTTCATCACTGCTGGTATAAATAGGAGAATAAGAATCTTTTTGATCAATAATCTTGTAAGGCATCTTAATGTAGGGATTTGTAAATCTATATATCAGCTGGTAGATTTTAGCACAAGTCTCTTAGATGACGTAGAGTTAATGTGCGATGTGATGACGATGGCACGTCCTGTTTCTGCTGAGTTAGACGCGTTCCTGGGTCAACAAGGGCGGTGCTTAAGGTAAAATTGATCAACCAATCAGATTACTCATGTTACGTGACATCGCCCCAGTTTGAGTTTGAGAGCCACTTTTTGAATTGGCCGATTTGACGTCTCCTTCATTTCAAAAAGGTAAGTGCATGTTATTTAAAATGTGTAATTTCAAATGTGTCCATCCCTGCTCAGCATAATGTATTATTTTTAAATTGGACGATTCATTCATAACTAACGTGAACATTAGCTGAACTGCTTATATACGGTGCAAATCGCCGAACCCCTGTCCTATCGGACAGGAAGGCGCCCACGATCGTTTCGCCCCCGGTCCGGTGTGGTGTTTCCTCCACGATCGCGTCGTCGGATCTTTTTGTCCGATGATTTATCACTTTTTTCATGTATTAGTTTAGCAGATATCTATACACTTTCGCGGATTGATTTGGGACGAATAACAAGGGGTTTGCCGTCCAGCAACAACAGGGAAATACATTGTGTTGACCCAGAGACATCATTAGCTCATCCAATATACAGTATGACACACATTGATCAATCACTGTATTTAAATACTACTAATAATAATAATACAATATTAAAGGCAAAACAAACAGTAAGCTATCACTTTATTGTAGTAATAATAATAATAATAATAATAATAATAATAGTGAAATATCTTGTGTTGATCCAGGGACATCATATTCTTATGTTGACCCAGGGACTTCATTCTTTATAGCTCAACTAATATAAGAAAAACAGTAATTAATCACTTTATGTTAATAATAATAACAATAATTCAATATCTTATATAAGACCAAGAGTAATATATCACTATATTGCAATAATAATAACAATAATCATAAATGATAAAAATGATCCAGGGACATCATATTCTTATGTTGACCCAGGGACTTCATTCTTTATAGCTCAACTAATATAAGAAAAACAGTAATTAATCACTTTATTTTAATAATAATAATAAAATAATACAATATCTTATATAAGACCAAGAGTAATCTATCACTATATTGCAATAATAATAATAATAATAATAATCATAAATAATAATAATATTAATAATAATGATCCAGGGACATCATATTCTTATGTTGACCCAGGGACTTCATCCTTTATAGCTCAACTAATATAAGACAAACAGTAATTAATCACTTTATGTTAATAATAATAACAATAATACAATATCTTATATAAGACCAAGAGCAATCTATCACTATATTGCAATAATAATAATAATAATAAATAATAATAATATTAATAATAATGATCCAGGGACATCATATTCTTATGTTGACCCAGGGACTTCATCCTTTATAGCTCAACTAATATAAGACAAACAGTAATTAATCATTTTTTGTTAACAATAATAACAATAATTCAATATCTTATATAAGACCAAGAGCAATCTATCAATATATTGCAATAATAATAATAATAATAATAATAATAAATAATAATAATATTAATAATAATGATCCAGGGACATCATATTCTTATGTTGACCCAGGGACTTCATTCTTTATAGCTCAACTAATATAAGAAAAACAGTAATTAATCACTTTATGTTAATAATAATAACAATAATACAATATCTTATATAAGACCAAGAGCAATCTATCAATATATTGCAATAATAATAATAATAAATAATAATAATATTAATAATAATGATCCAGGGACATCATATTCTTATGTTGACCCAGGGACTTCATTCTTTATAGCTCAACTAATATAAGACAAACAGTAATTAATCACTTTATTTTAATAATAATAACAATAATACAATATCTTATATAAGACCAAGAGCAATCTATCACTATATTGCAATAATAATAAATGATAATAATAATAATAATATTAATAATAATGATCCAGGGACATCATATTCTTATGTTGACCCAGGGACTTCATTCTTTATAGCTCAACTAATATAAGAAAAACAGTAATTAATCACTTTATGTTAATAACAATAATAATACAATATCTTATATAAGACCAAGAGTAATCTATCACTATATTGCAATAATAATAATAATAATAATAATAATAAATAAATAATAATAATATTAATAATGATCCAGGGACATCATATTCTTATGTTGACCCAGGGACTTCATTCTTTATAGCTCAACTAATATAAGACAAACAATAATTAATCACTTTATGTTAATAATAATAATTGTCAAGGCGAGACTGGGACTCAGTTGCAGGTGCTCAAAAAAGGTCAGTTTATTAGATTGGTTTTAAATTTCAACGGACAAAAAAATTAAAAATAAAAAAGTTAACAAAAAACTATCCAGGAACAGGGCAGTCTGGAGCAGACCCAAGGAGCCTCCTGGACGAATTCCACTTGGAAATCCACTGATGCAATGCCCGGATAAGCTGACAGGGAGGCGGGGGGCGCTGTTGAGGCGGGGAACTGGTGGCGCGCTGCGGCGTGGCGAAGAAGAAGAGTGACGGCGATCGGTGATCGCTAGCACGGAAGGCTGGAGAGTAGCGCGAGGAGCCAAGATGGCCGAGTGAGTAGGCGCTTTTTACCGAGCTCTGCAAAGAAAGTTTTGGGAACGGTAAAACTAGATTTATTATCTCGCCAAGCACTATTATTTTGTTTTCATAAACACTACAGCACTCGTAAAACGAGATATTGAGCAATGCCAAACCAACGCGAAAGGAAAAGAGGCCAAGAAAGCACCGGACAGAAGCTAAATCCAGATGCTAGCAACATTACTCTTAAGGCTGGCAATGTTTTAGTTGATAACTGTCACGATTATACCTCCACTTCCCTGCCTCTCGCCACTGCGGAAGTCTTTATGGATGAATTTCCAATGCTTCCTGTCACTCCCAGTAAGTCGCCAGCATCGAAGAAAATTATGTACTCAGTCGGATCTGAACAAACCAACTCCAATGATATCATAGCTAGCCTCTCAGCTCTGATAAACACGCGATCAGACAACATTGAAAGCATGGTCAGTACCAATGCACTTAAAATTGAAGGTCTTAAAAAGACAATTGACTTTGTGTGTGCAGAGATCAAGGATGTAAAAAGCAAAGTGTGTACACTCGAGGTGAAAATGGCAAAAGAAGAAAAACGAATTGACACATATCAGCAAAGGGTCTCGGAGTTAGAGAGATACTCCAGGAGATGGAACCTTAGACTTTACGGAGTTGAAGAATCAGAAAAAGAAAACGTACGAAAGAAGGCCATCGAGGTCTGTCAGGCTGTTCTGCCGGAGGAAAAAAATAGGCTGGCTGACGCTATCGACACCGTACATCGGCTCGGCACTAAGCGGCAGAATGACTACAAACCCAGAGGCATCATCATCCAATTCATTGCACGTGTCTGTAGAGACGCCGTATGGAAAGCTGCAAAGACATCACCGCACCTGCGAGACAACGGATTAAGATTTGCGGAGGATCTCTCTAAAGAAGACCGAGAACGAAGAAGCAAACTTTGGCCAGTGATTAAAAAAGCCAGAGAGGAGGGCAAACCAGCCTTCTTCGTAGGTGGTCGCGGATTTGTCAATGGATCAGAAATCCCCCTGCCCACCTAAGATACGGACTTGCCTCCGGCCTGTTAACACAAGGATACCCACTGGTTTGATTTGCACTGCATTCAGAGTTGATATTGTAATGTTATGGTTTTTGTTGGACTGTTACTAGGACTATACAGAGGCACTTTAATTTACGAAACGCTGCCATTTCTTTTATATGTTTTTTTTAGACCGTTTAATAAACGAGGCAGCTATTTAGGAACGCTCCGCCTTTTAGTTGGCCGAAACTATTGAAGCAGAGCTCGGTCTCCTTATCCGGTATTACCCTTCTAACTAACTGGTTATTGATCACTTTATAGTTTATTCCTTGTTCGTGTTCGTTAATAACTTTGTCTTTATCTATTGTTTCTTTAAATGCCAGGGGACTAAGACAGATTTGTAAAAGGAAAGCCTTATTTTTATTTGCCAAACAACTTCGTACTGATTTTTGTTTTTTTCAAGAGAGCCATTCCACATCTGCTGATGTCAATTTTTGGAAATCTCAATGGGCTAATGATGTTTGGTTCTCTCAAGGCTCAGAGAGATCTGCTGGAGTTATCACGCTTAAAAATACTTTCTCAGGTGATATCTTACACTCAGACTGTGACTCCCTAGGACACTACGTATTTCTTATAATAAGAATTGACAACATTTATAGCATAATTATTAATATTTACGGCTACAATAATAAACTTGAGAATGATAAATTACTTGATTCAATAGAGGAAAGAATTACATTTTGGCTCACCAGATACCCAAACTCTTTAATTTTAATTGGCGGAGACTTTAATATTGCCCTAGATAATGGTATTGATAGGTGGCCACCTGGGCGGCCCTCATCCTTCAGCACAAACATTAAAAGACTAATGCAAAGATTTAATGTTGTAGATGTATGGAGAGAGAAATTTCCTGATGGAAGATCCTTTACTTGGAGCAACAGGTCAGGATCCAGCCAGTCTCGTATTGATTTCTGGCTATTATCCAGTAACATTGATAAAGAGAAAGTTAGAGTTAATATCCATGCCACACCCCTTACTGACCATAGAGCAATTCATATAAACATTCAATTTAGTGTATCTAATACATTTTATAGATCTTGCTACTGGAAATTAAACAATTCCCTGTTCAAACATGAAAAGGTTAAGGCTGAAATTATTAGATTAATAACTCATTTTTACAACAAGGCTAAAAAGGAAATTGCCAAAGCTAAAAGAGCAGAAGAAGATGAAGTCATAAATACAATTTCCTCATTTTATCGGAGACCACCCGAGGAAGTTTCAGAGGAGGATAGACTACTTCTTTTACAACTCCAAAACAAATTAGACGAATTATATCGACAAAAAGCAGAGGGAGCCTTCGTAAGGTCTAGAAAAAGATGGCTGGAGGAGGGGGAGCAAAATTCTGCTTATTTTTTCCGTCTTGAAAGATACCGATCTAAAATTAATTCCATTTACAAGTTAAATATTAATGGGGTCGTAACTGATGATGCTAAATTAATTTCAGATTTTTGTTCAAAATTTTATAGCAATTTATACAGCACAAAATATAATAAAGAAGTTACATCTCATTTTCTTAACTCAATAAATAATGTAAGACAGATTGACGAGGCAGACAAAAATTATTGTGACACCCCTCTTATATTGGCAGAGGTCACTGATTCGATTGCTCAACTTAAAAACAATAAGTCCCCCGGCACTGACGGGTTGACTGCAGAATTTTACAAGGCGTTCTCAGAGCTTTTGGCCCCATTTTTATTACAGGTTTTTATGGAGAGTATAAAGAATGATTCCCTTCCTCCTAGCCTCACTCAAGGGCTGGTCACACTGATTCCCAAGCCTAGGAAAGATCCGCTCTTTATTGACAGCTGGAGACGCATTTGTCTGCTGAACAATGATTACAAAATAATGGCATCAATATTTGCCAATAGAATTAAAGAAACTCTTGACACTATTATAGATGAGACACAATCAGGCTTTATGAGAAATAATATTAGAATAATATTAGACTAGTATTAGATATTCTTGACTACTCTGACTTAATATCTGAAGATAGCTTCATCCTCCTCTTAGACTTCTACAAGGCCTTTGATACAATAGAACACCAATTTATTTTTCTATCTTTAGAGAAATTTGGTTTTGGGGACTTTTTCAGCAAAGCAATTAAAACCTTATATGCTAAAGGCAATAGCTCTATAAAACTGAAAAATGGAACTTCCCCTAGATTTAATCTGGAACGGGGCATTCGTCAGGGATGCCCAATTTCCCCTTATTTGTTTCTACTTTGTACACAGATTCTCACAATTTATGTATGTAATAGTGCTATACAAGGAATCTCTATTGCAGGTAGGGATATCATCATTAGTCAGCTTGCTGACGATACCACAATCTTTTTAAAAAATGCAAGCCAGATACCTGTCACCATTCAAGTAATCAACCAGTTTTCAGAGGCCTCTGGTTTATGCCTAAATATTAATAAATGTGAGCTGCTGCCTTTAAAAGACTGTGATATACAAACTATTTGCAACATTCCGATCAAGAAAGAAGTAACGTACTTGGGTATCATTATCTCTAAAGATTAGAAAATTAGATCTCAGTCGAATTTTTCTCCAATCATTAAAAAAACTCAGAACAAACTGAACCAGTGGTTGCAAAGGGACTTATCTCTAAAAGGCAGAGTGTTGCTTACCAAGGCTGAAGGAATATCCCGGCTTACATATGCAGCTCTCTCTTTACATTTGGACAGTAAAATCTGTAAAGACATTGATAAAATGCTTTTTGACTTCATCTGGAAAAATCGTATCCACTATATCAAAAAAAGTGTTGTTATGAATAAATATGAATCTGGTGGGCTCAATTTTTTGGACTTCAATACTCTAAATAATACCTTTAAGATTAATTGGGCTAAGCATTTTCTTAAAAACCCCGTTTCGATTTGGAATTTTATTCCCCATTATATATTCTCTCGTTTTGGTGGTCTGGACTTTATTTTGAAATGTAACTACAATGTAGACAAACTCCCTGTAAAACTGTCCACTTTTCATAAGCAGGTCCTTTTAGCTTGGTCTCTTATCTACAAGCATAATTTCTCACCCCACAGGTATCTAATTTGGAATAACAGAGATATTTTATATAAGAACAAGTCTTTTTATTTTGAGAGTTGGGTACGTAATCAGATTCTGCTGGTGGACCAGTTATTTAATGCAGAAGGGCGACTTTTCTCCTATACAGAATTTCTATCAACATATAACATTCCTGTTACGCCGAAAGAATTCGCAATCGTATTTGACGCCATTCCATCAGGCACAATCATGCTTTTTAAGTATACTGGCAGACTTCCACCTACTTCTGTCTCCCTCCCTGATGTGGCTGACTCACCAGTTGGAAGAATCTGTTTTTCCCAACTTCCACATAATAATAAGAACATTCGTGCATTATTTCAGAAAGAGATTGTTTCTATTCCAAATGTTACATTTTATTGGAACCAATTTGTAAATGACATTGACTGGAAAAAGGTTTGGATGATTCCTCACAGATATTTATTAGTAAACAAGGTGAAAGAAGTATCTTTCAGAATAATTCACAGATAGTACCCTGCTAATCATTACATGATTAAATTTAAAAGGGACATCAATACAAACTGTTCTTTTTGTGAAAACCACCCTGAAACTGTTTTGCACCTCTTTTGGTATTGCCCACACACCAGAACATTTTGGCAAAACCTCAGCAGATTCATCATTGACCATATTTATAAAGACTTTGCCTTATTGTGGAAGGATGTTATTTTTTGCTTTTATAAAAGTCTAAGTAAAGAAAAAACGTACTTCATTATAAATTTATTAATACTTTTGGCAAAATTTCACATTCATAAATGTAAATTCAGCTCTAAAAAACCTTGTTTTGTACTTTTTATCCATGAAGTTGAACATTATATTAATCTGATTTCTGGCTCAAACAACAAAAAGGCTGTTAAAACTATTAACATATGGTCCTCTTTCACTTTGTAAGCTTCCCCTGGCTATTTTATTTTATTTTCTGTTTACCTCTGTGTTTTTTGTGTGTTATGTATATTATGGCTAATCACATGTGATTTGTACCCTTTTTGCAATAAAAAAAAAAAAAAAAAAAAACTTCAGTTTCAGAAACCACCCCCTGGCTATATGTGTATTTTGAATGCTTATTCTTTCTTTATATTATGTTTGTGTTATATATTTTCAGATGTATTGTTGGTGCTGTAACTGTACTTTGACTGTGTTTTTTGAAATTTAATAAAAAAAAAAAAAAAAAAAAAAGGCTGGAGAGTAGCGCTGCCTGAAAGCAGGGGGAAGAGGGAAAAAAAACAACAAACTAGAGAATGAAAACAAAACGGGCACGATCTCTGTGCAGGCTAAACAGGAGATGTGGACAACACTGAGACATGGACGAGAACACGACGATCCGACAACAGACAGCACACATGAGGAGACTAAATAGAGAAGGAGTGATTATCATGATGCAGAGCAGGTGATGGTGACCAATAACAAGATAATAATGAAACAAGAGGGCGGAGACGGGCACCACGGTGACACAGAAGCACATGGTAAGTGCAATAATAATAATAAATAATAATAATGATAATAATGATCCAGGGACATCATATTCTTCATAGCTCATCTAATATATGACAATCATTAATCAATCACTGTAATAATAACAATAATAATAAATATCTTTATGTTATGAATGAAATTCAAATATTGTTTAGACCATTTGCACGCAGTCTAATGTTGATCTGGGAACATTATGAAATTTTATTAACTGATAATAATGATGGTTACATTATCTTAAGAATATAATAATCTGTGATAGTTTTTATTATAACTTGTTACTAAGAGCTTCATCATTAGGCAATAACCCTAATGTTAATACATTTTTTCCTCCTCAGAATGTAAAGGGAAATGGAGGATTGTATTAGGAAAACAGTGTTGCGTGAAGAAAGACAAAGAGGAAAAAACAAAAATATTACAGTTGATGTGCATGTCCTGAAAAAAGAAGAAAATCATGAAACATTCATTCAAGAAAAACTGAAAACTTTAACAAACTTTAGAAACACAAATTCTGCAAGTCAAAAAGACAAGGATAATGGATACTACATTTTCTACTGTATCCGGTCAGGGAACCCTGTTGATGGAAGTTACAAGACCTCTGGGTCTATGGCTTACACATCATTTAAGGTTAAAAATGATTGGCTGAGCCACAAAGTCATTGTACAACGCACCAGCAAAGAGCACAATGGGCACAATGCAACTTTTGAAAAAGAAGGACACTTTCAATCAGTGTGTCCAGATTTGGTAATACAAATTGAAGAATGGATTTCATTGGGTGTCAAGCCAGATATCATTCTATTGGAAGCCCACAAATGGTCCAGATCTCGCGGATACACTGACTTGAACAACCGTCAGTACTTTGTCACACCAAAGGACATTGAGAATATACGCACATGCTTGATACGCCGAAGCCATTTGGATAAAGATGATGCTGTTAGTTCAGCCAAATTATTGACCAGTCACCTCAAGGACAATGTTGTTTTTTTCCAGCCTTTTTCCCATGAGAAGGAACTCATAATTATCCTTCAGACTCCCAACATGAAAGAGAATCTAAACAGACATGGAAAGAATGTTATATTTTTGGATGCCACTCATTGCATCAACCAGTATAATTTTCCACTTTATACCCTGGCTATAAGAGAAGACCATGGCCATGGAGTTCCAGTCGCTTTCATAGTAACAAGCAATGAGAAAGAGGCAACACTAGAGATAGCTTTACAGCAATTAAGGAGAGTGTGTCCTGCTGCACCAAGGTATGTATATTCTGGCCCCATATACCAGAGACTGTTTTCAATTTGTGTATATAAATAAACTGTAATTTATTCCTCTGATCAAAGCTGAATTTTCAGTATCATTACTCCAGTCTTCAGTGCCACATGGTCTTCAGAAATCAGAATAATATGATGATTTGATGCTCAAGAAACATTTCTGATTATTATAAATGTTGAAAAGTTGTTTATTTTTTTTCAGGATTCTTTGATGAATGGAAAGTATAAATTACTTTACTGTCTCTTTTGAGAAATGTAATGCATCCTAAAAAATAAAAATAAAAAAAAAATAAAAAAACTTACTGACCCAAAACTTTTGACCAGTAGTGTGTAATGAAACAAAAGCTTTCTTTCTATTTCATATAAATGATGTTCTTTTTAACTTTCTTTTCATCAAAGTATTCTGAAAGAAAAATTATACACAATAATAAATATTTTCAACAGTGATAATAACAATACATGTTTCTTGAGCTGTAAATCATCATATTAGAAAGATTTCTGAAGATCCTGTGACACTGAAGACTGGAGGAATGATGCTGAAAATTCAGCTTTGATCAGAGGAATAACTTGCATTATAAAATATTTTAAAATAGAAAACAATTATTTTAAAATGTTATACTATTTTACAATATTAGTTTTTTTTTCTATGTATTTTTAATCAAACAAATGCAGTCCTGGTCTGATGAGCATAAGAAACTTCTTTTAAAAACATAAAAAAAATTCTTACTGATCCCAAACTTTTCAATGGTAGTTGTATGTCTGTTTTCATCCTTCTGGTATATGCTATGTTGTTTCCTCTAGGTGCTTCATGGTGGACAAGGATATGTGTGAAATAAATGCCTTGCGGAAAGTGTTCCCAGAGTCAGATATCTTGCTGTGTTGGTATCATGTTATGCAAGTATGTATATATACAAATTAATATATTCTTTATATTAAAAAAATTTTTGATGGAAAAAGTTATTTGATGTCTCTGTTTTCAGGCTATTGTCCGTTGGCTTTCAAAGACAGACTCTGGAATCAGTGGACCATCAAATACTGATGTCAGATCAGAAATAATTTCCTTCATCAGAAAGATGAAGCTTTGTGCAACAGTGCGTAAAATTAACAATTCAATTGTGCTTCCTTTATTGTACTGTGGTAAAACTTTATTTTAGGGTATTTAACTAGTTGCTTATTAGCATGCATATTACTAGAATATTGGCTGTTTATTAGTACTTATAAAGCACATATTAATGCCTTATTCTGAATGAACGTATTCCAAATTCTAAATCCTACCCAATACATAAACTGAACAAGGAACTTACTAACTATTATTAAGCAGGTATTTTCGAGTTTATTGAGGGAAAAGTCGTTGTTAATATTGAATATGTGTTCCTTATACTAAAGTGTTACTTGTACTGTTACTATTTATATAACTATTTTAAAGAAAATATTAAATTAGTTAAATTAAACATTAAATCTATTATTATTTTGTTCATTATAGCTTCAAGATTTTAAGTCAGCTGCTGAGCAATTCCTAAAGAGGTTTGAAGATTTCCCAGCTCTTTGCTCATACTTCAAGGATCACTGGCTGGAAATAGGACACACATGGTCTGACTTTGGACGGTGCTACAACCATGCCGACTCCGATACAAACAATCTTGTTGAAAGGTAATATTTGAAATTAAATGTATGCAACTTCATTATGAGTTAATACAAATAATGTAATAGAATCACAAGCATTTGGAATATAGTTATATCAAAAATCAAACACAATCATATTAAAACGTGTATTGTTTTTCTTTGCTTGTCTAATCAGATTTTTCCATCGCCTAAAATATCAGTTTTTGGGTGGCATAAGGAACCGTAGACTGGATGATCTTATCAGCATTCTCGTCAAGAAGACAGATGGATACTTCCAGGTCATTCATGATTTACAGGCAGTTGGAAGAATGAAAAATGCCTCTTTGAAGTCAGGAGAAATACTTAAGTCAGCCTCTAGATTGGTGGAAAAAGGTTGGCAATATAGCATTAATCTTATATCCCACGACTCATACCTTTATGAAGTTCCATCAGAACAAACCCCTGGTCTATCCTACAAAGTTTGTCCATCTGAAAGTTTTTGTAGCTGCCCAATAGGACTCAGAGGACATGATCAAATAGACGCACATGCTAGTGTAATTAAGCAAAAGAAGCTTTACTCCATTCTGTGCTTTGACACAAAAGAGGTAAATGTAAAAAGTTTATGTAATGAGAGAATTTACCACACTTCTGCAACAACATTTCATTGTACCTGTTGTACATACTCTTACAATGAAAAATGTGCTTGCCTTCTACTGGCATGTGAATTATTTGATGTCATATTAACAAGAGATGTACCTACTTTGTGGCTAGAAGACATGTCAGTGCAGTTAAATGTGAACACTGCAGCAAACCACTCTAAAACTGAAGTGCAGAAGTTAAATGAAATACTGGAGACTGTGCAGAAATGGCAGAACATCCCTCAGCACATTAGCCAGCAAATTAAAAACCTGCATGACTGTATAACAAATGCAACTGTGACTGGAATGGAATTTACAGCTGTATCTACAGATTTGACAAGAAAGATAAGACCATTGTTTCCACACAGAGCAAAAAACATGAAACGAAAGTATAGAAAGAATTTCAAAAGACGACTAACTAAATTCAAAGAATAAATGTAGATATGAAAAAAACAAAACTAAGGCACCATAACAATGTAAAATATACATTTAAAATTAACTTGCTACATGTAAGTGTGCACATGAGAAATGAAGTAAAAGAGACTGCTGTTTTTTGCTTTTGTTTATTTTACTATGTATTGTTTTAAAACAAATCTGAAAAATAATGCAATCTTTAATTGTAAATTAAGCTATGTAAACCATGAACATTAACATTACTCTGCTTTCTCAATGCGTTCTCTAACAGTGATATGTTGAATATTTAAATCAAGTAAATCAAATAACTCAAAATAATTGAGATGACAATGTTTGAAACATTCATTTGTTATTGTGTTCACTGGCTCAGTGTACCTCTACTTAAACTGACTGATTAAAAATGAGATGACAACCTCTACAACTTGTGGTCCAAATGTATGGGTCAGCAGACTAAAAGGTGATTCCTCTCCCAGTTTTTCCCTCAGCAAGCACTGGAGAGTACAGAGTGTATTCCTGTAAACATAAATGGACAGATTTGTAAGCAAGAATCAAGTAAAAAAAAAAATCCAAATGCAGAAAGCAACTTACTTTGCAATGTCTGCCTCAACACTGGGAACACTTTCAATCATGCTCAGGTTTACATTTCTCCCTAGCATGGCTCCCAGCTCCTGGGCTAAATCTGTTGCCTCTCCTTCACTGAGAGCAGAGAAGATACTTATTTTTGTCTTGGCTTTTATCGGCCGTTGTTCTCTGAGCTCCTGAGGGAGATCCTCTTTACGAACCTTTGGGTAAACCAATATGTTATGGTTTTTGTTCTGTAGAAGTATAGCAAATTGCTATAAGGTTTAGAGTATATACAAACCCTAATCAGGCTTCTTAACTTCTTAGGCTTGTTTGACATGTTTTCTGTCATGATTCTTCTCTTCAGTTCAGCTTGAGTGACCGTGTACTTTCTTTTGGAGCCTGGCACTGACAGCCTTCCCAGAACTGTATAGTTTCTTCCCTGAGCTGTTTTGTACTCTTCTTTTTCTTTAGGTATGTCTTCTTCCTCTCTACCTTCTAATTTTCTTTTCTTGGCTATGTTTTCCTCATGCTCTCTCTCATCAACCAGTTGCTCCTCTTCACTTTCTCTTTCTTCTGCTTTGTTTTCCTCTGCTTCTCCTCTCTGTGCTGCATAAGCAAAACTTATAGTCAATAACCAGTATTACAAGGTGAATGTAGCATAAGTTAAATACAAATCATCTGCCATATCAAAACATCAGAAAGTTATGCTTGTGCCCCCTATGCTGTATTTTAAATAACTTCCTAAAATTTAAGACACAGTGGCACATGATTTTAGATATTTTAACTGAATTAATTTCATAAGGATTCTGTAATGTTCATAAAAAAAATTAAAATACACCTTCTAAACTACTTTGCATTTTGTCCCTGATCTGTGCACGCCTTGAAAATGCATCAGCCAGTGTAAATCAGGACGTACAGTCAAGCTCATTGATTAGTTCTTTGGGAGGATCCTAGAGGAATGAATTGAAACATAAATCATTTGTTTACATTTAGTGACATGCAGTGCCATGATTTTACTTTTTACTTTCAGAACTTACCTTCAGAAAATACTCTGCATAGAGTAATACAAATATGCCGCACTCAGAGGTGTTTCCTTGCTGTTCAGGTACCCTCAATTTCAGGGCTGGCATAGAATCTGCAGAAAATATCCGGGGTGTTTTTCTTGTGTTTTTCCACATTTCTGTTAAGTAACTGAAAGAGAAAAAAAACCTTATGAAATGTGTATCTCTATGACAGCCACATTGTATTGAACTTTTTGTTAAAGCATATCTTGAACCTTCGAATGTTTTGAAACACATCCATGCTGTCACTCACTTGCTCAGACTGGGAGTCTAGCATTAAAATGCAAGGCCTAAATGTACAACACAACTGATTAAACAGAGAAATTGAATAATATAAATGTTTGGTATAGGACTAAAAATAGCAGCATTATTTCATAGTACGGGTAACAGCACCAAATGTAATTACCCCAATGTAACATACATATCTACCTCCTTCTTTGCACCAATTTCCGCCCCCTTTTGATATGTTCCACTTCTTTGTTGCCAGCGAAGCACACAACCATGAGTCTCCAGTGGTTTCTGAAAAACATTAATAGACAATATAAGTAAGATATGTTTTGATAATTGCATTTGTGCCATACACAGTGCTACTATTTTAATGGCCACAATCACTTCCTTTATTGTAAACATTTATATGGACATGTAATATGAAAAGTACATTTAACTGGTTATTGCATCCTAAACCCCAATAGGTGTCGTTACTGAGAATCAACCGACTCCAAGAAAGTTTGACTGAACAGTCATATTTGAGCTGTGAAATAAGTAATAACAATCAGTAAATAAATAATGTAAAGTTCTCGCCCAAGAGCATTCTCGACTATCAATAGATAGTCCTTTCGGAAAATGTCCTCGTGTTTTGTCCAGTTGACGACACCTGAAAATCCACTACAATTGCATAGATGGCATGATAAATCATATGGTAAAAGTAGTTTTTCCATAATACGATGCAATATATAACCATGACAGTACATGGCTTGTTCAAAACCCATGCAATGCTAGATACTGTAGCATTATCATCTGCAAAACATACAGAGAGAAACTCGCAGTGTAATTCAAATTAATTTAATGATCCCTTTTTATGAATTTAATGATCTTTCTTAACATACAGTATCAGTAACTCCTACCTGTTTTTCAATTTAGTGTAAAAATGCACTGGGTAGATCAAAGTTTTCCGCCTTTTATTACATCCTAGTTCATTATGAACAGACCTAGAACGATTTAGTAGAAAATTATTGCTAAGAATATTATGATTTGCAGTTTTATAAAGTAAAAATAATTACCTCAATACAATGTCATTCAGCCACATTCCATCGTCTAATGTTGCAAGTGACTCTTTTGTCAATAAAGGCACACCAAAAGACCTCAAAGGAAAAATACAAAAATATATTTTTTGTACAAATGTTACAATAAGTCAGATTTCTGGTTTATATACAGACAATATTTAAATCACATTTTAATATTTTTAATATGTTTACCCTTTATCTGTCTCCATAGATAAACGCTATCTGTGCAAAGAAAAAAGTTAATGTTAAAGATTAGGTTTCATCCAGTGATAATTGTAAAATGAGAGAAAACTTAAACGCACTAAAACTTTTGAATGCGCTAAGTAATGATGTCCCAGGTCAACAAAATAAATAAATTATTATTATTATTAATCATTATTATTAAATACAATGATTGATCAATGTTTGTCTTATATTATATTAGCTATAAGAAATGAAACCCCTGGGTCAACACAAGAAATTTCATTATTAATATTATGATTATTATGATTATTATCATTATTATTATTGCAATATAGTGATAGATTACACTTGGTTTTATATTATTTATTGTATAATAATTATTATTATTATTATTATTAATAAAATAAAGTGATTCATTACTGTTTGTAATATATTAGATGAGCTATAAAAATGAGGTCTCTGGGTCAACACAAAGTATTTCATTATTATTAATATTATTATTGAAATATAGTTATAGATTACTCCTGGTTTTATAATAGATATTGTATTATTATTATCATTATTCAAATACAGCTATTAATAACTGTTTGTCATATATTAGATGAGCTAAAAATAATGAAGTCCCTGGGTCAACATAAGATATTTAATTATTATTATAATACTACTATTATTATTATCATCAGTATTATTATTATTATTATTATTGCAATATAGTGATAGATTACTCTTGGTCTTATATAAGATATTGTATTATTGTTATTATTATTAACATAAAGTGATTAATTACTGTTTGTCTTATATTAGTTGAGCTATAAAGAATGAAGTCCCTGGGTCAACATAGGAATATGATGTCCTTGGATCATTATTATTAATATTATTATTATTTATTATTATTATTATGGCAATATAGTGATAGATTGCTCTTGGTCTTATATAAGATATTGTATTATTGTTATTATTATTAACATAAAGTGATTAATTATTGTTTTTTCTTATATTAGTTGAGCTATAAAGATTGAAGTCCCTGGGTCAACATAAGAATATGATGTCCCTGGATTATTATTATTAATATTATTATTATTATTTATGATTATTATTATTATTGCAATATAGTGATAGATTGCTCTTGGTCTTATATAAGATATTGTATTATTGTTATTATTATTAACATAAAGTGATTAATTACTGTTTTTCTTATATTAGTTGAGCTATAAAGAATGAAGTCCCTGGGTCAACATAAGAATATGATGTCCCTGGATCATTATTAATAATATTATTATTATTTATTATTATTATTATTATTGCAATATATTGATAGATTGCTCTTGGTCTTATATACGATATTGTATTATTGTTATTATTATTATTAACATAAAGTGATTAATTAATGTTTTTCTTATATTAGCTGAGCTATAAAGAATGAAGTCCCTGGGTCAACATAAGAATATGATGTCCCTGGATCATTATTATTAATATTATTATTATTATTATTTATGATTATTATTATTATTATTGCAATATAGTGATAGATTGCTCTTGGTCTTATATAAGATATTGTATTATTGTTATTATTATTAACATAAAGTGATTAATTATTGTTTTTCTTATATTAGTTGAGCTATAAAGATTGAAGTCCCTGGGTCAACATAAGAATATGATGTCCCTGGATTATTATTATTAATATTATTATTATTATTATTATTATTATTTATGATTATTATTATTATTGCAATATAGTGATAGATTGCTCTTGGTCTTATATAAGATATTGAATTATTGTTATTATTATTAACATAAAGTGATTAATTACTGTTTTTCTTATATTAGTTGAGCTATAAAGAATGAAGTCCCTGGGTCAACATAAGAATATGATGTCCCTGGATCATTATTAATAATATTATTATTATTTACTATTATTATTATTATTGCAATATATTGATATATTGCTCTTGGTCTTATATACGATATTGTATTATTGTTATTATTATTAACATAAAGTGATTAATTACTGTTTTTCTTATATTAGCTGAGCTATAAAGAATGAAGTCCCTGGGTCAACATAAGAATATGATGTCCCTGGATCATTATTATCATTTATGATTATTATTATTATTATTGCAATATAGTGATAGATTACTCTTGGTCTTATATAAGATATTGAATTATTGTTATTATTATTAACATAAAGTGATTAATTACTGTTTTTCTTATATTAGTTGAGCTATAAAGAATGAAGTCCCTGGGTCAACATAAGAATATGATGTCCCTGGATCATTATTATCATTTATGATTATTATTATTATTATTGCAATATAGTGATAGATTACTCTTGGTCTTATATAAGATATTGAATTATTGTTATTATTATTAACATAAAGTGATTAATTACTGTTTTTCTTATATTAGTTGAGCTATAAAGAATGAAGTCCCTGGGTCAACATAAGAATATGATGTCCCTGGATCAACACAAGATATTTCACTATTATTATTATTATTATTATTATTATTATTACTACTACAATAAAGTGATAGCTTACTGTTTGTTTTGCCTTTAATATTGTATTATTATTATTATTAGTATTTAAATACAGTGATTGATCAATGTGTGTCATACTGTATATTGGATGAGCTAATGATGTCTCTGGGCCAACACAATGTATTTCCCTGTTGTTGCTGGACGGCAAACCCCTTGTTATTCGTCCCAAATCAATCCGCGAAAGTGTATAGACATCTGCTAAACTAATACATGAAAAAAGTGATAAATCATCGGACAAAAAGATCCGACGACGCGATCGCGGAGGAAACACCACACCGGACCGGGGGCGAAACGATCGTTGGCGCTTTCCTGTCCGATAGGACAGGGGTTCGGCAATTTGCACCGTATATAAGCAGTTCAGCTAATGTTCACGTTAGTTATGAATGAATCGTCCAATTTAAAAATAATACATTATGCTGAGCAGGGATGGACACATTTGAAATTACACATTTTAAATAACATGCACTTACCTTTTTGAAATAAAGGAGACGTCAAATCGGCCAATTCAAAAAGTGGCGCTCAAACTCAAACTGGGACGATGTCACGTGACATGAGTAATCTGATTGGTTGATCAATTTTACCTTAAGCACCGCCCTTGTTGACCCAGGAACGCGTCTAACTCAGCAGAATCAGGACGTGCATGACGATGCGTCCAGTTCTTGGGATGAAACACTGATGTCCAGCGAAGAGCGCAGCAACCACACCCGGATCGTCAATGAGCTACACTGTTGCAGAAGTCACACCAAAGGGTCACCCTTAGAACCAGTCATGTGTGGTAAATGTACGCAGGATAGTTCCGTGACAGCATGCACTAATACCTGTCAAGTAATAGGGTAGTAGGAACAGAAACAATTGGATATAAAAGAACACAACACATACACAGACACACAAATATACAATGCCAAAGCGAAGCAGCAAACATTACTTATTACATTTTAACACACACACAAACACAACAAGGACACAAACGAGAAAGACAGAACAACATTAATAACAGTTGTCACATGTAAACATCATGGTTTTCAGTTTCGTTTCGTTTCATCATTTTTTTTAAATATAAATAAATAAATACATCACGTCCACGTGAACTCAGCATTGGAAACCTGGAGAGAAGTAAACAATAAATCATTATTCGTCCTTAGCAGCCACTTGTCAGATAAAGTTCTGCACCTGTCGGACCAATTCACAGTGAAAACAGTATCATTAACAGCCCAAGAAACAGATAGATGGATTTTGGTTAATTTTGGTTCTCTGGAAGCCGGGCTAAGTGATTAATCATGGTCACTACACTCCTGACATAAGTCAGACCCTCAGTCACCTCACAGAGATTGAATACAAACATTGACTACAACCTTAATTACAGTAAAGTTACCCTTAATTCATAAAGAAAATCTATTGTGCATTGAGAGGTATTGTTAGTATCAGCAAGCTGCGACAGGGGCTTTACTTGTGCAAGATGCTTCCATCGAGTCAAGCCTGGCTCGATTTCAATGAGGAGAGAAGTTGGAGAGGTCAGCAACACTGGACAAGCGTCTTCATATCTGGAAGACATTGGTCCTAAACTCTCTACTTTCTGAACCATTACTTTGTCCCTCACTTGTACAGGTTTTTTAGCCGTTAAATTAAATGCAGCAGTCTTTAGGTCTAGGTCATCTGGACAGTCTGTCCCTCACAGTTTGTAACATCTCTGGCCAAAACCATGTTTGTTGTAACATAGCATGAGTTTTGTGAACCCCCTGGTGTGCAACGCTGTGGTATAGATCAATTAACTCAGTCTGGTAACTGCTAGGCGGAACAACCTTTTCATCTAGAGCATAAATTCCTTCTTCAGTTAGAATAGCTCCTAATTTTTTACACATTTCACGATCTTCATCTGTGTGTCATAGAGTTTCTGATCCTGCACAATTTGGATGAACAGGGAAAATTGCAGTTACCTCTCCAGGTGATGCACCCTTGGCCGCTTCTCTCGCAGCTTTGTCAGCTAGTGAGTTTCCTTTTGCCCACCAATCATTGAAAGTACTGTGACCTGTAACCTTACAAACCACAACACTGTTAGGTGGAATTTTCTCGCACGTTTCAAGAATTTCTTTAATGATGGTTTGATGACTTATTGGCGTACCGGCGGTGGTCAAATAGCCGCGACGTTTCCAAACAGGGCCATAACTCTGCACTACATGATAACTGTAGGCACTGTCAGTAAAAATGTTCACGTAAGTGGAGCTATTTTCACTTGTAGTTAATTTAAGTGCTAGATTTAAAGCAGCTTTCAAAGAATGCAGTTCAGCTATCTGAGCACTTCCTCCCCATAGCGACCCCTCAGCCAAGACTTCGCCCATCTTCCCCTCTACTACTGCCCAACCCGTGTAGCGTGTCTCACCCTCGTAAAAGCTGCTGCCATCCACGAACATGTCCATGGAATCTGCAAATGGCTTATCTCTGACGAAATGTCCCCTGTCACAGATAACCACTTCAGCACAGTCATGGGCGCTCCGTTCGTTCTCCATGAGGGAGGCAGGGTTCGTCCAGTTATTTGCAACAACAGTAAGCTGAGGACTCATGAGAGCAGTTTCTCACTTAGCACGTCACTGATTTGAGATCGATTTCACCTTTGTCTCAGATAGCAAACGTAAAAAGCGATGTGGGGTGTGTAAAACAGTCTGGTTGTAGCCAACAATGTGCTCGGTGACCTTCAGTGCCCACTCTGCACAGTCCAACGCCATCAAACATGGCATCTGTCCTTTCATAGAAGAGGAAATCATAGTTGAATAATATCCAACAATACCAAAACTTTTGTCACCTTTGTGCTGTCTCAGCACGCAGCTGTAAGCATTCGGGCCTACATGTGTCCAAATGTGGAACGACTTTGCCATGTCAGGGTGATGTAAAGCAGGAGAAGAAGCTAATGCGGATTTGAGGAGAGTAAAAGACTCAGCCATGACAGAGGGGAAACACCCGGAAGACCTCCCTTAAGAGCCTCTGTTAAAGGTTTAGCCAAATCAGAAAAATCAGGGATGTACACCCGGTTAAAATTAAATAGCCCCATTAGTGATCTTAAATCAGTAACTGTGGTTGGCTTCTTTAATTGTGTAATGGCTATGACGCGGTCTGGAATAGGTCTTTTTCCCTCACGACCAACACTCTGACCTAAAAATTTCATTTCCGGTTGAAACAGCTGGGCCTTCCGTTTGTTTAGAAGGAAGCCAGCCTCTTGAAGTGCTCTCAGCAGGCGAGTGAGTACACTCAGATGCTGCGCCTTATTTGGAGATGCAAGAAGAATGTCATCACAATATTGAATGATAACAGACGGCACGCACGGTTCTACAACTTTAGAAATTGCGTCGCGGACGACAGAATGAAACAAAGATGGGCTTTCGCAAAAGCCTTGAGGAAGTCTTCGCCAGGTAAATTGTACGCCATTACAGGTAAAAGTGAATCGGTATTGATCCTCCTCCCTAATAGGGCAGGACCAAAAACCATTTGTGATGTCAACTGCGCTAAAATAGCGGTGATTTGGAGAGATGTCATTTAAAATGGTTGACGGATTTGCAGCAATGGGGGTTGTTTTGGTGGTCACAGCATTCAATGCGGTATAATCTATAGTAAGCCTATAGCTACCGTCTGGCTTTTTCACAGGCCACATGGGTGAATTAGTTGGTGAAGTACACCTTACCACAATCCCTGCTTCCTCGAGCTGGCTCACAATTGCCTGTGCCGCTCTCTCTTCTTCTCTCCGAAGAGTATACTGGAATACTGGAGGATGTACAGGACCTGAAACATTCAGAGGTTCAATTCTGCAAAGACCAACATCAAGTTTAGAAGTTGACCACAAATCTGCAAATTTCTCAGAAAAGTATTGTATCATTGGGGATTCAGTAGACTCTTTTTCATTTGCTGTAACAGCCCCAATGTTAAATTTAGGAGTTCCATTTTTGCTGACCACTGGTATGGGAACTGGCAAAATCTTACTAACGAATTGATTCTTAGTTAACAAAATGTCTGCTTCTAATTTGTCCAATATATCCATTCCCAATACCGTGCCCACTTGACTTTCTCCAACCCAGAATTGCACCCAAAAAGGTTTGCCAAATTGATAAATTATTAAGGGAGTTAATTGAGATAATCCTTGAAGAGTCATGTTTTTGTTTGTTAAAGGTAAATTAAGGTCGGTGATTGACACGCTTGCCCCCGAATCAATAAGTATGTAGCTATCCTGGCCTCCTAGGTTAGCATATAGAAATGGACGGGGGTCGGCATGCTCCATTAAAATGGAGGGCATCTCCCGTCATTCTGTAACCTCAAGTGCTTTAGTCAGTCTGTCAACCTGTTGCATCAGCAGCTTCAGCTGAGCCTGCATGTCAACTTCCTTTTTCTCTGCATCACCTCTCTTTTCAGCACCAGGTCGAGGGGGCAATTTTGGTGGCTGTTGTTGTTACTGAAAAGAGGAACTTGACCTTTTAAACCCTCGCTCTACATCTCGCCCAGGGCACCTATTTGCGTAGTGACCTGTTTTCTGACAATTATAAGTCAAGTCAAGTCACCTTTATTTATATAGCGCTTTAAACAAAATACATTGCGTCAAAGCATCTGAACAACATTCATTAGGAAAACAGTGTGTCAATAATGCAAAATGATAGTTAAAAGCAGTTCATCATTGAATTTAGTGATGTCATCTATGTTCAGTTTAAATAGTGTCTGTGCATTTATTTTATCAAGTCAACGATATCCCCAACTAAGCAAGCCAGAGGCGACAGCGGCAAGGAACTGAAACTCCATCGGTGACAGAATGGAGAAAAAAAACCTAGTATGTTATGTATAAGCCAGGTTAAAGAGATGGGTCCCATTTTTCGTGCTTTTTTGAAGCTTTGATTGTGTTTACAGTGTGCAATATAACATGTGTTCATGTTTCGCATGTAAAAAACACAGTATTTTTCACACAATTCACCTATATGTATACCGCTGTTTTCACTGTCATAAAAAACGGGGCTGATGACTTCCTTGTTCTATAAAGTCCCTCCTTCAGAAATATGTAACGCGTTCTGATTGTTACAGCGGTTCCTGTGTTGTGATTCGACAGCAGCTTAGAGCATGCTGCCCTCCTGGAAATGCTATTGGGCTAGTTTTGAGAAGCAAGTGGTTAGGAGCATGTGCTGGAGATGTACTTATAATCACAGGAGCGTTTTTACTGACGAGATGCGCATGAAAATCACATTAAATTTTTTTGCACAGCCCTAACATCTAGTTAACAAAGCTAAACAGCGTTGCCCTTTGTGTAATAAGTTACAGAAACTGTTAAACGCACCAATTTAAATAATAAAATACACTTACCGGCTGTGATCCATAAACAACGCCTTCTCCAGACAAAGAGGGAACTGCTCCATCTTTCAGGAATAATCTTTGTGCGAATCCAGCATTAAACTGATTGAAATTGAGGAAGCTGTCCTCAGCAAGCTGTCCTCAGCAAAATGTCCTCAGCAAAATTGTCACAGTGTCTGGGTTGTGTTCCCTGGGTTTCCACTAGGTGTCCTCAGTTCCCACAGTGTTTATCATTTATCACTTCCTGTCTCCTTATTTGGTCACCTTCCTCCTTGTTTAGTTAATTGATTGTTCCCCACCTGTCTCCTGTTTCCCCATCATCCTTTTGTGTATTTATACCTGGTCTGTCTGAGTCTTAGTCACGGAGTCCTTGTTTAATGTTGAACATTAATTCATGTCTGTCAGTTCTTGCCCTTGCCTTGTCTTCGTTTGGTTTATGTTTGGATGGATGTTTTTGGTTACGACTCATGCCTGGACTGTGTATTCTCTTTGGATTACCCCTTATTAAAGACGTACTCGCAATTGGTTCTCTCTCATGTGTTTTCCGTAACACCGATCGTGACAGAAGGACTCCGTCACAGTAAGAACCAGCGGTATGTCTGCCTATGTCTCATCCCCAGCCATAGAGCGGGAGAGAGACGGTTTTGAGGGAACTCGCCTGGTGGTGTTCCGGGGGACCAGGGGAGGTCGCCGAGGAGGGAGTGGTCGAGAGGAGACCCAGCATCACTCTCAACCATGGCCTCCCTTCGACCCGGGTCTCGTGTGGGATGGATCAGAGCCACCGTCTCACCATGGCGGACGGAGAGGGGAGAGGAAGCGCACGTCCGCCACGGTGGCGCCACTGCCCATGATTGCCGCGAGTCCAGCGCCACGGTGCAAGATGGCCGCCAGCTCAGCGCCAACGCCCAAGAAGGCCGCTGACTCATTCTTGGATTATTTCGCTACGCTGTCCAAGATTCTAGAGATTCCCAAGACGGTCAACGTCAGGGCTGCTGAGCCAGCGCCTCAGCACAAGATGGCCGCCAGCCCAGCGCCACAGCACAAGATGGCTGCCAGCCCAGCGCCACAGCACAAGATGGCTGCCAGCCCAGCACCACAGCACAAGATGGCTGCCAGCCCAGCGCCACAGCACAAGATGGCTGCCAGCCCAGCGCCACAGCACAAGATGGCTGCCAGCCCAGAGCCACAGCACAGGATGGCTGCCAGCCCAGAGCCACAGCACAGGATGGCTGCCAGCCCAGAGCCACAGCACAAGATGGCTGCCAGTCCAGAGCCACAGCACAAGATGGCTGCCAGTCCAGAGCCACAGCACAAGATGGCCGCCAGCCCGGGGCCACAGCACAAGATGGCCGCCAGCCCAGAGCCACAGCACAAGATGGCCGCCAGCCCAGCGCCACAGTACAAGATGGCCGCCAGCTTGGAGCCACAGCACAACATGGCCGACTCAACGCCTGAGTCTCCAGACAAGGTGTCACCGACTCGCCATCATAGAGGGCGGAGGAGGAGGAGACAGGCGTCTACCGTTCCTCAAAGCCCAGAGGACGTTCCCGAGGCGGTGCCCGATGCTGTTCCAGAGGCCGAGGCGGTGCCCGATGTTGTTCCGGAGGCCGAGGCGGTGCCCGATGCTGTTCCGGAGGCCGAGGCGGTGCCCGATGCTGTTCCGGAGGCCGAGGCGGTGCCCGATGCTGTTCCGGAGGCCGAGGCGGTGCCCGATGCCGTTCCGGAGGCCGAGGCGGTGCCCGATGCCGTTCCGGAGGCCGAGGCGGTGCCCGATGCCGTTCCGGAGGCCGATGCTGTTCCGGAGACCGAGGCGGTGCCCGATGCCGTTCCGGAGGCCGAGGCGGTGCCCGATGCCGTTCCGGAGGCCGATGCTGTTCCGGAGAACGAGGTGGTGCCCGATGCTGTTCCGGAGACCGAGGCGGTGCCCGATGCTGTTCCGGAGGCCGATGCTGTTCCGGAGGCCGAGGCGGAGGCCGATGCCGTTCCGGAGGCCGAGGCGGTGCCCGATGCCGTTCCGGAGGCCGAGGCGGTGCCCGATGCCGTTTCGGAGGCCGAGGCGGTGCCCGATGCCGTTCCGGAGGCCGATGCCGTTCCGGAGGCCGAGGCGGTGCCCGATGCCGGCCTCCGGAACGGCATCGGGCACCGCCTCGGCCTCCGGAGGCGGTGCCCGATGCCGAGGCGGTGCCAGATGCCGAGGCGGTGCCCGATGCCGAAGCGGTGGCCGATGCTGTTCCAGAGGCCGAGGCGGTGCCCGTTCCCGATGCGGTGCCCGAGGCCACTCCCGATGCGGTGCCCGAGACCGGTCTAGAGTCAGGGCTAGTTCCAGTTGACCCTCCAGAGTCGAGTCAGATCCTCGTGGACCTTTCAGAGTCAGGTCAAGTCACTGGGTGGCCTTCTGCTCCGCCCTGTTGGACTCCGGCATCGACCACAGGGGCGTGGTGGTCATCTACTCCGCCCTGGGGGGCTTCTGCTCTGACCACACGGACATGGTGGTCTTCTGCTCCGCCCTGGGGGGCGCTTGCCCTGACTACACGGTTGTGGTGGTCTTCCGCTCCGCCCTGGAGGGCTCTGGCCTTGACCACAAGGGTGTGGTGGTCTTCTGCTCCGCCCTGGGGGGCTTCATGTTGTTTTTTTCCTTTGGTTTTTGTGTTAATGTCGGTCCCTGTTCCTTTCTGTTAGTCTGGCCCTCCGTCCCTCCCCCTGAGCCTCCACCTGTCCGCCTCCCTCCTGGTCTCTGTTTTGTGTCTGTCTTGGAGCGTCTGGGAGCCGCTCCTTAGAAAGGGGGTACTGTCACAGTGTCTGGGTTGTGTTCCCTGGGTTTCCACTAGGTGTCCTCAGTTCCCACAGTGTTTATCATTTATCACTTCCTGTCTCCTTATTTGGTCACCTTCCTCCTTGTTTAGTTAATTGATTGTTCCCCACCTGTCTCCTGTTTCCCCATCATCCTTTTGTGTATTTATACCTGGTCTGTCTGAGTCTTAGTCACGGAGTCCTTGTTTAATGTTGAACATTAATTCATGTCTGTCAGTTCTTGCCCTTGCCTTGTCTTCGTTTGGTTTATGTTTGGATGGATGTTTTTGGTTACGACTCATGCCTGGACTGTGTATTCTCTTTGGATTACCCCTTATTAAAGACGTACTCGCAATTGGTTCTCTCTCCTGTGTTTTCCGTAACACCGATCGTGACAAAAATGTGCTGCACATAGTTTTACATGTGGATTATAATTTTCGAAGAAAATATAGAGCTGAGTATCATCAGCATAACAGTGAAAGCTAACACCATGTTTCCTGATGATTTCTCCCAAGGGTAACATATAAAGCGTGAAGAGTAGCGGCCCTACTACTGAGCCTTGAGGTACTCCATACTGCACTTGTGATCGATATGATACATCTTCATTCACTGCTACGAACTGATGGCGGTCATATAAGTACGATTTAATGCACTTCCATTAATGCACTTCCATTAATGCCAACAAAGTGTTCAAGTCTATGCAAAAGAATGTTGTGGTCTATTGTGTCAAATGTAGCACTAAGATCCAATAAAACTAATAGAGAGATACAACCACGATCAGATGATAAGAGCAGGTCATTTGTAACTCTAAGGAGAGCAGTCTCAGTCAAATTCACCTTTATTTATATAGCGCTTTAAACAAAATACATTGCGTCAAAGCAACTGAACAACATTCATTAGGAAAACAGTGTCAATAATGCAAAATGATAGTTAAAGGCAGTTCATCATTGGATTCAGTTATGTCATCTCTGTTCAGTTAAATAGTGTCTGTGCATTTATTTGCAATCAAGTCAACGATATCACTGTAGATGAAGTGTCCCCAACTAAGCAAGCCAGAGGCGACAGCGGCAAGGAACCGAAACTCCATCGGTGACAGAATGGAGAAAAAAACCTTGGGAGAAACCAGGCTCAGTTGGGGGGCCAGTTCTCCTCTGACCAGACGAAACCAGTAGTACAATTCCAAGCTGCAGCAAAGTCAGATTGTGCAGAAGAATCATCTGTTTCCTGTGGTCTTGTCCTGGTGCTCCTCTGAGACAAGGTCTTTACAGGGGATCTGTATCTGGGGCTCTAGTTGTCCTGGTCTTCGCTGTCTTTCAGGGATATAGAGGTCCTTTCTAGGTGCTGATCCACCATCTGGTCTGGATATGTACTGGATCCGGGTGACTGCAGTGACCCTCTGATCTGGACACAGACTGGATCTGGTGCCCACGGTGACCTCGGAACAAGAGAGAAACAGACAAATATTAGCTTAGATGCCATTCTTCTAATAATGTAGCAAGTACATTGGGTGTTGTGGGAAGTGTTTCCGGTTCCGGTTTACCTAATTAATGCAGCCTAAAAATCCTTTAACGGATTTGGATATTAAAAGCATATTAGTATTTTATGTGTATGCCAGGTTAAAGAGAGGGGTTTTTAATCTAGATTTAAACTGCAAGAGTGTGTCTGTCTCCCGAGCAATGTTAGGTAGGTTATTCCAGAGTTTTAGGCGCCAAATAGGAAAAGGATCTGCCGCCCGCAGTTGATTTTGATATTCTAGGTATTATCAAATAGAGTTTTGAGAACGTAGCGGACGTAGAGGATTATAATGTAAAAGGAGTTCATTCAAATACTGAGGTGCTAAACCATTCAGGGCTTTATAAGTAATAAGCAATATTTTAAAATCTATACGATGTTTCATAGGGAGCCAGTGCAGTGTTGACAGGACTGGGCTAATATGGTCATACTTCCTGTTTCTAGTAAGAACTCTTGCTGCTGCATTTTGGACTAGCTGTAGTTTGTTTACTAAGCGTGCAGAACAACCACCCAATAAAGCATTACAATAATCTAACCTTGAGGTCATAAATGCATGGATTAACATTTCTGCATTTGACATTGAGAGCATAGGCCGTAATTTAGATATATTTTTGAGATAGAAAAATGCAGTTTTACAAATGCTAGAAATGTGGCTTTCTAAGGAAAGATTGCGATCAAATAGCACACCTAGGTTCCTAACTGATGACGAAGAATTGACAGAGCAACCATCAATTCTTAGACAGTGTTCTAGGTTATTACAAGCGGAGTTTTTAGGTCCTATAATTAACACCTCTGATTTTTCAGAATTTAGCAGTAAGAAATTACTCGTCATCCAGTTTTTTATATTGACTATGCAATCCATTAGTTTTTCAAATTGGTGTGTTTCACCGGGCCGCGAAGAAATATAGAGCTGAGTATCATCAGCATAACAGTGAAAGCTAACACCATGTTTCCTGATGATATCTCCCAAGGGTAACATATAAAGCGTGAAGAGTAGCGGCCCTAGTACTGAGCCTTGAGGTACTCCATACTGCACTTGTGATCGATAGGATACATCTTCATTCACTGCTACGAACTGATGGCGGTCATATAAGTACGATTTAAACCATGCTAATGCACTTCCACTGATGCCAACAAAGTATTCATGTCTATGCAAAAGAATGTTGTGGTCAATTGTGTCAAACGCAGCACTAAGATCCAATAAAACTAATAGAGAGATACACCCACGATCAGATGATAAGAGCAGATCATTTGTAACTCTAAGGAGAGCAGTCTCAGTACTATGATACGGTCTAAATCCTGACTGGAAATCCTCACATATACCATTTTTCTCTAAGAAGGAATATAATTGTGAGGATACCACCTTCTCTAGTATCTTGGACAGAAAAGGGAGATTCGAGATTGGTCTATAATTAACGAGTTCTTTGGGGTCAAGTTGTGGTTTTTTGATGAGAGGCTTAATAACAGCCAGTTTGAAGGTTTTGGGGACATATCCTAATGACAATGAGGAATTAATAATAGTCAGAAGAGGATCTATGACTTCTGGAACCAAGTGAGGCAGCTAGCAGAAGGTCGGTTTAGCCCGTCTGTCTGCTTCCTGACCTCTTTTAGGAGCTTAGATGGTATAGGGTCTAACATACAAGTTGTTGGTTTAGATGATTTAACAAGTTTAGTTTATACAATTCTTCCTCTCCTATACTAGAGAATGAGTGGAACTGTTCCTCAGGGGGTCTATAGTGCACTGTCTGATGCGATACTGTAGCTGACGGCTGAATGGTTACAATTTTATCTCTAATAGTATTGATTTTAGAAGTAAAGTAGTTCATAAAGTCATTACTGCTGTGATGTTGGGAAATGTCAACACTTGTTAATTTAGCCACTGTATTGAATAAATACCTGGGGTTATGTTTTTTATTCTTCTAAAAGAGAAGAAAAGTAATTGGATCTAGCAGTTTTTAATGCTTTTCTGTAGGATAGGTTGCTTTCCTGTCAAGCAATATGAAATACCTCTAGTTTTGTTTGCCTCCAGCTGCGCTCCATTTTCGGACTGCTCTCTTTAGGGTGCGAGTATGCTCATTATACCATGGTGTCAGACTGTTTTCCTTAACCTTCCTTAAGCGTAAATGAGCAACTGTATTTAAAATGCAGAAAAGAGAGAGTCCATAGTTTTTGTTACATCATCAAGTAGTTTTGAGGTTTTGGATATGCTAAGGAATTCGGATACACCAGGAAGATTATTTACAAAGCGGTCTTCAGGGGTAGAAGTGATGGTTCTACCATAGCCTACTTGTAACAAGAAGTAGAATTTACAGTTTTGGCTATATGAAGTTTGCACAAAACTAAATAATTATCTGAGATATCATCACTTCGCTGCATAATTTCAACTCCATCAGCATCAATTCCATGTGACAGTATTGAATCTAGAGTATGATTTCGACAATGAGTCCTGAGTCCTGAGACATGTTGTCTAACCCCAACAGAGTTCAGAATGTCTATAAATGCTGATCCCAATGCATCTTTTTCATTATCAACATGGATATTAAAATCACCAACTATTAAAACTTTATCTGCAGCCAGAACTAACTCGGATGTAAAATCAGCAAACTCTTTAATAAAGTCTGTATGGTGCCCTGGTGGCCTGTATACAGTAGCCAGTACAAACATCACAGGGGATTTATTATTAACATTTGTTTCTCTGGATAATGTTATATGAAGCACCATTACTTCAAACTAATTATACTTGAAGCCTGCCCTTTGAGAAATCCTGAACACATTGTTATAAATTGAAGCAACACCTCCCCCTTTGCCTTTTGGATCTGGCTCATGTTCATAACAGTAATCTTGGGGGGTGGACTCATTTAAAATAATGTAATCGTCAGGTTTTAGCCAGGTTTCTGTCAAACAGAGCACATCTAGATTATGATCAGTGATCATATTATTTACAAAAAGTGCTTTCGTAGAAAGGCATCTGATATTCAATAAGCCAAGCTTTATCATTTGTTTATCTATATTGCATCTGTTTATTTGTTGAACCTCAATTAAATTTTACTCTTAAATTGGTTTGGACGTGTTTTGTTTTTAATGTTAATGTTGTCTCTATAGTGTGATATCTAGGTGAAAGAGTCTCTATGTGCTGAGAATTAACTGACCTCTGTGATGTGAGGCGGCTAGCAGACGGTCGTTTTTTGCCAGTCTGTCTGCTTCCTGACCTGGGCCCCAGTTAGTCAAGTATAAACTCTAAACTACTATATTTCTAGAGAGAAGAGCGGCGCCACCCCAGGAGGGATGAAGACCATCTCTTTTCAACAGGTCAGGTCTGCATCAAAAGCTCGTCCTATTGTCTCTGAAACCTATGTTATTCTGCGGGCACCACTTAGACATCCAGCCCTTGAGTGATAATAATCTGCTATGCATCTCATCACCACGGTAAGCAGGGAGGGGACCAGAGCATATTACAGTGTCTGACATCGTGCTTGCAAGTTCACACACCTCTTTAATTTTATTTTAAGTGATCTCCGACTGGCAAAGTCAAACATCATTAGTGCCGGCATGAATAACAATCAAACAATCAACAATTAAATTTGCCAAGGTGTCAGGCGCTCTGGCTCCCGGTAAACACTTGACTATGGTGGCTGGTGTCTCTATATTCCCGTTCCGTACAATAGAATCACCAATAACTAGAGCACTTTCATCAGGTTTCTGAGTGGGTGCATCACTGAGTGGGGAGAACCTGTTTAATGTTTTGATCGAAACAAAAGAGCGGTGTTTTGACCCACGAATATGCCGCCTCACTGTCACCCAGTTGCCCTGCTGCAGGGGGTCTGTTGCCAGAACAGAACAATGTACAGGAATCCCTGAGCTAGACGCATCCAAAGCCGTATCTAAAGCCAAATCCAAAGCCGTATCCAGAGCCAGCCGGCTGCTGCTCACTCAAGCCCCCGGCTGTTCCTCACTCAAGCCAGTGGCCATTCTTCACTCTTTGCAAGGACAGTCTGGATTTGCCAATGATGATTAAAACACAAATTTTGAGCAGTGTAGAGTAGCACTTGTAGTTTGTCATTTCTCTGATTACAAATACAGACATGGTTTTATGCTTGCGTGGCGTGATATGCAATGCAACGTGTAAAAAGACAGTATAAGTCGTTATAATCAGTAATTATGTTCCCACTGGATGCAACAACTGCCTTGTTTGTAAATTGTTAGAACAGATTTAAATTTTGAATAATCTGGAGTCGACTAATGCGTATACGCGTTATGAGTCATTTTCTCCTGATAAGCCCGAAAAGAAGTTATATTACACTTTCAGTTTTAATCGTACAGATAAGAGCAATACATCAATCGAATCTGTAAAGGGTCTACTTTTTTTTGGATACAGACATAATAACAACACAACTTTGTGCACTTATAAAATAAAGATAACAAACAAGGTGTGCTGTCTGCAGCCTTTGTCTGCGCTTTTTTTTTCATTTTCAAACACGTCATTAAAATGAACTGTAACTCCATGAATACTCAACGAAGAGACATGAGAGAGATATCTATAGAAAGCTTGACATGTCTACTTTTAAACTAAACAAGTGCTGCCGAAAACAAATATTCTGTCATAAAGTAATCCACATGAAAACAACGTGATTTCTGTTTTTCACGTCTCCCTTCATTATATCAAATTTGACCACGCCCCCGCGCTGAACGCTCTATTCAGATTCAAACTGAAGCGCGTGGCTTGAATACCCCCACACAGAAGAAAAAGCAGCGAGACTGTTCTTCAAGTTTTTATTTTACTGTTTGCTTCGCGGTGAGAGGAATAAGACATAATTCACCCCAAAAAGATGTCATGTGGTTGAGGATTTGAGAAATGTATTTCTTCAGAAAAAAAAGAATGAAGCACTTTATTCAGCAGAGATCATAAACATGAGTAAGTCTCTTTTTATTTATTTATATACTTGTACTAGTTTTCACATATAGTGTAAACATTTTACTAGTTACACTTTTTCCAAAGACTTTTTCCAAACTATAATTCCTGACTAAATATATAATCAAGTGAAACATTATGAAGTTTCAATAACAATATACAATACTATACCATTCAAAAGCTTGATGTAAATAATATAAATGTAACAAAAAAAATAACTGTAGGCTAACAAATGTAAAAACAATGCTGTTCTTTCAATTTATTCCCCCTATAAAACCTAAAAAATATTCTCAGCTCTTTTCAACATTAATAATAATAATAATAATGATAATAATAACAACAATAAATGTTTTTTTTTTGTAGAAAATAAGATTGTTAAAAGGATTTCTGAAGGATTGTGGGACTGGAGTAATGATGCAAAAAAAATTGTTTGAAAGTCAGCTTTGATTGTTCCTGATAAACTGTTTAACTGCTCCCCCAAGTGGATATTAAATTACATTGTGGGATAATTGAATATATTCTAAATAAACTACAAACATAAAATTACATAGATTTATTTTGTTCTCACATTCTTTCAAATGTGCAAAATACATTGCGTCAAAGCAACTGAACAACATTCATTAGGAAAACAGTGTGTCAATAATGCAAAATGATAGTTAAAGGCAGTTCATCATTGAATTCAGTGATGTCATCTCTGTTCAGTTAAATAGTGTCTGTGCATTTATTTGCAATCAAGTCAACGATATCGCTGTAGATGAAGTGACCCCAACTAAGCAAACCAGAGGCGACAGCGGCAAAAAAAACGAAACTCCATCGGTGACAGAATGGAGAATAAAACCTTGGGAGAAACCAGGCTCAGTTGGGGGGCCAGTTCTCCTCTGACCAGACGAAACCAGTAGTTCAATTCCAGGCTGCAGCAAAATCAGATTGTGCAGAAGAATCATCTGTTTCCTGTGGTCCTCTGAGACAAGGTCTTTACAGGGGATCTGTATCTGGGGCTCTAGTTGTCCTGGTCTCCACTGTCTTTCAGGGCAATAGAGGTCCTTTCTAGGTGCTGATCCACCATCTTGTCTGGATATGTACAGTGACCGTCTGATCTGGATACAGACTGGATCTGGTGGCTACGGTGACCTCGGAATAAGAGAGAAACAGACAAATATTAGCGTAGATGCCATTCTTCTGATGATGTAGCAAGTATATAGGGTGTTATGGGAAGTGTTTCCGGTTCCGGTTTACCTAATTAATGCAGCCTAAAAATCCTTTAACGGATTTGAATATTAAAAGCATATTAGTATGTTATGTGTAAGCCAGGTTAAAGAGATGGGTCTTTAATCTAGATTTAAACTGCAAGAGTGTGTCTGCCTCCCGAACAATATTAGGAAGGTTATTCCAGAGTTTAGGCGCCAAATAGGAAAAGGATCTGCCGACTGCAATTGATTTTGATATTCTAGGTATTATCAAATTGCCTGAGTTTTGAGAACGTAGCGGACGTAGAGGATTATAATGTAAAAGGAGCTCATTCAAATACTGAGGTGTTAAACCATGCAGGGCTTTATAAGTAATAAGCAATATTTTAAAATCTATACGATGTTTGATAGGGAGCCAGTGCAGTGACTTACATATGAGAACAACAAAAGCAGTCAGGTCAACAAGAGAACAACAACAGTATGTCGGGTCTCGGGGCTAATCACCTGCCTTTTGGGGTTGTGAATATGTGTTCTGTGTGTTTGGATGGTTTGACAGCTCACCGCGTCTGTCTGTTTGATTTGTATTTCCCCCCGCCCTCCTTGTTTCTCCGTTGTTAACCTTAATTGTTTGCCACCTGATCTCCATGTTCTTCTAATTTCTTCCCTTTATAATTCCCTGTATAATATGGGATCTCTGTCCGTTGTCAGACTGTTGTTACTCATACCAATAGCTCCAATCTACTAGCTGGTCTGTGTACTCACCTTGTCATTTCTTGTCTTCAGACTCCAGTGTCTTTAGCTGTTTTCTCTGCCTCCTGTTCTCACGAACGCAGTGCTCGTAGAAGCTTCCAGCTCTCATTCCTCCGGTCTCGGCTGTCGAACGAGCTAAACTGTGGAACGTTACTCATCTGCTTTGACTCATTTGCTTCAACTTCTCATTCTCTCACTCAGTGCCGGCATTCCTCGGCCCTACGAGCTAAACTGTGGAACGTAACTCATCTGCTCTGTCTCATCTGCTTTAATAAAGCACAGTGTAAATCTGCAACTGAATCCAGCCTGTTTCTCCTGACAGAACAGTCTGACCACATTATGGATTCTGCGGGATCTGATCCACTTCGTTTGGCTCTCGTACAGCAGGGAGTTTTATTAGGGCAGCATGCCGGCCAAGCTCAACACAACCGCACAGGATGTGGACGTTCTTAGTGCCCGAGTCTCTGAACTCCTCACACGGGTGGATAGCCTTCAGCGAGAGGCGACGAGCCGGGGGTCTTTTCTTCACACCGGTATGTCCCACGATTCCAAACCCCATGCCAACAATCTGCCAGTCTACGATGGCGATCCAAATGCCTGTCAAGCGTTTCTTTCCCAGTGCTCGCTGGTGTTTTCTCTGCAGCCCCGGCGTTACGCAAATGAAGAGGCCAAAGTGGCTTACGTCCTTACACTTCTTTCGGGCCGTGCCCGCGAATGGGGAATTGCCGTATGGAGATCGCGGGCTCCCTGTTGTGACACCTTCGCAGATTTTAGTCAAGAGATGGCCAAATTGTTCGATCGCTCAGCTCAGGGTGACGAGGCAGCGGCCCAGTTATCGCGACTGTCGCAGGGGAGGAACACTGATTGTGCCATCCAGTTCAGTCCTCTTGTCAGTCCCCTTACCATCATCACCCATGTCACACCCAAGATTAATCTTCACATTGCTGGCAACCATTGTGAGCAGATTGAACTGTTTATCATTGATTTCCCGAAGGCTCCTTTAATTCTGGGACACCCGTGGTTACATAAGCACAATCCACACATTGACTGGGTTAGTAATTCAGTTTTAGCCTGGAGTCAGTCTTGTCACGTGTCATGTTTGGGTGCTGCTTTTCCTCCTGTCTCTGTGTCTTGTGTTTCACAGGAGGATTCCTCTGATCTGACTGGTGTTCCGGCAGAGTACCATGATCGTCGGGCAGTCTTCAGTAAGGCCCGGGCCACCTCGCAACCTGTGCATCGTCACTACGACTGTGCCATTGATCTTCTCCCAGGCTCTTCTCCACCTAAGGGTCATTTATATTCCCTTTCAGGTCCTGAGAGAGAGGCCATGGACAAGTATATACGTGAGTCACTTCAGGCTGGGCTCATCCACCACCCTCCTCTCCCGCTGGTGCTGGGTTTTTCTTTGTTCAGAAGAAGGACGGCTCCCTGTGCCCCTATATTGATTACAGAGGTTTGAATGACATTACTATTAAGAACAGGTACCCCCTACCTTTAATGTCTTCTGCTTTTGAATTGTTGCAGGGAGCTCTGGTCTTCACCAAGTTAGACCTGTGCAGCGCCTACCACTTGGTACGCATTCGTGAGGGGGATGAATGGAAGACAGCGTTTAACACCCCTTCGGGACACTACGAGTACTTGGTTCTTTTGTTTGGTCTTACCAATGCTCCAGCCGTTTTCCAGGGACTCATCAACAGCGTGTTGGGTGACATGATTAATCAATTTGTCTTTGTGTATTTGGATGATATCTTGATTTTCTCCCCTTCTCTCCAATTACACATCTAGCATGTCAGGCGGGTTCTCCAGCGGTTGCTAGAAAACCAGTTGTTTGTGGAGAAGTGCGAATTCCACGCTGAGTCTGTTACGTTCCTTGGCCACATTATTTCTATGGGAGGGATCAAGCCTGATCCCGCTAAGATAGAAGCTGTCGCCCAGTGGCCGGTCCCTGATTCCCGTAAGGTTCTGCAGTGTTTCCTGGGTTTTGCCAACTTCTACCGGCGATACATCAGGAATTGTGGTCAGATCGCTGCACCGTTCACAGCCTTAACCTCCACTAAGGTGTCCTTCAGATGTTACCGGGAGGCGCAGGTAGTCTTTGACATTTTAAAGTCCCGTTTTGTCTCTGCACCTGTTCTGTTGGTTCCAGATCCTGAGGCCCAGTTCATTGTCGAGGTTGATGCTTCGGATGTTGGGGTTGGCACAGTTCTATCTCAGCATTCCCTCCATGACGGGAAGGTCCACCCGTGTGTGTTCTTCTCTCGTCGTCTCAGCCCTGCAGAATGTAACTACGACATCGGCAATAGAGAGCTGTTGGCGGTACGATTGGCCTTGGGTGAGTGGCGTCACTGGTTGGAGGGGTCAGTGCAGCCCTTCTTGGTCTGGACGGATCACAAGAACCTTGAATACATCCGTTCGGCCAAGAGGCTGAGCTCGCGTCAAGCCCGCTGGGTGCTCTTCTTTGCCAGATTCAACTTCACCCTCTCGTAGCTCTGGAGAGCTGGGTGATACTCCTGGGAGTGGGGGTACTGTCGGGTCTCAGGGCTAATCACCTGCCTTTTGGGGTTGTGAATATGTGTTGTGTGTGTTTGGATGGTTTGACAGCTCACCGCGTCTGTCTGTTTGATTTGAGTTTCCCCCCACCTTCCTTGTTTCTCTGTTGTTAACCTTAATTGTTTGCCACCTGATCTCCATGTTCTTCTAATTTCTTCCCTTTATAATTCCCTGTGTTTCTCTGTCCGTTGTCAGACTGTTGTTACTCGTACCAATAGCTCCGATCTACTGGCTGGTCTGTGTACTCACCTTGTCGTGTCTTGTCTTCAGGCTCCAGTGTCTTTAGCTGTTTTCTCTGCCTCCTGTTCTCACAAACGCAGTGCTCCTAGAAGCTTCAAACTCTCATTCCTCTGGTCTCGGCTGTCGAACGAGCTAAACTGTGGAACGTTACTCATCTGCTTTGACTCATCTGCTTTGACTTCTCATTCTCTCACTCGGGTACCGGCATCCCTCAACCCTACGAGCTAAACTCTGGAACGTTACTCATCTGCTCTGTCTCATCTGCTTTAATAAAGCACAGTGTAAATCCGCAACTGAATCCAGCCTGTTTCTCCTGACACAGTATACAAGTGCCATGACAAGTCTCAGTTAGTCTAGTACAGAATGCATAGCCAGGTTTAAAAAAAAAAAATTATATGAAAGACAAGAAAAGGAAAAGTGTTAGTTTTAGTTGGTTAAGTGCTGTAGAAAAAGATAAGTCTTTAGATGTTTCTTGAAAATGAGTAGAGACTCAGCTGTATGAATTGAGAATTGAGTTCATTCCACCAGCTGGGCACAGTTCAGGAAAAGGTCCGTGACAGTGATTTAGAACATTTTTGGGATGGCACCACAAGGCGTCGTTCACTTGCAGAGCTCAAACTTCTGTAAGGCACATAAGATTTAACCAATGAGTTTAGGTATGTTGGTGCCATGCCAGTGGTCGTCTTGTAGGCAAGCATTAGTACCTTGAATTTGATGTGAGCGGCTACTGGTAACCAGTGTAACCTGATGAGGAGAGGAGTAACGTGAGCTTTTTTTGGCTCATTGAAGACAACCCTCGCTGCTGCATTCTGGATCAATTGCAGAGGCTTGTTAGTATATGCAGGAAGGCCCACCAGGAGAGCATTATAATAGTCCAGTCTGTAGAGAACAAGAGCTTGGACAAGAAGTTGGGTGGCTTGCTCTGATAGAAAGGGTCTAATCTTCCTAATGTTGTATAGGGCAAATCTGCAGGACCCCGGGTCGTTGTAGCAATGTGGTCTGTGAAGCTTAACTGATGATCCATCACAACTCCTAGGTTTCTGGCTGTCCTGGAAGGAGTTACGGTTGACGAACCCAGCTTTATAGAGATGTTGTGATGAAACATATGGTTAGCTGGAATCACCAGGAGTTCTGTTCTCGTAAGGTTGAGCTAAAGGTGATGGTCATTCATCCAGCTAGAAATGTCACTCAGACAGGCTGAAATACGAGCAGCTACCATCGTGTCATCTGGTTGGAATGAGAAGTAGAGTTGTGTATCATCAGCGTAGCAGTGATAAGAAAAGCCATGTTTCTGATTGACAGATCCTAATGACATCATGTAGATGGAGAAGAGAAGTGGTCCAAGTACTGAGCCTTGAGAAACCCCAGTAGCAAGTTGTTGTGACTTAGAAAAATCACCCCAAAGACATGCTGAAGGATCTATCGGAGAGGTAGGACTTCAATCCTACCTCTTAATCCTACCTACTTCATCTTTCTGAGGGTGGACAGGAGAATCTGTTGATTTACAGTGTCAAAAGCAGCAGACAGGTCCAGTAAGATGAGTACTGAGGATTTTGAAGCTGCTCTTGCCAGTCGCATGGCTTCGGTAACCGAGAGCAGGGCAGTCTCAGTTGAGTGGCGACTTTAGAAGCCAGATTGGTTGCTGTCCAGGAGGTTGTTCTGTACAAGGAACATAGAAAGCTGGTTGAACACAGCTTCCTCAAGTGTCTTTGCAATGAATGGCAGAAGGGATACCGGTATGTAGTTTTCTAGAAGTGCTGGTTTAAGAGATGATTTCTTAAGCAGTGGGCTTACCCGAGCCTGCTTACATGCTGAGGGAAATGTTCCAGAGTGAAGAGAGGAGTTAAGTGAAGGTATGACTGAAATGTTAGAATGCTGTTCATAGATTTCAGTTCAGCATTCAACACAATCATCCCTCAACAGCTCATCCACAAACTGGTCCAGTTGCGGCTCAACAATATGCTGTGCAAATGGCTGTTAGACTTTCTGACTGGAAGACCTCAGGCAGTACGGCTCAGCAGCAGCACATCCAGCACCATCACACTGAACACAGGGTTCCCCCAAGGATGTGTGCTGAGCCACCTTCTCTTCACCCTGCTGACCCACGACTGCACACCATCACACAACTCCAACCTCTTTATTAAGTTTGTGGATGACACGACTGTCATCCTGTGCACTGTGTCCTGTTGCATTAATTCTTCATATATTAAAAGCAGGGAATATGTCTTATTAGTTATATCCATTGCTTCTGCATTCTAAGTCTTGCATTCGACAATGCAAGACTTAGCCAGGATGAAGACGACTCTGAAAGAAAAGCAAGTAATTTGGACGCTAAAAGAAAAGAGGAAGTTAATTAGAACTATAGGAAAAACAAAGGGCATGGAGAAATCAAGTGTTTGGAAACTACCGGCGACATCAGCAACAACGATGACCTGATTGGCAGAGAAAAACAACAGTAGTTGATGGCAGAGAAATCATAAAAGCTTTGAAAAAGAACTCTAAAATACATGTCTGTAAAATCACCAACAACCTCCAGAAAGCAAAAGTGTGGAAAAAAAAGGAACTGCAAATGATCATAAGCATACAACCTCATCTGTAAAGCTTGGTGGAGGTGGTGTCATGGCATGGGCATGCATGGCTATCTCTAGAACTGGACCTCTTAATTTGAATGATGACTTAATGTATGATGGCAGTAGCAGAATGAATTTGGAAGGTTACAAAATCATCTTGGCTACCAATATACTAGAAAATGCCACCAAACTCATTAGAAAGCACCTCGAATTAGATCAGGACAATGACCCGAAACAGGGGCGGACTGAGACCACAGCAGCCCACCACAAATATATATATATATATATACATATTTGTGTACTGGGTGGGCCGGCCCACATTGGCTAGCGGCCCACCGGGAAAAGTCCCAGTGCTCCAGATGGCCAGTCCGCCCCTGCCCGAAACACCCTGCCAGTTCAGTCAAGGACTTTATCAGGGCAAAGAAATGTAAAGTCTTAGATTGCCCAAATCAATCTCCAGATTTAAATCCGATTGAATATTAATTTCACCAGCTGAAGAGGAGACTAAAAACTTCCCGAAGCAAGCAACATTTGGAATAGGCTGCATTAAAGGTTGGGGAAAAGCATTTCAATGCATAAGACCAAGAGTCTGATGATGTCTATGGGTTGCAGATTCACTGATCCGATTGCATGCAAGGAATCTGCAACTAAATACTAGCTTTTAATATTTTACATCTGCCTTAAATTCAACTGTTCCAATACTTATGCTCACATCAAATAGTGGGATGAACTCTAAAAGTGCTGTCCTTTTTATTTTGTTAAACATGTATGTGTCAAAAGACCTAATAATAAAATTTTACATATATTTCAATATATTTAACAGTGCTACACATATATTTAAATATATTACCTTTCCATATGGGTTTCTATGCTAATTTAGCTAAAATCAGTTGATGCAGTATAAAAAAAAAATAAAAATAAAAAAATTCCAAACCAGCCAAGACCAGCATGACTTGCTAAAACAGTTCCCAAAACAACTTTAAATCCAGCTTGGGAGACCAGCCAAAGCAACCAATAAGCTTAGGCTGGTTTTAGCTGTATTTTCAGTAGGGAGTTTTTTAAGCTTTCCCATGGAAGTAGACATCTTAAATACATTACAAGTCTTATTGTGTAAAAGTTTTCACCCCCTCAATGAAAGTCTATTGGATTTTAGGTGATTTTGATAGTCTGCTGGATCAGTCAGAAAAGATAGGAACCTGAGTAAGACAAGTCTGCAGGTCTGTTCCAAGTTTGGTGGTTGTAGCTTTAAAAGTCTAGGAGGAAATACATTTTAAAATTAAAATTTGGTCTCAAATCTCAGATCTTTAAATCAGATTTCAGTAAGTTGGCTTTTTCGAGCCAACTTAACTATATATACACAATAACAGCAAAAAACCCCTCTCTCTCTCCCTCTCTCTTTATATATAGTTTTTTTTCTTTTGACACATGTAGTGCAGTTATAGAGATAACATTTATCAATCCTCACTTTCTAGATCAACACAAATATTTAACTTGAGCTGGTCTTTAAACTCAGTGTCTTAGTGCAAAAGGTCAAAGGTTGAACTAATGTTTATACTGTTTCTCCATGCCTAAGGTGGTAATTTATTTACACAAAAATCTAACAAACTCTTGTCCATTATGACAATGTTTCAGTGTCGAGGACAAAGAAAATGTATTGTCCAATGTTTTCTAAACTGCTCATACCATGTTATTTCAAGTCATGTATCATACAACGTTTTTATTGTTTATCTATTTAGGAATAAATGGACTGCAAATGGACTGCATTTATATAGCGCTTTCAACAGACCACATGGCCATCCAAAGCGCTTTACAATTTGCCTCACATTCACCCATTCACACACACATTCACACACCGACTGCGGTGTCTGCCATTCAAGGCGCCATCCAGCTCGTCGGGAGCAGCTGGGGTTAGGTGTCTTGCTCAATGACACCTCGACACTTGGTCAGGTGGAGCCGGGGATCGAACCACCAACCTTCCGGTTTGTAGACAACCTACATGAACCACTGAGCCACTGCCACCCCATAACAATATAATTAACATTGTAAATGTATACTGTGTACTTAACAAGTGCCCCTAATTGTTCAAAATGTGTATTAGATTGTGTGGAGTTTGCAAAGCATAGCACTTGGTCATTTGTTATATAAATGACTTTGTTTGTCTAAGCGATTTAAACTCTGTAGATTTAATGTCAAAAGATAAAACACTTTTCTGATTTCCTATGTTCACTTAATCTGGTTTGGCTAATTACATGATACATTTACATAAACCAGGCAGTACAAAACTACTGTTGAGAAAGGTTTTTATTCAGTTTTCATAATTGTGATCTTTCGTCCATTGTTGTTGTACTTGATGGGGTACTACATTGGATAGTGTGGCCACTGGCCAGGTAGCCTAATTTATATCTAACATCCAGCAAAAAGATGGAGAATTTTATAAGATCTTTAGTCCAGTGTTGTTGTACTTGATGGGGTACTACATTGGATAGTGTGGCCACTGGCCAGGTAGCCTAATTTATATCCAACATCCAGCAAAAAGATGGAAAATTATATAAAATTTTCTAGAGCTACTTTATAGATTAATTTAACTCATTAAATAAATTATGGACTTTTTGCAGTTGTTGGATGGTACCGAATCAACAATTAACTAATTTCAACTAAATAATGATTGTTTACTATTATCTTTTTAAAGCTGCTTTACAGCTGAACTGAATACTATTTTCAATATTCTATACACTATTTTTTTTTTGTATAACTGTAAAGATTCCTTTAAACTATCTTTATTGTATAAAGTGCTACATAAATAATGGTTACTTGTCCTGACAAGTATTTTCTATTGAATCAGTGTTCACACTGGTCACTGAGTACAAGAGAGGTGAGGGGGTGGAAAGAGATTATCTGTTCAAGAATGCAAGTCAGTGGCAAAACTGAGGTCAGACTTTGTCTATGCTGCATTTGAGGCAAGAGGCATTAGGAAAATAAATACATTTTAATGAATTTCTTAAAAATATCAAATGTTACACAAAAATACCAATAGTTACTTTACAGTGTATTAAATGAGACAAACTGACAATAAAAAAAATAAAATAAAAAATAAATACAACAACATTAGCAGTGAAATAAAGTTAATGGACAAGAACAAAAAACAACAGAGAAATTAAGTTAATAATCCATTTAATAATGTGGAGTGACTGATCCTCGCCGAGTACAAATATTAAGTTAAGTGGCCTTTATTTATATAGCGCTTTTTACAGTGCTGATTGTTAAAGCAGCTTTACAGTATTAAACAGGGAAATAGTATGTCGAAATAGTGTGCTGTTCTCCTCTGGCCAGACCAGCAGTTTAATTCCAGGTTCTATATTACACACTATGTATACTGTATAAGTGCTTTATAGTGTTTGAGATATGTGGACATTTATTACTTTTTTTTTTTTTTACTTTAAACATTTTGTGTGTTCATTCACTAGATTACAGTATATTATTAGAAATTTTAACATTTGTCATTTTTTTGTTTTCTAATTAGTCTTTAAAACCCAATAATGCCAGGGAGCAGCTAATGAGACTTTTTTTTTTCAACAAATAGAATAAATATATATATATATATATTAAATATTAAGTACTTAATTAGGTTAAATTACATTTCGCAATTACTTGTACTCAGACTACTTTTTTATTGATTACATGATTACATATTATTCACGCAATGGCAATCAATAATTCATAATTTATTCTCACTTTTTCACTTTTTTTTCACATGTGAAAGTGCCCAATTCAGAATCAGCGGTGCTCTGGTGTTCAGGGGACACGCAGAGACGTGTCTCAAAGCAGTGAAGTACAACATGTTCCTGGAACAACATTCTAAACAATCAATCAGAATTGACATATAACTTCTCAGGAAATATCTGTTTAGGTTTACAATCAGGGTTAGGTTCTTCTACAACCCTTTTTCATCAGCTAACATTTGTCACTGATTTTAGGAATAAACAATGGGCATGGTTAGGTTTAGGGTCTATATTTATGGACAGTAATGTTGATCCAGGATCATGTCTTTCTTGGAAAAATCATGGCGGCCGTCTCAAAGTGTTTAAACACCGAATCTGCCACTTCTTGCTTTTGTACTGACAAATACATACAAAATATGTCAAAATACCCATCTTGGAAAGTGTGAAGAAAAAAAAACATATTGGTTTTGTCTTAAGTGAAAGTTAACAGTTGAGAAAGAAATCAGATGTGTATCATTTAGAATGGATGCATTGTCTCTTAAAGGGTTAGTTCACCGAAAAATGAAAATTATGTCATTAATGACCCTCATGACGTCCCAAACCCGTAAGACCTCTGTTCATCTTCGGAACACAGTTTAAGATATTTTAGATTTAGTCCGAGAGCTTTCTGTCCTTCCATTGAAAATGTATGTACGGTATACTGTCCATGTCCAGAAAGGTAATAACAAACCGAGTCAATAGCCGCATTTCCACTGTCGGGCCAGTGCGAGCCAGGGCTTAAAGCGGACTGGGCAGGGCTAACAGTAGCACCGAGGCCAGAATAGCGCAGGGTTTCCACAATCCTGAAGCTCTGCTGCGCGTCACTAAAACACAACCGTTACACGCCTCTCAGGAACAACGTCATGCAACCTCATCATTTCACCAACAAAGAGAAGTTATCAGAAAACGAATAAGTAATAAATCACTGGAACATGTGCGATCACACAGGAACATGATAAAAGCGGAAAAACAAAGGAAAACAAAACTAGAGGTATTTCGTATTGCTTGGCGGGAAGGTAACATATTCTACAGAAAAGCATTAAAAACTGCTAGATCCGATTACTTTTCTTCTCTTTTAGAAGAAAACAAACATAACCCCAGGTATTTATTCAATAGAGTGGCTAAATTAACGAAAAATAAAGCCTCAACAAGTGTTGACATTTCCCAACACCACAGCAGTAATGACTTTATGAACTACTTTACTTCTAAAATCGATACTATTAGAGATAAAATTGCAACCATTCAGCCGTCAGCTACAGTATCACATCAGACAGTGCACTATAGACCCCCTGAGGAACAGTTCATCTCATTCTCTACTATAGGAGAGGAAGAATTGTATAAACTTGTTAAATCATCTAAACCAACAACATGTATGTTAGACCCTATACCATCTAAACTCCTAGAAGAGGTGCTTCCAGAAGTCATAGATCCTCTTCTGACTATTATTAATTCCTCATTGTCATTAGGATATGTCCCCAAAACCTTCAAACTGGCTGTTATTAAGCCTCTTATCAAAAAACCACAACTTGACCCCAAATAACTTGTTAATTATAGACCAAACTCGAATCTCCCTTTTCTGTCCAAGATACTAGAAAAGGTGGTATCCTCACAATTATATTCCTTCTTAGAGAAAAATGGTAAATGTGAGGATTTCCAGTCAGTATTTAGACCGTATCATAGTACTGAGACTGCTCTCCTTAGATTTACAGATGATCTGCTCTTATCATCTGATCGTGGGTGTATCTCTTTATTAGTTTTATTGGATCTTAGTGCTGCGTTTGACACAATTGACCACAACATTCTTTTGCATAGACTTGAACACTTTGTTGGCATCAGTGGAAGTGCATTAGCATGGTTTAAATCGTACTTATATGACCGCCATCAGTTCGTAGCAGTGAATGAAGATGTATCATATCGATCACAAGTGCAGTATGGAGTATCTCAAGGCTCAGTACTAGGGCCGCTACTCTTCATGCTTTATATGTTACCCTTGGGAGATATCATCAGGAACATGGTGTTAGCGTTCACTGTTATGCTGATGATACTTAGCTCTATATTTCTTTGCGGCCCAGTGAAACACACCAATTTGAAAAACTAATGGAATGCATAGTCGATATAAAAAACTGGATGACGAGTAATTTCTTACTGCTAAATTCTGAAAAAACAGAGGTGTTAATTATAGGACCTAAAAACTCCGCTTGTAATAACCTAGAACACTGTCTAAGACTTGATGGTTGCTCTGTCAATTCTTCATCATCAGTTAGGAACCTAGGTGTGCTATTTGATCGCAATCTTTCCTTAGAAAGCCACGTTTCTAGCATTTGTAAAACTGCATTTTTCCATCTCAAAAATATATCTAAATTACGGCCTATGCTCTCAATGTCAAATGCAGAAATGTTAATCCATGCATTTATGACCTCAAGGTTAGATTATTGTAATGCTTTATTGGGTGGTTGTTCTGCATGCTTAGTAAACAAACTACAGCTAGTCCAAAATGCAGCAGCAACAGTTTTTACTAGAACCAGGAAGTATGACCATATTAGCCCGGTTATGTCAACGCTGCACTGGCTCTCTATCAAACATCGTATAGATTTTAAAATATTGCTTATTACTTATAAAACCCTGAATGGTTTAGCACCTCAGTATTTGAATGCCGATGTCGCCTCTGGCTTGCTTAGTTGGGGTCACTTCACCTACAGCGATATCGTTGACTTGATTGCAAATAAATGCACAGACACTATTTAACTGAACAGAGATGACATAACTGAATTCAATGATGAACTGCCTTTAACTATCATTTTGCATTATTGACACACTGTTTTCCTGATGAATGTTGTTCAGTTGCTTTGACGCAATGTATTTTGTTTAAAGCTCTATATAAATAAAGGTGACTTTGACTTTGGAACGACATAAGGGTGAGTCATTAATGACATAATTTTCATTTTTTGGGTGAACTATCGCATTAAAGTGACCGTGCCTAATTTACTAGCTTTGCTGTCGGTGTCTTTTATGTTTATCCAAGAAAATGAAAGAAAGAAAACCACTCACTGTTTTTGACTGAATTACTTTAAAGTTTTGATGATAATTAATAATCCACAGTCAAACCAAAAGTATTCAGACAGCAGTTTTAATTGTTTATTTTGTTTTACTAGTGGGTGTAGGACACTATAGTTAATTTATGTGAGTATGACAAAATAAAACTTTGTCATATTATACCCAAAAATTCTTTATACTGTAGACTACCATTGAAATTGATTAAAATAATAATAATAATAATAATAATTTGGGACCAAAAATGATTCAGACACTTTGACCTGACCATGTTTTGCTTACATGTTTGTGTGTGTGTGTGTGTGTGTGTGTGTGTTTTAATTGCTAATGCAAACTTTTTACAGCACAGACTGAACAGAATAAAGCATTGCTTGGTAATTGTTCAACAAAGTATTGGTAGTTGTGTAAATATTGTCATACTAACAATGTTGTCTGAAGTTTTTGCTAAACTATAGCAAATAAACTTTGATAATGTAAGAACTGAAGGCTTCTGAATAAATTTTGGTTTGACTGTATATTTTATTTTACATTGAAGACTATGCAGTGCTATTTTACATTTGATTATTCGGTTTCTGTACCTGGACACCTACAAACTTGAAAAATTTTAAACATTGTGTAAATAGCACAAATAAATAAATAGAACTAACATACATATTAAACTATTTCTAACCGGGCCCACTGGTACAACCCGCACCAGGGCCCCGCTAACCCCAGCTATGGCCCTTTGTAATGGCCATAGCTGGCCATAGTAATTTTTTTGGCAGTGACTTAAATTTTGTGATTTGCTTATGGTGTTCATTCACATTCTTTCTAGATTATTGTTTAGAGTGATCAAATGCATTTTAAATAATTGCTAAAAGCTTAATTGGCCAAAAAATGAACTTTTCACAACAACAACAGCAACAAAAACTAATTGTACTATTATTATTCTGATACAAAATGACCAGCTAACATTAATTGACTTATCATATCAGCAGCACATGTGAAAGTGTGAATAAGTGCTAGTCAGGTAAAATCACTATCATACTAATTAGACTGTAAGAGCAGACTGGTTGCTATAAAAGGAGGGAAGAAGTGATTCCAATCATTGTGTTGTTAGCAATGGTTACCTCCAAAGAAACATGTGCAGCCATTGTCATGTCAAATGGCCTCACACGCAAGGAAATTACTACAAAGAATATTGCACCTGAAAGAACCATTTACCAGATCATCAAGAACTTTTATCATCAAGAATCATCAAGAAGAATAAGCCTTTAAAACTTATAAGCTAATCATCATTTTTCAGTATACCGTAGAAACATGTGGAAAAATAATCTACAAATACTGAAGTAGCAAACTTAAAACACAAAATTTATGTCATTGCCAAAGCTTCTGGCCATGACTGTAAATAACAGCAAATATAATATGTTTTCTTTTACTTTGCCTTTTATATCAGTATGTTACAATATTATCCTATTTAAATTAATATGATAAACAAGTTAGGTTCAGGCCACTACAATTCTTGTCATGTAAATGACAAATTAAGAATCAGTAACGGACTACAATTTGCAAGAAATCTAACGTTAGATTAGATCAGATTTTTACTTTGCTTTTAACTTAAGAAGCAAGCATAAAATCTTTTTAGTCTGATATTTTCGCTAGTTGAAAAATAAAGACGACCTCACGTTGTGTCAATCACGTTAACACACTGTTTTCGAAACTTTCTTTCGTCATAAAAAAAAAAGAAAGAAAAGAAAATAATAATCGGATCAGGTTCGATTTTCTGCGTTTTCGCATCAGCATGCATTTTGATAGGAAAGGATGGTGAATACGAAAAACGGAAAAACTCATGCGACAATTTCGGACACGGAGTGCAAAGACCTTACACTTTAACCTTAATCGTAATCTGAAAAAAACATAGATCGGAGGTGTATCTTCCAGCCTTATGCGTCATCACAAGTTTCGGCCAATGGAGATGGAGGCGTGAGTGTATTCGAGCGTCCGATTGGTCAAACGTTTCTGTTTCAACACAGACGCGATATAAGTGTCAACAAAATAAACGTGATAGAAAAACTCAAACAAGACAAGACAGGAGATTAATTCATATCCGGAAGACGAACCGTTCACGTGGTGTGATAATTCATTATGGTGGACAGTATTTACCGTACACGCTCTCTTGGTGTAGGTGTAGTTGGTCTTCCTGATCAGTATGCCGACGGTAAAGCAGCGAAAGTGTGGCAGCTGTACATCGGAGACACTCAAAGCAGGACAGAGGAGTACAAGTGCTGGTTGCTGTCCCTGCTCAGAAAACATGGGGTACAGAAGGTGTTGGATGTGGCCTGCGGCACAGGGTATGACCTAACATGTTCATAATAACTATTATGAAAAATGAAAATTAAGAAAAATAGAAAAACATGTATTTAGCCTTATTAGTGGATATATTTGTATGAAAAATTGCTTATCTGAAAAGCATTAGAACGTCGAACCGAATACACATCGCAGTTTATTTGTTTTACTCCTCGATATGTTGCAACCATAGACAGTATACAGACGTCTTCTTACAGAAGTCTCTTGCAGCAGCGAGATGGCGCGGGCAGCTGGGACCGTCTGCAAAGTTTATGTAAAGGATAAAACGATTAATGTTTTCCCACCAGAAAGTTTTTTTTTTAAATAAACAAAACAAGAGCAATTTGTGCACTAATGTTTTGAAATATATAAAGACAGACACTTATAACACTCACTTGACTTTAGAAATTCAATCAATATTGTAAACAATTAATATTGTAAACAAGATATGTGATAGTGGTTATTATTATATTATTACTATTAATTAATATATTCATAAAAGAAAAAAAAACAATATTAATAATCATTATCATTCCATAATACAGTGGTTGTGCATTAGGCAGATTTTAATGTTCTTTGTTTTCACAAAAGTATGACATCTAAAAGTAAGCACTATTGAAATTAAAACCAATAAATAAATTCATTTAAAATAAATACACTCTTCTGTATCAACATCAAGGTGTGTCTTGGTAACTGTTTTTTATTTGTTTCAGTCACAGTGTCACATGTTGTTTTCTGTTTAGTTCCTGTCTGTCCTCATTTGGTTAATTTCCTGTTCTCATCATAAGTTAATCTTCTGTCATTTAGATCACCTGTTCCTTGTTTTTAGTTATCCTTATCACCTGTCTGCCCCTTGTTATCTTTCTTATTTGAGTTAGAGGCCGTTCTGCTCTCCCTTTTCTTGGATTATTGTTATTTTGTAATGGTCAAAGTGGTTAATGTTTATTAAAAGATTCCTTGATCTCCACTCCTTTCGTGCGCATTTCTAAATCCACATACCGTATGACAGAATCCAAATTACAGAAGCAGGGCCAGCCCAGGCTCTGTTGGTGTAACATTTAATTTGCACGGTATATTTTACATAATACATGACAGTATCAATTTAAAGGTGATGGTTAGGGGGGATGCTTTTTGTAATTTTTTTGAGGGAAAAGTCATCCCCCTCATCGCCCCTAACATTATTTTAATCAGTGTGATGATAGATCAGTGTTAAAATAGTTAATTTCAAAAATAAGGCTGCATGATTAATTGAAATGGAATCAAAAATGTGATTTGACGTGATTCGAAATCGACGTGTATCTTTCAGAGAAGCACTGTTCTGTGATCAGCAGTGAATCTCCATTCGAAGGCCAGAGGGAGCTCTTGCGCTGAAAATCCAAATATGCCCCAAAGAAAAAAAACCCAGGAAAAGCCTATCCTGCAGCTAAATAAATAGAAGATTTAACTGCTTTCATTGATTCAGTGGGACTAATAAACCCACGACTATGACTATATATGGTTTATATATTGACGACTTCTTATTATTTTATATTCAAATAAAGTAACATATTTATAATGTAGTGCCATTATCACAGCTTAGAATACTATGAAACATTTTGTGTGCCTTATTCTGTGTAAGAAAAGCATTATCTCACAGAAGGATTTATTTTAAACACTCGACTGATGTTATGAAGTGAATTTGGAGTAAAAGCATGTTATTAAATGTGGTATTTTCACGTGCTCTCAGATGGAACAGTATTTACTACGCAGAGCCGTAGTTCACTGAGAAGCTATGCAAACAGCTGTCATTATCGGGAACGATTTTTTAGATTTCATGATCATGCAATGGAAATCGTCTACTTTTTTCTTTTTTTGTGTAACTTGATAGTCAACTACCGCTCTTTGTAGTAAATGCTGCTTGATCTGAAACCAGGTGTTGATGATTTACTGCTGATTACAGAACCGGCTTTACTAACAAAATGTGCATAACAATCGCATTTGATTAATCGTGCAGCCCTAGTCAGAAATTATTTTGCTTTAGGGATGGGACGATAACCGGTTTTATTGATAACCGTGATAAAATGTGCTGAAGGTTAGTAATATCGTTTAAAAATGAATTATCATTAAAACCGTGTTTGATTATCGCGGTTTTAATAACTCACTATTAAATCATGTCCAGCCAGCAACAGTCTGACGCAAGCGCAGCGCACAATGTTTTTTTTGTTTTTTTTCGAGAAGGAATGGCGAAAGTCAGTGACTTTTCTATGCTTCTACACTTTTCATTGTAAGGAAGGAAATGCCACAGAATTTAATCTTTCTTTAAATTAAGTGCTTGTTAATTTAGAGTTGCTTGTTTTATTAGTTGTTTGTTGATTATTAAATATAAAACTTGCTGAAATGTTTTCAGTGTGAGCATCAACTATTTTTGAACACTTTCATCTCGTTTCAACAAAACCGTGATAATATTGATAATCGTGATAATTTTAGTCACTATAATCATGATATTAAATTTTCATACCGTCCCATCCCTATTTTGCTTAAAGGGTTGGTTCAACCAAAAATGAAAATTATGTCATTAATCACTCACCCTCATGTCGTTCCAAACCCGTGAGACCTTCATTTATCTTCAGAACACAGTTTAAGATATTTTACATTTAGTCCAAGAGCTCTCAGTCCCTCCATTGAAACTGTGTGTATGGTATACTGTCCATGTCCAGAAAGGTAAGAAAAACATAATCAAAGTAGTCCATGTGACATCAGAGGGTCAGTTAGAATTTCTTGAACCATCGAAAATACATTTTGGTCTAAAAATAGCAAAAACTACGACTTTATTCTCCATTGTCTTCTCTTCCGTGTCTGTTGTGAGAGAGTTCAAAACAAAGCAGCTTGTCATATCCGGTTCGCGAACGAATCATTCGATGTAGCCAGATCTTTTTGAACCAGTTCACCAAATCAAACTGAATCGTTTTAAACGGTTCACGTCTCCAATACGCATTAATCCACAAATGACTTAAGCTGTTAACTTTTTTAATGTGGCTAACACTCCCTCTGAGTTCAAACAAACCAATATCCCCTCTTCTTTTTATAAGTCTGCAAACCTCTGGGGACAGAGAAGACAAGTTGCTCAAGTTTAGGAATAGGAATGTTGTCCCATTCTTGTCTAATACAGGCATCTAGTTGCTCAACTGTCTTAGGTCTTCTTTGTCACATCTTCCTCTTTATGATGCGCCAAATGTTTTCTATGGGTAAAATATCTGGACTGCAGTCTGGCCATTTTCAGTACCCAGATCCTTTTTCTACGCAGCCATGGTGTTGTAATTGATGCAGTATGTGGTCTGGCATTGTCATGTTGTAAAATGCAAGGTCTTCCCTGAAAGAGACAACATCTGGATGGGAGCATATGTTGTTCTAGAACTTGGAAATACCTTTCAGCATTGATGGTGCCTTTCCAGATGTGTAAGCTGCCCATGCCACATGCACTCTAGACCACAGGAAACAGATGATTCTTCTGCACAATCTGATTTTGCTGCAGCCTGGAATTGAACTACTGGTTTCGTCTGGTCAGAGGAGAACTGGCCCCCCAACTGAGCCTGGTTTCTCCCAAGGTTTTTTTCTCCATTCTGTCACCGATGGAGTTTCGGTTCCTTGCCGCTGTCGCCTCTGGCTTGCTTAGTTGGGGTTACTTCATCTACAGCGATATCGTTGACTTGATTGCAAATAAATGCACAGACACTATTTAACTGAACAGAGATGACATCACTGAATTCAATTATGAACTGCCTTTAACTATCATTTTGCATTATTGACACACTGTTTTCCTAATGAATGTTGTTCAGTTGCTTTGACGCAATGCATTTTGTTTAAAGCGATATATAAATAAAGGTGACTTACTTGACTTCACTCATGCAACCCCATACCATCAGAGATGCAGGCTTCTGAACTGAGCGCTGTTACCACCTTTACCGTCCTTTAGTTCAGATGACATGGCGTCCCAGTTTTCCAAAAAGAATTTCAAATTTTGATTTGTCTGACCACAAAACAGTTTTCCACTTTGCCACAGTCCATTTTAAATAAGCCTTGGCCCAGAGAAAATGCCTGCGCTTCTGGATCATGTTTAGATATGGTTTATTTTTTGACACAGAGATTGTTCCAGATTCTCTGACTTTTTGGATGATATTATGCACTGTAGACTCTTTGCAATTATTCTCTGAGAAGCTCCTTTCCAATATTGCTCCACAATTCGCCGCATCAAAATGTTTTGTGATTATTCCTTTAAAATAATGTTTGTTTTATTTTAGTAGTAGGCTATGCACATTCTACTGAAAAATAGTAATAGACACAATGTTTTCAAATCAAACCGTTCTTTTATTTTGATGGGTTGCCGTGAATATCTTTACAGTTCTGTGTATGTGAAATTACGCTAGTTTTACTCAAATTAAATGGCAAAATGCTTGCGAAATGACTCTCAGAGTAGTTCTGGAGATGTTGTTTTTATGTATTTATGTCCTCATTAAGTGAGACGGCAGACGCTCATATTTAAATCATCTTTTGTGGCTTAAGATTAACATATACCAGTCGTGGCCAAAAGTTTTGAGAATTACATAAAAATTGGAAATTGGAAAAGTTGCTGCTTAAGGTTTTATAATAGCAATTTGCATATACTCCAGAATGTTATGAAGAGTGATCAGATTAATTGCATAGTCCTTCTTTGCCATGAAATTTAACTTAATCCCAAAAAAACCTTTCCACTGCATTTTATTGCTGTCATTAAAGGACCTGCTGAGATCATTTCAGTAATCGTCTTGTTAACTCAGGTGAGAATGTTGACGAGCACAAGGCTGGAGATCATTATGTCAGGCTGATTGGGTTAGAATGGCAGACTTGACATGTTAAAAGGAGGGTGATACTTGAAATCATTGTTCTTCCATTGTTTACCATGGTAACCTGCAAAGAAATGCGTGCAGCCATCATTGCGTTGCATAAAAATGGCTTCACAGGCAAGGATATTGTGGCTTCTAAGATTGCACCTAAATCAACAATTTATAGGATCATCAAGAACTTCAAGGAAAGAGGTTCAATTCTTGTAAAGAAGGCTTCAGGGCGTCCAAGAAAGTCCAGCAAGCGCCAGGATCGTCTCCTAAAGAGGATTCAGCTGCGGGATCGGAGTGCCACCAGTGCAGAGCTTGCTCAGGAATGGCAGCAGGCAGGTGTGAGCGCATCTGCACGCACAGTGAGGCGAAGACTTTTGGAAGATGGCCTGGTGCCAAGAAGGGCAGCAAAGAAGCTACTTCTCTCCAAAAAAAAACATCAGGGACAGATTGATCTTCTGCAGAAAGTATAGTGAATGGACTGCTGAGGACTGGGGCAAAGTCATATTCTCCGAAGAAGCCCCTTTCCGATTGTTTGGGGCATCTGGAAAAAGGCTTGTCCGGATAAGAAAAGGTGAGCGCTACCATCAGTCCTGTGTCATGCCAACAGTAAAGCATCCTGACACCATCCATGTGTGGGGTTGCTTCTCATCCAAGGGAGTGGGCTCACTCACAATTCTGCCAAAAAATACAGCCATGAATAAAGAATGGTACCAAAACACCCTCCAACAGCAACTTCTTCCAACAATCCAACAACACTTTGGTGAAGAACAATGCATTTTCCAGCACGATGGAGCACCGTGCCATAAGGCAAAAGTGATAACTAAGTGGCTCGGGGACCAGAATGATGAAATTTTGAGTCCATGGCCTGGAAACTCCCCAGATCTTAATCCCATTGAGAACTTGTGGTCAATCCTCAAGAGGCGGGTGGACAAACAAAAACCCACTAATAACTCCAAGAAGTGATTATTAAAGAATGGGTTGCTATCAGTCAGGATTTGGCCCAGAAGTTGATTGAGAGCATGCCCAGTCGAACTGCAGAGGTCCTGAAAAAGAAGAGCCAACACTGCAAATACTGACTCTTTGCATAAATGTCATGTAATTGTCGATAAAAGCCTTTGAAACGTATGAAGTGCTTGTAATTATATTTCAGTACATCACAGAAACAACTGAAACAAAGATCTAAAAGCAGTTTAGCAGCAGACTTTTTGAAAACTAATATTTATGTAATTCTCAAAACTTTTGGCCACGACTGTACTAGTCGATATTGCGATTTCATATAAGTGTAATAACCTACTTTTGATTAGTTTTATTAAAAATTTGACAAATTCCATGACATTCCTTGTCAAATTGTGAAATTCGTGATTCCGTACTTATTTTCCGCATCATGGAAATCATAAGGTCCTAAACATAGTCCTCTAGGGGGCGGTGTACTGCACTATGAAAGGCTTTGTGAGCTATTTGCTCATTTCTTACAAACCACCATGTAAATGTTGTTCCATGAACCAGTAACACGACACCCCCCTTAGAGTTTGGACAGATGAGCATACTTATTAGAAATGACATTTCAATAGAATGTGGTGTGCTATAGTTGTGCAAATTCTACCAATATCTAATTATTATTCTATGAACCAGTAACAAGACACAGCCTGTGAAGATGAGAGAAAATGCTGTATGTTTACAGAAATTCTATGTTAAAGGGGTCATATAATGCTGCTGAAAAACATTATTTGGTGTAATGAAATGTTTATACTTTTTAAGGTTCAAAAAACACATTATTTTACAGATACATTATTGTTTCTCCTCTATGCCCTGCCTTCTGAAACGCATACATTTTCACAAGGCTCATCGGTCTGAAAAGCGAGGTGTGCTCTGACTGGTCAGCTATCCAGTGCTTTGTGATTGGGCGAATACCTCAACCGTGTGACGGAAATGTTATGCCCCTTAACATATTGTGATGCCCTGTCCGACCGAAGCAACGAAACATAAAACCTATTAGAAACGTTATCTGAACATGATTTCTAGTCGTGTCCTCTTTTGGAAGGCCAAACAAAGTAATTTCGCTTTCTCAATGAAACAGCCTAGAGTGAGCGGAGGATGGCTAGAGTGAGCAGAGGCGGGCAGGCTTAAGAACAGCATGAACGGCGGATTCTACAAAGGGGTGTCCGTTGGGCTTGCAGCAACTACATGTGACGACCCCGGGACTGGACTCTGCTTCGTCCACAGAAAGCCGATCTGGTGGTCCACAGTGCAAAGTTGATATTTCCTTAGCGACCATCACAGATCAGCTTCAGGCATTACAAAGAGGATATCACCCTCTTGGAAGGCCAAACAAAGTAGTTTCGATTTCACAGTGAAACACACTGTCTATACGACATGGCGACGGGGGACAACAACAATACTACAACTAGAATAAAAGTTATGCCTTCTTTCTTTGCATGAACATCTGGGCGGCCGTTTTAGTGGGGTTTGGTTTATCTTTTTGGATTTGAGACTTAAGTCTTCGCAACTTTACAGATATTCTTTATGAACCAAGAGCTTGTAACACTCCAAAGAGAAAGGAAATTGCATCATATGACCCCTTTAATAGGTTTCAATTTGACTCTATAGCATGTATTCAGATTTATTTTTATGAAAGTAAAAAAAACATAGAAATGTGGTTCTATGAACCAGCAACAAGTCACACTCTTTGAGGTTTAAAGGTCCCGTTCTTCGTGATCCTATGTTTTAAACTTTAGCTAGTGTGTAATGTTGTTGTTAGAGTATAAATAATATCTGTAAAATTCTAAAGCTCAAAGTTCAATGCCAAGCAAGATATTTAACAGAATTTGCCTAAATCGAATGACCAGTTTGGACTACATCCCTCTACTTCCTGCAGTAATGATGTCACTAGAACCGTTTTTTTTTTTACTAATCTCCGCCCAAAGGAATACACAAAAAAGGGGGCGTGGTCTTGTTTGCGCTCCAGCAGGGAAGAGGAAGAGTTGCGTTTGTGTTTGTCACCATGTCATCGAAACACTGTTATTTTCATCTCGGGGTCCAATCACCTTTGTTTGGGCTTCCCAGGGACGCTGTACTTAGCAATCAATGGTTACAATTTATGTTTAACTCGGTTCCCAAAAATTATAATCCACATGTAAATCTATGTGCAGCACATTTTGCTGAGGACAGCTTCCTCAATCTCTATCAGTTTAATGCCGGATTCGCACAAAGATTATTCTTGAAAGATGGAGCAGTTCCCTCTTTGTCTGGAGAAGATGTTGTTTATGGACCACAACCGGTAAGTGTATTTTATTATTTAAGTTGGTGCGTTTAACAGTTCTGTAACTTATTACACAAAGGGCAACGCTGTTTAGCTTTGTTAACTAGATGTTAGCGCTGTGCAAAAAAATCTCATGCGATTTTAATGCGCATCTCGTCAGTAAAGGTGTTCTGTGATTAGAAGTACATTTCCAGCATGTGCGTTCAGATCAGGATTGCCAGGTTTCCAGGAGGGCAGCGTGCGCTAAGCTGCTGTCGAATCACAACACAGGAACCGCTGGCACAATACGAAACATGAACACATGTTATATTGCACACTGTAAACACAATCAAAGCTTAAAAAAAACACGACCTTTAAATGTCTGTGTTTTTTAAATTAATTTATTCACATTTCTGAAGTTTAAACTGTCAAAACAACTGCAATGTGTTCCTCTAGGGGGCGGTGTACTGCACATCTTAATAAGCTTTTCCTCAATTTAACTGATGTATTTGTTACATTTTAATATCATGTGCTGTGTTTTAGTTTTGTGAATAAAACCAACATTTAAATATTTGTCTATGAACCAGTAACAAGACACAACCTTATAAGCTGAGATGGAATACTTGAATGTGTTAACAGATTAATCTTTAATTCAATAGCGTGCATCCTGATTTACATATGATAGTAAAAGATAGCTTTAAATATTGTTCTTTGAACAGGTAACAAGACACACCAATTTAAGCTTACATATAAAACTGTGTGCATTCTAAATTAATTATTAATTAATTAATTTAAACTTTGAATGTCAAACTTGGTCAAGAAAAGTGCAGTATCTTCCTCTAGGGGGCAGAAGATTACATCTTTGTAATCAAGAGCAGCTTCAAAATCTTCGGTACTCATCTTACTGGACCCGTCTGCTGCTTTTGACACTGTTAATCACCAGATTCTCCAGTCCACCCTCAGAAAGATGGGTATCTCTGGTATCGCACTCCTGTGGTTTAAGTCCTACCTCTCTGACATATCCTTCAGTGTGTCTTGGAGGGATGATGTTTCTAAGTCACAACACCTTGCTACTGGGGTTCCTCAAGGCTCAGTACTTGGACCACTTCTCTTCTCCATCTACATGACATCATTAGGATCTGTCATTCAGAAGCATGGCTTTTCTTATCACTGCTATGCTGATGACACCCAACTCTACTTCTCATTCCAACCAGATGACCCGACGGTATCTGCTTGCATTTCAGCCTGTCTGAGTGACATTTCTAGCTGGATGAATGACCATCACCTTCAGCTTAACCTTACGAAGACAGAACTCCTGGTGATTCCAGCTAACCCATTGCTTCATCACAACTTCTCTATACAGCTGGGTTCGTTAACCATTACTCCTTTGAGGACAGCCAGAAACCTAGGAGTTGTGATGAATCATCAGTTAAGCTTTACAGACCACATTGCTACAACACTGTTTTCTTAATGAATGTTGTTCAGTTGCTTTGACGCAATTTATTTTGTTAAAAGCGCTATATAAATAAAGGTGACTTGACTTGACTACAACGACCCAGTCCTGCAGATTTGCCTTATACAACATTAGGAAGATTAGACCCTTCCTGTCAGAGCAAGCCACCCAACTTCTGGTCCAAGCTCTTGTTCTCTCCAGACTGGACTATTGTAATGCTTTATATATACACACAGAGCTGGGTAGTAACGGATTACATGTAATCTGGATTACATAATCAGATTCCAAAACTGAAGTACTTGTAATTAGAGTAAACTACTTTTTAAAATACTCGTAATAAGACTACAGTCGTTCACAGTTCACTGATTCTCCTATGTTTCTTTTTTTTTTAACGTTTATATTTATTCCTAATAAACCTGCTGCTTATATACGTTTGTGATTCTTCTAGTTTTTCCGGTAGAGAGGGCGAGGTGTGTCAGAATTGTGCTCAGAAGAAATCAGTAAAAGATAATGGAAAATGGAGTGGAACCTGTTTTTATACAGTCTATGAGGGGAATGCAGCCTTTAAACACTGGATGTTCAGACATCATTTAATTTTTAAAGAAAGACACAGAAAAAAATTCACTATTCAGTGTAAACTCTGCCTACCACGGATTAATTTGTTGTCCATGGATATCTTTGACCTAGCAAAGTTAATGCTGGGAATTTCATGTTCTTTAATATATTTTTGTAATGTTGATTTTTCTTCATTGTAACTACCTTATGCACTTCAAGTTTTTTGAGATGAAATATTTGACCTGGAAATTGTCTTTATATATTAGCCAGGGCTTGACATTAACACTTGTCCGGGACAAGTGGAAGAGAATTTTACTTGCCCGAATGGACAAGTAACCTGATCAAAACAGCATGAACAAACATACTGCGGTAGAATTTTTTTTTTATATTGTTTTTTTTTATATTGTTTAAAATTTATGTTTTATAAACATATTTATATATGTTTTCCCGACTTTCAGCTCGATTGCAAATGTGATATTGATTTTATACATCTTCAGTTAAATAAACAAGTAAATAAACGAGTTTGCTCATGGCGAGGCATTGAAATTATGGCAAGAAATGAGAACCAGGAAGTGTCTAATAACATCCACATACACTACCTGAATTTGACCAAACTTCTTTGGTTTGTTTGTTGTATGATGTTGATCGCATATATGTGACTATTAGGAGTCAAAGTTATAGCGCCATCAACTGGCAGCAGGAAGTGTGTCATTTTCAAAATGCTTTGAATTCAGTATCTTATTTTTACTCGATTTGCTTCCAACTTCATCAGAATAATGTCAATACACAGCCGATAAAAATCTGCTGGGGGGATATTGATATCTAAAAAATATTGTTGCCGTGGCAACATGTCAAACTTGAATACTTTTCAGGTGATTTTGAAGCAGATAACATGCTTAGAATTTCATGAAACTCAAAACAAATATCAGTATTAATGATAGCTAGACACTGGCAAAAGTTCATAAAAAGGTGTGGAAGAGGCACTCTATAGCACCACCTTTTGGGTTAGTTTTAGCTATAGACACCAAACTCGGTACATAAATTGTTCTTATCAAGACGGACAACTTTATAATTATCAGCTACGACCAACAGGAAGTCAGCTATTTTGATTTGAACATGGATTTTTGGAAAAATATAGCTGTGAATTAATGCATACTGCTCAAAGGAGAGTTACAGTATACACACAAAACTTTGTCTACATGATGCCAAAACATTGAGGAACTTAAATTGCGAATGAATTTTGGATAGCTTGAATGGTTTTGTCATGGTGATTTTTTTAAATAACAGTAAAAAGGTCATCATTAATTGCCCTGTATTTTTAAATTGCAGCTTCCGAACACTTCAAAACATTTTTTTTAATCCAGATAACAAGTCATTCTAAGGAAATATGCATAGTTTCACAACTTTACAACACTGTTTGGATAACAGAAATGAAAAAAAAACTGTCAGACATCTGATCTCTGTCTTTCTGCCACTGCCCTGTTTGAGTATGTGTGCTGAGACTTCCATTTTCTGAGAGAAATTGCGCCCCTACAGGAGCAATTCCTCTGATTGAAAGGGAAGAGTCTCCCTTATTTTCACTTTTAAATCTGTTAAAAATACTAATAAATACTTAGATTTAATTCACATTGACAGGCTAAACCAACATACCTGGTTATTACCGGGTCAGGGCTCATTAATAATTTATGTCTGGCCAGATATACGTGAGAAAGACGAGAGATAAATCACCACTCTGATCACAAGCGTGTCGAGTCACGAGCTCATAAAAAACAAATTTATTCTTGTTTTATAGCTTTTAAAAATAAAATATTATGGCGATATTACACAATCCACCAATTAGAACACACCAAGAGCTAAATTCAGATGTTTGTAAGCAGTAAAGTGTGAAAATAAAGACTATTTGACAGCGCAAGACTGTCTATGGGCAGAATAACATCGATTTCTCGAGCTCCAGGAAGCTGATTCAGGCTTTCGTCGTAAGAACAGACACATCACGAACAAGATTATTTCGAAATACATGATAGCTTGGCGAATATAAATGAGAACAGCCACGTGAACATAAACTGTTGAGAAATAAATCTGAAGTGGATCATGATACTGGATTTGAATATTAAGTGACCGCATTTACCAGCTGCTTTGGTCTTCAATTTTAATCTATAAAAAAACAGAAAATCATTCATCTTGGCTGCTTTTTTTATTTGTGTATGTAGTCATGTATTTATTATTATTATTATTATTGTTTTGCTCTAACAAGAATTAATCTATATTTAATTAAATTGATGACATTTTATTTTACATTTGATTTGTCCATTTCTGCATCTAATCACCTAAAAACCTAAAACATGCTCTATTATACTATTGTTAGCAATTTTATTTATTGTCCAATTTATCTGGGGTACACACTTTTATTTACATTTATTCATTTAGCAGACGTTTTTATCCAAAGCGACTTACAGATGAGGACAGTGGAAGCAATCAAAAACAACAAAAAGAGCAATGATATATAAGTGCTATAACAAGTCTCAGTTAGGTTTACACAGTACACGTAGCATGGGATTTTAAATAATAAAAATTAAAAAATTAAAAAAAAATAACCGATAAAAAAAGAATAGAGCAAGCTAGTGTTAGAGATCTTTTCACATACACATACACACACACACACACAAACAATTGCATAATAAATGAAAAGAAAATAGAATACAAAAAGATTAGAAAGGTAGGTAGATTTTTTTTAAAGAACAGAATTAGAATAGTGAGTGTTAAAGTTAGAGGGTCAAATAAAGATGGAAGAGATGTGTTTTCAGCCGATTCTTGAAGATGGCTAAGGACTCAGCTGCTCGGATTGAGTTGGGGAGGTCATTCCACCAGGAGGGAACATTTAATTTAAAAGTCCGTAAAAGTGACTTTGTTCAAGCTTCTAGAGGGCACATAAGTCTGAAGTAACAAATTTAGGTAAATGGGTGCAGAGCCAGTGGTAGTTTTGTAGGCAAACATTAATGCCTTGAATTTTATGCGAGCAGCTATTGGAAGCCATTGCAAATTGATAAACAGAGGTGTGACGTGTATTCTTTTTGGCTCATTAAAAATTAATCTTGCTGCCGCGTTCTGAATTAATTGTAAAGGTTTGATAGAATTGGCTGGAAGACCTGCCAAGAGGGCGTTGCAATAGTCCAGCCTGGACAGAACAAGAGCTTGAACAAGGAGTTGTGCTGCATGTTTCGAAAGAAAGGGCTTGATCTTCTTGATGTTGAATAAAGCAAAGCTGCAGGATCGGACAGTTTTAGCAATGTGGTCTGAGAAAGTCAGCTGATCATCAATCATAACTCCAAGGCTTCTAGCTGTTTTTGAAGGAGTTATGGTTGATGTGCCTAACTTGCACTCGCGTAGCTACGGGTGGGCCTGGGCCCACCCACCTGTCAGTCAGGCCCATCCAGTCATTGGCCTCACAATGTAGCCTAACAATATTCAACAATAATGTATTTTTGACACAAACATTAGTAAGTTGCTCTGTTTCATTTTAGTTTAACATACTTAGCTAAACTTCAGTGTCCCTCTGTGAAATGTGCTTGTCGTTGTGAAGGGGGGATGGGCTGTTCGCAATCTGACTGCGAAATGCGCTATGCGGGCATTTCATCATCACCATGACAACCAAACAAGAATCAAGAAACATTAAGATTTATTTTTATAGGTCAAGTATTGTGATAATTGCAACAGAAGGAGTAAATTATGTTGCAATTATCACAATACTTGACCTATAAAAATAAATCTTAATGTTTCTTGATTCTTGTTTGGTTGTCATGGTGATTATGAAATGCCCGTGTCAGATTGCGAACAGCCCATCCCCCCTTCACAACAACGTGGTGCACATTTCACAGAGGGACACTGAAGTTTAGCTAAGTATGAAAAATGAAACAGAGCAACTTATTAAAGTTCGTGTCAAAAAGACCACGGCCGCCGCAGGAGGAAGATGATGCAGATGTTCAGGAGCCTCAGCCATCAGTCAGTAGTAAAGAGCTGAACAGCTCTGCTTGTGATTACATTAATTCAGCCATTTCTCCATCACCAGCAGTGCTCCATTCTCTAACATCTACCTCACCTACGCGCCAGTGTACAGGTACATACAGCCATGTAATAGGCCTATATACAAATGTGCAATAATGAACACGAATGAATCATGATTTACTATAGCAGCGTTATGTGCGTTCATTGTTTCAGACTCGGCTAAGCCTAGGGCCAGCACTGAGGATGTAACAGCCCCATCCGACTTATCCACCATTGATGACCCTGTTACCCAGCCCAAACTCAGTTCATTTCCAGTCACAACTATAGCAGGCAAAGGAAGAAGTTTTAATGCCCGTTGGTATGAAAAGTTCCCATGGCTAGAGTACAGTATTTCGAGAGACGCTGTGTTTTGTAAGCCATGTCGCCATTTCCCTGAAGCAGCCACTGAGAGCCGATTTATAAAAACTGGCTTTAGAGACTGGAAGCATCTCTCCCAGTGTTGTGTTAAACACGAGACTAGCAGGGCACATACTGCAGCGCTGGGCAGGACTGAAGGATACAGACAAAGCCATAAACCAGGACGGGGAAATATAATTAACCAGCTGCACAAAGACGCTGTTAACAGTTCGTTTGTGGAAAGAAACAGAGAACACTTTAAAGTTGTAATAGACCTCGTTTTATTTTGTGCAAAACAAGACATTCCCTTGCGTGGGCATCGTGAAACTGAAGAGGCACTGAACAAAGGCAACTTCTTAGAATTATTTCAACTGATCTCCACCTATCACCCAGAAATAAAAAGGCGACTGGACGAATTGCCTAGAAACGCGAAACTCACTAGCCCTGATATTCAAAACGAAATCCTGGAAATCGCCGCATCATTAATTATCCGCAAAATAAAGGCAGATTTGCACGAGGAGACAGACACACATTATGCAATTTTAGCAGACGAATGTAAAGACTTATCCAAAAAAGAGCTTGTGGCAGTATGTATCCGATACATACATAAAGGCCTGCTGAAGGAAAGGGCTGTGGGGTTTGTTGAGACAGGGAACATGAACGCAAGTGCTATATCAGCAAAAATCCTGGAAGTATTGGAGCCATTGCAGCTGGATCCAGCTTTGTGCGTTGGATTTGGGTTCGATGGGGCATCAGTTATGTCCGGCAATAAAGGAGGAGTACATGTGATTTTAAAGAAAACATTTCCTCACGCAGTATATGTGCATTGTAATTCCCACCGCCTTAACCTCGTCCTGTGCACAGCATCAAAGGTGTCCCCTAGCATATCAACATTTTTTGACGTCATTAACAACCTGTATAGTTTCATGACGGGGTCACATAGGCATGCTAGATTTATGGAAATCCAGCAACAGCTGCGGCCAGGGAAAACGAATTTGGAGCTAGAGAGGTCCTGTGAAGTCAGATGGAGCTCGTGGTCAAGTGCAGTGAGTAAAGTGCTGACACTTTTGGGTCCTATATTGGAGACTCTTGCTGAATTTTCTGAAAGCTCAGGCAAGACAAAACTTGAGGCAGACTCACTACTGCAACAAATGCAAAATAAAAATTTTTTGTTTCTACTTGTAACGTTCAACAAGCTGTTTGAAACGAGTGACTATGCCACTAAGGGCTTGCAGTCTGCCACTATATCAGTAACAGATTGCATTGATCTAATCGAAGGGCTTAAGGAGAGCTACAGTACATTCAGGAATGAAGAAAATGACTTTGAGAAAGTTATGGCACTGACGGATGATTTGATGAAAATGCATGACATTGTGAATTTTGACGTCACTGGGGCGCGAAAGAGGAAGTTGCCAGCTAAGTTGGGCGATATGTTGATCCAGTCTACCGTGGGCTCTGACCTAAAAACAATTGTGGAATGATATACTAGACAGGCAGATCATGGAACTGAACTCCCGTTTTAAGGCTGACACGTACGGTTTAATGAGAGCAGCCGCTGCGTGCTTGCCTCAGTCGAACACCTTCGGCAAAAAGACTCTGTTACAGCCTGCCGGTGCGCACTTTAACATCGCTGTTGATGATTCTGAACATGAGGTGTTTGTTCAGCAACTAGAAAAAAAAGTATCAAATGGCAGGGCATTTCCATCACTTGTGGAGGTGCTCGATGCATGCCCATGCGATATCTTTCCAAGAATGAACCGTCTCTTGCGAGTCCTCATCACACTACCAATAACAAGCTGTACTGTCGAACGTTTCTTTTCCACTGTAAATCGGATAAAAACTAGTATCAGAGCAACAATGTTGACACATAGACTGAACTCTTTGTCCCTTCTCTCATTTGAGAGAGAATTGACTGAATCCTTGGACTATAACGAAGTCATTGCAGTGTTCAACTCAAAGCCCCGTTGTCTCCTGTTATAAGCGCATCAAAAGTAAGCCAATCTACGTTTACTATGTACACTAGTTGCCTAGTTAATGTTGTTATATAACATGGTTTATGTGGCCGCTGAGCCAGACCAAGCATTGTTTTTACACACTGTCCACTACTGTCCTGATTTAATGATGGTGTTTTTTGCATCTGTCAGATGCGCGTGTGTGTGTGGTGTGGCCGCGCGCAGTGGAAATGTTTATCGTTATGTTCTTAACACTGCTTATGATGACATGATACATGCTTGTGCTCTCATTAAACTGTGGTGTATTCAAGAAGCAGGTGTACTGTAGTTGTGTTGGCCTATTTTGATAACAGATGCATTTTAGGCTGTGCCCACCTGATTTTCTCTGGGCCCACCTACTTTGTGATTCCTGGCTACGCTACTGCTAACTTGATGGGGAAATTGTGATGAAACGATGGGTTTGCTGGAATCACAAGCAGTTCTGTCTTGGCAAAGTTGAGTTGAAGGTGATGGTCCTTCATCCAGGAAGAAATGTCTGTTAGACAAGCTGAGATGCGAATAGCAACCGTCGGATCATCAGGATGGAATGAGAGGTAGAGTTGAGTGTCATCAGCATAGCAGTGGTATGAAAAGCCATGTTTCTGAATGACAGAACCTAATGATGCCATGTAGACAGAGAAGAGAAGTGGTCCAAGAACTGAGCCCCGAGGCACCCCAGTGGACACCTCACCTCTCGAAGATACTTTGAAGGACCTATCTGATAGGTAGGACTCAAACCATTGAAGAGTGGTTCCTGAGATGCCTTTTGCCAGTAGGGTTGAAAGGAGGATCTGGTGGTTAACCGTGTCAAAAGCAGCGGACAGATCAAGCAGGATAAGTACTGAAGATTTGGATTCTGCTATTTTATTCTATTATTTTCATAATAAACTTGTTTGTTAGATTATAGACAGTTACAGTGGTCTATAATAAATATTAACAGGTTTTATTCAAGCTGCTTAGAATGCTTGAATTAGAACCACTGACAACTCCTTCATAACTGGCTTGTAAATAACGTCATTTATTATACTTAAAAGTATGAAAATACAATGATTGAACTTTATAGATATGCTCAAGAACAAAAAAAATATAGCTTTATTTATGAACTGCTTAATAATGCCTATTTAAAGAAGTGCTATTATGCTTTTTAATTTTTTCAACTTTAGTTAGTCTGTAATGTTGCTGTTTCAGCATAAAAAGTTCTGCAAAGTTACAAAGCTCAAAGTCCAATTCAAAAGGAGATATTTTATTGAACAAAAGACACTTAAATAAACAAATTGTTTGGAATTCAACAAATATTTTCCCGTGTGATATAACAAATATCAATGAATGGGATGATGCTTTGGTTGAACTGCACTAGAGAAGGCAATGGGTGTGATATATGTCAATGTCAATGTCACCTTTATTTATATAGCGCTTTAAACAAAATACATTGCGTCAAAGCAACTGAACAACATTCATTAGGAAAACAGTGTCAATAATGCAAAAATGATAGTTAAAGGCAGTTCATCATTGGATTCAGTTATGTCATCTCTGTTCAGTTAAATAGTGTCTGTGCATTTATTTGCAATCAAGTCAACGATATCGTTGTAGATGAAGTGACCCTCATCTGGACACAGACTGGATCTGGTGGCCACGGTGACCTCGGAACAAGAGAGAAACAGACAAATATTAGCGTAGATGCCATTCTTCTAATGATGTAGCAAGTACATAGGTTGTTATGGGAAGTGTTTCCGGTTCCGGTTTACCTAATTAATGCAGCCTAAAAATCCTTTAACGGATTTGGATAATAAAAGCATATTAGTATGTTATGTGTATGCCAGGTTAAAGAGATGGGTCTTTAATCTAGATTTAAACTGCAAGAGTGTGTCTGCCTCCCGAACAATGTTAGGTAGGTTATTCCAGAGTTTGGGCGCCAAATAGGAAAAGGATCTGCCGCCTGCAGTTGATTTTGATATTCTAGGTATTATCAAATTGCCTGAGTTTTGAGAACGTAGCGGACGTAGAGGATTATAATGTAAAAGGAGCTCATTCAAATACTGAGGTGCTAAACCATTCAGGGCTTTATAAGTAATAAGCAATATTTTAAAATCTATGCGATGCTTGATAGGGAGCCAGTGCAGTGTTGACAGGACCGGGCTAATATGGTCATACTTCCTGGTTCTAGGAAGAACTCTTGCTGCTGCATTTTGGACTAGCTGTAGTTTGTTTACTAAGCTGTAGTTTGTTTACTAAGAACAACCACCCAATAAAGCATTACAATAATCTAACCTTGAGGTCATAAATGCATGGATTAACATTTCTGCATTTGACATTGAGAGCATAGGCCGTAATTTAGATATATTTTTGAGATGGAAAAATGCAGTTTTACAAATGCTAGAAACGTGGCTTTCTAAGGAAAGATTGCGATCAAATAGCACACCTAGGTTCCTAACTGATGACGAAGAATTGACAGAGCAACCATCAAGTCTTAGACAGTGTTCTAGGTTATTACAAGCAGTACAAGCAAGAGTTTTTAGGTCCTATAATTAACACCTCTGTTTTTTCAGAATTTAGCAGTAAGAAATTACTTGTCATCCAGTTTTTTATATCGACTATGCAATCCATTAGTTTTTCAAATTGGTGTGTTTCACCGGGCTGCGAAGAAATATAGAGCTGAGTATCATCAGCATAACAGTGAAAGCTAACACCATGTTTCCTGATGATATCTCCCAAGGGTAACATATAAAGCGTGAAGAGTAGCGGCCCTAGTACTGAGCCTTGAGGTACTCCATACTGCACTTGTGATCGATAGGATACATCTTCATTCACTGCTACGAACTGATGGCGGTCATATAAGTACGATTTAAACCATGCTAATGCACTTCCACTGATGCCAACAAAGTATTCAAGTCTATGCAAAAGAATGTTGTGGTCAATTGTGTCAAACGCAGCACTAAGATCCAATAAAACTAATAGAGAGATACACCCACGATCAGATGATAAGAGCAGATCATTTGTAACTCTAAGAAGAGCAGTCTCAGTACTATGATACGGTCTAAATCCTGACTGGAAATCCTCACATATACCATTTTTCTCTACGAAGGAATATAATTGTGTGGAAACCACCTTTTCTAGTATCTTGGACAGAAAAGGGAGATTCGAGATTGGTCTATAATTAACTAGTTCTTTGGGGTCAAGTTGTGGTTTTTTGATGAGAGGCTTAATAACAGCCAGTTTGAAGGTTTTGGGGACATGTCCTAATGACAATGAGGAATTAATAATAGTCAGAAGAGGATCTATGACTTCTGGAAGCACCTCTTTCAGGAGCTTAGATGGTATAGGGTCTAACATACATGTTGTTGGTTTAGATGATTTAAAAAGTTTATACAATTCTTCCTCTCCTATGGTAGAGAATGAGTGGAACTGTTCCTCAGGGGGTCTATAGTGCACTGTCTGATGTGATACTGTAGCTGACGGCTGAATGGTTGCAATTTTATCTCTAATAGTATCGATTTTAGAAGTAAAGTAGTTCATAAAGTCATTACTGCTGTGGTGTTGGGAAATGTCAACACTTGTTGAGGCTTTATTTTTCGTTAATTTAGCCACTGTATTGAATAAATACCTGGGGTTATGTTTGTTTTCTTCTAAAAGAGAAGAAAAGTAATCGGATCTAGCAGTTTTTAATACTTTTCTGTAGGATATGTTACTTTCCCGCCAAGCAATACGAAATACCACTAGTTTTGTTTTCCTCCAGCTGCGCTCCATTTTTCGGGCTGCTCTCTTTAGGGTGCGAGTATGCTCATTATACCATGGTGTCAAACTGTTTTCCTTAACCTTCCTTAAGCGTAAAGGAGCAACTTTATTTAAAGTGCTAGAAAAGAGAGAGTCCATAGTTTCTGTTACATCATCAAGTTGTTCTGAGGTTTTGGATATGCTAAGGAATTTGGTTACATCAGGAAGATAACTTAAAAAGCAGTATTTTGTGTTAGAAGTGATGGTTCTTCCATACTTGTAACAAGAAGTAGAATTTACAATTTTGGCTATATGAATTTTGCAAAGAACTAAATAATGATCTGAGATATCATCACTTGGCTGAATAATTTCAACACCATCAACATCAATTCCATGTGACAGTATTAAATCTAGAGTATGATTTCGACAATGAGTAGGTCCTGAAACGTGTTGTCTAACACCAATAGAGTTCAGAATGTCTATAAATGCTGATCCTAATGCATCGTTTTCATTATCAACATGGATATTAAAATCACCAACTACTAAAACTTTATCTGCAGCCAGAACTAACTCGGATGTAAAATCACCAAACTCTTTAATAAAGTCTGTATGGTGCCCTGGTGGCCTGTATACAGTAGCCAGTACAAACATAACAGGGGATTTATCATTAACATTTGTTTCTTTGGATAATGTTATATGAAGTACCATTACTTCAAACGAGTTATACTTGAAGCCTGCCCTCTGAGAAATCCTGAAAACGTTGTTATAAATTGAAGCAACACCTCCACCTTTGCCTTTTAGATGTGGCTCATGTTTATAACAGTAATCTTGGGGGGTGGACTCATTTAAAATAATGTAATCATCAGGTTTTAGCCAGGTTTCTGTCAAACAGAGTACATCTATATTTTGATCAGTGATCATATTATTTACAAAAAGTGTTTTCGTAGAAAGGGATCTGATATTCAATAAGCCAAGCTTTATCATTTGTTTATCCATATTGCTTCTGTTTTTTATTTGTTGAACCTCAATTAAATTGTTAATCTTAACTTGGTTTGGACGTTTTTTGTATTTTCTAGTTCGGGGAACAGACACAGTCTCTATAGTGTGATATCTAGGTGAAAGAGTCTCTATGTGCTGAGAATTAACTGACCTCTGTGACGGGAGGCAGCTAGCAGACGGTCGGTTTAGCCAGTCTGTCTGCTTCCTGACCTGGGCCCCAGTTAGTCAAGTATAAACACTAAGACTATTTGCCATATTTCTAGAGAGAAGAGTGGCGCCACCCCAGGAGGGATGAAGACCATCTCTTTTAAACAGGTCAGGTCTGCCCCAAAAGCTCGTCCAATTGTCTATGAAACCTATGTTATTCTGTGGGCACCACTTAGACATCCAGCCATTGAGTGATGACAATCTGCTATGCATCTCATCACCACGGTAAGCAGGGAGGGGACCAGAGCATATTACAGTGTCTGACATCGTGCTTGCAAGTTCACACACCTCTTTAATGTTATTTTTAGTGATCTCCGACTGGCGAAGTCGAACATCATTAGCACCGGCATGAATAACAATCTTACTGTATTTACGTTTAGCATTAGCCAGCACTTTTAAATTTGCCAAGATGTCAGGCGCTCTGGCTCCCGGTAAACATTTGACTATGGTGGCTGGTGTCTCTATATTCACGTTCCGTACAATAGAATCACCAATAACTAGAGCACTTTCATCAGGTTTCTCAGTGGGTGCATCACTGAGTGGGGAGAACCTGTTTAATGTTTTGATCGGAACAGAAGAGCGGTGTTTTGACCCACGACTACGCTGCCTCACCGTCACCCAGTTGCCCTGCTGCTGGGGCTCTGTTTCCGGAACCGAACAATGTATAGGAATCCCTGAGCTAGACGCATCCAAAGCCGTATCTAGAGCCCTAACATTTTTACTGTCCTCAATTAAAGTTTGGATGCGTGTCTCTAATTCTGAAATCTTCTCTGTCAGCCTAACTATTTCCCTACATTTATCACATGTGAATCCCTCATCAGCGACAGAGATAGATAAACTGTACATGTGGCAAGAGGTGCAAGAAACAATGATAGGAGAAGCCATTACTCACCGTGCTTGATGAAAATTCTTACTGCGGTTGTTTGATGAACTTGTGAAAAACTGGAGCGAGGGAGAGGAGAAAACAGCGATAGGTTCGAATGAAAACGCTAATGACAAGCTAACGAGTGCTAACGCTTTGCAGGTGTACTGCACTCACGGAAATAAAATAAAAGTGAACGATCAAAGTTAATCTGATAAGATTGATCGATAATATCAGAAATATGGTGTGAATTAAGTTATATTTTACCACTTTAAAAAACAGAGAGTGATAGTAAGATAAAGATTCTAGAGAAAAAATAAAATAAAAACAGCTACACGGAGCTACAATTTGCTACAGAAGGCCAACAGGAAGTAGAGAAAACACTGTCCAACAGCGACCTGTTGGACAGTATGTGTAGTTGACCATGAAGGCTGGAAGAGAAATAAAAAAAAACTACTTATATTCAGGTGTGAAGAATTATTATGCATTTTTTAGTTTACTGATAAAATGAGCCAAAAAAATAGGTTTAACTCAGACTGAAAAATCCAAAATTATTAGATTCCCATGATAAATATTCAAAATTAGAGCAGTACAGTAATTGCAAATTTAAGACATGACCACTGGACAGCAAAATGCTTACTGGGTCAGAAGGGTCAGAAAAAAAAACAGGTGGAGAAGAACAGAAACACATTAACTGCAAAAGAATTAAGAATTAAAGTGTAGAATTAGGTGTGAAACTGTCAGGGAGCATTTAGTCTCCAGTGCCAACATTTTCCAGAACTGCAACTTTCCTGGAGTCTCCAGAATTACAAGGTGTCTGGTTCTGAGAGACTTAAAAGATCCCAAAAAATTACTTTATTGGAATAGCATGAAGTATTGTGAAATACTAAATATTAAGACTTTATATATAGGCTTTATGAACAGATAGGTTTTGAGTGACTCTTGAAGGACCAGTACCACCTCCTCTTATACAACGCTTTGAGGAATATATCTTCCAGATTCTGGCATTAAGATTTAGGAGCTCATTTTTATTCCATCTCCTATCCTGAAATGTCTGTCTTGCAGAATTGACAAAAAATGTATCTTCACATTAATTCTTAATTCTTTTGCAATTTTTTGTGTCATTTCATTTTCACCTGTTTTTTATGTTTGTTTTAGTTTTTTTCTTCTTTTCTGTCAGCATTTTTTGTCTAATGGTCAAGTCTTAACTTCGCAATTTCTGTATTGCATTTGTTTTTGATATTTCTCATGGGGATTTCATAATTTATGACTTTTTAGTTTGAGTTAAAACTCTTTTGGCGCATTTCCTCTGTAAAAGAAAACATGCCTAATAATTCTGCACACCTGAATATAAGGAGTTTTTCTCTTCCAGCTTTCATGGAGAATTATATATCACTCATAAATGATTAAATAAAATAATGGTAGTTATTAAGATTGATATGGTTTGGTATTGGTTAAATGCGTTTGGAAAAAAATCTCAATAAAACAAGGTTTTAATGTTTAAGTTTGGAATATTAACTGACATGAATGAATGCTGTATAATTATTGTTCATGTTAACATAGTTAATGACTATGTTAACATTTTAGATTTGACACATTTAAAAGGTGTGCAGTATTATTTATATTATATTAATTATGCGTTATATTATTCAAAAGAAATTGTGGTTTACTTTGCATCGGAGCATTAAAAGTGGTAGCCTATTTTAGGGGGGGTAGGCTACATGGATTAATTTGCAAAATGTCAATATTTTCATATATTATGCCTATGTTTTAATTTATATTTTAAATATATATTTTTTCCTTTAATAAAACAACATGCATTTTTGTTATTCGTTACCTGGCCTTTATTTTGACATAACTTATTGGGGAAAAAACATTTGTCTGTAAACTGATTAAGAAATTGTTGCATGTTTAAACGTGTGGCACTGTATAATTTCGTTCCGATTATTTAAGCCTGATTTGCCTAAAACAAGAAACGAATAAAATTAAACCTGCACGATTAAATCTTTAAAACTCTAAAGAATGGACGGATTAATAAAACGTACTCACGATTAAACTCAAGTTCTCTCATTATAATCAACAAAATTCACATGATGTAAAAAAGAGCTTTAGTAATTGACAACTTAAGTGATTTTAAAGGGAGCCTTCTTTACTTGCTTTTAAAGTTGGGCAATAGCATATGGCCTAAAAAAAAAATCAGATTTATGATTTAAACCGATTTTTAAAACACTATTCAAATGACGAAGAAATTTTACAAAACAAGTTTTAATATAGTTCTTTATCATTCATTTAGCAGTCAAATTTATAACTGCAACAAGATAACTACAAACAAAAAACAGTAATGTTATTACCTTAATGCTGGAAAGACCTTTATTTTTATTTATTTATTTATTTAATACTAGCCCATCATGCATCTAACCATCAACTCCGGGTTAAGAGCTGTTAAGATTAAAACTGGCAGCTCAGCAGTGAGTCAGTGTCATGGACGGAGGACCTGTTAATATATTTTCTAGTCTATATTTCCATCTCGTTATGCCGCTGGTTTAGGTTTTTTTTTTTTTTCTTATAGAACTTATTTGTAAATATAGCAGACACTTTCTGTGTGTCTTCACCAGACACGAGACTTGTATCCGTGCCCCACAGCGAAAAGTGTGTCTAAACTTGATGACATCACACTATAGTGTCAAATCATCTGAACACAGTGTCAGAACATTTTGTCATAAACAAGCATCAGTTCACTAATGGGGATCGTGTCCAGTGTATCCATCACTGGGTTCTGTGTCTTTTGTTGGATAGCTCCACTTGTGTCCGGTGTAGACCTGGTGCGTTTTTTATTGTTTTATTTTACAGCCCTGCTTGTTTTAATGTTTTTATTAAATATCTGTATTGACTGCATGGTCATATTATCGTATTATTTACTGCCATGCGACCTACAAAAGTAAAGCTTGGCGAGTCAATCAAACGAGCATTGCTGCAGGTTGATTTTTTGGCGGATGTGCTGTGCTTGTGTTCCTGTGGTCGTCTTCATTTCGTCAGGTGAAACGTCTCTCTCACATGCAGCAGAGTCTGTGAGCAGCAACAACTTCCCCTCCACGCACACTGATACCAGAAACACGCTCCGCCTTCACTCCGTGAATAAAGTATTTCAGTATGTTTGAAATATTATGTTCATAACGTAGCATATAAAATAATTATAAAAAAATAAATAACAAGAGAGTTTCAAAGTGGCTTAAGCTATTTTGTGTAATTTTTTTTTCCCTATATCACATGCCAAACTAATAACATTGTAAGTATTAAATCTTTAATTGCTGCTTTCTGCTGTGAACATTTTGTTTGTGATGAAAATAACAGTACATTTTTGTCAGTTATTTTATCTAAACAGATCGATTAACTTCTTCAAGATTTTAAAATCAGATAGCATGCTGATAATGTAGCAGCACTGTAAGATTACATTTGTTTGAATGCATTACTGCGAAAGTGATTGAGTGTGAATCTGTTTAAATCATTCTTTAACCTGAAAATAATCAGTAAAAGAAACAGACTGAATATGCAGTTATATTATGGGCTGTTGGCATGAATTGTACTCGTGGTGGAGCGCTCTTAAAGCGGCGCTCATATTCAAGTGTTTGTCCAAAAATTAACCATTAATGACAGGGAGGCGCCGTCTCATCACTTTAATTGTTTCCTGATAATGAATTTATAATTTTTTAATTTACATAATATCGTGGTGTCTCACATACAATAAAAATATATCTACAGAAAGCTTGAAATGTTTTTTAAACGAAAGTGAATTGTGTAATCTGTGAATGTTGCATTTCTCTCGTCCGAGAGAGCCAGCACTGTGAATTTCATCCTGCAGCTGAAAAGAAAACATTTGTTTATTAATAAATAATTAAAATGTCTCATTTTTCACAATTATTAGGCTACTTCTACATGTGCTTTGTTGCAAACTTAATGCATGTGCTTGAGCGCGGAATATATTAAGATTTGATTATGTAAATTTAATATAAACCTCTGATTAGTTGAATATAACAAACGAACGACTAAAACTAGAAAAATCTTACGTGGGGGCATACCATTTTTTGTCTAAAACCAAAACATCAGTCCTATATAAACCAGTTCAGCAAGTGAAAGCCTCATTAAGACACTGCCCATATGAAAGAGCAAGAGATTCACACCTTTATCTCGACCCCCACAAGTCATACATAACTACCCCCATAAACCCAACCCCCTCCAGCTGAACTGAATTCAGTCTGTGTTTTGGCTCTGAGGAATGGTGTCAGCAGCACTACTCTTTGTATTCATTATTTTCTCGCAGCACATATTATTATTTTCACAAGACCATAATGATAATAACAAATCATCAATTAATAATTAATCATTATGTTATGAAAATCATTGTTATTTGTGATCGTGGGTGTTTGCGGAAGGCTTTAAGACCAAGTGGAATCCTCTGTTCCCGCCTCACAGCGCGTGGAACTCTGCTTCACTGTCTGCGGTTTGGCTTTACTAAATCAGATTGAGGCGAATACAACTTATTGATCACGAGCCCAACATTTAGCAAGCAGGAAAACATTCATTCTAAAGGAAGACGTATTTCATTGAGCTAATGCTGTTAAATAGAGAGACAGAGAGAGAGAGAGAGAGAGAGAGAGAGAGAAACTAGTCTAGGGCTATTCTTAAAGAATAGAAACTTTATGCATTTTATGAATAATGAAATGTTATGAAAAATATGCATTTTATTTATTATCATGCTGTATGGTTGAAATAATATTTTAGTTCACAACTTTAAGTTCTGTTGTTTAAAAAAAAATGCTTTATTGGCTAATGTTTCATAAACCATGCCATTATTAATTAAACAGTATTTTCACCTCCTAAATCACTAACCTTTAAAGTCACAATTCTATAATGGTCAAAATTACTCAGGCCAATGGTATTTTTTAATGACATTATTTTATTATTTTTTATTAATTTTTTTTGAATAATTGTAGCCTACATAAATAGATGAAGCGAAACAAATATTCGGATTGTCCCTTATTTTTTCCTTAATTTTCTTGAAGAATAAACACGTATTTTCTACAAGAATAAACATGATAACATATTATTAATTAATAAAAATAATTTAAGCAATTAAAACCTTTTTTTAAACTTGAATTTAAATACTATTAAACTAACTTTAAATTCTCAAGGAGTTTATAAGTAAAAAAAATGGTAAAATGTCACAGTGCATGTTAAATAGCCTAAATGAACTTGTGTTAACAATATAATTTGAACTAACAATATAATTAGATTTTTTTAAATGAACTATTCCTGTATGAAATTGGACAGCAACCTTTATATCAAACATGTTAAAATCGTCCACAGCTGAGCATCGCGGGAGGCTGATTTGTGCCAGAGCGCGTGAAGTGAATGTGATGAACGAAGTCATTTTCAGATTCAATGAAAAAAAAAACCCTGGATAGCCTAGATTAGGCCCAGGCTCTGTTCTGAAGTATAAAATAATTATAATTACTGTTAACCCAGAGTATCATATTTTAACGGATTAATCGCCTATTTTAATTTGCTGGACGTTTTCTTTATTTTTTATTTTTTAAACACGCTAAAGAATTAATTAAATTTGTCAGAGGAAAAAAATATATGAGTCGTGTATAGGTTTCATTTTTACGGATTTATCACCTATTTTCGTTTGCTGCATGTTTTTTTTTTTAAACACGCTAAAAAATAAATCTGAGTTTGTGAGAGGAAAAAATATAACTCAGGTATAAGTTGCATTATATTACATTTAGAAATAATAACGGCTGGCCTAATAATGTTATAATGTACTAACAGGATATTTTTAGTTCCCTTCACTTTACAACAAATCCTTTAAATTTAACAAATTTATCAGAACAAAACAAGAATTAAAAATATATAATTCTAATGGATAAATATAATTGCAGTATATAATAATATAGGCTTAGTTATAAAAAAACAAAATAATAATATTAGTTTAAAGCTAAGCATAAGGTAAGGTTGGGCTTTCTCTTTCGGGATTTCTCATTTGTTTCCATATTCGTGATGTTGCCCATTTGAAGCTTAACTATTATTCATGAGGTAAATAGGCTGTGTAGTTCACGCGTGTTTCAGTATCGATGGAAAAAAATCATAATTAACGATATGTCAAAGTGCTAACGCTAAATGTCTGGTGAACGACTGCTGTTTCCAGTGAATAAGTGCGCGAGGCACCAGCGCGATCAAACAGCTGAAACAAATAATACTTAATTTTTGGTCACACATAAGGCATAATTCAAAAATGCAAAGTGTTGGCAGTTTGAAAAATCAAGAATAATAACAGAGTTAATACTAATTATTGCTAAATGCTGGACCATTCTCATTTCGCTCTGCATATGGAACCTGAAGATTTTTTTTAAACAAAGAATGAACCGAAATGAAAATGAAATGAAAACATTTAGCTATATATATATATATATATATGTATATACATACATACATAGGCCTTATATTTATTTACTGTTTAATAAAACTAGCATATGATCCTTTGTGTAAAGGTCTTCTTTTAATTTTTGTTGAGTAGACTGTAGCCTAAGACTGTCCTACATTTAGAAATTAACAAATTGTACATTTTTTTATGTTTTTTTTTTTTTTTAATGTTAAAATGTTATATCATAATGTTATTGTTGTTTTATTTCCTTCATTTATGTCATTTTACAATTACATTAATTTCGCAATCCGTCCCTATGTGCCACCTGGCGGTAGTTTCGCTAATGATTTTACCACGTGACTGAATTACAGTTACCGCCGCAGCGGTATAGACCAATTTCGCTGTCCAATTAGGCTGTCCATTAGGCTGGCGTTCGCACTGATGGCTTAAGCCCGCCATCGCTGCTTGCAGCTTGCAGCAAAGCGTTAGCACTCGTTAGCTTGTCATTAGCGTTTTCATTCGAACCTATCGCTGTTTTCTTTTCTCCTCTCCCTCGCTCCAGTTTTTCACAAGTTCATCAACCAACCGCAGTAAGAATTTTCATCAAGCACGGTGAGTAATGGCTTCTCCTATCATTGTTTCTTGCACCTCTTGCCACATGTACAGTTTATCTATCTCTGTCGCTGATGAGGGATTCACATGTGATAAATGTAGGGAAATAGGCTGACAGAGAAGATTTCAGAATTAGAGACACGCATCCAAACTTTAATTGAGAACAGTAAAAATGTTAGGGCTCTAGATACGGCTTTGGATGCGTCTAGCTCAGGGATTCCTGTACATTGTTCGGTTCCGGAAACAGAGCCCCAGCAGCAGGGCAACTGGGTGACGGTGAGGCAGCGTAGTCGTGGGTCAAAACACCGCTCTTCTGTTCCCGATCAAAACATTAAACAGGTTCTCCCCACTCAGTGATGCACCCACTGAGAAACCTGATGAAAGTGCTCTAGTTATTGGTGATTCTATTGTACGGAACGTGAATATAGAGACACCAGCCACCATAGTCAAATGTTTACCGGGAGCCAGAGCGCCTGACATCTTGGCAAATTTAAAAGTGCTGGCTAATGCTAAACGTAAATACAGTAAGATTGTTATTCATGCCGGCGCTAATGATGTTCGACTTCGCCAGTCGGAGATCACTAAAAATAACATTAAAGAGGTGTGTGAACTTGCAAGCACGATGTCAGACACTGTAATATGCTCTGGTCCCCTCCCTGCTTACCGTGGTGATGAGATGCATAGCAGATTGTCATCACTCAATGGCTGGATGTCTAAGTGGTGCCCACAGAATAACATAGGTTTCATAGACAATTGGACGAGCTTTTGGGGCAGACCTGACCTGTTTAAAAGAGATGGTCTTCATCCCTCCTGGGGTGGCGCCACTCTTCTCTCTAGAAATATGGCAAATAGTCTTAGTGTTTATACTTGACTAACTGGGGCCCAGGTCAGGAAGCAGACAAATTGGCTAAACCGACCGTCTGCTAGCTGCCTCCCGTCACAGAGGTCAGTTAATTCTCAGCACATAGAGACTCTTTCACCTAGATATCACACTATAGAGACTGTGTCTGTTCCCCGAACTAGAAAATACAAAAAACGTCCAAACCAAGTTAAGATTAACAATTTAATTGAGGTTCAACAAATAAAAAACAGAAGCAATATGGATAAACAAATGATAAAGCTTGGCTTATTGAATATCAGATCCCTTTCTACGAAAACACTTTTTGTAAATAATATGATCACTGATCATAATATAGATGTACTCTGTTTGACAGAAACCTGGCTAAAACCTGATGATTACATTATTTTAAATGAGTCCACCCCCCAAGATTACTGTTATAAACATGAGCCACGTCTAAAAGGCAAAGGTGGAGGTGTTGCTTCAATTTATAACAACGTTTTCAGGATTTTTCAGAGGGCAGGCTACAAGTATAACTCGTTTGAAGTAATGGTACTTCATATAACATTATCCAAAGAAACAAATGTTAATGATAAATCCCCTGTTATGTTTGTACTGGCTACTGTATACAGGCCACCAGGGCACCATACAGACTTTATTAAAGAGTTTGGTGATTTTACATCCGAGTTAGTTCTGGCTGCAGATAAAGTTTTAATAGTTGGTGATTTTAATATCCATGTTGATAATGAAAACGATGCATTGGGATCAGCTTTTATAGACATTCTGAACTCTATTGGTGTTAGACAACACGTTTCAGGACCTACTCATTGTCGAAATCATACTCTAGATTTAATACTGTCACATGGAATTGATGTTGATGGTGTTGAAATTATTCAGCCAAGTGATGATATCTCCGATCATTATTTAGTTCTTTGCAAAATTCATATAGCCAAAATTGTAAATTCTACTTCTTGTTACAAGTATGGAAGAACCATCACTTCTAACACAAAAGACTGCTTTTTAAGTTATCTTCCTGATGTATCCAAATTCCTTAGCATATCCAAAACCTCAGAACAACTTGATGATGTAACAGAAACTATGGACTCTCTCTTTTCTAGCACTTTAAATAAAGTTGCTCCTTTACGCTTAAGGAAGGTTAAGGAAAACAGTTTGACACCATGGTATAATGAGCATACTCGCACCCTAAAGAGAGCAGCCCGAAAAATGGAGCGCAGCTGGAGGAAAACAAAACTAGAGGTATTTCGTATTGCTTGGCGGGAAAGTAACATATCCTACAGAAAAGCATTAAAAACTGCTATATCCGATTACTTTTCTTCTCTTTTAGAAGAAAACAAACATAACCCCAGGTATTTATTCAATACAGTGGCTAAATTAACGAAAAATAAAGCCTCAACAAGTGTTGACATTTCCCAACACCACAGCAGTAATGACTCTATGAACTACTTTACTTCTAAAATCGATACTATTAGAGATAAAATTGCAACCATTCAGCCGTCAGCTACAGTATCACATCAGACAGTGCACTATAGACCCCCTGAGGAACAGTTCCACTCATTCTCTACCATAGGAGAGGAAGAATTGTATAAACTTGTTAAATCATCTAAACCAACAACATGTATGTTAGACCCTATACCATCTAAGCTCCTGAAAGAGGTGCTTCCAGAAGTCATAGATCCTCTTCTGACTATTATTAATTCCTCATTGTCATTAGGACATGTCCCCAAAACCTTCAAACTGGCTGTTATTAAGCCTCTCATCAAAAAACCACAACTTGACCCCAAAGAACTAGTTAATTATAGACCAATCTCGAATCTCTGTCCAAGATACTAGAAAAGGTGGTATCCACACAATTATATTCCTTCTTAGAGAAAAATGGTATATGTGAGGATTTCCAGTCAGGATTTAGACCGTATCATAGTACTGAGACTGCTCTTCTTAGAGTTACAAATGATCTGCTCTTATCATCTGATCGTGGGTGTATCTCTCTATTAGTTTTATTGGATCTTAGTGCTGCATTTGACACAATTGACCACAACATTCTTTTGCATAGACTTGAATACTTTGTTGGCATCAGTGGAAGTGCATTAGCATGGTTTAAATCGTACTTATATGACCGCCATCAGTTCGTAGCAGTGAATGAAGATGTATCCTATCGATCACAAGTGCAGTATGGAGTACCTCAAGGCTCAGTACTAGGGCCGCTACTCTTCACGCTTTATATGTTACCCTTGGGAGATATCATCAGGAAACATGGTGTTAGCTTTCACTGTTATGCTGATGATACTCAGCTCTATATTTCTTCGCAGCCCGGTGAAACACACCAATTTGAAAAACTAATGGATTGCATAGTCGATATAAAAAACTGGATGACGAGTAATTTCTTACTGCTAAATTCTGAAAAAACAGAGGTGTTAATTATAGGACCTAAAAACTCTGCTTGTAATAACCTAGAACAGGGGTTTTCAAACTGTGGGTCGCGACCCACTCGTGGGTCACGGAATGGAACAAGGTGGGTCGCACAAAGTCACTTGGCTGCAGCTAATTTTGCGTTTCAATGACACACAGACACTAACACAGTTCAGTCTAGGGCTGCACGAATGTGACGAGTGGGGCGGGGCCTAGTGCCATGGGAACAGAGCTAGGCCGGTGGAGTGATTGGGAAATGAGCAACACTCACCGGTCTCAAGAACCACGGAGGAGATCGGAAAGATACAAAAGAGGAGCGATGACAGTGAAGGACGAGAGAGGACCAGGCCTGGGTTTTATTTTGTGTTTGTTTTTTATTTGTGCACGGCAGTCATCCGAGAGGGGCTGTCGCGCTGTTTTGTGTTTATTTGGTTATTAAAACTTTGTTTGATTGTCCGCCGGTTCCCACCTCTTTCCACGAAGGAGTCATCGAGGCGGTGGGCTGGAGTGAGTTCGCCCCCCCCCCCCCCCCCCCGGCAACTCACTCCAGCCCACCACATCGAGCACCCTCGGCGGCAGACTCCTTCGCCCTGCTCGATGGCACTGCGGATTCACCCCAGCGGCGAAGGATCTTCGGCAGCGCGCCCCTCCTTCCTCCCTGGCTTCGGCACCAGTGTAAAACATTAAAATCTTCACAATCACAGGAAGAAGGAGGCGGGAACTGGGAACCCACTCATCACAACGATATAGCCCACCAACATTAATAATGAACTGCAATATCCTTAGTGTGATTTTCAAATTGCAATTAAGTCCGTGTGCGTTGCGTGTTTTGAAGGTCTCAGAGCAATGTCATTAAAAGGTTCAATCGGTCTTTTTTTACCTATTTCACAATTATTTTAATCTCCAAACTGTTTTAGATAGTTCTGCTTTGCTTCTTATGCTTTTCTAAAAAAGTGTTGGATTGTGCTCCGTTCTCGCCGACACACACGGAAGGATCATGAATGCAACAAAACACAGCAGCGCAGATCACACTTCACTGGAGTGAGCCTGCTTCACGTTTTTATGGACACTACATATTTTAACGCCTGTAAACAAAAATTAAAACTTGTAAATTTGTAGTGAAATTTTCAGTTGTACTCTAAAATAAAATGGTTATTTTTCTTAAATACTTAATTTCTGTCATAAAAATTTTAAGTAAGATTAGGTTTAAAGTAATTTCACTCGTTGTTTTTTTTTTTTTTAAATATTTTGGTGGGTCGTGAAATATATTACACTTGTCTAGGTGGGTCGTGGAATGGAAAAGTTTGGGAACCACTGAAGAACACTGTTTAAGACTTGATGGTTGCTCTGTCAATTCTTCGTCATCAGTTAGGAACCTAGGTGTGCTATTTGATCGCAATCTTTCCTTAGAAAGCCACGTTTCTAGCATTTGTAAAACTGCATTTTTCCATCTCAAAAATATATCTAAATTACGGCCTATGCTCTCAATGTCAAATGCAGAAATGTTAATCCATGCATTTATGACCTCAAGGTTAGATTATTGTAATGCTTTATTGGGTGGTTGTTCTGCACGCTTAGTAAACAAACTACAGCTAGTCCAAAATGCAGCAGCAAGAGTTCTTACTAGAACCAGGAAGTATGACCATATTAGCCCGGTCCTGTCAACACTGCACTGGCTCCCTATCAAGCATCGCATAGATTTTAAAATATTGCTTATTACTTATAAAGCCCTGAACGGTTTAGCACCTCAGTATTTGAATGAGCTCCTTTTACATTATAATCCTCTACGTCCGCTACGTTCTCAAAACTCAGGCAATTTGATAATACCTAGAATATCAAAATCAACTGCAGGCGGCAGATCCTTTTCCTATTTGGCGCCCAAACTCTGGAATAACCTACCTAACATTGTTCAGGAGGCAGACACACTCTTGCAGTTTAAATCTAGATTAAAGACCCATCTCTTTAACCTGGCATACACATAACATACTAATATGCTTTTATTATCCAAATCCGTTAAAGGATTTTTAGGCTGCATTAATTAGGTAAACCGGAACCGGAAACACTTCCCATAACAACCTATGTACTTGCTACATCATTAGAAGAATGGCATCTACGCTAATATTTGTCTGTTTCTCTCTTGTTCCGAGGTCACCGTGGCCACCAGATCCAGTCTGTGTCCAGATCAGAGGGTCACTGCAGTCACCCGGATCCAGTACGTATCCAGACCAGATGGTGGATCAGCACCTAGAAAGGACCTCTACATCCCTGAAAGACAGCGGAGACCAGGACAACTAGAGCCCCAGATACAGATCCCCTGTAAAGACCTTGTCTCAGAGGAGCACCAGGACAAGACCACAGGAAACAGATGATTCTTCTGCACAATCTGACTTTGCTGCAGCCTGGAATTGAAATACTGGTTTCGTCTGGTCAGAGGAGAACTGGCCCCCCAACTGAGCCTGGTTTCTCCCAAGGTTTTTTTCTCCATTCTGTCACCGATGGAGTTTCGGTTCCTTGCCGCTGTCGCCTCTGGCTTGCTCAGTTGGGGACACTTCATCTACAGCGATATCGTTGACTTGATTGCAAATAAATGCACAGACACTATTTAACTGAACAGAGATGACATAACTGAATCCAATGATGAACTGCCTTTAACTATCATTTTTGCATTATTGACACTGTTTTCCTAATGCATGTTGTTCAGTTGCTTTGACGCAATGTATTTTGTTTAAAGCGCTATATAAATAAATAAAGGTGACATATTTATTTGTATTTTTTTTCCAATGTCTCGGGGGCTTTTGGGGCCCTTAACATGCTCAAACACTCTTGAAAATTGGCACACACCTTGGAAACCGCAGCCATTAGGGCCGGGCAGAGACTGATACACGGGCATGGTACAGGGGTTCTACAGCGCCCCCTGGAATATGGAGGACCATATATTATGCATACTTGTACGTGGCCGTATGAAACTTGGTACATATATAGATCTCATCAAGCCAAACAACTTTCATACTGCATGTCATAGGCTCCGCCGAACAGGAAGTTGGCTATTTAGGGTTTCGTTTTCAAATTTTTCGTCAAAGTTTTGGGGGCTTTTTGGGCCCTTAACATGCTCAAAAACTCTTGAAAATTTGCACAGACCTTAGAATCCGTGGCCATTAGAAGGCTGCATAGGCTGGGAGCCGGGCGTGGCACAGGGGTTCTACAGCGCCCCCTGGAACACAGTCAGAAATGTTGATGTATAGCTCACACATACTTGCACGTATTCATATGAAACTCAGTACACTTATAGATCTCATTGTGCCGAACAACTTTCGTATTGCATATCATAGGCTCCGCCCAACAAGAAATCAGCTATTTAGAGCTATGTAAAAAGCACATGCTCTGGAATTTGATATACTTGTCATAGGCTTTTTACCCGATTGCCACCAAACTCAGTCAACTTGATCTCAAGACATTGGGGATAAAAAATTGCCAGGGGTTTTTGATCTCTCAAACGGTTTGTCCGTGGCTAGGCGTTGAAATTATGGCGAGAAATGAGTTTTGAATTCAGCATCTTATTTTTAGTCGATTTGCTTCAAACTTCATCAGAATAATGTCAAAACACAGCCAATGTAAAACTTTTGAGGGGATATTGATATCTAAAATAATGTTGCCATGGCAACATGTCAACTGGGATATGTAATTTTGAGGCAGATAACATGCTTAGAATTTCATGAAACTCATGATGCCAAGATACTGAAGATGCTAAATTGAGAACAGATTTTGGAAAGCTTAAACGATTTTGCCGTGGCAATTTATTGAAATTAGGGGTGTGCACGCATAGTCGAACATTCGAATATTCGTTCTGCTCTAATTATTCGATAAATAAAAATGATATTCGAATTTTGCAAAAAAAACAAACAAAAAAAAACAAGTTCACAATAAAACCTAATTTGGTCACTTTCTGTGATTCTCCACGGCATATTTGAAGATGTATGCAAGCAAAAAATAATTTATGAATGAATAAGTGAATAAGGGGCCGTTCACATATTCTCCTTCTCCAAAGCGCTCGGGCAGAAGCGCTCCTGAGGCGTCTGCCGTTGCTAAGCAACAGTGACGGGCTCTCTCCATGATGACGCGGAAATTTCAGCAAATGATAAATGGATTTGCAGCACAAAAAAATCGCTTGCAGTAGCTCTGCTACTAAATTTATGATCAGCTGTTCCTTCATCTTGGCTGAGCTTTCAACGTTGTTACGGGAAAGAATGAAGCTGAATGTTTAGTTCTTGTCACATGACCTGCGGTGCGCTTGCGGCATTCTGAAAAGTTGAGATGTTTTTAACTCAATGCTTTGCGGACGCGCCTGGAAAAAATGAGCGCGTCGCACCGCGTGCGCATCGCGACTGCGTCGCTTCCATTATGAGCACGCAAACCTCCCGCCTACATTGGAAATAATGAACTTGAGCGCACAAAAGACACGATATGTGAACGCCCCCTAAGAACTGCAGTCTTCTACAGTACTTCAAATATGACGTGGAGAATCACAGAAAGTGACCGAATTCAAGAACATTGTTGCGGCATCTTTCAAGCAACGAATAAACACCGCTAACTTGGAGAATGCAGTGAAAACTCCTCTTCTCGCGTCTGCCCTAGACCCTCGGCACAAACATCTCAGGTTTTCTCGATGAAAACATGAGAGAAGTAAGAAAAAAAAGTTTTTTGAACATTATCAGAACATTTTCCTTGATGTGAGTGGTGCAGATGCAGCCGCCATCATCAACGATAAAGCGGATGCAATGCCCACTCGTCGGAAAAGGCTGAGCCAGTTTTTCAGCGATGATTACAGAGAGTCCAGCCGAGATGAGTGGGAACAGTTCTTGCTGGAGCCATGTATTCCACCAGAAGAGGATCCCATTCAGTGGTGAAACGAAAACACGAAGCGCTTCACAAAACCTATTCGTTTAGCACACCGTTATTTGTGTGTCCCGGCAATTTCTGTGCCGTCAGAGCGCGTTTTCTCCGCGGCCGGCCTTATTGTTAACAGACTAAGAAGCCGACTTTCCCCCGATCATGTTTACATGCCCGTATTTCTTAACAAGAACATGTAAAACAATAGAAAAAAAGCAAAAAAGATTTGCTGACAGTTTAAAAGTTTCAAAGTTAAGTGTAGGCTACGTTCTACAATAGCCTAATCGCTGCAGGCTGCTTTACGTTTTTTCTTTGTTCACTTTTTTTTTCACTTTTTATTTTGCTTTTAATCTGTACTTTTGTTTGTTTGCACGCATTGTTAAAAGGTTTTCAGCTACAAAACACGATGTGTAGTCTAATGTTCAAGCTTATTGTGTGTAAGCTTGTTCAAAATGACGGAAACAATAAATGTTGCTGAAAAATAACGTCTGTCTCATTAAACTTAATTTAAATAAACGAATATTCGAATATTCGTTTTTTGTGAGCTCAAATATTCGAATGTGATATTTGCGGAAAACGCCCATCCCTAATTGAAATAACAGCAAAAAAGGAACTCTTCACTCTGCCTCTCTGTGAGAGAGAGTTTAGGGGTGAGTGATTGTGTGTGTGTGAGGGGGTTGGTGAATGTGTGTGCGAACTGTTGGTGGGTGTGAGAGAGAAAGAGAGAGAGAGGGGTCTGTTTAAATTTTAATTGGTTTAAAATTATCAGTAAAAGTGTTCAGCCCTCAAATTAAGAAACAGATGTATTAAAAATATATTTTGTAATATTTCACAAATCCTTATAGATAAATAAAATCATGTTTTTATTTACATTTATGCATTTAGTAGACACTTTTTTTATATATACCTAACAATAAATCTTATAAATCTTTAAAGGTTTTGATAACACTCCACAATAATGACTCATTTGTTAACATTACTTATTGCATTAACTGACAAAAACTATAAATGTACAATATATTTTTACAGCATTTATTAATGGTTGTTGATGTTAGTTAATCAAAATGTTTGTTAATTCACATTGCATTAACTAATGTTAACAGATAAAACTTTACATTTTATCAATTCCAAACCACATAATTCTCAATAACTGCTATTCATTTGGTATTTAATCATTTATGAGTGATATACAATTGTCCATGATGGCTGGAAGTGAAAAACTCCTTTTATTTAGGTGAGCAGAATTATTTGGCTTGTTTTCTTTTACTGATAAAATGAGACAAAAAAGAGGTTTAACTCAGACTGAAAACTAATTTAAAAAATCCTAAACCAGTTCATTTAATTTACATAATTATTAATAATTGTTAATTTCACACATGAAAAGATCAAATTATGTATACACATAGACATATTTTTTTCTGCAGATAATAATTTTAAACTCATTTGATACTGACCTATAACATCCAGTGACATGACATTAATTTGAATTTACACAATATGGATGTAACAGTAAAACAGCTCAGGTCAAAGATAAAGACTAAGCTGTAATGCAGGCAAAAATATTTCACAAATGCTTATATGTAAAAAAAAAATGGTTAAAAAACCTTTATAAATTATTAGAGGTTTTGGTAACATAAATTTTTCATTTGTAAACAATACTAATTGTATTGGTAACACTTTATAATAACTCCACTCTGTGAATCATTAGGTAAGCATTACACTCACAGAAATATTTCACCCAAAATTTAAGATTTATGTAATTTTATTACATAACAAATTCCCATTTATATTTTTTTCATAATTTTAACACAAATCTACCAAATAAACTTCATACGATTTATTTTCATTAGGATAATAAAACCTATTTATTTTAAATGCATAATCCTCAGGGTTTATGTAATTAGTTTATGTAAAGTGTAATTATTCTTAATTAATAATAAAAAGTTTATTTATTTAAAATACATAAAGTTTATTGTATAAATTGCATAATAATTAAGAGAACTAAATCAGGATAATTAAAAAAGTTAAATAACATTTATTTGAATCATGTTTAATGTATGCTTATATACTAAACCAAATTACATTTATTCACTTAGCTAACGCTTTTATCCAAAGCGACTTATTATTATTTAATAATAAGTTATTTAACTTATTATTATTGCCACATATGTCAGAGGTCGCACACCTCTGGAGCAACTAGGGGTTAAGTGTCTTGCTCAGGGACACATTGGTGTCTCACAGTGGATTCGAACCTGGGTCTCTCACACCAAAGATACGTGTCTTATCCACTGCGCCAACACCACCCCATCTCCAAATTAAACAGTGCATCACATTTATGCAATTGTTTCCCCATCTTATAAAAAAAAATAGAATTAGACAAACACAAAAACAACTCTATTAGGTTATTTGTGAACTTACCCACTGTACAAAGTTACGTCCAGTGGACGTCTTTTTATGTCTTTGCAGACGTTGAAAAGACGTCCACTGAGGAGCCAGAATGAAAGTTTTTATGACGTCTTTTTTTGACGTCTTCTGTACGTCTGATTTAGACGTTCACAGAACCTCCTTACAAGGTTAAAAACTAGTTCAAAAGTGGTCAGTGGAAATATTTCAACATCATTTAAGGTTCATTTAGGCATCATTTATACTGTTTCTGGACCAAATCAACACTCTCAGGATGCATTAGATTTAGACTCATGTTATTTCAATGTAATTTCCAGACACTGTGTTTGTCCTAAAATCAAGAAAATAAAATAATCTTCATGAAATAATGGAATAACTGATGATTGAGCATGTGGTAAAATCAACTGCAAATCAAAGACATTAAATTTCTGAAGATCTCAGCAGAGGAGGATCAAACATCTCCACAAACATGGAATCATTAGATTGACTTTATTTCTGTCAGACATCTAGAGAAGCTCTTATTGAGAATTAACAGAGGTTTAAATGTTGATATTTGATTCATTTGAAGTCACCATTGTGGTGGACAGTGTGGTGGACAGCTTATTTGGGATCTTGGTCCTCATTCTTCTTGTGTTAGCTTGTCTCTGGCTGTTATAACTGTGTATTTGTGAAACACTGTTGTTGTAGCAAAGACAAATTTAAGAGAGCTCAGGTGTTATCGGCTCTTTGTTGGTGATGATAAAGTCATCACATTACAAGTATCTGAGGTCAAGAAATAAGTGTTGTTTCGTTTGTATATATATCTCCTAAACCTTTTGACTCTACAGTACAGGCACCAAGAGCAAAATACTTATTTTGAAGTTCGACAAAATGCATGCATTTGAAATATTTTGAGCAAAAGCATCATGTACTCACACACACAGACTTCTAGATTTAGCATATGCATCACAACAATGGTGACAATCAAAACAAACAAAACTGCTTCATAGCACAAACTCATCCTTATTTTCCAGACTTTTTAGTTTTAATTGTCACCATTGATGTGATGCATATCCACAATCTTGATGTCTGTGTGTGACTACATGATGTGTTTCTTAAAAATAAGTACATTCTTTATTTCTACAAAGTGTCTGTCCATGAAAACAAATACATAGCTGCAACAAAACATTAATAACTTATTGTGCTATAGTTTAATCAACATTAAAAGAAAGATGTTAGCACTTGAGCTCACTGCTCTCTGCCACAATAAGAGTGTTTTATAACACACAGTTACAACAGCCAAAGATAAGCTAACACAAGAAGTATGAGGACCAAGATCCCAACTAAACCAAACACTGTCCACCACAATGGTGACGTCAAATGATGTTGATGTAAATGATGTAAATTGATCCTCCTCTGCTGAGATCTTCAGAGATTTAATGTCTCAATCATCAGTTATTTCATTATTTCATGAAGATTATTTTATTTTCTTGATTTTAGGACAAACACAGTGTCTGGAAATTACATTGAAATAACATGAGTCTAAATCTAATGCATCCTGAGAGTGTTGATTTGGTCCAGAAACAGTATAAATGATGCCTAAATGAACCTTAAATGATGTTGAAATATTTCCACTGACCACTTTTGAACTAGTTTTTAACCTTGTAAGGAGGTTCTGTGAACGTCTAAATCGGACTTACAGAAGACGTCAAAAAAGACGTCATAAAAACTTTCATTCTGGCTCCTCAGTGGATGTCTTTTCAACGTCTGCAAAGACATAAAAAGACGTCCACTGGACGTAACTTTGTACAGTGGGTAAGTTCACAAATAACCTAATAGAGTTGTTTTTGTGTTTGTCTTATTCAATTTTTTTTATAAGATGGGGAAACAATTGCATAAATGTGATGCACTGTTTAATTTGGAGATGGGGTGGTGTTGGCGCAGTGGATAAGACACATGTCTTTGGTGTGAGAGACCCAGGTTCGAATCCACTGTGAGACACCAATGCGTCCCTGAGCAAGACACTTAACCTCTAGTTCCTCCAGAGGCGTGCGACCTCTGACATATGTGGCAATTGTAAGTCGCTTTGGATAAAAGCGTTAGCTAAGTGAATAAATGTAATTTGGTTTAGTATATAAGCATACATTAAACATGATTCAAATAAATGTTATTTAACTTTTTTAATTATCCTGATTTAGTTCTCTTAATTATTATGCAATTTATACAATAAACTTTATGTATTTTAAATAAATAAACTTTTTATTATTAATTAAGAATAATTACACTTTACATAAACTAATTACATAAACCCTGAGGATTATGCATTTAAAATAAATAGGTTTTATTATCCTAATGAAAATAAATCGTATAAAGTTTATTTGGTAGATTTGTGTTAAAATTATGAAAAAAATATAAATGGGAATTTGTTATGTAATACAATTACATAAATCTTAAATTTTGGGTGAAATATTTCTGTGAGTGTAAGAAATAGTCAGTTCATTTTTTATTAATCTTTATCCCAACATTAAGTCATTAGTAAGCAGTTTATAAATATAGCTATAAATGCCTTGCTCTTGATTTATAAGCACATTTATTATAAAGGTGATTAAAGAATCAGTTATCTTCCTAACAAAATAATTAATAAATAAATAAAAAATAAACAAACAACACAGAGGGATACATAATTCAGAAATATTTATTTCAAGATGCAATAAAATGAAACTGTACAACTGTACACTTGGATTGTTTTTACGTAAAATTGCATAGGTTTTTTTATCAAGGGTACAGATGAACAGTTTCATTATTTGCATCTTGAAATTTTTTTTGCTATGTTCTGTATGCCTCTGTGATCCATTAAATCTCCTTTGTAAATGCTTTGGTATAAATAGTCCTCACTTTAGGTGAGCTCACAAAATTAGATGGCTGGCAACTACTAAATGTTTATAACAACCTGACTTAATCATGAACTACAGCTGGAATATGTATCAACAAAGCAGTTATTAACAAACTGAGCAACTGTTATCACATGTCTTAATAACAAGATTTATATATGTATGTTTAAATAGTTTACTAATCATTTACTTAAAATTTCTTAATGATCTTATGCAGGGGTTTTCAAACTGTGGGTCGCGACCCACTCGTGGGTCACGGAATGGAACAAGGTGGGTCGCACAAAGTCACTTGGCTGCAGCTAATTTTGCGTTTCAATGACACACAGACACTAACACAGTTCAGTCTAGGGCTGCACGAATGTGACGAGTGGGGCGGGGCCTAGTGCCATGGGAACAGAGCTAGGCCGGTGGAGTGATTGGGAAATGAGCAACACTCACCGGTCTCAAGAACCACGGAGGAGATCGGAAAGATACAAAAGAGGAGCGATGACAGTGAAGGACGAGAGAGGACCAGGCCTGGGTTTTATTTTGTGTTTGTTTTTTATTTGTGCACGGCAGTCATCCGAGAGGGGCTGTCGCGCTGTTTTGTGTTTATTTGGTTATTAAAACTTTGTTTGATTGTCCGCCGGTTCCCACCTCTTTCCACGAAGGAGTCATCGAGGCGGTGGGCTGGAGTGAGTTCGCCCCCCCCCCCCCCCCCCCCCGGCAACTCACTCCAGCCCACCACATCGAGCACCCTCGGCGGCAGACTCCTTCGCCCTGCTCGATGGCACTGCGGATTCACCCCAGCGGCGAAGGATCTTCGGCAGCGCGCCCCTCCTTCCTCCCTGGCTTCGGCACCAGTGTAAAACATTAAAATCTTCACAATCACAGGAAGAAGGAGGCGGGAACTGGGAACCCACTCATCACAACGATATAGCCCACCAACATTAATAATGAACTGCAATATCCTTAGTGTGATTTTCAAATTGCAATTAAGTCCGTGTGCGTTGCGTGTTTTGAAGGTCTCAGAGCAATGTCATTAAAAGGTTCAATCGGTCTTTTTTTACCTATTTCACAATTATTTTAATCTCCAAACTGTTTTAGATAGTTCTGCTTTGCTTCTTATGCTTTTCTAAAAAAGTGTTGGATTGTGCTCCGTTCTCGCCGACACACACGGAAGGATCATGAATGCAACAAAACACAGCAGCGCAGATCACACTTCACTGGAGTGAGCCTGCTTCACGTTTTTATGGACACTACATATTTTAACGCCAGTAAACAAAAATTAAAACTTGTAAATTTGTAGTGAAATTTTCAGTTGTACTCTAAAATAAAATGGTTATTTTTCTTAAATACTTAATTTCTGTCATAAAAATTTTAAGTAAGATTAGGTTTAAAGTAATTTCACTCGTTGTTTTTTTTTTTTTTTAATATTTTGGTGGGTCGTGAAATATATTACACTTGTCTAGGTGGGTCGTGGAATGGAAAAGTTTGGGAACCACTGATCTTATGAACCACTGACAACTCCTAAATAACTGAAACTTCATGAAACTCTAAACTTAATGGTTTGGTTTAACCCTTTAATTGCCAAATACCTTCAAACTAGCCTGCCAGAGGGTTACTGTAAGTGAATGTGCTCTCGCAGGGCACAGTTTTTCTGATGCCCACCGGGTTGGCGTTTGCACTGATGGCTTGAGCAGCTATATTTATTCTTACGCTTCTTCTTCTTCTTCTCCGAAAAACTTCTCCAAAACTCACAAAACTTTGCTCACGCATCAGAACTGGCAAAAATTTACATCTGATATAGGTTTCAAAAGTGGGTGTGGCAAAATGGCTCGATAGCGTCACCTGTTAAATTTCAACGGAGTGCGCCTCAAGCTACATTTCACATACATGCATGAAACTTGGTACACACGTGTAAGACACCATTACCTACAAAAAAGTATCTTGTTACAAGATCCAAAACCCTACAGAAAGTAAGTTATTTTGAATTGCCTTTATGATTTTTGTGCAGTTTTTGCCATTTCCATGCCTCGTACTTTGACAAACTCCTCCTACAGTTTTAATCAGATTATCTTCAAATTTGGTGAGGGTCATCATAAGACCTTTGAGATGTTAAATTGCGTAGATTTTGAGTTTTGTGAAGGGGTGTGTCCCTGTCGGCCTTAGAAAATTTGATGTTTCGCCGTGAAACAGGAAAGCCGCTGTAACTCAAGCTATGTCCGATCTGCCCCAAACTTCACACATGTGATATGTTTTCTGTCCTGAACAAATACCCATGACCAAATTCAGTTATAGTCATAGTGCCACCTGCTGGTAACAGGAAGTGACATGGTTAACACTGTTTTGGACCAAAATGTATTTTCGATGCTTCAAAATATTCTAACTGACCCTCTGATGTCACATGGACTACTTTGATGATGTTTTTCTTACCTTTCTGGACATGGACAGTATACCATACACACAGTTTCAATAGAGGGACTGAGAGCTCTCGGACTAAATCTAAAATATCTTAAACTGTGTTCCGAAGATAAATGGAGGTCTTACTGGTTTGGAACGACATGAGGGTGAGTTATTAATAAAATAATTATGATTTTTGGGTGAACTATCCTTTTAAATAGGCTGGCAACATGCTAGAAACATACTAAAACATGCTAGCAACACTTAGCTCAGTGCTAAAGCATGCTATTAATGCAGTGAAAAAGCTGCTGTATTTCAGGCTAGCGATGTCTGATCTGCCCCAAACTTCACATGTTGGACAAGAGTCCTGTCCTGAACACATCAACATGCCCGTATTTGGTTATAGTCATAGCAGCATCTGCTGGCAACAGGAAGTATCATGTGTAACACTGTTATGGACTCTTAATAACATGTTAAAAAGTGTCAACAAGTGTTAAATAGGCTGGCAACATGCTAGAATCAAAATAAAACATGCTAGCAACACTTAGCTAAATGCTTAAGCATCCTATTAATGCAGTGAAACAGGAGGTTACTGTAATTCTGGCATACAGTGTGCAATCTGCCCCAAACTTCACACGTTTCACAAGAGTCCTGTCCTGAACACATCAACATGCCCGTATTTGATTATAGTCATAGCGACACCTGCTGGCAACAGGAAGTGGCATGTTTAACACTGTTATGGACTCCTTGGAAAATAATAAAAAGCATCAACAAATATTAAATGGGCAGGCAAAATTATGCAAGCATACTAAAACATGATAGCAACACTTAGCTCAGTGTTTAAGCATGCTATTAATGCAGTGAAGCAGAGCATTATTGTAACTCATGCATACAATGTCCAATCTGCCTCAGACTTCACATTCCTGGCCTGAAGATATCTACATGCTCATATTTGGTTATAGTTATAGCACCACCTACTGGCAACAGGAAGTGACATGTTTTACATTTATACACTATTAGTAACACTGTAAAATATTCCATTGTGTGCTAATCATGCTTGAAATATTTTCAAACATGCTAGAAACACTTACTATGGGCTAAAAAGTGCTATTAATACTATGAAACAGGATGTTGTTGTAACTCATGCATATAATGCCCAATCTGCCCCAAACTTCACACATTTTATAAGAGTCTTGGCCTGAACACATCTAAAGGCCAATATTCAATTATATTATAGTGATTATAGCGCCACCTGCTGGCAAAAGGAAATTAGTTATTTTAAACTAACTTAAACATGAAATGTCCATAGACAGTAAAAGAAATGGACACAGCGACCCCATTGGAACTCAATTGAGACAAGTGAAGCCCATTTTTAGCGATTTTTAGCACTTCCGTTTCTGACGCGCAGACTCAAACTAAGCTTGATGACGTCAGCAATCTGTCTGACAGATGTAAATCTTCTAGTAGCTGTGCGTGCAAACTGCCATCGTTAATCTTGCAGAGATCGCGAGCTTGAGCGGGGAGTTCTTTTGCGTGAGTGAGCAGGAGTAAGTATTTTGATTAATTATTTTGTATAGTATTTTAAAATGTAACGCCAGGGCTTGTATCTATGGGCTTCTCTCTTGACGTCTCCCCGATTGCCTGCAAGCTTCTCCTCCTGTCTGTACGCTAATTTCTCTACTGTGTGACAGAGAGTCGAGTGGTTATGATGCAATTGTTAGCCTATTTTTACAAAAACTATTTCTATGGGGCCATAATGTAACATAGAAGGTAATGGAGCCCTTTATATGTTGTCGTGTATCTTTAGAAATAAATAATGGACAAATGGAGTCTTTAAAAGCCTCAGATGTAAAGTTATTCGTTGTCAAAGTGATGCCAAAATGAATGGGAGTCAATGGGATACTAACACCAGTGAAGTTCTGCTACAAGATGGCGGCACGCGGCCGACTTCAACTTCCTTCCCGCCAGGAAATGTCTGATCTGCCCTAAAATTCACATGTTTGATAAGATTCCTTTTCTCAACAGATCTTAAGGCCAATATTTCAGTTATAATCATACCGCCACCTGCTGGCAACAGGAAATTACTTGTTTTAAACTAACTTAAACATGCAATATCCGGTCTGCCCAAAGTTCATGTGTTTGATATGGGTCCTAGCCTGAACTCATCTTTAGGCCAATATTTATTTATAGTCTTAGCGTCACCTGCTGGAAACAGGAAATTTCTTCTTTTACACTAACTTAAACATGCAATGTTAATAGTACTTACGTTAATAGTATTTATAGCTCCTAACAGGTGTGTGACTATGAGAAGTTATTACCTCAAAATGTACGTCAAAATGCAGTTTTCCCTATTGCTCGTGTGTCAGCGATTAACCCTCTGTGTGCCACTGATGGAATGCGTGCCGTAGGTTACCGACCCCTGATCTAGAACATGATGCATTGCTGTGTCTGTCATAATTAAATAATTCTGGAGCAAGTGGCTGTGTATGTGTGTGTGTTTACATAAAACATTTTTTGTTGACAGTCTTCCTTCAACAGACATTAATATAAGACAATACTGCAAAAACAGTTTACTGTAGAGCTGTTTTATTCCTGCTCTATATTTATTGTCCAACATTCCTAATTTTTCTGTCATTTATTTAATTGTTTATGTTGGTATTAATTCAGTGTTTATAATGCTAATACTTGAAATAATTTTTTTTTTTATCATTTCAACAGAAACTGACAAGGTTTCTAGAGAGCAGAGGTTTTGAGGGAAGATTTAAACACATTGTCCGTAAAATTATTTGTTAAATTCGATGATCGCTAAAATTAAAATTGCCGCTGTCGCCTCTGACTTGCTTAGTTAGGGTCACTTCATCTACAGCGATATCGTTGACTTGATTGCAAAAAAATGCACAGACACTATTTAAAATGAACAGAGATGACATCACTGAATTCAATGATGAACTGTCATTTTGCATTATTGACACACTGTTTTCCTAATGAATGTTGTTCAGTTGCTTTGACACAATGTATTTTGTATAAAGCGCTATATAAATAAAGGTGACTTGACTTGACATTATTGTTGTCATAATTCAGGTTGTATTTCAGCTTTAATGTATGGGTTTTTAAATTAAGCAACTGATATTTGCCATAGCGACAGCAAGAAGCTAGCAGACTGTCGAGTTGCTTTCACTCCAAATTTGCAGAAGCGTAGGGGTGCTGCTGAGTGCTGCTGTTGCAATGGAATGTTCTATTTGTTTCACTTTTTCAGTATACAGTAACTTATTTGGCATAATGGGCGCACTGCTCCTGCTCTGGATACTCACGTCTTCTGTGCTGCCATTGCCCTGCTTGTACATCCAGTGTGAGACACTGTTGCTTTAAGATCTGATGCATAGATCAAATATTTTATCACATTAATATTTTTCTCAACTGTTCAAGTTCACTTAAAACAAAACCGACTGCATTTACATGAATAGTCTCCAAGAAAGGCATTTTGACATAACTTTTCATGTAAGTGTGTAGCAATAACAGAACTTAAGCGAAAGAGAACTCTCATTAATACATTGACTTAGAGGCACGTTCTGTGGCCACACATTTGGTGTGTGAGCACAGAAACCTGTCGGCTTTCAAATACTGGACAAGACTTAAAAACATGCAAATAACTTTTAATAAATAAACTTTTACAAGTCAGATCCCTTTAAAAATTGTACTTGAGAATGGACTCAAGTATGAGTCCGAGTAACCTAACTCTAATTTTTTTATTGTTTTTTTTGTTGTTGTTGTTGTTTTGTTTGTTTTTTAAAGGGTCGATTCCATCATGTTGGTAGAAGAGGGATTTAAGGTGGTTAGTGTGGATGCCAGTGACAAAATGCTTAAATATGCTCTTAAAGAGAGATGGGAGAGGAGAAAAGAGCCTGCCTTTGATAACTGGGGTAAGTGGAGATCCCTGTTTCAGTGGGTGACTTTACTGTCATGCGAGAATCAGTTAAAGTTTTTTCATGGCCTGGACTTTTTATTTCAGTAATTGAGGAGGCCAACTGGCTAACGTTACCAGAAGATGTTAAAAAACCTGGAGATGGGTTTGATGCAGTAATCTGTCTAGGCAATTCATTTGCTCATTTACCAGACTTCAAAGGTAAGAGTACCAAAGCAAAAAAGTTTTAATATTTTTTTTTAACAGATTTGTCTATTTAACCACTTTCTTGTATCTTACAGGGGACCGGAGTGATCAGAAGCTTGCCTTACAAAACATAGCCAGCATGGTGAAACCTGGAGGGATCCTAATCATTGACCACCGTAACTATGATTACATCCTTGAGACTGGCCAAGCACCCCAAGGAAAGAATATTTACTATAAGGTAGTTAAAGACTCACTGTGGTGTGCTGACCTAGTTTTCAATAAAACCAGAAGTTATGGCAAGACATATGGTGAGGGTCCTCCCTTTAAAAAAAAACAACAACAATACCAATAGTGTTTTATGTCTCAGTCCCACGGGGACATGACACAAACAGTTTTACCCAATCTCATGTTAATCTTAGTACCTATAGAGTAGTATTGCATCCTTCATATCTCAAAAGAGTGTTTAGTTTTATTATATGTATAAAAGAAAGATACAGCTTTACGTTTCTCCCCGAAAACAGTTCAACTCCTGGAGGTGTCCCGTGGGACCACTCCATCTTTCGATATCAAAATATGTGCAAATCCAGCATCAAAATGGGCCTTATTTATAAAAATAATTGTCACCCGAAATGATGGGAACAAACAAACACACTTGCAGAACTCTGTTGCTGCCCCTTGGAAGAATAAACAACATCAAACTACACTCTTTCATGTAACAATGGGTTCTTTGGGAAGCTGAACAATGTTCAATTCCCTCACAACCAAAACCACACTTCTTTTGCAGCTGTCAGAGCAGAAATGTATTCTGCTGGCTCTTTTCATGTTCAAATGTAAATATATCACGTATACATACACCCGCCCATAGACCCTCCCTTCAATTAAATCAGGAAAGTTGTTGGAAATGGGCAAAAGAGACAGGAGATTAAAACAACAGGGGCCCGTTTCACTAAGGAGGTTCAACCAACTCTGAGTTTAAACTTGAACTCTGAGTTGACTTACCCTGAGATGGGAAACTCTGGTGAGTTTTCGGTTACAGAACAGCTGAAATGAGTTGGTTTAATCAACTCTAAATTGACTGATTTTGAGTTAAGCGTGTGCACCACAACTATAAAAAGCCATTATCAATGGAGTGCCGTTATTACGATTTACCATGGCAACACCTCCCATCAAAAAGCCGTCTGCATACTTCCGACTCAATACAAATGTAATTGTTCTCAGTGTTATAAAATCACAGGTGAAAACTGGCAGAACGTTAGATTAATGAACTATGGGCAAAAAAATATATATATAATAATAATATTAATAATAATATTTTAAGTGCATTTTTCTTATTTTGCAAATGATCTGCCAATAGAGTAAGAAAATATGGCAATTAGTGGAATTAACATACCGATAGATCCTATCTACAGTAGGCTTAGTGCAAGTAGCTCTAGGTGCTATTTACAGAAAACAATTACAGTGAAAATTGTGATATATTCTATTTACCATGTAAAAGTAGCAGTTCTTTGCAACAGGATAAGTGTAAATAATAATTAGATGCTAGTTATACTTTATACTGGCAGATACATCTGCACCTCAGTATTGTTATACATTAACAGGATGCAATAATAACAGATTGTAAATGATTATATTTATTACAATTATAAATAGTTGTATCATTATTAAAAACTTGTTAGGCACTTTACTTCCATTTTTAGAACATTATGTTCATTTTTATTGAAAATAAATTGTAATGTGACGGGAAAAGTGAGAAGAACGAGGTTGGCAAAAGCCGGACTCTAACCCAGTCAATCGCGTTACAAGCTAGTTTTCCGTGCCCAAAACATTACTGTCTACTGTACACCATTGAAGCCATTATTCACATGTGTCGTATTTAACCTTATGTGTCGAGTTAATTTGCATTAAGATTATTTGTATTACCACACTGGCATATAATATTACTTAAGTAAAATGCACTTAATTTAGATCCCCACATGAAACAAGATTAAGTATCTTTTATCATTTTCTTATATAGAAAAGCGATCTTTATTTTATTATTTTTTTATATTTTGTATTTGGAGAAAAAAAAGAATAAAAAAAAAACATTTAGTAAGAAGAGCATTTTTCCAGCGTGCATTAATGAAGTGTTTAAAAAGGGGGAGAAGACCGAAAGAAACTCTGGGTTTATCGAAGAAAACCTGCTCCTGACCAGGTTAGGTTCATAGAGTAAGTTACCATGGTAACTGACTCCGAGTAAAAGTTTGCTCTCTTTCAGAAACGGGCTTGACTTACCCTGCTTTCTCGGGTTTGACAAACCTCCCATTCTGAAACAGAAAACCTAGAGTTTCCCTCATTTCAGGGTTAACATACTCAGAGTTTTCACTTAACCTACTTTGTGAAACGGGCCCCAGGTGTGAACATTCTCCCTTGTCTACTTGTGATCCAATTGGCCAAAATGAATCTTAATACAAGGTGTAAACAAACAGGGCCTTAGAACTATTTTTACCAGGGGAAAAATATATCTATAAAAGTTATACTTTTAAGTAATACTAATTACTTTTATGTACTTTTAACTTTATTAACTTTTTATCATTGCTGTTTATAATGCAGAGAACGTCTAAGCATTTGCAATGTTTGATTGTGCCTTCATCACACTTTATTTTGTTAATGTTTTGGAGCACACTAGCTCATTCTAAAATCACTTCAGTTTTGTTTTGTCTTGAATGGGACTTTAAGAATCCAGCTGTGTACTAGGGACCACAATTAACTCTATAGTATTTTAAGAAAAGCCTCTAGACTATAATTATGCTTGGCTTTTGTCTGAAATCATGTATCCACTTGATTCTTTGTACTGAAGATTTTACATCAGGGCTTAGCTTCAAAAATGTGAAACAATTGACAAAGTTTGATAAATACCGTATTTTTCGGACTATAAGTTGCACCTAAGTATAAGTCGCATTATGTCATCTCTGTTCAGTTAAATAGTGTCTGTGCATTTATTTGCAATCAAGTCAACGATATCGCTGTAGATGAAGTGTCCCCAACTAAGCAAGCCAGAGGCGACAGCGGCAAGGAACTGAAACTCCATTGGTGACAGAATGAAGGAAAAAACCTTGGGAGAAACCAGGCTCAGTTGGGGGGCCAGTTCTCCTCTGACCAGACGAAACCAGTAGTTCAATTCCAGGCTGCAGCAAAGTCAGATTGTGCAGAAGAATCATCTGTTTCCTGTGGTCTTTTCCTGGTGCTCCTCTGAGACAAGGTCTTTACAGGGGATCTGTGTCTGGGGCTCTAGACTGGATCTGGTGGCCACAGTGACCTCGGAACAAGAGAGAAACAGACAAATATTAGCGTAGATGCCATTCCTCTCATTACCGTCTACAGCCGCGAGATGGCGCTCTATGTTTTCAGTGTAGGCTACAGGAGCACTGAGCAGCATAGAGCGCCCTCTCACGACTGTAGACGGTAATGTTTTATCTTGGTTCATTTCTCTTGGTTCATGTCTAATTAATTTTGATAAATAAGTGGCACCTGACTATAAGTCGCAGGACCAGCCAAACTATGAAAAAAGTGTGACTTATAGTTCGGAAAATACGGTAACTTGTCAGCATTACCTACCTAAAAGTAATTAAAGTTGCAGTCAAATATGGTTTCTGAGAAACAGTATTGAAAAAAAAAACACAAGTTGTTTGTTTTTAAGGCCTGTTTAGTTGACTTGATTTGTGCTTATGTAAAAGTCCAATAATTCATATGAAATTTGAAAAAATCAGGGCTTGTTTTTCAGAGTGACCTAAAACAGGACATCTCCACCTCAGTGCTGTGGGTCAATAGCAAGCCTCACATGATCACACTGGACTACACTCTAGAACTGCCTCAACCAGTGGATGTTCAGTCTCCACCTGATTCAAGGTACTGTGACCTAAGCTTCTAGGGGTGTCATTGGTTGTGATCTGTATGTAATTATAGAGTACTATGGAACAGGGATGTGATTACAAAAACAGAATATCAGCTGTAGACAAACTGTTTTTCATGGTACTGTATTTTAGAGTTATCATAATACCATAAATATATCTCACAGTACTATACCAGATGAAGTATTGATATACAGATAAATCTACTAGTGCAGACTATCTATCTATCTATCTATCTATCTATCTATCTATCTATCTGTCTGTCTGTCTGTCTGTATTAACACACACACACACATGCATATATATATATATATATATATATATATATATATATATATATATATATATATATATATATATACAGTACAGACCAAAAGTTTGGAAACATTACTATTTTTAATGTTTTTGAAAGAAGTTTCTTCTGCTAATCAGGCCTGCATTTACTTGATCAAAAATACAGAAAAAAAATGTAATATTGTGATATATTATTACAATTTAAAATAATTGTTTTTAAATTTATTATACTTTAAATTATCATTTATTTCTGTGATGCAAAGCTGAATTTTTAGGATCATTATCACATGATCCTTTAGAAATTATTCTAATATGATGATTCATTATCAAAGTTGGAAACAGTTCTGCTGCTTAATATTTTTTTCAGAACATGTGATACCTTTTTTAGGATACTTTGATGAAAAAAAAAGAAGAAAAAAAAAGAAGAATGTTTTTAAAATATAAATATTTTGTAACAACAATATACACTACTGGTCAGTAATTTGGGGTCAGTCTTTTTTTTCTTTCTTTTTTTTAAATAAAATCAATACTTTTTTTCAACAAGGATGTGTTAAATTGATAAAAAGTGATAGTAAATAAAATATATTATTAGAATATATATTATTAGAATTTTTTTTTTTTTTTAATAAATGCAGTTCTTTTTAAACTTTTATTCATCAAATATATTAGACAGCAAAATGTTTCCAACACTCATAATAAATCAGAATATTAGAATGATTTCTAAATGATCATGTGATAGACTGGATGTTACATGTGACACTGAAGGCTGGAGTAATGATGCTGAAAATTCAGCTTTGCATCACAGGAATAAATTATTGTTTTAAAGTATATTCAAATAGAAAACTATTATTTTAAGTTGTAATAATATTTCACAATATAACTGTTTTTTCTGTATTTTTGATCAATTAAATGCAGGCTTGATGAGCAGAAGAAACTTCTTTCAAAAACATTAAAAATAGTAATGTTTTCAAACGTTCGGTCTGTACTGTATATATATATATATATATATATATATATATATATACACACACACAAAATTAGAGGTTTAACTCAGACTGAAAAGTCACAAATTATCCAATAACAATAACAAAACTTATGCAATACAGAAATTGAAAAGTTAAGACATAATCTTAACTGCAAAAGATTTAAGAATTAATGTGAAGAGTTAGATATAAAATCATCAGGAACCATTTAGTGTCCAGTGCCAGTCTCCAGAGTCTCCTGAAACATAGAGCATATATATATATATATATATATATATATATATATATATATATATATATATATATATTAACAGATTCAATTGTTGTATTGCTCTTATCTGTACGATCAAAACCGAAAGTGTAATTTAAGTTATTTTTGGGGTTTCAGTTCTTTCATGGACTGTGTCTGTCTTTACTCCCAGCTAAATTCTCTGCCTTTCTGAAGTAGCTCATGCAGTGGTCTGGCTATGTCTCCATAATCTCTGGTTTGATAACCTTTACTGCTTCAATTCTACTCGTCTGAGGTTGGATGCCATCAGAACCAACAGTCAGTCCAACATACTCCGCTTTTATTCTGCATCATTGTCCTTTGGCTAATGACAGTTTAGAACCAGTAAGCTGGGTGAGAACATGCCTTATTTCAGCTAAATGAACTGACCAGGTTTGACTACGCATAAGGGCATCATCAACATAGATCACATTGTTGCATGTAGATGCATCACCCATCGCTTGTGTAGAACTATATTAAACACTGCAGTGTAGTTTGAATAGCCAAATGGACACCTTTTCCAAATTAACTGTATACCTCCAAAGCAAAATGTTAACTTGTACTGATCTGCAGGGTCTACCTTCACTGTCCAAATACCATTTGCCACATCCACTGTGGATAAATATTTGGCTATAGTAACCTTTTCTAGCTCTTGGTCCAGATGTATCATGGGCCAAAGTGACAGGGGAAACTGTTTGTTCAGTTGGCAGTAATCTACAGCTAAACGGGAGAATTGAATTTTCTCTGACAGGGAATCAATAAAATCCTGAATAAAGTCAAAAGCAGCAAGTGGAATTCTATGCTGCCGTACAAATGTCACTCTCTGTGTCCAGAGCATCTGCCTGTGCTAACTGTTGTTGCACCTCTGCCTCAAAACCAGGGTACGGTTCAGTGCATTGTTCCACATTTTCCTTTTCACTAAGTGGTACAGATGGCTCATGGACCTTCACTGTCAAAGTATACTCAACACATAGCTCCCTCCATCACTGCTGGGTGGGGTGTGATGGAAATCATTTTGGTGGGGTAGGTGAGATACACTTGTTCATAGCTGTCTTTCTCTATTGTCAAATAAGGAAGCTCTCCTATGACTGGAATAGTTAATTCCTAAATAGAGCTATCAACCCTAGAGGAGTGCGTGGGGAATATGTATACTTCCTCTTGTGAGGTTTTGTACCAGAAGGTAGGTTGAGCGGTTGTACAGTTCAAGCTGTGTGTTACCACAGATTGTTAGTCCCAATTTGCAAAATTGAGCAGAGGGCTGGAAAAAGGCAAGTACTGTCTGATTCAGTTATTGACCTCTTTTAATGATTAGCCAGACAGGGACCTCTGCCGTTTGGGCAGGAACCACCATTTCAAACTCGTTCATTACCTGACATGCCTGGGCAATTGTCTGCAAATAGCAAATTAGGACCAGTATCTGCTCTATCATTGTTGACTGTATCTAACAGCACTCCCAGTCTTACTAACACCTCAGAACCGAGGTATACTGAGCGTGTCAGATCAGGTACCACAAGAATGTAGTGCTTGAACTGTTTATGGGCAAGGCTAAGGGAGACTTGACCTTGACAGGTGCCTCATTGACACATATGCCCACTGCCACATGTGGATTATATGTATTATATTATGTTATGAGTTTCCAGGGCACACAAAAATGCATCTTTCTTCTCTAACAGAGCCTGTTCTCATGAGCTGAATCTTCTAAGAGTTGCATGTCCCTCACATCAGATGCTTCTCCATTGAGAAAGGGATCCTGCTTTGTCTGCTATCTAGTATCAGTTGTTTATTTTACCTCGACTGCCTTACAAAGCTTCTGGCTAGAGCTAGTCTCTCTGATGGGATGTGGAGTTCAGACCTGTGCCCACAATTGACAGTTGTGATAATCAACGGTGCCAGCCTATTTAACAAATCCAGGCCGACAAGAAAATGTTCTGTGTTAAAACCAACAACATGGAGAGTAGGGGTGTAACGGTACGTGTATTCGTACTGGACCGTTTCGGTACAGGGCTTTCGGTACGGTGCACGTGTGCACCGAATGACTGAATGCAATATTTTGTGTTCGGAACATAGGTACATTTTCGTGTTTCCAAATGAAAATATTAAGTGGCGGAAGTCTCCTCGTTCAGCATAATCCTGCCCTGCAGCTGATTGTAAGGTTTTCGAAAGGCATCGTGCGAGTGTGAACATCTTAATTATTTTCCAGTTAATGTGTTTCTGTTCTTCTCCACTTGTTTTTTTCTGACCCTCCTGACCCAGTAAGCATTTTGCTGTCCAGTGGTCATGTCTTAACTTTGCAATTACTGTACTGTACTTATTTTGAATAATTCTCATGGGGATCTAATAATTTTGGATTTTCAGTCTGAGTCTAACCTTTGTTTTTGGCTCATTTTATCAGTAAAGGAAAAATGCCTAATAATTCTTCACATCTGAATATAAGGAGTTTTTTTCTTTTCCAGTCTTCATGGTCAACTACGTATATATCACACTCGTTGCCTTCTCTAGTGCAGCTCAACCAATTTACATCCCATTCGTCCATATTTGTGATAACACAAATCCCGGAAAATATTTGTTGTAGTCCAAACAAGTTGTTCGTTGTAGTTTTTAAAATGTGATTTTGTTAAATAAAATTTCTCCTTTTGAATTGGACTTTGAGCTTTGTAACTTTGCAGAACTTTTTTATGCTGAAACAGCAACATTACAGACTAACTAAAGTTGAAAGAGTGAAACAGCATAATAGCACTCCTTTAATAGGCATTATTAAGCAGTTCATACATACAGCTATAAATGTTTTGTTCTTGAGCACATCTATAATGTTCAATCATTGTATTTTCATACTTTTTTAAGGATCTTTGTATAATTTATAAATTATTACGTTATTTACAAAAATGAAATATAAACAAATGCAATATATATATATAAAATGTACTGGCTTTCCAATGCCGTTGATAATAGGAGTCAAAGTCAAAGTCACCTTTATTTATATAGCGCTTTAAACAAAATACATTGCGTCAAAGCAACTGAACAACATTCATTAGGAAAAGTGTCAATAATGCAAAAATGATAGTTAAAGGTAGTTCATCATTGGATTCAGTTATGTCATCTCTGTTCAGTTAAATAGTGTCTGTGCATTTATTTGCAATCAAGTCAACGATATCGCTGTAGATGAAGTGTCCCCAACTAAGCAAGCCAGAGGCGACAGCGGCAAGGAACCAAAACTCCATCGGTGACAGAATGGAGAAAAAAACCTTGGGAGAAACCAGGCTCAGTTGGGGGGCCAGTTCTCCTCTGACCAGACGAAAAGGAGTAAGCAAGTTTAGAACACCTACAAAAAAGAGTCCATGCAGATGGATGTAGATACATAACAAATGTCTTTCTTCATTACTTGAGCTCCATTAAACATGATCTCAAACTTCTTGTGGCCTCTCCTTGTTCACATGTACGCACAAAGCCATACCTTATGAACCAAAATTTTATTTTATTTATTTATTTATTTATTTTTGATTGCCTAGAGCCTGATTTATTACTCCAGGTATACAATCTGCTATTAGGATTCTTCTCTCTCCATATATCTATCAGTTTAAATCTTCTTATAAAGTCAGTCAAGTATGAGTCTGAATTGTTACGCTGAGAGGGTGGACTTTTATCTATAGAACCGTCTAGAATAATGTTAAAATCACCTCCTAACAATATAAACGCATTTGGGAATCTAACCACCCAACCTGTAAAAATATTTTCAATTGACAACAAGAGGTTCATATTTTTTTTCTTGGTATTGTACCCATAGATATTAGAAACTAAGTAGGTTGAGTCATTATGTTCAATAACTTGGCAAATAAAGTGACCGTCTAGGTCACATTGTGTGGTCAAGACATTTCCATTAAACCTGTTATTTAAAGAGGCTACCCCAGCTGACCGCTCTGTTCCGTAGGAGAGCCATATAGTATTTCCCCATTGAGACCTCCAAAAGTTAGAATCGTCCTCATTAGAGTGAGATTCTTGAAAATAAACAAAGTCTGACTTGAATTGTTTTTCGAACAAAAATAATGCTTTTCTCTTAAGACTATTACGAAGACCCCTGGCATTTAGTAAGATAAATGACAACATTAATAATGACACAAAATAAGAACTATGAAAGATAAAGAACTTAACCTTAGAAAAGCCTTGGTTAAATAGCCTACTAATAGTGTTGATAAGTGACAGTGGGCTGTCGAGATCGGCACCATATTTAGCATTATAACTCAGCACCATAATATAACCTTAACATCACTCACGTAAAAAAGAATAATGTTCAATATCATATAACCGTATAAGTAGGAGACGTATAAAGATTATAACGTTACCCTTTTTTTTTTTGAACCAGCAGGAACTTCACCTGCTAAGTAACACAAAATTTTACCCTGAGATAAAACAATTCAGAGTAATTATCCTGGAATGACCTGAACACGAGGCACTTCTTAGACAAACCTTCTGAACTAAGCTTGACAGATCACAGATTAATTTCCGAACCGTTCACGAATCCTTTTCCTCCCACGAAATAGGCCGTTTTTCCTTCATCCCGAGCTTTCTTTATGTGCGGCCACAGTTTTTGTCTGTTCTCTCTGCCCTCTTGGGTTAAGTCCTCTGAGAAGCGAAGACCATTGTTTTGGAGATAATAGTTGTTTTTTGCTGCTTTCCAAACTGCATCCCTGTATCTTCGAGAGATAAATCTCATGACAACGCCTCTAGGTTTCGTCTGATCTTGCCGAAGTTTTCCCGACCGGTGCGCGACGTCTATAGCAGCAGGGAGGCTTTCCTTTTCCTCCGGTAGAATCGCCTGACAAACACTGGTTACTCGAGCCCGCACATCCTCCTCCCTGTCCTCTGTCAGCCCTTGGAGCCGCAGGTTCCACCGGCGGCTGTATCGCTCCAGCTCACTAACCCAGTTCATGGTTTTCAAAGCAGAATCCTCGTTCCTTTGCACCCTCTTCTCAATGTTAAACCACCTTTGCATTTAAGACTTTAATGTCGCCGCGTACAGATTCCACCATTTTTTCGAGGGTGACGCTCCTGTTGTTAATAAGATCAGCCAAGGAGCGCACTGCATCATCTGAGCCGAACCCGGCTTCCCTAGTAAAAGTTGGTTTCTTATGAAGCGGAGGCTTACTTGGGGTTATGGGCAAGGGCGGGAATTCTTCTTCAAGGCTTGTTTGCTGGTTGCAATCCATTCCGTCGTTGGTATACTCGTGGTTGCTAGCTAAGCAGCTAGCCCCCTCCTCGTTGGACATGGAGTCGTTAGGATGTTTCTGTCCGGACTTTCTAGGCATTATAGTTGTGTTCGTTTAGTCTTTCACTGAGAGTTTGTGTTAATCTTTTCTTGTAAATTATTTCAGCTGCATTTGCAGAGGCTGACGGTCAATATGTGCTTTAAAGCCGGTTTGATGCCGAGAGCTCGTAACGATGCGGCTATTCACTCCGCCATCTTCCCTCTCCCCCCTTATGAACCACATACAACTAGAATCCTCCTTGCGAGCTACTCTGACATGTGCTCAAAAACTGTGTCCTTCCCAATTTCCAACACACACACTTGTTGCTCAGATGCTCTTATTAGACATAGCCACAGCACCACCCAGTGGACAAAACCTTTATCATCCCTAAAATGCCTCCTACTATATATATATATATATAATTCAAGTGTACAGTTTCCTTTTAATGCATCTTGAAATAAATATTTCTGAGTTCTGCATCAAACTGTGTTGTGTTTATTTATTTATTTTATAAGATAACTGAGACTTTAATCTCCTTTGTAATATATGTGCTTTTAATCCAAGAACAATTTATTTATAGCTGTATTACTGCTTAATAATGACTATTATTAAGGGACAAGGCTTTATAATCATGAACTGACTATTTACTAATGCTTAGCTATTGAGTGCATTTATTATAAAGTGTTACCAATGCATTTACTAATGTTAACAAATGAAACATTATTTTACAGTGTTACCAAATCCTTTAATAATTTATGTGTTTTGTAATGATTTTATTGATCTATAAGCATTTAAAATAGAAATAGTTTTGCTTGCATTGCAGCTTAATCTGTCAGTTGAAGAGTTTTACTGTTACATCCATGAGATTATGTAAATTCAGATAAATGTCATGTCATGTCACAGGATGTCATAGGTCAGTATTAAATGAGTTTGAAATTATTATTTGCAGCACAAATAAGGTCTCTTAGGATGTTTTTAAATCCCTAAAACTGTCAGAAAAGGATAAGGCCTAAGATATTTCTTAAGCTGTAATGAAAGAAAAAAAAAACACCACCATTAGCAAAACAATAAACATTTCAAATACTGATTTTTTTCCCTGATGATTAAAGAGATGATTAGGTCTCTCTCTCTCTCTCTCTCTCTCTCTCTCTCTCTCTCTCTCTCTTTAAGTTCCTCAATGTTTTTGCAACATGTAGACAAAGTTTGGTGTGTATAGTTTACTTCCCCTGTGAGGAGTATGCATTAATTCACAGCTGTAATATCCAAAAATACATATTCAAATCAAAATAGCGGACTTCCTGTTGGTTGTAGCTTATGACTGTGAATTAGAAAGTTGTCCGTCTTGATAAGAACAATTTATGTACCAAGTTTGGTGTCTGTAGCTAAAACTAACCCCCCCCACTTTTGACAAAAGGTGGCGCTATAGAGTGCCTCCTTCATGCCCTTTTAAAAGCTTTTGCCATTGTCTAGCTATCATTAATACTGATATGTGTTTTGAGTTTCATGTAAATCTGAGCTTGTTGTCTGCCTCAAAATCACCAGAACAGAATATTCAAGTTTGACACGTTGCCATGGCAACATTGTATTAGATATCAATATCCCCACAACAGATTTTCTTCGGCCATGTTTTGTCATTATTCTGATGAAGTCTGAAGCAAATCGAGTAAAAATAAGATGCGGAATTCAAAGCATTTGGAAAGTGACACACTTCCTGCTGCCAGTTGGTGGCGCTATAACTTTGACTCCTAATAGTCACATATATACGATCGGAATCATACAATGAACAAACTGATGAAGTTTGATCAAACTCAGGAAATGTATGTAGATGTTATTAGACATTTCCTGTTTCTCATTTCTCGCCATAATTTCAACGCCTCACCATGGGCAACCCGTTCGAGATATCAAAAATCTCTTCGCAATTTAGCATCCCCAATGTCTTTAGATCGTGTTCACTCTCGCCCTCCAGGCTTGAGCCCTAATAAGAAATATAGCTGCAAGCAGCGATGGCGGGCTCAAGCCATCAGTGCAACACCACCCCGGTGGCATCAGGTAAACTGTGCCCAGCGGGCACATGCATTCACAATAGCCCTCTGGCAGTCCGGTTTTAAGGGATATGGCAGTTAAAGTGTTAATCCAAATCATCTAGACTTTGAAATCACATTCACAGAACAATATATATAACTTTAGTAACACATTTTTAGTCTGAGTTAAACCTCTTTTTTTTGGCTCACTTTATCAGTAAAGGAAAAAATGGCTTCTAATTATTCACACCTGAATATAAGGAGTTTTTTTTCTCTTTCAGCTTTCATGGACAACTACGTATATATAACACTCGTTGGCTTCTCTAGTGCAGATCAACCAAGTCTCATCCCATTAGTCAATATTTATGATATCACAAATCCTGGAAAATATTTGTTGTTGTCCAAACAATTTGTTCGTTGTAGTTTTTAAAAAGTGATTTTTGTTGTATAAAATATCTCCTTTTGAATTGCACTTTCAGCTTTGTAACTTTGCAGAACTTATTTTATGCTGACAGCAAAATTACAGTATATCTAAAGTTGAAAAGGGTAAAAATAATAATAGCACTCCTTTAATAGGCATTATTAAGCAGTTCATAAATACAGCTATAAATGTTTTGTTCTTGAGCTATAAAGTTCAATCATTGTATTTTCATACTTTAAGTATAATAACATTATTTTCAAACCAGTTATTTAGGAGTTGTCAGTGGTTCATGAGATCATTAAGAAAGTCAAATTAAATGATTAATAAACTATTTTAGTGTAAATATATAAATCTTATTATTTAGACACATGATAATAGTTGGTCAGTGTGTTAATAACTGCTTTATTAACATATATTCCTGCTGTAATTCATGATAAAGTCAGGTTTTTATAAAACATTTAGTAGTTTCCAGCTATCTATTTTTGTGAACTCATCTAAAGTGAGGACTATTTATACATTTAAAGCATTCACAAAGGAGATTTAAAGGAACATTCATCTACCAAACTAAAAAGTCAAACACAACACAGAGGGATACAGAACACAGAAATATTTTTTCAAGATTGATAAAATGAAACTGTACAGCTGTACACTTGACTATATATATATATATGTGTGTGTGTGTGTGTGTGTGTGTGTACTGGCTTTCTGCATAACAAATGTCTTTCTTTTTTACTTGAGCTCCATTAAACATGATCTCAAACTTCTTGTGGCCTCTCCTTGTTCACATGTACACACAAAGCCATACCTTATGGACCACATACAACTAGAATCCTCTTTGCGAGCTTCTCTGCTGTGCGCTCAAAAACTGTGCTTCCCAAATACCAACACACACACTTGTTGCTCAGGTGCTCTAATTAAACATAGCCACAGCACCACCCAGTGGACAAAACCTTTACCATCCCCAAAATGGCTCCTACTATACGTGTATATATATATATATATATATATATAATTCAAGTGTAGGGTTTCCTTTTATTGCATATTGAAATAAATATTTCTGAGCTCTTTATCAATCTGTGTTGTGTTTGTTTATTTTTATTTTTCTTAGGAAGATAACTGACCCTTTACTCTCCTTTTTAATATATGTCCTTATAAACCAAGAAAAAGCTGTATTATTTATAGCTGTATTTATAAGCTGCTTACAAATGACTATTAATGTTGGGACAAGACTTTATAAAGCATGAACTGACTATTTACTAATGAGTGCAGTTTTTATAAAGTGTTACCAATGCATTTACTAATGTTAACAAATTAGACATTATTTTACAGTGTTATCAAATCCTTAAATGATTTATTAGTGTTTTGTAATGATTTTATTGACCTACAAGCATTTGTGAAAGGAAATGTATGTGGATGTTATTAGACATTTTCTGTTTCTCATTTCTCGCCATAATTTCAACGCCTCGCCACGAGCAAACCGCTCGAGTTATACAAATCCCCTGGCAATTTTTCATCCCCAATGTCTTGAGATCATGTTGACTGAGTTTGGTGGCAATCGGGTAAAAAACCTATCACAAGTATATCAAATTCCAGAGCATGCGCTTTTTACATAACTCTAAATAGCTGACTTCCTGTTGGACGGAGCCTATGACATGCAATACGCAAGTTGTTCGGCACAATGAGATCTATATGTGTACTGAGTTTCATATTAAAGGGGTGGTTCGGGATTTTTGACATCGGACCTCATTTTTAAGTCAGCCTGGTTGTTATTCATTAGTGGAGACATTTTTTTTTTTTAAATTATCCAGTCTTTATATTTGGATAGATAGCCGATGCTAGGCTAGCGCGAGTCAATGGGTATATGTTAGCCAGCCATTAAAAAACGTTTTACCCGCTCCACAGTGCACCAAACGCAAATCAATTATAACACTAGACTATCGATGCAAATGTCCGTTGATAGAATAATGTTAGAAATCAAACTTACCTTTCATCACATTGCATTAGTTATAATTTGTTCCCTGTAATCATAAGCCTTGTCGACAGCAGCAGCGGAGTGATATTGATTACCTAGGCAACCGAGTGACCGGTCCACACATGACGCAAGTGTATTTACCTGCCGCTGGCACACTGATTATCACTAACATCACATAAGCAGAGCAAAGTAAAATTCCGCAGCGGCTGAGAAACTAGTTCCTTTAGGATCATTGAGATGAAAGGTAAGTTTGATTTCTAACATTATTCTATCAACGGACATTTGCATCGATAGTCTAGTGTTATAATTGATTTGCGTTTGGTGCACTGTGGAGTGGGTAAAACGGTTTTTAATGGCTGGCTAACATATACCCATTGACTCGCGCTAGCCTAGCATCGGCCAACTATCCAAATATAAGGACTGGATAATTTTTTTTTAAAAATGTCTCCACTGATGAATAACAACCAGGCTGAACTAAAAATGAGGTCCGATGTCAAAAATCCCGAACCACCCCTTTAATACGTGCAAGTATGTGTGAGCTATACATCAACATTTCTGACTGTGTTCCAGGGGGCGCTGTAGAGCCCCTGTGGCACGCCCAGGTCCCACAGGGATATATATATATATATATATATATATATATATATATATATGTGTGTGTTTTTTATTTTATTTTATCCGTATTGTATCTTTTTTTATGTTTTAGGATGTTTTTTGTATTTTCTAGTTCACGGAACAGACACAGTCTCTATAGTTTGATATCTAGGTAAAAGAGTCTCTATGTGCTGAGAATTAACTGATTTCTGTGGCGTGAGGTGACTACCAGATGGTTGTTTTAGCTAGTCTGTCTGCTTCCTGACCTGGGCCCCAGTTAGTCAAGTATAAACTCTAAGATTATGTGCCATATTTCTAGAGAGAAGAGCAGCACCACCCCAGTAGGGATGAAGACCATCTCTTTTCAACAGCCCAGGTCTGCCCCAAAAACTTGTCCAATTGTCTATGAAACCTGTGTTATTCTGCGAGCACCACTTAAACATCCAGCCCTTGAGTGATGAAGATCTGTTATGTATCTCATCACCACAGTAAGCAGGGAGGAGACCAGAGCATATTACAGTGTCTGACATCGTACTTGAAAGTGCATATACCTCTTTCATTTTATTTTTAATGATCTCCGACTGGCGAAGTCTAACACCATTAGCACCTGGGTGAATAACAAACTTTCTGAATTTATGTTTATCACTAGCCAGCACTTTTAAATTTGCCAAGATGTCAGGCACTCTGTCTCCCGGTAAACAGTGGACTATGGTGGCTGGTGTCTCTATTTTCATGTTCCATACAATAGAATCACCAATAACTAGAGCACTCAGTGGGTGTGTCACTGAGAACCTGTTTAATGTTTTGATCGGAACGGAAGAGCTAATCTTAACGATTAATTGCGATTAATCTCATCTCAAAATAAATGTTTTTGTTTACATTATGTGTGTATTGTGTTTATTTTAGGGCTGGTAATTTAACCCATCAATTAGATTAATTAATTATTTAAAAAAATTAACGCATTTAATGCACTTGCCCTTCACCAGTCCTGTGTGGGTCATTTGACATTTCATACAGTTGATTGATGACAAATATGAGGCAGGGCAACAACTAACTGCATGATGGAGCCTAGAGAAGAGAGTAGTTGTCCCTAAATGTTCCTAAAATTCCAAGATATGGGGCAAAAATGCCTGTTTGAGTTCTTGTCTCATATTTGGTAAATGGACTGCATTTATATAGCACTTTCAACAGACCACATGGCCATCCAAAGTGCTTTACAATTTGCCTCACATTCACCCATTCACACACTCATTCACACGCTGACTGCAGTGTCAGCCATTCAAGGCACCATCCAGCTCGTCGGGAGCAGCTAGGGTTAGGTGTCTTGCTCAAAGACACCTCAACACTTGGTCAGGTGGAGCCGGGGATTGAACCACCAACCTTCCGGTTTGTAGACAACCTACATGAACCACTGAGCCACTGCCGCCCTCTATTTACATAGAGTGATATCACACAAGCAATAGGCTAAGTGCAATATCACACGAGTGCAAATGTAATACTGATCTTATATTAAGGTTCAGTAAGAAGTTAATATCGTGTTATTTTAGACACAGTGTTATCTGTGTAATTTTGCCAATGAAAATATAAAGACAAAGCAGAACTGTTCGTCTTCGTGCAACACACAGCAGCAATTAATTTCTTAATGCACATTTTGAACGAATTGGGTGAACCATTTGGCGCATTGAACCATTGGACATAGGCATGATGGATTTGAATCGGCACTATGCAGATTGATCAGTGTATGACATCAAGGTACTGCGAGAGCAATTCAGTAGCATAAGGAGCTATCAGCTCTCTATAGCTCTTGCAGTATTTGATGTCACATCGATCGGTTTGATGGTGATGATCCGTTTAAAATCAAACAAGCCTAATGATTCAATGGACCATTCATAAAGAGCCATTTACTTCACTTCTGAATAAATCAGCCATTTGAAAAAAATAAAATCGTATTATGTCAAACTTTGAATAGAAATTCACCACTCATTCATATTCACTCACGCAGTGGTTTATTTGTGTTCACATAGATTCACTGAACAGCATCAATAAGGGTTTATGGTCCAAAGATGCATGTACATTTACTTCATATTTCTTCAGACAGAATCATCATTTCGATTTATTTTCCACTGATTTACGCGATCTGATGATAAATAGCCTCTCCCAGCGCTGTGTCTGTGTGTGTGCTCCTTTGTGTTCATGCTGTGACTCAGACAAACTCTGATTGGTCCTTCGCCTTGTCAATCTTTAGAGTCTCATAACAAGACAACGTCATCGTGTCACATGCTTCCTTCACTCTTCCGCTTTGATATCTGACCACAACAACACAGAGAAACCTCTGTACCCACGAAATATCCAAATAATAAAAACACGATTACGTTAGTAAATGGTTGGTATGTGATTTTCTTGAGATTTGGGCCATGTGTATAACAATATTGAAAAATGTACATCTGAAATGCTAACTTGTGCAGCGATGTAAAAGGTTAAATATATATATATATTTATTGCATATTTTTACAACAGTAAACGACCAAATTCCACCTGTGGTTGCAAAAGGAAGTTATTACAAACATTCGATCGGGGTTACAGTGAGTTTTGAGTAAAAGTGTACTATATTATTTCATAAATAGTCTGATGTAGCTTGATGCTAACGTTAGCTCTAATGCATCTACAAAGCAGCTGGAGTTCTTCTTCATAATGCATTTTGTCATAATAATTGACGTAAGGTTGTAAGAAAATGTTTTGTTGTATTTTTATAGTAAGGCTTTTAATAATAGTGGGGCAAAAGTATACTGGGTTTGAAGCAATGTGGCTTGGTAAACCTTGAAATACCAGAACAAAGGCTAATAATGGTGGAATAAAAACAAAAGAATAATGATAAAAGAATAATGCGGATAATGTGTCATACCGGGCCAATGTGTGATAGGCTCGTTTCGTAAGAACAATAGAATCATGAATAGGGCAGTATTCAGAGCCAATACTGAGGCAGCACACAGGAGAGTTTACATGAGAGTTTACAGGAGATGACAAGGGCCATAAACTCCCGAGTCCCCAGATCCGCCATGGCCTCCAAGGCGATTTCATATATATATTTTGTGCACGTGAATTGGATTTCATGCATATGAAACGTGTCTTTTGTGTGAATTATTATTATTGAGATCAATCCGATTCCATAGGTACATGGCATGGTGTGGAATGTACGAAGTGGATCCCTCTGACAGCTCTAATTCTTATTTTGGCACTTTCTCAGCATAGTTTCTCTGTAGAGTTTCAATCATGAATTTTATATATTCCTGCTTGTACTGTTCACTTACTTTAAAAATGTCCTTTTAAGACAGAGGAGACGCTGCTCTGCAATGTGGCGAGGTATCATAGAATGGTCTTCTTTAAATTGCAACTTGAGATTTTAATGATTGACCTGTAGAACTGCAGATTAATTTACTATCTTTAGCAATTTTTCCATTGAGAGTACCTTCTTCTCTTCTGAAGTTACTTCACTGAACTCTTGGTTGTATTGTGAAATTAGTAGCTTTTCTAAGTTTGCAAATGAAATTCTGTTCACATAGACAGGTATTTCAACGTTGAAGACATCAGTTAAAGGCAATAATTTGTTGTCATTCAATGCAGAAACTTCCAAACCAAAAATATAAAACTGGTGGGAACAAATCTCTCCTGTGTCATGGTGCACAATAAGATACTAGTTTTGCATCCTTTGATGTAGTCTTTTGGTCCAGAAGGTAGAAGAGGACCTTTGATCCAGAAGAGCATACACCTACGGCACTTTACTGCCCTTTGCATCCCTTTGACAGGAGCAATGGAAAGAATGCATTTTGGTTACTGGCCCCAATATGCCCACAAGCTTTTGGGGACACTAATGCATTACCTATTGCATCAATTTGCCTTTCTGCCTGTTTTTCTCTTTTAACTTGTTGTATCCACAGTATCAAACCTGCAGAAGAACGTGTTCATTTCATCTACAAGACTTTGACTGCAAACTACAGAACTGTTGCTTTTATTGCAACTTTTTCCCAAATGTTTAAGCCCTCCCAAGCCTGTTTTATATTCCCACTAAAAAAATTACTCTCTATTGTGTTTTTATATTCAGTTTTTGCCTTTAGGATATCCCCCTTAATTGTTTCCTTTTTTAAAAAGTGCCCCTTTTATGCCCTTTTTAAGGTTGCTAATATTATTTTATGAGTCTCCTAAAATAGGTTTACATCCATGCAAGGTATTAAAACAATAGTTTTCTCAATATATATATATAGTAGTTTTTTTTTTTTTTTTTTTTTTACCTCATTTCTAAATGATTTGTAAACTACTCTTGTGAAGCAGTTCAAAGAATCATTCTCTCTAAATCCTTCCTTTCCGTGAGCCCTCGGAATGACAGCCCTGGAAACTTGTCTATACATAAAAAAGATGGTATCGATTGTACCTTACCAATTCGAGTTGGAGTCTGATGATCAACAAGAGACTGATTCACAAGCACGACTGGAGCAGGACATTTCTCAGTGGTAAGTGTCAAGTGTTGAAAAGTTTGTGGTAATTATAAGATGTGATAAAACAAATGTTCTATCACAGCATAGGATACAGTGTCTTATCGGCATGATGTTAACCACATGGAAATATAGCGGTTTGTGGGCGGGCAAAACTAATACCAGTGACAAAACTACTTCCAAATACTTCCTTTAATTGTTTCTAGCATAACAGGAATCTTTGTTTTTCCTCTCCTATTAGGAGTACCTTGTATATCACCGAATGCTGAATCAGGCGAAATGTGAGCTCGTTTCTTAATAAATGCAACTAAATCCAACATTTTTACTTTGCATCCATGTTGCTCTTGCAGCTCATATACAACAGTACGCCATTTCTCCCTGAGTTTGAATGGGAGTTTAAGTATGATGTTTCCCATGTCAATGATCTCATTGAACTCCTCCATATAATCCATACCTGACATAGCAGTGCCATAAGCTCTAAGGAACATTGCAAAATCCAACAGGGCCTTTGAATATTCAGTTTAATCACTGGCCAGGACTTTGCTTTTTCCATATAAGCACACGATATCTCGTACATATTTCCAAAATTTTCTTTAAATCATTTTGATTTTTAATAACTTTAGCAATATTGTTGTCTTGCTCTGCAATAAACTGCTGACTTGTACTTGCAGACAAGATTGTAGACTGCTGACGTGTACTTGGAGGCAAGACTGTAGACCAGGGATAGGCAACTTCGGTCCTGGAGGGCCACTGTCCTGCAGAGTTTAGTTCCAACCCTAATTAAACACACTTGAACAAGGCAATCAGTGTTTTCGGGGGTTACTTGATAGATACAGGCATGTGAGTTTTTATGAGGGCTGAAGCTAAACTCTGCAGGATGCAGAACCTGATTTTACCAAGTGAGACATGTTCCTGGGACAACATCTTTGTTGACCCTGGAACAACATTGTGATTAACCAATCAGATTTGAAGAACAAGTTTATAGATTTTGTGAAGTTTACGCTTAAAATCACTGTTTGGTACTTGTACTGTACATCAGTGTCATTCATCTATCATTTCCTCTGATTTTAAGGATTACTCATGGTTAAGGTTAGGTTTAGGTGTAGGAATATGTCAGGACCACATTTTTTGAGTAAAATGTTATTCCAGGGTCAACAAAATATGTTGACCTAGGAACACATCTAACTATAATAACTATAATAGCAATATCAGGACGTGCCTGCAGGATAGTGGCCCTCCAGGACCGGAGTTGCCTATCCCTGCTGTAGACTGTTACCTTTTTACTTGAACTAGTGGTTTTGTCAGGTCTTTAAAAAGGATGGATATAACTTGGGGTGATACTTAGAACACCAACACGTTCTTTTAGTTTAACACCCATTGCATCTTTATCAAGTGAGTTCAAGACATCACCCATATAATCAACTCACGTCTTCTCTTGTGTCTGATTGAAGATTATTCATTGCTGCTTCTGCATGTTTTAGATAAGTGATCTTTTCTGTAGCAGCTTCTAGTTCACCTTGAATTTCTAAAGCTTCTAACCTTTTTTCTTAACAACTCTAGACATTCCTCTAACTCATGCCTTTTTTGCAGAGTATCAGCCTTGACTAATAGTGCTGCCCCTTTTGCTTTTTCTTGGAATACGGACAGAGCTTGTTGATTTGCTACTTAATCTACTTGAACTTTTAGAACGGTTGCTACACACAGATCTACGATCATCAACCTCTCCATTGTTTGGATCTTCTCAGCTGCTTTCACTATGCGTTGAAGTGACTTGCGGCAGGACACTGCAGGTGCCATACCACACAGTGATGGAGCTAGTCAGGATGCTCTCGATGGTGCACATGATGGGGGCCAGGGCTCTAGCTCTTCTCAGTTTGCGGAGGAAGTAGAGACTTATTATTAATTAATAATATTGCCTTTAACTTCCTCTAGATAATCTTTGTCTTTGTCTCTGAAATCTTTGATTTTGGACCACTGTGCAACAGTCCAGTTCTTCTTCTCTTTACCCAGGTAAGACGCCTCTGACGTTGTCTGTGGTTCAGGAGTGGCTTAGCAAGAGGAATATGTCAACTGTAGCCAGTTGTGTGGTCGCTCTTGATGCCTTGACCCCAGCCTAAGTCCATTCTTTGTGAAGTTCACTCAAATTCTTGAATCGATTTTGCTTGACAATACTCTGCGGTTCTCTCAGTTGGTTGTGCATCTTTTTCTTCCACACTTTTTCCTTCCACTCAACTTCCTGTTAACATGCTTGGATACAGCACTCTGTGAACAGCCAGCTTCTTTGGCAATCAATGTTTGTGGCTTATCCTCCTTGTGAAGGGTGTCAGTGATTGTCTTCTGGACAACTGTCAGATCAGCTGTCTTCCCCATGATTGTGTAGCCTAGTTAACCAAACTGAGAGACCATTTTGAAGGCTCAAGAAATCTTTGCAGGTGTTTTGAGTTGATTAGCTTATTGGTATGTCACCATATTCTAATTTGTTGTTTTTGGAGCACTTTTTTTTATTGGTCTTATGAAGTATTATAATTTATTGATATTTGAGTTGGTGTTTTTTTGTTAAATGTGAGCCGAAATCATCACAATTAAATGATCCAAAGACTTAAATTATTTCAGTCTATGTGCATTGAATTTATTTAATACACAAGTTTCACAATTTGAGTTGAATTACTGAAATAAATTAACTTTTCCACAACATTCTAATTTACTGAGATGCACCTATAGACTCAATACGATACCTGCTGATAGGCAGCTGCTTTCAAATGGTCCTGTGCTTATGTGTGTTCTGTAAATTGTTTTACTTTTTACAGCTCCTTTACTTCTGCCTCTTTTAAACACAAGTAAGATGTGTAAAGTCCCTGCTCAACTGTGTGAACATGTCATATTGCTGCTGCAGGGAGGTATGGGGACTGCAGATGTGGCCATAACAATAAACTGCAATGTTTGTTAAGGAAATAAGGGAGGACAGCTGATCACCCTTATAGTGCCTAATCATCACATGTAATTGTCTCTCTGTGTGTGTCCACCAACCCCCATAAATATCTGGGATAACATTGCACTGCAAGAGCTAACAAATCTGGTGCATCCAAGAGTATGAGATGCACTGTAGGACTTAAAGCAGCTGGTGACCACAACGCAAGGTACTGTATGCCGACTACAGATGTGGCCATTGCAATAAACTGCAATGTTAGTTATGTAGGACAGTGCTAAAGGAAAACAGGAAGGACAGCTGTTCTTCCTTACAGTGGCTAATCATCACATACACTAAGTAGACATCGAAAACGCATCTTTTACGGCGGCGGCGGTATAAAGTGCATTTGCAGCCTTTGACCGCTGAGTGGCGCTTTAACCACAAGTTATCAAACAAGCGCATCAAAGCACATTTTCGCAAATAGACGTCAGTTTTGCCTCACTGATGTGTTACATTTGACGGCTTCAGTCACGGAAAATGAAAGAAAAACACTATAGTTTAAATATTTAATATATTTAATATTTAATATTCACAGATGAAAGTTTGGTATTTAGGAAGTTATGTGCATTTCTTAGAACGAATTCAAGCAGGATAAATGTCAAGCCTGTGCCTGAGTATGTGCTTATATTTTCTAAGCTACATGGTATTAAACCATATTTTAGATTTGACACATTTAAAAAGTGTGCAGTATTATTTATATTATATTAATTATGCGTTATATTATTCAAAATAAATTGTGGTTTACTTTGCATCGGAGCATTAAAAGTGGTAGCCTATTTTAGGGGGGTAGGCTACATGGATTAATATGCAAAATGTCAATATTTTAATATATCATGCCTATATTTTCATTTATATTTTAAATATAAATATATTTTTTCCTTTAATAAAACAACATGCATTTTTGTTATTCGTTACCAGTCCTTTATTTTGACATAACCTTTTGGGAAAAAGACATTTGTCTGTAAATTGATTAAGAAATTGTTGCATGTTTAAATGTGAAGCACTGTATAATTTCGTTCTCATTATTTAGGCCTAATTTGCCTAAAACAATAAACGAATAAAATTAAACTGGCACGATTAAATCTTTGAAACTCTAAAGAATTAATAAAACGTCCTCACGATTAAACTCAAGTTCTCTCATTATAATCAACAACATTCACACGATGTAAAAAAAGGCTTTATTAATTGACAACTTAAGTGATTTTAAAGGGAACCTTCTTTACTTGCTTTTAAAGTAGGGTAATATAAATTTTTTTTTTTTTTTTTTTTTTTTTTTAGAACTTTAGAACTTTCTGTGTGTCTACAACGGATGCGAAAGTTGTCATCTGTGCCCCACAGCGAAAAGTGCGTCTAAACTTGATGACATCACACTATAGTGTCAAATCACCTGAACACAGTGTCAGAACATTTCATCATAAACAGAACGAGCATCAGTTCACTGATGGGGATCGTGTCCAGTGTATCCATCACTGGGTTCTGCTGTGGATCGTTCCACTTGTGTCCGGTGTAGATCTGGCCTGCGTTTTTTATTGTTTTATTTTACAGCCCTGCTTGTTTCAATGTTTTTATTAAAAATCTGTTTTGACTGCATGGTCATATTATCGAATTATTTACTGCCATGCGACCTACAAAAGTAAAGCTTGGCGAGTCGATGAACGAGCATTGCTGCAGGTTGATTTTTGTCGGATGTGCTGTGCTTGTGCTCCCGCGGTTGTCTTCATTTCTTCAGGTGAAACATCTCTCTCACTCGCAGCAGAGTCTGTGAGAAGCAACAACTTCCCCTGCGCGCGCACTGATACCAGAAACACGCTCCGCCTTCACTCCATGAATAAAGTATTTCATTATGTTTGAAATGTTATGTTCATAACATAGCATATAAAATAATAATAATAATAATTAAAAAATATAACAGGAGAGTTTCAAAGTGGCTTAAGCTATGTGTAAACATTTTTCCCTATATCACATGCCAAACTAATAACATTGTAAGCATTACATCTTTAATTGCTTCTTTCTGCTGTGAAAATTTTGTTTGTGATGAAAATAACATCTTTGTCAGTTATTTTATCTAAAACAGATCGATTAACTTCTTCAAGATTTCAAAATCAGATAGCATGCTGATAATGTAGTAGCACTGTAAGATTACATTTGTTTGAACGCATTATTGCAAAAGCGATTGAGTGTGAATCTGTTTAAATCATGCTTTAACCCGAAAATAATCAGTAAAAGAAACAGACAAACTCTTAACATCCCGCTCGACTCTTGCAGTCAACCTTCTGATCAAGCTAAATATGTTTAACATGAATTCTTGCTGAATATGCAATTATATGGCTGTTGGCATGAATTGTACTTGAGATGGAGCGCTCTTGGAGCGGGTGAAAACCACAAAGCTCATATTCAAGTGTTTGTGCAAAAAAATTATTAATGTGCATTAATGACAGGGAGACGCCGTTTCATCACTTTAATTTTTTCATGATAATGAATGTATAATTTTTTAATTAACATAATATCGTGGTGTCTCACATACATTAAAAATATATCTACAGAAAGCTTGAAATGTTTTTAAAGAAAACGAATAGTGTAATGTGTGAATGTTGCATTTCTCTCGTCGGAGAGAGCCAACACTGTGAATATAACCAAAACAACAGTCCTATATAAACCGGTTCAGCAAGTGAAAGCCTCATAAGACACTGTCCAAATGAAAGAACAATTCACACCTTTGTCTCGACCCCCACAAGCCATGCATAACTATCCAAAACCCAACCCCCTCAAGCTGAACAGAATTCAGTCTGTGTTTTGGCTCTGAGGAACGGTGTGTTACTGGGCTGAAACATGCCTGCACTCAGCAGCACTACTCTTTGTATTCATAATTTTCTCGCAGCCCATATTATTATTTTCACAAGACCATAATGATAATAACAAATCATCAATTAATAATGAATCATTATTTTACGAAAATCATTGTTATTTGTGATCGTGGATGTTTGCGGAAGGCTTTAAGACCAAGCGGAATCCTCTGTTCCCGCCTCACAGCGCGCGGGTCTCCGAGGCTTCACTGTCTGCTGTTTGACTTTACTGAATCAGATTGAGGCCAATACAACTTATTGATCATGAGCCCAACATTTAGCAAGGCAGGAAAACATTCATTCTAATGAAAGGAAGAAATATTTCACTGAGCTAATGCTGTTAGAGAGAGAGAGAGAGAGAGAGAGAGAGAGAGAGAGAGAGAGAGAGAGAGAGAGAGAGAGAGAGAGAGGGAAACGAGTCTAGGGCTATTCTAAAACTAGGAGCTCATTATATTGAAGTACAAATCCAAACACCAGAAACATTATGCATTTTATTTATTCACATGCTGTATGGTTGAAATAATATTTTAGTTCACAACTTTAAGTCACTTTGTTTAAAAAGAATTGCTTTATTGGCTAATGTTTCGTAAACCTTCAGTTGTTATGCTCTAAAATCCATGCCATTATTAATTTCACAGTATTTTTAACACCTAAATGACTAATCTTTAAAGTCACAATTCTATAATGGTCAAAATTACTAGGCCAATGGTATTTTTTAATGACATTATTTTATTATTATTATTATTATTATTATTATTTAATATTTGTAGCCTACATAAATAGGTAAAGCAAAACAAATATTCGGATTGTCCCTTATTTTTTCCCTTGTTTTCTTAAAGAATAAACACGTATTTTTTACAAGAATAAACATGATAACATATTATTAATTAATAAAAATAATTTAAGTAATTAAAACCTTTTTTTTTAACCTTGAATTTAAATAGGCTACTATTAAACTAACTTTAAATTCTCAAGGATTTTATAAGTAAAAAAAAGTTCTAAATTATTATGATAATTCGATTTTTTAAAATGAACAATTCCTGTATAAAATGGGACAGCAACCTAGTGGTTCTCAACCTTTTTTTCCAGCGGGCCGCACTATGGTCTAAGTGAAAGTCGCATATAATTTACATATTACGTCAGCAATACAAACCAACCTGATTTATAATATTATAGCCTAACTATTATGATATATAATCTATTACATTCATTGAAATAAACAATTCTACTCCCCATAAATAAAACACCTGATGCTGTCGGGAGCTGACCAATTTTGTGAGATTCAGCTTGAAAGGAGTAACAGCACAAAGAAGTTGCGATTGTAACGCCTGTGTTATACTCTCCGCATGAGCAATCCGGACGCAGACACGGCCAGCGCGGACGCAGACTTCTTCAATTTATACTTCTGAATGCGCAGGCTGATGGCCAGCTCTGCAATTGCCCAGAATTAATGCACATCTGACTGTCTTTATATTCTTTTACTGACGGATTGCACAGGTTCGAGTAGCAACGAGCTTCTTCACTCTGCCTGCACATGTGCAATTTTGCTTTTGAAGTCGTCTGCTCAGAGCCTCGGCACACACTCTCCAATGACGTTTTTTACGTCACGCCTACCTAGCGGTCCGTAGCGGACTCGCGGACGCAGAAAGTTTGACAGAGGCTTTAAGATGCAGGCTTGCATGACCTGACGCGCAACACTTCAGAAAATGTGCGTTCACAAATGTAGCCTTTTTTGATCCAAATATGGAAAGCACTTTTGAATTTAATAATATGAGGTTCTCTCAGGAGATGTTTTGCCACATTTCTTCAATTAAGGATTGCTAGTGTATGGTGTTTCTATTTGCCTGAACTTCTTCAAGTGAGTTGCGCGACAAAAAAAATGAAAATCCAGCACTTCTCCATACTGATACTGCGACTATTCACAGTTTGTACATGTTCATTCGCTGGCATATTTTTTGAATTTCTTTTTTTTCTCCCTTAAAAAACAAATGTGTCCATTCTGATGCGTCCAATTTTACCTTAAAGGCAATTTACCTAATGGCTGTTGATTTGAATTTAATTCTGCCAAAGTGCGTGCTTGTATGTGTTCGTTAAATGCTTATGCCAGTAGGTCTGCTCATGTCTGAAAATAATATATGAAGAAAAAAAAAATCACATAAAAACATTAGGATATAGCGTATATTCCATTAGTAGCATTTTTTTTTAATTGATGTAAAAAATAAAATTTTACAAACTGATAAAGTTTTTTTTTTTTTTTTTTATTCAGCATGTGAATTCGTGACGGGTCGCGGGTTGAGAACCACTGCTTTATATCAAACATTTTTAAATCGTCCACAGCTGATCATCGCAGGAGGCTGATCTGCGCCAGAGCGCGTGAAGTGAATGTAATGAACTCATTTTGTGAATATAATGAACTCAGAATGAAGTCATTTTCAGATGCAAAAAAAAAAAAAAAAAAAACCCTGGTTAGCCTAGATTAGTCCCAGGCTCTGTTCTGAAGTAAAATAATTATAATTACTGTTAACCAAGAGTAACAAATTTTAACGGATTAATTGGCTATTTTCATTTGCTGAATGTTTTCACGCAAAAAAATTAATTAAGTTTGTCAGAGGAAAAAAATATATGAGTCGTGTATACGTTTCATTTTAACGGATTAATCACCTATTTTCGTTTGCTGCATGTTTTTTTTTAAACACGCTTTGTGTTTGAAAAAAAGATTATAGTGAGTTTGTGAGAGGAAAAAAATAGGCTATAAGAAAATATTTTACAACAAATCCTTTAAATTTAACAAATTTATCAGAACAAAACAATGATTAAAAATATATAATTCTAATGGATAAATATAATTGCAGTATATAATAATATAGGCTTAGTAATAAAAAAATAATAATAGGCTAATAATAATAATTTAAAGCTAAGCATAAGGTAAGCTTGGGCTCTCAATCGGGAGAAATCCAAACGTTTCCATAATCGTGATGTTGCCCATTTGAAGCTTAACTATTATTCATGAGGTAAATAGGCTGTGTGCGTTTCATTATTGATGGAAAAAAATCATAATTAACAATATGTCAAAGTGCTCACGCCAAATGTCTGGTGAACGACTGCTGTTTCCAGTGAATATGTGCGCGAGGCACCAGCAATCAAATAGCTGAAACAAATAATACTTAATTTTTGGTCACACATAAGGCATAATTCAAAAATGCAAAGTGTTGGTAGTTTGAAAAATCAAGAATAATAACAGAGTTAATACTAATTATTGCTAAATGCTGGACCGTTCCCATTTCGCTCTGCTTATGGAACCTGAAGATTTTTTTAAACCAAGAATGAACCGAAATTAAAATGAAATTAAAACATTTAGCTTATATATATATATATATATATATATATATATATATATATATATATATACATATACATAGGCAATATTTATTTACTGTTTAATAAAAATAGCATAGATATGATCCTTTGTGTAAAGGTCTTCTTTTAATTTTTGTTTAGTAGACTGTAGCCTAAGACTATCCTACATTTTAAAAATTAACAAATTGTAAAAAAAATTATGTTCTTTTTTTTTTAAAATGTTACAATGTTATATCATAATGTTATTGTTGTTTTACTTACTGCTATCTCATTTTATAATTACATTCATTTCGCAATCCGTCCCTTTGCGCCACCTGGCGGTAGTTTCGCGAATGATTTCAACATGCGACTGAATTACAGTTGCGGCGGTATGCGCGGCGGTAAGGCCCAGATAGGCTGGCCACCTACTGTATAGCTGTGTGTGTGTGTGTGTGTGTGTGTGTGTGTGTGAGTGAGTGTGTGTGTATGTCTGTCCACCATCCTCACACAAATATCTTGGATAACATTTCACAGCAAGAGCAAGAACAAATTTGGTGCAGTCCATGAGCATGAGATGCACTGTAGGACTCAAAGCAGCTGGTGGTCACGACAAATACTTTTGATATTTGAAATTAGTTTGATTTCCTTTTGAGTAACACAAACAAATATATGAAGAATGTTTAATCTGTTCTGTCCCTACATTAAATCAATAGGGACATAAAAATGGCATAAAAGTAATCAATGCAAGACCAGTGTTTATTTATTTATTTATTTATTTTTATAAGACAATCACTTTGTATGATAAACAGAACAACATGTAAGTGTTATTCACAATTCACGGGACACCTCACATATAAAGAGTGAAATCGAAATATGGTGACATCAGTTGCCATCATAACACTAGCTAGCTCCAGTAAGGTTTGGATGTTATTCATGTGCTGCTTCATTCTCTGGTGTTTCATGAAATAAAGAAAAAAATGCAGATATTGAGTGCCATGAGGGGAGTAAATTATAACATAACATTTTTAGGTGAACTGTTTTATTAAAGGGTTAGGTCATCCAAAAATTTAAATCTTGTCATTTACAGACCATCATGTTATTACCAAAATTCAAGACGTTTTAATAAAACCAGAAAAAGTTATGTCTCTCTGTTAAAAGACTGTTTTAACATCAAATTGCAGTATAATTTTCCTTTCCATCTCTAACTGTACTGAGCTAGAACAATAACCACAGTGACACTTGTAAAATCGGCACATCATAATGCATTATTATCTGTACTTTTAAAACAATTGTCCATAATTGTCTAAAATACAGTATGCACAATCTGCAATAATACCACATCCGGAAATGTCATACTTTTTTATGCATAATAATAATAATAATAATAATAAGATAAGATAAGCCTTAGATTCATGAAAAATTTGTCCAATGACTGATCAGATTTTGTGTGAGGACAAGCAATTTGTGCATTACTAGTACATGTGAGATAATATGTAGAATCTCAGAATCATGGCTTTTAGATGTTAGAAAAAACTAGTCGCTGAATGGTTTTCTATACCTACAGTACTTTAGGTTTTTGTTGAACAGTTGTTGATGTTAAATGCATGATGTACTGTACTTAAAGGGATACTCCACCCCAAAATTAACATTTTATCATTAATCACTTACCCCCATTACCCCCATTTACCAACACGTAAATGCTTTGTTCATCTTCGTAACACAATTTATGTGTTCATTAATGACTCACCCTCATGACGTTCCAAACCCGTAAGACCTCCGTTCATCTTCGGAACACAGTTTAAGATATTTTAGATTTAGATTTAAAAAATGTATGTACGGTATACTGTCCATGTTCAGAAAGGTAATAAAAACATCTGTAAAGTAGTCCATGTGACATCAGAGGGTCAGTTAGAATTTGTTGAAGCATCGAAAATAAATTTTGGTCCAAAAATATCAAAAACTACGACTTTATTCAGCACTGTCTTCTCTTCTGGGTCTGTTGTGAGCACGTTCACAACACTGCAGTGTAGTGAAGTCCGGTCGGTTCACGAATAAATCATTCGATTTAACCGGTTCTTCTTGAACCAGTTCACCAAATCGAACTGAATCGTTTGAAATGGTTTGCGTCTCCAATAAGCATTAATCCACAAATGTCTTAAACTTTTTTTAACGTGGCTGACACTCCCTCTGAGTTAAAGTAATTCAATTACTCATACAGTACACTGACTGAACTGCTGTAGAGAGAACTGAAGATGAACACAGAGCAGGTTCACTTGTTCTTTTGATTGGCCTTCATTCAAGCCTTCGGTTTACCCGCGCTCATAACATTAGCACAGAATCAGTTCAGAATCTATCACCAAAAGAACCAGTTGGGTTCAGATGCACTGTGTGTCAGTCTACTTCACGCTGAATCACACATGTGCAGTATTATCAGCTCCTCTGTTCTCAAATCAGACTTGTCCGACAGAAACGGTTCTTGACTCGAGAACGAGTCAATCATTTGTTCGTTATCTGGCCCGGCTCGGTGTTCATCTTCAGTTCTCTCTTCACAGCAGTTCAGTCAGTGTACTGTTCTAAACACTGCAGTAAATGAATTACTCCGGGATATTGGTTTATTTTAACTCAGAGGGAGTGTCAGCCACGTTAAAAAAGTTAACAGCTTAAGTCATTTGTGGACTAATGCTTATTGGAGGCACGAACCGTTTCAAACGATTCAGTTCGATTTGGTGAACTAAATTGAATTAAATTGAATGATTCGTTCGCGAACCAGACATCACTACACTGCAGTGTTGTGAACGCGCTCACAACAGACCCGGAAGAGAAGGCAATGCTGAATAAAGTCATAGTTTTTGTTATTTTTGGACCAAAATGTATTTTCGATGCTTCAACAAATTCTAACTGACCCTCTGATGTCACATGGACTACATTGATGATGTTTTTATTACCTTTCTGGACATAGATAGTATACCGTACATACATTTTCAATGGAGGGACAGAAAGCTCTCTGACTAAATCTAAAATATCTTAAGCTGTGTTCCGAAGATGAACGGAGGTATTACGGGTTAGGAAAGACATGAGGGTGAGTCATTAATGATATAATTTAAATTTTTGGGTGAGCTAACCCTTTAAGATATTTTCCATATTTTCGGAAGGCTTTTTGTGACTGTCCCATAGACTGCCAAGTAAAATACACTGTCAAGGTCCAGAAAAGAATGAAAGCATTATCAGAATAGTCCATCTGCCATCAGTGGTTCAACCATAACGTTATGAAGCAATGAGAGTACTGTTTGTAAGCGAAAGAAAACCAAAATAATGACTTTTTTCAGCAATTCCTTTGTCAACAGTCTCCTCTGTGTCTCTCAACATCACTTGAACGGCCTATGTTCTTCGGTGTCAGCCACACCACAAGGATGCACTGTTTTCTCTCAAATCAAATCATACATTGCCAACTGGCAACCACGTGCTCTCTCTCTCATGAGGCCAACACGTAAGTGACTGTAATTCGTCAACAGGCCTCTGGAGGCTGGCTGCAAAAGGAAGTCAATCACATAGACTACGGGTGACGTCACAGACACTACGTCCATGTTTTTATACAGTCTATGATAAATACACGTAGAAACAGTCCATCCTTGTGGTGCGGCTGACACAGAAGAGCGTAGGCAGTTTGAGTGAAGTGGAGAAACACAGAGGAGACTGTTCACAAAGGAATTGTTGAATAAAGTCATTATTATTGTTTTCTTCGCTTACAAACAGTATTCTTGTCACTTCAGAACGTTACAGATGGACTATTCTGATGATGCTTTTCATTATTTTCTGGACCTTGATAGTGTATTTTACTTGGCAGTCTATGGGACAGTCACAAGCCTTCAGAAAATATAGAAAATATCTTAAATTGTGTTCCGAAGACGAACAAAGCTCTTACGGAACTCTTGTTTAGAACAACATGGGGGTAAGTGATTAATGACAAAATTTTTATTTTGGGGTGGAGTATCCCTTTTTAAAGCTTTTCTTTTCTGTCTTGCAGTAAATTCCGCCTGTCATACTACCCCCATCGTTTGGAGAGTTTTAAGGAGATTTTAAGATCATCATTTTTGGGAAAATGCGAGCTCAATGTATATGGAGACTTCGAGCAATACACCCCAGGGCAAGGAGAGGTGCCCTGTTATTTCATTCATGTGGTTAAAAAGACTACTTAAAGCCATTTTTAAAGCCATTTGGTTGTGAAAATTTGTCTGTGCAAAGAGAGAGAAAAAATAAAAAATAAAACAAGGGCTTGCATGACATGATTTTAGTTATTTTGCTTTGTAGGGGATTATGTTTTTCTCTTTTTATTTACTGTTTCGTATTACACATTTTTAAGCATGTGTAACATTTAACATTTAACATTACAGAACTCTGCTGAAAGCATATCACACAGAATGTGTTTTTGTGTTTCTCTGTGCTGCCTAGTTATTATTTTTATTTTTTAATCGTGGTAAGTTAATTCAATTTCTCACTTAAAAAAGACCAAGTACTGGTTTAACACTGCAACCTGTAGAAAGAATTGCTGAAAAATCTTTAGCAATTATGCACAGACTGTTATGGTGCAAACACAGATAAAAAAGATTATATAAACCGTATAAGTAAAAGCGAGATTAGGGTGTACACTTAAATTCACTTACACATACTTAATGAACTACTTGAATACACAGTATGAAGTAGTCTTACCTATGTGTATAACTGAATGTTCAGACAAATACATATCACTGCTGTATGTCTTTCAAAAAATATTTTAAGTGCTGAATCTTTGCGTTTTTTTTTTTTTTTTGCTTTAAATGTGCACCAACTGATACATAGTTTAATGATCTATAGGTATGCAAATATTAAAGTTTACTGGACCTATATATTTTTCCTTTCAAATTGTGTATTAACATCTATTAACATCAGTTTGTTTTGGTTTGTTAATTGGTGGTTGTAACTTGTAAGGTTTTATTTTAATTTTTTTTTTCATTGTGCTGACCCATATCAAAGTCCTTTGACACTCACACAATGTAAAGACTGTGTTTAATTCCAAAATAAAAACCCTCTAAAAATCTATATAACCTCCCCCTTTTGTGTCCTCTTTCATATCCACTGTTTTGAACATCTTCATCTTCAAGACTAATAACTGTTCAGTCACTATATCATTCTGAAGTGAAACTGGTCTTTTGAAAACAATTTATTTAAAAAATTATAGAAAACCATGTACATGGGAAAATTTAGAGGATTTTTTTTTTTTTTGTATTTAGCATTAGAGAGTCCCGACATTTTGTGGGTGAGACACTGACGTGGTGTCATTCTTGTGCACAAACCCTTCTTTGTTAACAGGAATTTTTGGGTTTATATATGGCATTTATTGTGGAATTATTTTATATCAAAATTTAACATCATATTGTGTAAGGACAAGAGATGAACAGATCCATTTGCAAGCTTTATTAAGAAGACGTGATTAGAAACAGGCAGGGGTCAGAAAATGGCAAACTGGTATGTATACGACATGGCAAGAGCAGTCTGGTAAACAAGTGAGGGTCAGTCACCGGCGAATGTATTCCAACAGGGTGAGACTAAAGGGATAATCCAGGTAAAAGTCAAGGTCCAGGCAGGGGCAGACAATATCCGAACAGGGCAAGACAAAAGGAGTCATCCGAGACACACATGCAATAGTCAGAACACGAGAATACTGACAAGGCAAGACTCGGATAAGGCTAGAAAAACTAAAGCAGGCTCCGTAAAGTAGCTATCAGCTAAACAGTTATATACGCTAAACAATACTCGACAGTGAATGGTGATGTGAGATATATATATATAGTGTGTTATTGGTAGTAGCTGTGTGTGATTGGTTTCAGGTGAATTTGTGATTAGTGCCATGGAGCTTGGGAAATGTAGTCCAGGATGATGTGTAACAGTATGTGTGGTGTGAGAGTCAATATAATGTGAGGCCGACCTCTGGTGGCATGGACAGGATTGCAGACACTCCTAAAACAGTAAAATACAGGAGAGTGGTGGAGCTGAGGCGGAACGGGGAGGGATGAAAGACCAGGTCCACATGGAAGTGGAGAGACAGAGGACTGAGGCAGAGTTGGCTGAGCAGAGCGCCAAAGCAGAACTGGCAAAGCAGGAAGCCAAGGAGCTGATGACCACCACAGCTGAGCACATGGGTCTGAAGATCCCCACGGCGGAGCAGGATGGAAGACCACAAGGCCAGAGCAGACTGAGCAGAAGAACACCACGGAGGAGCAGAAGACCACCAGGCCAGAGCAGACTGAGCAGAAGACCACCACAGAGGAGCAGAAGAACACCAGGCCAGAGCAGATGGGACAAAAGCCCACCATGGCAGAGCAGGCAGAGCAGAAGCCCACCAGGGCGGAGCTGAAGACCTCCACGGCAGAGGAGATGGTGCAGGAACCCACCAAGGTGGAGCAAACGGGACAGAAACCCACAAGGGTGAAGCATTCGAAGCAGTAGCCCACCAGGGTGGAGCAGACAGAGTGAAGCCTACTAGACTAGAGCAGAAGGCCAGCAGAGCATAATCAAAGACCACCATAACAGAGCAGATGAAGCTTTGGCCTGGGGCATAAGAAAAACTGAGATAAGAGAGATAGACAGCATATATAGTCTTAAGGACCCAGGTAGAGAACACAGAAAGTTGGTCAATAGTCCCCCTGGTGACCACTGAATGGGCAGACAGCTCACTGAATGAAACAGGATAGGCAGACAGTTCCCAAACAGGCTTATTTACTGGGACTGGCAAGGCAGACGGTTCAACAGATAGGTTGGGTAAATGGAAAATGCACACAGTTCATAAATGTTCTCTATTGTTAGAGGGTTAACGGGTCTGATGCAAAGTGCAGTTATAGTCTCTGGACTCATGATAGGCAGTTTTAAGGGGTCAGTGGTGGGTTTTTGTGCTGTGACAGACAGGGCAGTAAACTCTGTGTTAGTTTCCTTGAAAGTGACTGGACAGACAGGCAGTTCAATATTAAGTGTATTAACTGAAACCGGACTAGTAGACATGACAGTGAACTGAGTAGACAGATCATTTAGATTTAGACACATTAGGGGAAACACAACAAGCAAATAGTTCCTGAATGGTCTTTGGTCTTGTGACAGTGTTAGCAGGGCAGACAGATAATTAATTTAGAGTTTCCTCTGCAGTGACAGGCAGGCATGAGAGTTCCTGAACTGCTTCTTCTGCTGGGTTGAGTCAAGTCACCTTTATTTATATAGCATTATATAGACACAAAAAAGATTGTGTCAAAGCAACTGAATAACTTTAATTAGGAAAACAATGTGTCAATAATGCAAAATGACAGTTAAAGGCAGGACTTATGACTAGCAGTTGTGACTTGACTCAAAGAGATCAACTGTGAGTTGACTTAACCCAGGTCGATCAACTGTGACTTGACTTGACTCTAGAAGATCAGCTGTGACTTGACCCATGACGACCAACTGTGACTTAACTGGACTCAGGAAGATCAACGGTGACTTGACTTGACCAATTACGATAAACTGTGAGTTGACTTGACTTGACCCATGAAGATCAACTGTGACTTGACTTGACTCAAGAAGATCAGCTGTGACTTGACTTGACCCATGACGATCAACTGTGAGTTGATTTGACCAATGAAGATCAACGGTGCCTTGGCTAGACTCATGAAGATCAAAGTTTACTTGACTTGACTCATGAAGATCAACTGTGACTTGACGTGACTTATCACAGTACTGAGACTGCTCTCCTTAGAGTTAAAATGTCCTGCTCTTATCATCTGATCGTGGCTGTATCTCTCTACTAGTCCTATTGGATCTTAGTGCTGTGTTCGACACTATTGACCACAACATTCTTTTGCATAGACTTGAACACTTTGTTGGCATTAATGGAAGTGCATTAGCATGGTTTAAATTGTACTTGTATGACCGCCATCAATTCGTAGTAGTGAATGAAGAGGTATAATATCGATCACAAGTGCAGTATGGAGTACCACAAGGCTCAGTACTAGGGCCATTACTCTTCACACTTTACATGTTACCCTTGGGAGATATCATCAGGAAACATGGTGTTAGCTTTCACTGTTATGCTTATGATACTCAGCTCTATATTTCTTCGCGGCCCGGCGAAACATACCATTTTTAAAAACTAATGGAATGCATAGTCGATATAAAAAAACTGGATTACGAGTAATTTCTTACTACTAAATTCTGGAATAAAAAACAGAGGTGTTAATTAACGGACCTAAAACCTCTGCATGTAATAACCTAGAACACTGTCTAAGACTTGATTGCTGCTCTGTCAATTCTTCGTCATCAGTTAGGAACCTAGGTGTGCTATTTGATAGCAATTTTCCTTAGAAAGCCACATTTCTAGCATTTGTAAAACTGCATTTTTCCATCTCAACAATATATCTAAATTACGGCCAATGCTCTCAATGTCAAACGCAGAAATCTTAATCCATGCATTTATGACCTCAAGATTAGATTATTGTAATGCTTTATTGGGTGGTTGTTCTGCACGGTTGGTAAACAAACTCCAGGTAGTTCAAAATGCAGTGGCTAGAGTTTTTACTAGAACCAGGAAGTATGACCGTATTACCTAGATACCTAGAATATCAGAATAAATAATACCTGGAATATAAAAATCTACAGCGGGTGGCAGATCAAATCAAATCAAACTTTATTTCTATAGCCCTTTACAGCAGCCACAAGGTGTCCAAAGTGCTTCACATCAGATACAAATAACACATCATTCGAACACAATATTCAAATAAAATTATAAACAATAAGCTATATATAATTACTTAAAAACATCAATGGACAAAGGAAAAATAAAAAATGTTACAATGTTACACCGCTACTGCGTATTAAATGCCAGTTTTAAGTTTGGTTTTAAAGAGTACAATGTCTGTTTCAGTAGGCATGTCAGGGGGGAGCTTGTTCCAAAGCTTAGGGCCAGCAACAGCAAAGGCCCTATAACCCCACTGTTTATGCTTCGACTTAGGGACCTGTAAAGTGCATTGATCAGAAGACCGCAACTGCCGATTTTGTCCACCCAGAGTTAAAAGCTCAGACAGGTACTCAGGGGCTAGCCCATTTAGAGCTTTAAAAACAAACAATAAAATCTTAAAATCAATCCTAAAACGCACTGGAAGCCAGTGGAGAGTAGCTAAAACCGGAGTAATGTGTGCTCTTCTAGGAGTACTGGTTAAAAAGCGAGCAGCAGCATTTTGTACAAGTTGCTGACGGGAAAGAGATGTTTGACTCAGACCGACATAAAGAGCATTGCAATAATCAAGCCTTGAACTAATAAAGGCATGTAAAGCTCTTTCCAAATCGTGCCTTGTAAGAAAAGGCTTAACTTTACTCAGCAGACGAAGTTGGAAGAAGCTCATTTTTACTACATTGCTAATCTGTGTATCAAATTTCATGCTGCAATCGAAAGTCACGCCCAAATTCCTGACAGTTTGTTTGGCACATGGAGTCAAAGCTCCCAAACTTAAATTTGAATTTACTGACATGCATCTTGTATTGAAAACAATGCATTCAGTTTTATCTTCGTTTAAAGTAAGGAAATTGCGAGAAAGCCACAGCTTAATTTGAATAATGCAAGCGGTTTAATGCTACACTGTCATTTGATTTTAAAGGCAGGTAAATCTGCAGATCATCTGCATAACAGTGAAATGACAGATTATGCTTGTTTATTATAGCCCCTAGTGGCAACATATATAAAGAAAACAGGGTGGGGCCCAGAATTGAACCTTGGGGCACACCACAATAGAGGGGGGCAGACGATGATGAGCAATCTCCCACTGTGACAGCGAAACTCCTATTTGTTAAATATGACCTGAACCATTTAAGTGCGGAGCCTTGAATGCCTACACAATGCTCAAGACGTGCAAGAAGAATTGAATGGTCCACTGTGTCAAATGCTGCCATTAAATCCAGGAGCACTAATACAGTAGGGTCCCCTGAATCTACAGATAGTGCTATATCGTTTTGAACCCTTAACAGTGCCGATTCGGTACTATGACGTGATCTAAAACCAGATTGAAACTTCTCAAACACAGAATTTTGTTGTAGAAAAGCTTGTAACTGATTAAAAACAAGTTTTTCTAACACCTTCGAAATAAAAGAAAGATGTGAGACTGGTCTAAAATTCGACAAAACATTAGGATCAAGATTTGGTTTTTTAAGCAGGGGTCTAACTACGGCATGTTTAAATGCATCCGGGACTGAGCCAAAACTGAGACAAAAATGTAAAAACGTGAGTAAACTCGGCCCAAGAGTGCTAAAAACTTCCTTGAGCAACCAGGCAGGAACAATATCTAAACTACAACTGGTAGGTTTCATGTGATGTACAACCTGAGAGAGCAATGACAAAGAGATAGGTGCAAATTCCCCAAAGACAGCAGAGTACAAAGGATCATCAGGTACAAACTCACTAAGATCAACACTGGCATTTTGCCTAACTGAAGCTACTTTATCAACGAAGTAACATAAAAACTTTTCACACATACTGGTTGAAGCCTCTGTCAAAGCTAACGTACGTGGATTTAAAACAGAGCTTATAGTGTTAAATAAGACCTTAGGTACATGACAGCTGTTAAATATGACAGATGAGAGATAATCCATCTTTGCCACCTTTACTGCCCTCTGATACTCTTCAAGATTATCCCTTAAGATTCCCAGAGAAACTTGCAATTTGTCCTTCTTCCACTTCCTTTCAGCTTGTCTGCAATGTTGCCTTCTGGCTCTTGTGTTGTCATTTAACCAGGGGTCCGGTTTAGGTTTAGCAGACTTAAGCCGGTAAGGGGCAACTGTGTCTAGAATTTCTACAGTTGTTGAATAGAAAGCAGAGAGAATGTTATCTGAGGACGATGGAAGAACCATACCATTCTTGGCATAAAACGTACTCGGTTACTAAACGTAACTTAAGCCTTAGCTTAAGACGCTATGGGAAAAGTCTCTTTTCACGAAATACTGAAGCAAAAAATTATCCTTAATTTTGTATTTTTGTAAAGTGCATTTGCAGCAGTACACAGCCATAGGCGAGACGGCTCGTTCGCTCATTGGCTTGTTCTGCGGCAACTGCACTGCCTATCGAGCACAGGTTGATGCAACATAAGACCAATAAGGGCGCTTCGCGCCCTTCTTGCCACTTCCCGCCGAAACGGGTGTGGCCCAACCTATAAAAGGAGCTCGAAAAGGCTGACTCACCTGATTTATTTCATCGCCGAAGCGAACCAGAGTGAATCGTACGCACGGCAGAGAACACAGTACTCGTTCGCTCTTCTAGAGAGAACCGAGGTTACGTTTAGTAACCGAGTATGTTCTCTTACGAGAGCTCTCTCGTACTGCGTCTTAGCTTAAGACGCTACGGGAACCCAATGTAAAACGCCGTGCGCGCAGGGATCACACCAATAAACCTTAAGCAACGCGGGAACCTCCAGGTTATAGAACCTGATAAATGTAGACGGCGAGGCCCAACCTGCCGCCATACATATATCCTGCAAGGAGATCCCAGTAGACCACGCCCACGACGAGGCGACGCCTCTTGTGGAGTGTGCTCTGACGCCCAACGGGCACTGAAGGCCCCTGGAAGCGTAAGCTAACGCTATGGCGTCAACTATCCATCTGGATAGAGTCTGTCTCGAAACAGCCATTCCCTTGGAACGTCCACCGAACGAGACAAACAGTTGCTCCGTCTGCCGAAAGGCAGCAGAGCGAGACACATAAGCTTTTAAAACCCTGACAGGGCAAAGAAGACTCGAGTCTCTATCCTCTCCTGACACCGGCAGGGCAGACAGGGCAATAACCTGAGCCCGAAACGATGTGTTGAGGGATTTCGGCACATAACCATGCCTAGGTTTGAGTATGACCCTTGAGTCATTGGGCCCAAACTCCAAGCACGACTGGCTCACAGAGAGTGCGTGCAAATCACCCACACGCTTCACCGAAGCGAGAGCCAACAAGAATACTGTCTTGAACGACAGATGCTGAAGGCTAACCGATTGGATAGGCTAAAAAGGGGGACCCTTCAAGGCCTCCAAAACCGCCGCGAGGTCCCACATAGGGACTGACGGAGGTCTGGGAGGATTCAGCCTCCTAGCTCCTCTGAGGAACAGGATGACTAAATCATTCCTTCCTATTAACTGACCGAGCGCCGTTTCAGAAAACGCTGCGATGGCCGCCACATAAACTTTGAGCGTGGATGGGGCTCTGCCCTTATCCAATAGCTCCTGTAGGAAGGAGAGGACCTCCGTCACCTCACAACTAAGGGGTGAATAACCTCGAGCTGTGCACCAGCTGGAGAAAACCGACCACTTCGAGGCATACAGACGTCGTGTCGACGGAGCTCTAGCCTGAGTGATGGTATTTAGCACTCCCACTGCGAGATCAGCGGGTAACCGTTGAGCGCCCACACATGGAGGGACCACAACTCCGGTTGAGGGTGCCAAATCGAGCCCCTGAACTGCGAGAGGAGGTCACTCGTCAACGGTACCGGCCACGGGGCGATATCTGCTAACTGCATCAAATCTGGGAACCATGGTTGGTTCATCCAAAGAGGTGCTACAAGCAGTATTGAACATCTCGTTTCTCTCACCCGTTCCATCACCTGCAGAAGGAGGGAGACGGGAGGGAAAGCATAAAGCGGGCAGCACGGCCATTCCCGTGACAGCGCGCTTTCGTTCTTGGAAAAGAACGCAGGGCAGTGAGCGTTTTCGTGGGACCCGAAGAGGTCCACCTCCGCCCTGCCAAGTCTCTCCCACAACAGCCGGACTGTTTGCGGGTGTAGAGACCATTCGCCCGTAGGGACATTGCCTCTGGACAGCCTGTCTGGACCCAGATTCTGTAGCCCAGGCACATGCACTGCCCTCAGCGAACGCACGTTGCGCTGAGCCCAAACCAGGAGGCGTTCCGCTAGACTGTACAGGTTTCAGGACCCGAGACCGCCCTGGCGATTTATGTAGGACACCACAGACATGTTGTCCGAACGGACTAAGACGTGGTGATCCTTGATTTAGGGACAAAAGCGCATCAGCGCGTTCTCCACTGCCAGCATTTCTAGAAAGTTGATATGATGGAGCTTTTCCCGTTCTGACCATAGGCCAAAGGACGGTCTGCCCTCGAGCAGCGCTCCCCATCCCGAAGTGGAGGCGTCCGTCGACACCATCTTCACAATCGGGGAAGTCCCCAGGCTTACACCTGATCGGTACCAGCCGTTCGCTGTCCAAGGTGCCAGAGCTGTGACACAGCTCTGATTGACCTTGAGATGCCGCCGGCCAGACGCCCACGCTCTGCGCGGCACCCGCGTCTTCAGCCAGAACTGCAGGGGGCGCATGCGGAGCAGGCCCAGCTGCAGAGCCGGAGATGATCTTCTGACAGTGTTTCCGCAGCGGAAAGAACTCGCTGCGCGCTGAATGCCCATCACGCGCTGTGGTGACAGCTGCGCCGTCATGGAACACGAGTTCAGAACTATACCCAGAAACAGAATCGTCTGACTGGGGTTCAGCGAACTCTTCGCCCAATTGACACTGCGGCCGAGCTTCTCGATGTGATCGAGTAAAACGGCCTGTGGTCCACGAGCTCCACTCGTGATCGGGCCAGAACCAGCCAGTCGTCCAAATAATCCAGCACTCGCATGCCTCTGAGTCTGAGAGGAGCGATCGCTGCATCCATGCACCTCGTAAACGTACGAGGAGCCACGGAGGACTGTAAACTGGTATGCCTGGCCCTCGAAGGCGAATCTCAAATATCGCCTGTGGTTTGACGCTATCTGTATTTGAAAATACGCGTCCCTAAGATCTATTGACATGAACCAGTCCCCTCTGCGAATCTGTGCGAGGAGTTTCCTGGTCGTAAGCATTTTGAAACTGCGTTTCATCAATGCCTTGTTCAGCTGTCTTAGATCCAGTATGGGCCTGAGACCCCCGTCTCTCTTGGGCACCAGAAAGTATCTGCTGTACAGCCCCCCCTCGCTTTGAGCTTGAGACACAGGCTCTACAGCCCCTTTGCTCAACAGTTTTGATATTTCGGCCCGAAGTATGTGTGCTACTTCTGTTTTGACCGTAGTTTCGACGTGCGCTGAAAAGCGCGGAGGGCGTCGAAAAAAACTGTAGCGAGTAGCCTCTCTTTATAATGCCTAGAACCCAATCCGAAACCCCTGGAAGTGCTGACCATGCATCTGCATGAATGGCTAAGGGCTGGATGCGAAGCGCGCTCTGTTGACTGGGCAACGGCGGCGCTCGGGTGTGCTGCGCATCTGAGGCGGGGAGCGCGCTGATCACAGCGGGCAGATCGCTCCTCCTCGACCCCGTCCCGGCGCTTAACCGACTGGGGGAAGGCTGAGCAGGCCCCGTGGGACTCGATATGTCTGCGAGTAACTGTGGGCTGCATATGTGCACATTTACCACTTTCAACTCGCTGTCTGCCTGTGCAGAGCGTACGTGCACGGGCCTCGTTTTTACAGAAGCCACGCGCCGTATGTGACATAGTGTATGTGGGCACTGGGGAGTGGACACGTTTACTATGCGGCGCGCTCGACCGATCTGTGTCGATCTTATGTGCTCGAGTCTCGAGATGCGTTGCTGAAGCTGTTGTGATAACAGCTTCTTGTGTGCAGGCAAGCGGGCAACTGTGCAGGCTTGCGCGTTGCAGAAAACGCTGAGACAGTCACAATTCCTGGAACTGAAACAGCGGCGCGCTTGGGTGAGAGCTCGGCCACAGCGGAACTCGTACACCTGCGCTTCGATGAAGCAGCCATCGCGAGTAGTGCAGCCGCAGCGTCACACAGCAGGCTTTAGATGGCAACACCACTTTTGCCGCCGTCCAGCAGAGGGCAGACAAAGATGCGTCGCTATCGCCTGTTCCACCGGCGGAATTGACTGGTAGTTCCTGTTTTTTAGCATCATCAGTGTGGAGAATGCTAGTGAGACAGACGAACGAGTTCGCACTGAATATGGACCGTTCCAAGCCTTCGCCACCTCTTCGTGAAGCTCAGGAAGAAATGAGGCGGGCTTTGAGAATTACGCTCATCCGAAAGGGAAATACCATCCAGCCGGGAACGAGAGGGGGGGCGCTGGTGCAAACCACTCGCGGCCGAGACTCGTCGCGGCCCACGCGAGCATTCGCCCCGGCTCCTTCTCAATGTCAGCTCGTCTGCTGGGCTTCTGAGCAGAAGGCGCGAGATCCTCGGAGCTCGCCCAGCCCTCACTGCCCGAAGCTAGCAGAGAGCGCGTGTCTTCTTCCCCCGATGCGGCCCTGAGATCGACTTCCTCGGACGACGCGCCGGCAAACAGCGGGCGATGCATGGGGGGGCGGTGAAGCAGGGCGAACCGGCGAGCTCGGTTGAGCTGAAGACGGTTTTCGGAATCCGCTGGAAGCGATGCTTTTACGGCGCCTCAGCGCAGCGGAGAATGCAGGCTCAGAGAAAAAGGCCAGGCGAGTCCTCAGAGTCACCATGGCAACAGCTCGCAGTGGGGGCATCCGCCGTCAGCAAGCGCGAGCGCTGCATGATCTTCACCCAGGCAGGAGACACAGATGACGTACCGGTCTCCCTCGCTGAGTGGGGCTCTGACGAGCCGCAGGAAGGCATCTTAAAAAAGACGCAAGCTCTTTTACGAGTGTGTGTCGCAGGGCGAACACACACACACATAAAGAACAGCTGGATATAACAGAATTGAAAGGATATAGGCGCCGGATAGCGCAGCAGGAACGGTAGAGGAAGGCGGCGATGCCAGCAGCTTCAGAATGGCTCGTCCTGCTGATATGCTTTCTCAGACGGCGCTTGCTTCCTCCGTGATCCAGCGATGCGTGAGCTTCGCTGAAGAGATGAAAAATCAGGTGAGTCAGCCTTTTCGAGCTCCTTTTATTTGTTGGGCCACACCCGTTTCGGCGGGAAGTGGCAAGAAGGGCGCGAAGCGCCCTCATTGGTCTGATGTTGCATCAACCTGCGCTCGATAGGCTGTGCAGTTGCCGCAGAACAAGCCAATGAGCGAACGAGCCGTCTCGCCTATGGCTGTGTACTGCTGCAAATGCGCTTTACAAAAATACAAAATTAAGGATAATTTTTTGCTTCAGTATTTCGTGAAAAGAGACTTTTCCCATAGCGTCTTAAGCTAAGACGCAGTACGAGAGAGCTCTCGTAAGAGAACTGAGAGCCCAAGAACATCGAAGCAAACTCTCCAGCTGAAGAGGGTGTGAAACAGCGACGCTTAGAAACTGAAAGTACAAGTTTAGGAGGTTGTGGAACAGTGATTTTATGGGAAAGTGATCTGAAAAACCTGATTCTAATATTTCTGTGACTGAAACTGAAAGACCAAGGGAAATAATAAGATCCAAGGTATGGCCTAGATTATGTGTTGGCCTGTTTACACATTGGTTAAGGCCAAAAGAGTTTATCACATTTTTTAAATCATTAGCAAAGGCATTTAAGGGGCAACAAACATGAATGTTGAAGTCCCCACAGATTAGGAGCTTATCAAATTTAGGAATGACATCAGCCAAAAACTCAGAAAACTCACAGATAAAATCTTTGTTGGGTTTTGGTGGACGATAAATGACAGCAAATAAAACAGGTGAATTCAGGTCAACCACTAACAATTGGAGCTCAAAACTAGCGTAACAATAAGCAGGTAATAATCTGCATCTATAATCGTCCTTAAAAAGAGAAGCCAAACCACCACCTCGACCTGAAGCTCGCGGAGTATTAAAAAAAGAGCAACCAGATGGGAGGAGCTCCGTAAAAGCACCATTTTCCCCTGGTTTCAGCCAGGTTTCAGTCAGCATAAGAAGTCAAGATTATTTATCATAAAAAAGTCATTAAGGATAAAAGTCTTATTTGTGACTGATCTGGTATTGACCAAAGCCATACGAAACAAACACGGTCCAGTTTTTTGTGACGCCCGGCTAAGGGGGTGGAGATTCCCAAGCATGCAGCCACGTTTGTAAAGTCTCACAGTCCGGCAGCGAGAAAGCCGGCGTCCAGAGTCAGAAGGATCCATAACAGGCCGCAGCCACCGATAACAACATGCCAACGATCGCCGCCACCTGCAGCCAGCTAACTCCACTGGAAGCCATCCCCAGGAACGGTCCGGATTGCACACGGAGACTGAATCCAGGTAAGCTCGTAGCCTTACACGAATTCCGCCTCTCTTTCCACGTCTCCTGCGACGATTTTTATTTTTGCGAGGTAGAAAGCAGGGTTGACGCTGTAAGAAAGCTGGTATAGACTCAAGGAAGGGCGGTGGGGTCTTTGACTGTTCGTCAGTACCGTAGATCGAAGAAATATAACCCGATTTGCCTATAGTTAAAAGGGTCAGGCGATCATACACCAGCAGCGGTGACACATTTTGAGTGATTAGTAATAGAAACAGAAAAATCAGCAAAAATCTCAGCAGAGACAAGCGGCAAGCCACACAGAACGGTGCCATCTTCCCCAGGCAGATCCTTTTCTTATTTGGCACCTAAACTGGAATAACCTACCTAACATTGTTGTTGTAGCAAATTAGCTCAAAAAGGGAATATTTATGATTAATTATAACTGGTTATAATTAATAATTTATATTTAGATTAGATTTTAGAATTAACGGTAACACTTTAGAATACTGTTTCTTACTTACTACATTACTAATAAGGAAATATTGAAGAACTAACAGGTGATTATTCATTAACACTTAACTCACTACTGTTAACTACTAAGGATGATGTGTTAACTAATCAGTATGTAATATAATTGTATGATTGTGTTAAGTAACAGTTAGCTAATCAGTAACTAATATATTCTGTCATACCTCCTGAAGAACTACTATTAATTATCTACTAGTTAAGGTTCAAGAAAAATAACTATGAAATAACTACTACTGACAGTTATACGCAAAAAAACACTATAATAATCAGGCTGTGTCCCACAAATCAAGTACTTGAGTAAAAGTACAGATACCCCAATAAAATATTACGCCAGTAAAATTATAAGTAGGTCTATTCATTTTCAAAATTACTTGAGTAAAAGGACAAGTACAAAGTACTACTACAGTAGCAACTTTGTACAGTCCACTTATTAGCCTATAATGGAAATGAAATATGGATTTTGTTTGCTTCTAAATGTTTAACTTTTGATTATGAAAGGTTTGTTAAATTAGTTCAAATGTGGGCAGTATACATGTTAAAATGGAATAAAATATGCTGTATTAAGAAATGTTCTCATCTAAAATAAACAGATGAGAGTATTTTACAAAGTTTATGATTACTTTTATAGGTTGTTCTTAGTCAAAATGATGTAGTTTATTATTATTTACTAATAGGTTCACTTTAGAATTCTGTAAGTCCTGCAAAATTATCTGATAATTCTTTATTAATTACTAATGGGTTCCCTATGTTTTCACTTTAGAATACTGTTTCAGATTCTAAGTAATTCTTCAGGAATTATTTGATAATTAATTACTAATGGGTTCCCTATGTTTTCACTTTAGAATACTGTTTCAGATTCTAAGTAATTCTTCAGGAATTATTTGATAATTAATTACTAATGGGTTCCCTATGTTTTCACTTTAGAATACTGTTTCAGATTCTAAGTAATTCTTGAGGAATTATCTAATAATTTTATTAATTACTAATGGGTTCCCAACATTTTCACTTTAGAATAGGCCTAATGTTTCAGGTTCAAAATAAGTCCTGCATAATTATTTGATCATTAATTATTAATTACTAATGGGTTCCCTATGTTTTCACTTTAGAATACTGTTTCAGATTCTAAGTAAATCTTCAGGAATTATCTGATAATTCTTTATTAATTACTAATGGGTTCCCAATATTTTCACTTTAGAATAGGCCTAATGTTTCAGGTTCAAAATAAGTCCTACATAATTATTTTATAATTCTTTATTAATTACAAATTGGATACCTGTATTTTCACTTTGCCTTACATACAGAAATTGAATTAATGGTAATGTGGTATATGCTGAGGAGGCACACATACAGTACTGTATATAAAATATAAAAACTAAGGTAAGTTATCGCAAGGCACTGGAGTCATGGTGGGGTTCCTGTTGGAAGCTGATTTCTTACAAAACACACTCACAAAACAATTCACTACACAGGCAAAACCTCTATAAAATGTATTGCATTTATTAATATTGCATTTTCATACTACTACTAATATTGCTAATAACATTTATATGAAAGGGTCACAATTCAATGTAATTGTGTAAAACTGTTCATTAGTAGTTACTTCATAGTTATTTTTCTTGAACCTTAACTAGTAGATAATTAATAGTAGTTCTTCAGGAGGTATGACAGAATACATTAGTTATTGATTAGCTAACTGTTACTTAAGATAATCATAAAATTATATTACATACTGATTAATTAACACATCTTCCTTTGTAGTTAACAGTAGTGAGTTAAGTGTTAATGAATAATCACCTGTTAGTTCTTCAATAATTCCTTATTAGTTATATAGTAAGTAAGAAACAGTATTCTAAAGTGTTACTGAATTAACTGTAGCGGAATTGATATTACAATTATTCGATCTGTCCATCCACCGAGCAGGCAAAATAAGCAGTAATCAATTCTAGAAAAGGTTATTTTCCTGGCCAAGGAAGAATAACTGTTCTACTTATGCAGTACTATCAGTAGTTTAGCATGAAGCAAGATTACAAACATCAGTGAGTTCGAATTGTGAGCAGCACACAGAGACAACTCAATTGTGAATATAGGAGATTTAATAAATGAACCTATTGCAAGCATATAACTAAACCAAGCAAAACACATATATTTATATATACAGAATGAAGGAAAGTAAAGAAAGAAGAGAGAAAAGCAAAAGAATGGCAGTATTTCACATCAATTAACCACAACCTAACGAGAATCATCAAAGAATCAAAAATCGCCTTAAAAGGGGCTCAGGCTTAAACACGCATCTTAATAGTTGTAAACGGTTACTTGCATTGGCTTCATTGCTGAACAAAAGTCCTGATGCAGTTGAAAATTGAGGTTCTTGATGAGTTCTTATTAGAAGGAAGCTGGAGATTTTCCTCTGGTTCTTCTGAAGATAGGAAAGTCCTTAGCGGTTTGGCAAATTTATTTTGAAGAGAAAAACTGCCAGAAAGTAAAACTCAGGAGAGTTTTGAGGAGTCTTGGAGAGTGTTCGTCTTGAAAAGCAAGGGTTTCTGAGCACAGATTACCCAAAGATAATGGTTTTTAACAGTTTCTATTCACGCCCACCTTTTGGGTGGAATGCCTAATCAGATGCATGAATTTTGAGTGGGAGATGTTCCTTTGTATCCGGTTTATGGCCCATTGGAATGTTTATTGCTAGTCTAGAGAACTTGTGCAGTTTTACCCAAACTATGGTACAAATAGGATGATGCATTTTAGGATCACATAGTGTACATAATTGTTTAAGGAATAAAAAGCAGATCATTTTGATACTAAGAATGAAACATGTAGAAGATCTTAATTCAGAGATACACTCATGTACCTGAATATAAGCACTGAGAGTCTAACACAACACAAATTAAGAATTTTAACTAGGCTACTACCATAGTAAAACATACAAACAATACATGCATATACCAGATACATTTGTAACTGATTAATTATAGTCTAAATGAATAAATGTGTGTGTGTGTGTGTGTGTGTGTGTGTGTGTGTGTGTGTGTGTGTGTGTGTGTGTGTGTGTGTGTGTGTGTGTGTGTATTGTGAGAATGTAAGTTGGCTGGTTAGGCAGGCCCATTTGGTGTCTGGCATCGAGGGCTATCTAGTTATCTTGGAATGTGTTTGAAGTTGGATGGGGAGACCTTAAAGAAGGTTTGCTCAGTATCTTCCAGATAATGGGGTAAACCTTGCCATTAAGCACTCATATAAATGTATACTATGGGGCCAGATTCTGTAATTTATATGCAAATGTCATAAGGCTAAAGGAATCCCTACAACCAAGCCCAAACAATTGTACATGATCCTAAGCAGTCCCAGAGGGCAAGCAGTGTCGGCCCAGATCCGGCCCAAATGGATTTCACACAGGCCAGATGTGGGCCGGATCTGGGCCAACACTATATTGCTGTTTGGGGTGGCTACATTGGGGAGGCAGACACACTCTTGCAGTTTAAATCTAGACTAAAGACCCATCTCTTCAACCTGGCTTACACTAATATGCTTCTACTATTCAAATCCATTAAAGGATCTTTAAGCTGCATTAATTAGGTAAACCGGAACCGAGAACACTTCCCATAACACCTGATGTACTTGCTACATCATTAGAAGAATGGCATCTATGCTAATATTAGTCTGTTTCTCTCTTATTCCGAGGTCACTGTAGCCAACAGATCCAGTCTGTATCCAGATCAGAGGGTCACAGCAGTCACCCGGAACCAGTACGTATCCAGACCAGATGGTGGATCAGCACCTAGAAAGGACCTTTACAGTCCTGAAAGACAGCAGAGACCAAGACAACTAGAGCCCCAGATACAGATCGCCTGTAAAGATCTTGTCTCAGAGGAACACCGGCACAAGACCACAGGAAACAGATGATTCTTCTGCAAATCTGACTTTGCTCAGCCTGGAATTGAACTACTGGTTTCGTCTGGTCAGAGGATAACTGCCCCCCCCAACTGAGCCTGGTTTCTTCCAAGGTCTTTTTCTCCATTCTGTCACCGATGGAGTTTTGGTTCCTTGCCGCTGTCGTCTCTGGCTTGCTTAGTTGGGGTCACTTCATTTACAGTAATATCGTTGACTTGATTGCAAATGATTGCACAGACACTATTTAAACTGAACTGAGATGATGGCATCACTGAATTCAGTGATGAACTGCATTTAACTGTCATTTTGCATTATTGACCCACTGTTTACTAATTAATGTTGTTCAGTTGCAATCCTTTTTGTTTAAAGTGCTAAATAAATAAAGGTGACATGACATGACTTGACTTGACTTCAGGAAGATCAACGGGGACTTGACTGGACTCATGAAGATCAACTGTGATTTATCTCAAGAAGATCAGCTGTGTCTTGACTTGACTCAGGATTGCCATCTGTGACATAACAGGGCATTGTTGTGTCCGCCATTTTACGAACAGGTTCCCCTGTCACCGCCATTTTGTGAACGTACTCTAGTGCAGTCGTTATTACACAAGTGAGTGCGGTGTCGTGTTCCTCTTCCACGACACACACAGTAAACAAAGAGCCGTTAGAAACGAATGCAAAGTCCATAAAGTCTCTTAAAGACGAACGATGACCCTCACGGATTAGTTGCGATTTAAGTGGCTGACTAATGCCCTCACAAAAAAAAAGTCTAGAAGCACACAGTCAGGCAGATCAGAAAAAACATGCAAGATCTAAATACTCTTGAATATAGCTCTTGAGCGATCGTATGCCCTGTTTGAGAGTTAAAAAACAGTCTTGCAGTGTCCATACCTGATGACTCCCCTTACGAAAAAGAAGTTTATTCAAGTGTGCTATAAGTATACTTATTTAAAAAAGTATACTTTATTTACTTCTCAGGAAAGGGCTTCATGTACTTCTCAGAAATATATTTAAAATGACATTTAAGTATACTTATACTTCAAAAAAAGTCTAAATATATTTGAACTATACTTGTGCTCCTAGAATCCGTGTTTTCATTGTTTTATGGTAGAAGGCGCTAGTACACATCTTCTGTACAGAATTTCCCAAAAAACACAAGTGAAGAAGAAAAAGAAGAAGCAGATACTAACACATGTAATCTAACATGATCATCTGACATGAAACTGCATCAAAACTGTAATGTTATGGAATAAAATGTAGAACGATGAAGAGGTAATGATTAAAGTCAAGCTTTGGGGTGTTGATCGACTTTATCTATGTTTTGATTATCATTCTGAATCCAATTCCAATTCAAACAAACTGTTATACTTAAAGTATACTTAAATGTATTGAAACGATTGAAACGAGACACTGAAAGCTTGGTCTGGTAATGCTGATCAAGTAATGCTTAACAACTCGATGGCGCCGCACATGGCTGCTTCAGTGCTTGGCTCTCCAGTGTTTGTACTGTTTTTGTTCGTTTTTCCTGTTTTTTTGTTTAACAAACACGATCAGTTTCACCAGGGATGAACTGTTGAACATTCGGCAGAACACACCACAAGATCTTTTACCGGATTTAAATTATTCAGACGTTTTACTGAACGTTGTTATCGGAGGAGCAGCGGCGCTGATCAAACGCTTCAGGACGCGCAGATGGGGAAAGAGAGTGAGAGTGCTCGTCAGACTCAGGAAGCGTGGATTTCGAACGCCGTTGCCTAGCATCCATCTGGCAAATCTCCGCTCTCTACCCAACAAAACAGACAAACTCCTTCTGCTCTCTTGGACAAATAAGGATTTCTCACACTCTGCTGCTCTGTGTTTCACAGAAACCTGGCTGAATGACACCATACCGGACAGCGCGCTCCATTCAATTCAATTCAATTCAAGTTTATTTGTATAGCGCTTTTTACAATACAAATCGTTTCAAAGCAACTTTACAGAAAATTATGTTTCTACAATATTTAGTAATAGCTTATAAGTGGTGACTGTCAGTTTGTGCACGTATGACAGGATTTGTAGAAAAATTAATACAAGACCTAGTCAGCCAGATGATGAACATTATTAATAATTAATAATTATTATATGATGCAGTCACACTTACAGCAATATTTGTTAGTTCTGTTGTTGATTCAGGGTTAGCTTCATCTGTGGTCCTCTGACGGTCAGCATCATCTCTTCTCAGGTGTTCTGGATCCAGACTGGAGCTTGTGTAAATCCTAGTTACCACGGGATGTAAATTTTAATCATTCTAGGGGACTTTAATAAAGCCAATCTCTCCCGTGAACTGCCAAAATACAGACAGCATGTTACATGTCCCACCAGAGACAGTAATATATTGGATCGCTGTTACACCCCAATAAAGGATGCATATCACTCTGTTCCACGAGCAGCTTTAGGACGTTCTGATCACTGTCTGGTTCATCTTATACCGTCCTAAAAGCAGAAACTTAAATCTGTCAAACCTGTAGTAAGGACTGAAGAGATGGACCAGCGAAAGAGAGCAGGATTTACAATCTTGTTTTGATTGGAGTATTTTTGAAGCTGCTACCACCGATCTGGGCGAACTCACAGAGACTGTAACATCCTATATTAGTTTCTGTGAGGATATATGCATTCCTACCAGCACTTATTTAACATTCAACAATGATAAGCCATGGTTTACAGTAAATCTCAGACATCCTCGTCAGGCCAAAGAGGATGCCTACAGAAATGGGGACAGAGTCTTGTACAATCAGGCCAGGAACACACTGAACAAAGAGATAAGAGCGACTAAAAAGACCTACGCTAAAAAGTTGGAAGACCAGTTCACTTCCAACGACTCAACATCAGTTTGGAGAGGACTGAGAGCCATTACAAACTACAAGAAACCATCCCCTTGCACTGAGGCTAATCAACGTCTTGCTAACGACCTGAATGAGTTTTATTGTAGATTTGAAACCCCCAACACCCATCCTGACCATCTCCCTACACAACCATTAACACCTCCTGCAATCCCCCTCTCCACACCTCCTGCTCTTCAAATCTGTGAAGATGATGTGCGCCCGTCTTCTTCAAGAAGAACAAAAGAAGAAAAGCACCAGGCCCAGATGGCTTTACACCAGCCTGTCTGAAAATCTGTGCTGACCAACTGGCCCCCATCTTTTCACAGATCCCTGGAGTTGTGTGAAGTGCCTTCTTGCTTCAAACGCTCCACCATAATCCCCAACCCAAACTGGTTCTGGCTTATCTGGAGGACATCACTGGACCCTTACTGGACCCCCTGCAGTTTGCTTACCGAGCAAACAGGTCCGTGGATGATGCAATCAACATTGGATTGCACTTCATCCTGCAACATCTGGACAAAACAGGGACTTATGTGAGGATCCTGTTTGTGGACTTTAGTTCGGCTTTCAACACCATCATCACAACAGCCCTCCAGACCAAACTGACCCAGCTCTCTGTTCCTAGCTCTATCTGTCAGTGGATCACCAGCTTTCTGACAGATAGGCAACAGTTAATGAGAGTGGGGAAATTCATGTCAAACAGCTGCTCCACCAACACTGGTGCCCCTCAGGCATGTGTTATCTCCCCTCTGCTCTTCTCCCTGTACACCAACGACTGCACGTCTAAAGACCCCTCTGTCAAGCTCCTGAAGTTTGCAGACGACACTACAGTCATCGGCCTCATCCAGGACGGTGATGAGTCTGCTTACAGACAAGAGGTTGAGAAGCTGGCTGTCTGGTGCAGTCTTAACAACCTGGAGCTGAACACGCTCAAAACAGTGGAGATGGTCGAGGACTTTAGGAGAAACCCCCCTGCACTTTCCCCACTCACCATCATGAACAGCACTGTGGTTGCAGTGGAGTCATTCAGATTCCTGGGAACCACCATCTCTCAGGACCTGAAGTGGGATAATCACATTGACTCCATTGTGAAATAGGCCCAACAAAGGTTGTACTTCCTTCGCCAGCTGAGGAAGTTTAACCTGCCACGGGAGCTGCTGAAACAGTTCTACTCAGCCGTCATTGAGTCTGTCCTGTGTACTTAACTGTCTGGTTTGGTTCAACAACAAAATCAGACATCAGAAGACTACAGCGAACTGTTCGAACTGCTGAAAGGATTATTGGTGCTCCCCTGCCCGCCCTTCAAGAACTGTATAAATCCAGAGTGAGGAAAAGGTCTCAGAAAATCACTCTGGATACCTCACATCCAAGTCACCCCATCTTTGAACTTTTGCCATCTGGCCGGCGCCTCAGAGCCGCAAATACCAGAACAGTCAGGCACAAGAACAGTTTCTTTCCCCAGGCAATCTACCTCATGAACAGTTAAATGTTCCCCACTTATGCTTATGCAATAAAAATGTGCAATATCCTTATATTTATTTGTTACCCCTCCATCCTAGTACATCCCTGCATCTTACTCAATCCTATTCCATTATCATTTATAGCACAATTGTTTATACAATTATTTATTAGCCAAATATTTTTTTTGTGTGTTTTTGTCTCTGTGTACTGGAAGCTTATGTCACTAAAACAAATTCCTTGTATGTGCAAGCATACTTGGCAATAAAGCTCTTTCTGATTCTAAAGTATACTTAATAAAATAAAACTTGAAGTATACTACTTTTTGGTAAGGGTTTACAAGGGGAAAGAAGAAATGGTTTACTGAAAAGTTCTTAAAAAGCAGGATTTCATTTTATACCATTTCTTTAAACCAGTGGTTCTCAAACTTTTACCAAGTACCATTTCAGAATATATTTGGCTCTGTAAGTACCACCATAATGACCAACATTAAATTTTAGCAGTGTAGTAGGCCTAACTATGCAAATGAGGCAGTTTTATTCCTAATAAGAATATTTATTGTTATTAGCCACTTTTACGTTGTAAATAAACAGTTTGAATATTAATACTGCACTGTGCTTACATACAGGTAAATGAAAACGTAAAGATTAAATTAAAACGTACTGTTCTTAAATGTAAAAAAAAAAAGAACCTTACTCAAAGATTAAATTACAATGAATTAACATGATTTCATATTTAATTTAGTGATTCCTCTGCATACCACTAGAGCCCGACACTTTGAGAACCACTGCTTTAAACAATCCTAATTCATTTTTATTAATTAATTAATTAATTAATTCATGCATTCATTCATTCATTCATTCAATTCATAATTGTACCAACATTTGCAATTACATATTTCAGAAAACACAAACCGAGTATGTTATCTTTGAGAATATTTCAAGATTAAAAAATATATAACACACCTAATGCTTGGGATTCATATCAGGAAAATGTGAAAAAATCTCTAAATGACATTAACATCATTTACCAGCAACAAAACAACATCAAGATGAGCATATAACTGGAGCATCAGCTTTATCTGTGATAAAGCAATACAAAAATGTACTCACAGGTATTTATCTTCTGCAGGTTACATGTCCTTTCCTCATTTGTAAACTGTGTTAACGTTATACTTTACTATTTTTAAAAGATAATAAAGATAGTGATTTTCTTACCTCATTTTACCATTTTATTGTCCAGTTTTCTAGATCAGATTAACTAATCATGATCAAAGCAATGAAGTAAAACAACCTATTGGAATTGTTTCAGCGTGATAAAGCAGTGAAATGTATTTAGTTTTATTGCTGTTAATGATGATAATATTTAACATATACCTTTAGATTTTAGAATAGGTATCATAATTAAAATATTGGAAAAATGATATTAAAATAATACTAATCTTAAATAATTTAATATAAATAATTTAAAAGGCAGACATTTATTTTGTATGCTGACATTAAGTTGATTCAACATACAGATCTTATTTTTGATCTGTATGTTCCACTGCCAGATATAGACAGGCTCCTGCGGGAACGGCTAATGCTGTGGCAGTAGGGAAAGACTGAAAAGGCTCCTGCGCGAGCAGACCCTGCTGCGGCAAGAGGGAAAGACAGAAAAGGCTCCTGCGGGAGCAGACACTGCTGCGGCAGTGAGGAAAACAGAAAAGCTCCTGCGGGAACAGACACTGCTGCGGCAGTGAGGGAATACAGAAAGGCTCCTGGGGGAGCAGACACTGCTGCGGCATAGAAGGAATACAGAAAGGCTCCTGCGGGAGTATACACTGCTACGGCAGTGAGGGAATACAGAAGTCTCCTGCGGGAGCATACGCTGCTGCGGCAGTAGGGAAAGACAGAAAGGGATCCTGCGGGAGCGGCTACTGCTGCGGCAGTAGGGAAAGACAGAAAAGGCTCCTGCAGGAGCAGAGAATGCTGCGGCAGTGAGGAGATATAGATAGAGGCCTCTGCAGGAGCAAGAACTGCTGCAGCAGTGAGGAAATACAGAAAAAAGGCTCCTGCGGGAGCGGGCACTGCTGCGGCAGTGGGGAAATACAGATAGATGCTCCTGCAGGAGCAGATACTGCTGGGATGCTGGAGTGAGGATAAGCCATTATGGATGGATAAGGGGATGTTAAAGAGGGTTAGCTATGGTTGGCCACAAGTTTAAGTGAACAGCGATGGACTGTTTAAAGGGGTTGGCTGATGAGGGTTCGGTGAGCTTCTTTGATATGAAATCGGTCTGACCGCTAATAGGTCTTGTAGCCCTCTGCCTTCTGACAAAATCTGTGCCCTGATGTTGCTGGCTACGGGGGTGATTCCAAGGTGAGAGTGTTCGAAGGGATGGTTAGGGTGTGGCAGAACAGAGAAGGAAGGGGGTGCATGGGAGGATGAGGAAAGATAGCTGCTGGAACCACCTGCGGAGACGAGCTCATGCTTGGGATGGCTCCGGGAGCAAAAAAAGGGGGGGTTGGGGTGTGGCGGGCATCGAGGCCTGCGCCAGGAGTATTCAGAGGGATGGGTGGGGTGAGGGAGGGGGGAGCATGAGAGGAGGAGGAAAGATAACTGCTGGAGCCGCCTGCAGAGATGTGCTCACACTTGCGGAGGCGTGCTCATGCTTGGGACAGCTCCGGGAGGGGGAAAGAGAGGGGAATGGCAGGCATCAGGGCCTGTGCCATTAGCAGAGGCAGCCTCACACTGGGCTTAGAATGTTTTTCTCTAATACACATTGGCCACAATTATTGGCCACCTTTTATTCAATACTTTTTGAAACTTCCATTTCCTAGTTCACCAGGTCTAAATGTTCTCCTATAATGCCTGATGAGGTTAGAGAACACCTGACAAGAGATCAGAGACCATTCCATCATCCAGAATCACTCCAGACCCTTTACATTCCCAGCTCCATGTTGGTGCTTCTCCTCTTCAGTTCACTCCTCTCATTTTCCATAGGGTTCAGGTCAGAGGACTAAAATGACTATAGCAGAAGCTTGGTTTTGAGCTCAGTGACCCATTTCTGTGTTGTTTTTGAGGTTTGTGTTTGGATTATTGTACGGTTGGAAGATCCAAATATGGCCCATTATAAGATTTCTAACAGAGTCAGACACTTACTGATTTTTTATCTGTTGGTATTTGATAGAATCCATGACGCCATGTATCTAAACAAGATGTCCAAGACCTCCAGCAGAAATATAGGCCCACAACATAAAAAAAAACACAGCAGTATATTTCATTGTACACATGGGGTACTTTTTTTCTCTGTGTTCACCAAACCCATCTTGAGTGTTTGCTGCTAAAAATCTCATTTTTTAGTTTCATCTGATCATAGCAGCCATTCCCATTCAAAGTTCCAGTCATGGCTGATAGCTGAATATGCTTTAGTTTGTTTGTGAATGAGCTAGGATCATTTTTCTTGTAACCCTCCCAAACAACTTGTGTTGATGTCGGATCTGTTTGTCATTTTTTAAAGGTTTTCTGAACCAGAGACTCAATTATTTTCTGCAATTCTCCAGCTGTGACCCTTGGAGAGTCTTTAGCTACTCAAACTCTTCTTCTCACCGCACATTAGGACGATATAGACAGACGTCCTATTCCAGGCAGTTTTGTAACATTTTCTGTTGGTTGTTAATTCTTAATTGTTGCCCTGATGGTGGAAATGGGAATGTTCACTGCTCTAGCTTTTTTCTTAAAGCCACTTCACCAATTTGTGAAGCTCAATTATCTTTTGCTGCACATAAGAAATATATTCTTTGTTTTTTCTTATTGTGATGGATGATTAAAGGAATTTGGGCTTTGTTCTCCCTCCTCTTTATGTTTCTGTGTGTGTGTCCTTTATTTATATAGCACTTTAAACAAAATACATTGCGTCAAAGCAACTGAACAACATTCATTAGGAAAACAGTGTTTCAATAATGCAAAATGACAGTTAAAGGCAGTTCATCATTGAATTCAGTGATGTCATCTCTGTTCAGTTTAAATAGTGTCTGTGCATTTATTTGCAATCAAGTCAACGATATCGCTGTAGATGAAGTGACCCCAACTAAGCAAGCCAGAGGTGACAACGGCAAGGAACAAAACTCCATCAGTGACAGAATGGAGAAACAAAACCTTGGGACGAACCAGGCTCAGTTGGGGGGCCAGTTCTCCTCTGACCAGACGAAACCAGCAGTTAAATTCCAGGCTGCAGCAAAGTTAGATTGTGCAGAAGAATCATCTGTTTCCTGTGGTCTTGTCCTGGTGGTCATCTTAGACGAGGTCTTTACAGGGGATCTGTATCTGGGGCTCTAGTTGTCCTGGTCTCCGCTGTCGTTCAGGGATGTAGAGGTCCTTTCTAGGTGCCGATCCACCATCTGGTCTGGATACGTACTGGATCCGGATGACTGCAGTGACCCTCTGATCTGGATACAGACTGGATCTGGTGGCTACGATGACCTCAGAATAAGAGAGAAACAGACTAATATTAGCGTAGATGCCATTCTTCTAATGATGTAGCAAGTACATCGGGTGTTATGGGAAGTGTTCCCTGGTTCCGGTTTACCTAATTAATGCAGCCTAAAAAAAATCCTTTAAGAGATTTGGATATTAAAAGCATATTAGTATGTTATTATGTGTAAACGAGGTTAAAGAGATGGGTCTTTAATCTAGATTTAAACTGCGAGAGTGTGTCTGCCTCCCGAACAATGTTAGGTAGGTTATTCCAGAGTTTAGGCGCCAAATAGGCAAAGGATCTGCCGCCTGCAGTTGATTTTGATATTCTAGGTATTATCAAATTGCCTGAGTTTTGAGAACGTAGCGGACGTGGAGGATTATAATGTAACAGGAGCTCATTCAAATACTGAGGTGCTAAACCATTAAGGGCTTTATAAGTAATAAGCAATATTTTAAAATCTATACGATGTTTGATAGGGAGCCAGTGCAGTGTTGACAGGACTGGGCTAATATGGTCCTACTTCCTGGTTCTAGTAAGAACTCTTGCTGCTGCATTTTGGACTAGCTGTAGTTTGTTTACTAAGCTTGCAGAACAACCACCCAATAAAGCATTACGATAATCTAACCTTGAGGTCATAAATGCATGGATTAACATTTCTGCATTTGACATTGAGAGCATAGGCTGTAATTCAGATATATTTTTGAGATGGAAAAATGCAGTTTTACAAATGCTAGAAACGTGGCTTTCTAAGGAAAGATTGCTATCAAATAGCACACCTAGGTTCCTAACTGATGACAAAGAATTGACAGAGCAGCCATCAAGTCTTAGACAGTGTTCTATGTTAATACATGCAGAGTTTTTAGGTCCTATAATTATCACCTATGTTTTTTTTTCAGAATTTAGTAGTAAGAAATTCCTCGTCATCCAGAGTATATATAGTTTTTCAAATTGGTGTGTTTCACCGGGCTGCGAAGAAATATATAGCTGAGTATCATCAGCATAACAGTGAAAGCTAACACCATGATTCCTGATGATATCTCCCAAGGGTAACAAATAAAGCGTGAAGAGTAGCGGCCTTAGTACTGAGCCTTGATGTTCTCCATACTGCACTTGTGATCAATATGATACCTCTTCATTCACTGCTTGATGGCGGTCATATAAGTATGATTTAAACCATGCTAATGCACTTCCATTAATGCCAACAAAGTCTATGCAAAAGAATGTTGTGGTCAATTGTGTCAAACGGAGCACTAAGATCCAATAGAACTAATAGAGAGATACTCTAAGGAGAACAGTCTTAGTACTATGATACAGTCTAAATCCTGACTGGAAATCCTGATACCGATACACTACTTACTACCTTTTCTAGTATCTTGGAAAGATAGATTTAAGGGAGAGTTAAGATCGGTCTATAATTAACTAGTTCTTTGGGGTCAAGTTGTGGTTTTTTGATGAGAGGCTTAATAACAGCCAGTTTGAAGGTTTAGGGGACATATCCTAATGACAATGAGGAATTAATAATAGAAGAGGATCTATGACTTCTGGAAGCACCTCTTTTAGGAGCTTAGATGGTATAGGGTCTAACATGTTGTTGGTTTAGATGATTTAACAAGTTTATACAATTATTCCTCTCCTATAGTAGAGAATAAGTGGAACTGTTCCTCTATAGGGGTCTATAGTGCACTGTCTGATGCGATACTGTAGCTGACGGCTGAATGATTACAATTTTATCTCTAATAGTATCGGTTTTAGAAGTAAAGTAGTTCATAAAGTCATTACTGCTGTGATGTTGGGAAATGTCAGCACTTGTTGAGGCTTTATTTTTCGTTAATTTAGCAACTGTATTGAATAAATACCTGGGGTTATGTTTGTTGTCTTCTAAAAGATAAGAAAAGTAATTGGATCTAGCAGTTTTAATGCTTTTCTGTAGGATAGGTTACTTTCCCATCAAGCAATACAAAATACCTCTAGTTTTGTTTTCCTCCAGCTGTACTCCATTTTTCGGGCTGCTCTCTTTAGGGTGCGAGTATGCTCATTATGCCATGGTGTCAGACTGGTTTCCTTAACCTTCCTTAAGTGTAGAGGAGCAACTGTATATTAACTGTATATTAAAATGCTAGAAAAGAGAGACCTCATAGTTTCTGTTACATCATCAATTTGTTCTGAGGTTTTGGATATGCCAAGGAATTCGGATACATCAGGAAGCATCAGTCTTTTGTGGTAGAAGTGATGGTTATACCATACTTGTAACAAGAAGTAGAATTTACAATTTTGGCTATATGAAGTTTGCACAAAACTAAATAATGATCTGAGATATCCTCACTTGGCTGCATAATTTCAACACTATCAACATCAATTCCATGTGACATTATTAAATCTAGAGTATGATTTGAGTGACAATGATGACAATGAGTAGGTCCTGAAACGTGTTGTCTAACCCCAATAGAGTTCAGAATGTCTATAAATGCTGATCCCAGTGCATCTTTTTCATTATCATCATGGATATTAAAATCACCAACTATTAAAACTTTATCTGCAGCCAGAACTTACTCGGATGTAAAATCACTAAACTCTTTAATAAGGTCTGTATGGTGCCCTGGTGGCCTGTATACAGTAGCCAGTACAAACATCACAGGGGATTTATCATTAACATTTGTTTCTCTGGATAATGTTATATGAAACACCATTTCTTCAAATGAGTTATACTTGAAGCCTGCAACACCTCCCCCTTTTCCTTTTAGACGTGGCTCGTGTTTATAACAGTAATCTTGGGGGGTGGACTCATTTAAAAAAAAAAATTTCATCATCAGGTTTTAGCCGGGTTTCTGTCAAACAGAGCACTTCTAGATTATGATCAAGTGATCATATTGTTTGCAAAATTGTTTTCGTAGAAAGGGATTTGATATTAGATAAGCCAAGCTTTATCATTAGTTTATCCATATTGCATCGGTTTTTTGTTTGTTGAACCTCAATTAAATTGTTACTCTTAACTTGGTTTGGACGTTTTTTGTATTTTCTAGTTCGGGGAACAGACACAGGCTCTATAGTGTGCTATCTAGGTGAAAGAGTCTCTATGTGCTGAGAATTAACTGACCTCTGTGATGTGAGGCAGCTAGCAGACGGTCAGTCTAGCCAGTTTGTCTGCTTCCTGACCTGGGCCCCAGTTAGTCAAGTATAAACTCTAAGACTATTTGCCATATTTCTAGAGAGAAGAGCGGCACCACCCCAGGAGGGATGAAGACCATCTCTTTTCAACAGATCAGGTCTGCCCCATAAGCTTGTCCAATTGTCTCTGAAACCTATGTTATTCCACTTCCGCAGACATCACTACAGAAAGACAAACACATTCGAGACAGACTGGTTATCGGGATAGCATGTCACAAAGGCTTCAGATGGAAAGCGAATTGACACTGGAGAGAGCAGTGCAGATGGCACACCAAGCAGAGCTCGTAAAAACACAAAACTCGGCTGTAGTGATGTCTGCGGAAGTGGCTGCATTACAGCAGCAGCCTAGAGGAGTTAAACACTATAATGCTGGTAGGAGAACAAACAACAGAGTACAGCAAAGTGATAAACAGACAGAAGAGAAAATGTGTTCACGTTGCAATAGATGTCATAGGCTATGCGAGTGCCCCGCCTATAAATAAACAATGCCGTTAATGCAGGAAACTCGGACACTTTGCTGCTGCCTGTCAAAGCAAGGCTGTGAGAGCTGTACATTTGCAATACAAAGAAGAGGATGACAGTGAGGCATATTTTCTTGGCAGCATTGAGAAAAGTGATTCAGAGTCTGATTGGCTGGTAAGTCTTCCAGTGTGTGGTAAAATGGTATCTTTCAAAATAGACTTGGGGGCTGACATCAAGATTATGTCCAAGAATACGTACCAAGGTCTCCCACAGCACCCCCGTTGACCAAAACAGAAATACAGCTTAACAGTCCTGATGGCAATGTGGAAACAATAGGAAAATTCTTAGCAGAGACTAAAAGAAACACATCTCGTCATCAGTTTTGGATTCATGTAGTGAATGGACATTATACACACAGCCTTCTCAGCAGTAGTGCAGCCTGTGCTATGAGATTATAGCCAGAGCAGATCACATTCACAAAATTTTTTGGAGAAATTGTCTGTCTGAACTGTAAACCAATAACCATTGAACTTAAGCCAGATGCACAACCCTATAGTTTAGCTATACCACGGAGGGTGCCCTTTCCCTTAATGCAGAAGTAGATGAAGAGCTACAGAGGATGCAGTCTATGCAGATAATATGAGAAGTCACACAGCCCACGGACCGGTGTGCTCCAATGGTCCCAGTAGTTAAGAAAAATGGGAAAGTCAGAATATGTGTAGACTTGAAGCGCCTCAACAAAGCCGTGAAGAGGGAAAAATTCATACTGCCCACTTTGGAGGATGTTGCCGTAAATCTGACAGGAACTAAAGTTTTCTCAACGCTGGAAGCTTCCTCAGGATTTTGGCAAATCCCGTTGGATTACAGTAGTTCAATACTCACAACATTTATCACTCCAAGAGGCAGATTTTGTTTCCAGAGACTTCCCTTTGGAATTACATCGGCACCAGAAATCTTCCAGGGGGAAATTACCAAGCTACTGGAGGGACATGAGGGCAGTGTAGTAGTCATGGATGATGTTCTGGTGTATGGCAGAGACCAAAAGTCACATAATAGAAATCTAGAGGCAGTTTTACAGACAATCCAGGAGCCTGGATTAAAGCTCAACAAAGACAAATGTCATTTCAGTAAGAAAGAACTTGTTTTCTTTGTTTTCTCTGCATGTAATAACCTAGAACACTGTCTAAGACTTGATGGTTGCTCTGTCAATTCTTTGTCATCTGTTAGGAACCTAGGTGTGCTATTTGATCGCAATCTTTCTTTAGAAAGCCACGTTTCTAGCATTTGTAAAACTGCATTTTTCCATCTCAAAAATATATCAAAATTATGGCCTATGCTCTCAATGTCAAATGCAAAAATGTTAATCTATGCATTTATGACTTATCAAGGTTAGATTATTGTAACGCTTTATTGGGTGGTTGTTCTGCACGCTTAGTAAACAAACTACAGCTAGTCCAAAATGCAGCTTCAAGAGTTCTTACTAGAACCAGGAAGTATGACCATATTAGCCCGGTCCAGTCAACACTTCACTGGCTCCCTATCAAACATCGTATAGATTTTAAAATATTGCTTATGACCTATAAAGCCCTGAATGGTTTAGCACCTCAGTATTTTAATGAGCTCCTTTTACATTATAATCCTCTATGTCCGCTACGTTCTCAAAACTCAGGCAATTTGATAATACCTAGAATATCAAAATCAACTGCAGGCGGCAGATCCTTTTCCTATTTGGCGCCTAAACTCTGGAATAACCTACCTAACATTGTTCGAGAGGCAGACACACTCTTGCAGTTTAAATCTAGATTAAAGACCCATCTCTTTAACCTGGCTTACACATAACATACTAATATGCTTTTAATATCCAAATCCGCTAAAGGATTTTGAGACTGCATTAATTAGGTAAACCAGAACCGGGGAACACCTCCCATAACACCCGATGTACTTGCTTTATCATTAGAAGAATGGCATCTACGCTAATATTAGTCTGTTTCTCTCTTATTCCGAGTTCACCGTAGCCACCAGATCCAGTCTGTATCCAGATCAGAGGGTCACTGCAGTCACCTGGATCCAGTACGTATCCAGACCAGATGGTGGATCAGCACCTAGAAAGGACTTCTACATCCCTGAAAGACAGCGGAGACCAGGACAACTAGAGCCCCAGATACAGATCCCCTGTAAAGACCTCGTCTCAGATGACCACCAGGACAAGACCACAGGAAACAGATGATTCTTCTGCACAATCTGACTTTGCTGCAGCCTGGAATTGAACTACTGGTTTCGTGTGGTCAGAGGAGAACTGGCCCCCCAATTGAGCCTGGTTTCTCCCAAGATTTTTTTCTCCATTCTGTCACCGATGGAGTTTCGGTTCCTTGCCGCTGTTGCCTCTGGCTTGCTTAGTTGGGGTCACTTCATCTACAGCGATATCGTTGACTTGATTGCAAATAAATGCACAGACACTATTTAAACTGAACAGAGATGACATCACTGAAGTCAATGATGAACTGCCTTTAACTATCATTTTGCATTATTAATATACTGTTTTTCTAATGAATGTTGTTCAGTTGCTTTGACGCAATGTATTTTGTTTAAAGTGCAATATAAATAAAGGTGACTTGACTTGACACATCATCAGCGTCGATGGAGTAAAACCTGATCCAGACAAGGTGAAAGCAATTAAAGAAAGATTCTGCATGGCTCTGGGACATAATAACAGCAGGCCTTTAACAACATAAAAACAATGCTATCTTCAGCTCCAGTTTTAGCTTTCTATGACATCACAAAACCTACCATTGTGTCTGCAAATGCCAGCAGTTTTGGGCTGGGCGCCACTCTGCTGCAAACTCATGATGACAAACTACTTCCTGTGGCTTTCTGCTCCAGAACCCTGTCATGTGCTGAGTTAAAATACTCTTAAATTGAAAAAGAATGCCTGGCTGCCGTCTGGGCATGTGAGCGGCTTGCGTGTTATTTGCTGGGTCTTGCTGAGTTTACACTGCAAACGGACCATAAGCCACTGGTCCCCCTGATTAACACTTATGATCTGGACAAAACACCTCTGCGCTGTCAACGTCTGCTGATGCGCCTGATGCGTTTCAATGTTAAAGCAGTACATGTCCCAGGCAAATCACTAGTTGTGGCCGATGCGCTGTCGCGCTGTCGCGCTGTCACGCTGTCACGCAACCCGTTAACTGGAACAGGAGTTCCTGATACTGAAGTGGATGTGCATGCTTATGTGGAGGCTGTGATTCAGACTAAGCCAATATCAGAGGCAAAGCTGGACGCCATTCGTGAAGCCACATCCACAGACCCTATTATGAGGGAAGTAATGCGTTTGGTTAATGACGGCTGGCCACACCATGTGCCGTCGGAGCTTAAGGCTTACCATGCAGAACGGGGATCATTGTCCAGGGCCGGGGGACTGCTTTTACATGGTGACAGGTTTGTAATTCCTACTGCACAATGGTGAGAGATTCTTATTCGACTGCATGAGGGTCACCTAGGACTAAATTAATGCAGAGAATGGGCAAAAATGTCAGTCTGGTGGCCTGACTTTGGAAAGGATCTTCAGATGAAAATATCTCAATGTGCCTTCTGTCACGAGCACAGACCTATTTAGAGGAAAGAGCCCCTCATTCCCACTCCACTTCCTCCCAGTCCTTGGCACGCTATTAGAGCGGATCTGTGTGAATATGGTGTAAAGATCTATTTAGTGGTCGTTGATTACTATTCTAGAGACATTGAAATTGCACATTTAAGCCTCACTAGCAACCGCAGTGTGATCACTATGCTAAAAGAGATGTTCATTAGATGGGGGATTCTGCATGAGTTACACTCAGATAATGGTACCCAGTTCAGCAGTATGGAATTTGACTTTTGTAAGAGCTGGGGCATCCAACATGTTACTAGCAGCCCCCACTTCCCACAGTCAAATGGGAATGTTGAGCAGGCTGTTAAGAAAGAGAAACATATCTTACGTCAACCTGACCCTCAATTGTCACTTTTGAGTTACAGAGCCAGTTTGCTGCCACTGGTGCATACCCTGCTCAGCTGATGTTGAGGCGACAAATTCGCACTACACTGCCTGTTCTTGAGAGAAGACTTTGCGTCCATGCCGTATCAGCATGTACCATATAAAAAAAAGACAAAAGGCTAAAGCAGCTTACAAGCACTTCTTTGACAAAAGACATTCTGTCCGTATGCTTCCTTGCTTAAACCCAGAAGATCAAGTTGGATGGGGAGAAAGCATGGTGCACATCAGGTACAGTGGTGAGGAACACAAAGGAGCCACGATCCTATCAGGTTTTGTTCAGACACAAAGTGGAGCTGTGTTTAGACGTAACAGGCATCACATTCAGTTGGTAGAGCCCACAGAAACTGATTTTTGAAAGACTAATGTGGACAGTTCTACACACATACCACCTGCACAAAACACACAGGAGCATTCTGCGCCTGTCATGAATGCAGAGCAAATTCCACCTGTTCCTGGTCCTAAAATGACCTCTAGTGGCAGAGTAATAAAACTGCCAGTTCGTTACAGAGCGTAGAAGTGGAGAGAGACAAAAAGTCAGAAAGTTATGATAATGGCAAAAGGGTGTTCAATGCATAATTAGATGTTTATGAAACAGCATTCCTATTAATGTTTATGCATTTCAGATTTCTTAATGTGGTTTAAATGTTTGAAGTTCAATAGTATGCATGCCACAGTAATTTGATTGTTTATTGAATGCACTTTCTCTTTTGCTATGGTTCATAAGTTAACTGATTTATATCCGAGTTAATGCTGACTGCAGATCAAGTTTTAATTGTTGCTGATTTAAATATCCATGATGATAATGAAAAAGATGCATTGGGATCAGCATTTATAGACATTCTGAACTCTATTGGGGTTAGACAACACATCTCAGGACCTACTCATTGTCGAAATCTTACTCTAGATTCAATAATGTTACATGGAATTGATCTTGATGGTGTTGAAATTGTGCAGCAAAGTGATGATCATTATTTAGTTTTACTATTTACTATTATTTTAGTTATACTTCTTGTTATAAGTATGGTAGAACCATCACTTCTACAACAAAAGACTGCTTTGTAAGTAATCTTCCTGATGTATCCCAATTCCTTAGCATATCCAAAACCTCAGAACAACTTGATGATGTAACAAAAACTATGGACTCTCTCAGGATCTGAGGTCTAGGGGGTTTTGGGGGCCTGGAAAAGGTTTGACATGCCCTGACTTTTGTGCTTTTTTCAGTTGCTTCTAAACATATACATGGCTAAAGTCTGAAAGCACTGTATTCAGTACAAACTGGGCTACAATAATATGTAAATAGCATGTATGTACATGATTTTGTTTTTGAGAAAACAATGTTTATGCGTGGTTAGTGAAAAATAAAATTTTTGAAGTCACTGAAATAAGGGCATAAAACACACAGAATATTTATTCACAAGACGGTCAAGAAGCTTGTAGCCTAGTATTTTGCTTCAAAATGATGTGAAAATCATCTTGTTTACTCACTCACAGAAAACAAAATATTGATTTAAATTTTCTAGCACACTTTTTGTTTGTAAAGGGCATATATGAGTAGGTGTCAACTATCATGAATATCATTGTGATTTACACCTGAGAAGACAAAGGCCCGCATAATGAGCTGCATAATGAGCCTTTCAGTCAGGTTTGTCACTTAGAGGGAAGAGTTACAAGAAAGAATGTGAGGACAAAATAAATGTATAGATTTTATGTATGTAGTTTATTAAGAATATATTTAATTATCCCACAACATAATTAAAATTCACTTGCGAATGCAGTTAAGCAGTTTATTAAGAACAATCAAAGCAGATTTTCAAAGCTGAATTTTTTGCAACATTACTCACAATCTTTCAGAAATCCTTTTAAAAATCTGATTTTCTACAAAAAACAAAAACAACAACAACAACAACAACAAAAAACCTTTTATTGTTATTATTATCATTATTATTAATGTTGAAAAGAGCTGGGAATATTCTTTCAGGGTTTTTTTTTTATAAATTTACAGAACAGCATTGTTTGTAACATTTATCTTATTAATAGTTTTTATTTATCATCACGTGTGTGCTATACAAAAGTTTTAACTTCTATATATACTGTCTCCAAGCTTTTAAATGTTAAACTTGGAGTAAAACTGGATGCTGAAAATTTTGATTTGATCACAGGAACAAATTAAATTGTAAAATATATTAAAAAAGAAAGCAGTTATTTTAAATAGTAAAAATATTTCACAATATTACTGCTTTAGCAAACTGGTATTGACTGGTATTGTGTCCTGTTGAAATATATAAATGAACATCACATAAATAGAGCGCAGTGTTAGTTCAGTCAGGACACGGAGGCATAGGCTGCGACCAGCTGATGCGGTCAGCTGTCAAATAGCTCCAATCACTACCATTCTACAATTAGACATGGGACATATATACGTAGCACTACTGCTTGGTAAGTATGCTCAAATGGCTCGCAACCCTCCCTCCCTTCCCATTATAAGCATGAGCATGTTACAGAGCACCTTCTGGTTGTCGTCTTTTTGTTTCAGATCACTAAGGCTTTCAAGTCCTGGTTGGCATGGACCTCACTGCTGAGAGACACTCTTCCTCATAACCAAGCTACAGGTTAGACGTCCCACTGCTACATCTACACGATTACCACTGTTTGCTTTTAAAGGCACTGTGTCTTAATTGTCATGTATTTCCAAGCTGATGGTCCCGGGGGGGGGGGGGGGGGTTAATGTTTAAGCTTTTGTATGTTCAATTTATTTGGGAGCAAGAACCCCCATAAGGAACCATACTGCCAAAGATAAATTGTGTTCAATAAATTCAAGTAACTTGCCAAAGTGGTCCTGTCTGAACTAGCATTTCCAGCTCTTAAATAAACTAAATGATAAACTACATTATTAACATTAATGTGATGGTCTCTGATACTAGTGGTACAGTAGAACATTTAGATTATGTAAATGAAACTTTTATACATTTAGTCAGGAATTATACACTTAGTCAGGAATTACAAAGTTTTGTTGTTATAATGTGTGTATACAAATAAAAGTAGACCCTTTACAGATTCGACTGATGTATTGCTCTTATCTGTAGGCTACGGTCAAAACTGAAAGTGTAATTTAAGTTCTTTTTGGGGTTATCAGGAGAAGATGCCTCATAACGCATTTTGTTTAAAATGTAAATGTAAATGTAAATAACGCGTATACGTGGGGATCGACTCCAGAGGGTTAAGCCTCTCATCAAAAAAAAACACAACTTGACCCAAAATAACTAGTTAATTTTAGACCGATCTCAAATCTCTCTTTTCTGTCCAAGATACTACAAAAGGTAGTATCCTCACAATTATATTCCTTTTTGTTCTGCATACTTAATAAACAAATTACAGCTTGTCCAAAATACAGCAGCTAGAGTTCTTACTTGAACCAGGAAGTATGACCATATTAGCCCAGTTCTGTCAACACTGCACTGGCTCCCTATCAAACAAAGTACAGATTTTAAAATCTTGCTTATTACTTATAAAGCCTAGTTTAAATCTAGATTAAATACATATTTAACCTGGTTTACAGATACACTAATATGGTTCTAATATCCAAATCCATTAAAGGATTTTTAGGCTGCATTAATTAGGTAAACTGGAACCGAGAACACTTCCCATAATACCCTATGTACTTTCTACATTGTTAGAAGAATGGCATCTACGCTAATATTAGTCTGTTTATCTCTTATTCCGATGTCACTGTAGCCACCAGATGCAGTCTGTATCCAGATCAAAGGGGCACTGCAGTCACCCAGATCCAGTACATATCCAGCCCAGATGGTGGATCAGCACCTAGAAATGACCTCTAAAGCCCAAAAAATTGAACTGCTGGTTTCGTCTGGCCAGAGGAGAACTGGCCCCCCGACTGAGCCTTGTTTCTCACAAGGTTTTTTTCTCCATTCTGACATTCTGGCTTGCTTAGTTGGGGGCACTTAATTTACAGTGATATTGTTGACTTGACTGAAATGATTGCACAGATACTATTTGAACTGAACTGAGCTGAATGATGACATCACTGAATTCAATGATGAACTGCCTTTAAATGTCATTTTGTATTATTTACACACTGTTTTGCTAATTAATGTTGTTCAGTTGTTTTGACACAATCGTTTTTGATTAAAGTGCTATATAAATAATGGTGACTTCCCAGGTAGCAGGGAACATTCTGTGAACTCTGGCTAACATTCCATAAAAGATTTTTAAATGTTTTAAATAAAACATTTAAATGTAATGTTGTTAAAATGTTATCAAACACACATTGGCACAATGTTTCAAGATAACAAATGAAGAACATTCTCTCAGCCACATTAGTAGAATGTTATAAGAACATCATTCATGCTTGAGGTGATCAAATGTTTTGTTTAAAACGTTCTTCTAATGTGATGCTCTAACAATGATAGAGCATTTTATCTGCAACATTTTGAGGATGTCGTTGAGGTATCATATTATAAAATGTTCTCAAACACACATTGGGACAATGATTCAAGACAACAAATGAAGAACATTCTCTCAGCCACATTAGTAGAATGTTATAAGAACATCATTCATGATTGAGGTGATGAAATGTTTTGTTTAAAACGTTCTAGAAGAACATTTTAAACAAAACATTTCATCACCTTAAGCCTCAAGTTCTAATGTGATGGTCTAAAAAAGATAGAACATTTTATCTGCAACAATTTGAGAATGTTTTGAGGATGTTGTTAATGTAACAGATTATAAAATGTTGTCGATAAAACATTTTTACAATGTTTCAAGATAACAAAGGAAGAACATTCTCTCAGCCCCATTGGTAGAACATTATACGAACATCATTGAGGCTTGAGGTGATCAAATGTTTTGTTTAAAACATTCTTATAATGTGACGGTCTAACAAAGATAAAACATTTTATCCGCAACATTTTGAGGATGTTGTTCTGGTAATAATTATACAATGTTGTCAATAACACATTGGCACAATGTTTCAAGAAACAATGTTTTCAAACAATAATTGACTGATTTAAAGAAGGGAAGAAGAGCTTCCAATCCTGTTCTTGTTAGCAGTGGTTACCTGCAAAGATACACGTGCAGCCATCCTCACTTTGCATCAGAATGGCCTCAATGCAAGGAACCCAGCTAGCAGCAGGCCCGGCTGCAGGATTAAATGACTGAGGGGGCATGTAAAATTGTTAAGGGGGCTTAACTTTATTACAGCATCAATGATTAATACACACTGAGACCTCGCTTTGCAACGATAGATTTTTAAATACAGCGCTCCCTAAAACACTCCATATGCAACTGCAGGTAAGTTAACCAGAGACTAGCAAATTTTAAACAGCCTAATGATGATAGATCATATCCTATACCTTTTTAGAAGAGCTGCAGTCTCCTTGATTTGGCACTGAATCTCCTTAGTAAAAACTGTATTTTCAGGAAATCACACAGTTGACAAAAGATAAGCCAGCGTCATTTATTATGAATAATTAACCCTTTCACACTTAAGTTTAAAATATTCTAACTGACTCCTGAGAGTAAGATTTTTCAAGGCGACAGTTATTTTAGAACGTTCCCCCTTAATGTTTCCATGGCAACGCATCATATTTGTCACGTGAAACACCGAAGCCACAATAATGAAACTGTATAACAGATGTAGGCTATCCTTCATTTAGTTTTTCCTTTTTTATTCGAAATATTCACAAACTTACTTACCATGTCATCAACTATCTGATATTCCAATTCTCAAATATGTTTAAGTGAGTGTGTTTGGTCGTTTAAAAACCTTTATAACAATAGAGTAAACTTTATAGTTAGCCTACTTCCACTGTGTTTGTCTGATTTGAAAAACACACGTCAACAAATTACATTTGAATAGATAGTTATTGCTGCTTCCACAGACTCCAAATGTAGGCTATTGTTTTACCAGTGCTTATGTGTAGCCTATTTAAATGTATGAAATCTAAAATAAACATTATGAGGTTGAAAACACTGCATAGTTGTGATATATGACAGCGTTGAGCTCGTCCGTCTCTGGCTCAGCGCCAACCAACGCGATGTTGTTGAGGTAACAGATTATAACAGAGTTACAAATGATCTGCTCTTATCATCTGATCGTGGGTGTATCTCTCTATTAGTTTTATTGGATCTTAGTGCTGCGTTTGACACAATTGACCACAACATTCTTTTGCATGCAGAAATGCAGAAATGCTAATCCATGCATTTATGACCTCAAGGTTAGATTATTGTAATGCTTTATTGGGTGGTTGTTCTGCACGCTTAGTAAAAAAAACTACAGCTAGTCCAAAATGCAGCAGCAAGAGTTCTTACTAGAACCAGGAAGTATGACCATATTAGCCCGGTCCTGTCAACACTGCACTGGCTCCCTATCAAACATCGTATAGATTTTAAAATATTGCTTATTACTTATAAAGCCCTGAATGGTTTAGCACCTTAGTATTTGAATGAGCTCCTTTTACATTATAATCCTCTACATCCGCTACGTTCTCAAAACTCAGGCAATTTGATAATAACTAGAATATCAAAATCAACTGCGGGCGGCAGATCCTTTTCCTATTTGGCGCCTAAACTCTGGAATAACCTACCTAAAATTGTTTGGGAGGCAGACACACTCTTGCAGTTTAAATCTAGATTAAAGACCCATCTCTTTAACCTGGCTTACACATAACATACTAATATGCTTTTAATATCCAAATCCGTTAAAGGATTTTTAGGCTGCATTCATTAGGTAAACCGGAACCGGAAACACTTCCCATAACACCCTATGTACTTGCTACATCATTAGAATAATGGCATCTACGCTAATATTTGTCTGTTTCTCTCTTATTCCGAGGTCACCGTAGCCACCAGATCCAGTCTGTATCCAGATCAGAGGGTCACTGCAGTCACCCGGATCCAGTACTATCCAGACCAGATGGTGGATCAGCACCTAGAAAGGACCTCTTTGCCCTGAAAGACATCGGAGACCAGGACAATTAGAGCCCCAGATACAGATCCCCTGTAAAGACCTTGGGCCCTATTTTAACGATCTGAAACGCAAGTGTCAAAGCGCAAAGCGCAAGTAACTTTGTGGGCGGGTCTCGGCGCTGTTGCTATTTTCCCGGAAGGATAAATGGCTCTTGCGCCCGGCGCAAATCTAAAATGGGTAGGTCTGAAGTAGCTTCATTATTCATAGGTGTGGTTTGGGCGTAACGTGAAATAAACCAATCAGAGCGTCATCCAACATTCCCTTTAAAAGCAGGTGCGCAAGTTCCATTATGGATTGCTATTATTATGGCGTATTTACCAGGCGCACGCCAGAAGCGGTTCACAGCCGAGGAGACTGATGTTCTTGTAAGAGCAGTGAAAGAAAGAGAAGTTGTGTTGTATGGGAATGGGAGAATTACAATTAGCCTGAATAATTTGTAAGCTAGATTTATGCCTATTTTTTCACATCTTCGTGGCACACCACAATGATTTCCGTCATCCCATGTGTTAATATTTTTTTATTGTAACAATTTATGATTTGCAAAAATAACTGTTGCATCTGTGTAGATTACATGAGCAAATTGTATGCGCGTTGTGCACGCTATACATTATGGTCAAGCATGCGCCCTTAAAATAGCATAATGAACAACACGCAGCGCGCCACTGACTTTAGACTAGTTTTGGTCAGTGGCGCAATTGTTTAATGGAACAGCAAAATAGTACCAGGGATTGTTTGCGCCGGAACACGCCTCCTTTTTTGCGCTGAACCGCCCAGGGAGCGCAAGTTCATTCACTAGTTTAGCGACGTGCTTCTGTGGAGGGAAAAGTGCGCTTTGCGCGGGTGCAAAATAGGAATGACACATGCATCGGTGTACAAAGTCAATTGCGCTGGGTGCAAGATAGGGCCCCTTGTCTCAGAGGACCACCAGGACAAGACCACAGGAAACAGATGATTCTTCTGCACAATCTGACTTTGCTGCAGCCTCGAATTGAACTACTGGTTTCGTCTAGTCAGAGGAGAACTGGCCCCCCAACTGAGCCTGGTTTCTCCCAAGGTTTTTTTCTCCATTCTGTCACCGATGGAGTTTCGGTTCCTTGCCGCTGTCGCCTCTGGCTTGCTTAGTTGGGGTCACTTCATCTACAGCGATATCGTTGACTTGATTGCAAATAAATGCACAGACACTATTTAACTGAACAGAGATGACATCACTGAATTCAATGATGAACTGCCTTTAACCATCATTTTGCATTATTGACACACTGTTTTCCTAATGAATGTTGTTCAGTTGCTTTGACGCAATGTATTTTGTTTAAAGCGCTATATAAATAAAGGTGACTTGACTTGACTTGTTATAATGTTCTCAATAAAACATTGGCATAATGTTTCAAGATAACAAAGGAAGTACATTCTCTCAGCCACATTAGGAGAATGTTTTAAGGATGTCATTGAGGCCTGAGATTGTGTTGTTTTTTATAAAACATTCTTGTAATGTGACGTATTAACAAAGATAGAACATGTTATCTGCAACATTTTGAGGATGTTTTGAGCAGTGGTGGGAGGTAATGAATTACAACTACTCACGTTACTGTAATTAAGTAGTTTTCTCGGGTACTTGTACTTTTTTTATTATATTTTTTTTTTAAAGCTGTACTTTTACTTGTACTTAAGTACTAATTAAGCAAAATAATCTACTTCGTTACTTTTAAATCATAGTTCTTACTGAGTACGCCCACAATTTGAATGATATTCAAATTTTTGAAGGCACTTCAGCAGCCAATAAAAATATCTGATCATAAACGTACCAATGAAAGTGCTGATATCTGAACCGGGAAAAGCGCCGCTGCAGCGGGTGAAGAGCTGATCAGACAGTAAGGGAGCTCAGCATCATTTATGGATTCCAAGCTTGGAGAATCAAACTACATGGTAGTGTTATCATAAATATCTATAATTCAATACCGATACTGAAATATCTGACACGGTTCAAATACTCATTTTCCACCATATCTGAATATATACTGATACAATCTGCGTCTCTCTCTTCTCTCCCACAGTGAGTTTGACACACATCCGGCTGCTGTCAATTACAGTCTGAATGTCTGCGTGGGAATGCAGGTATTAAGTCATCAAAACTATGAATTAACACATGTGGAATTATATATGGAATTATATACATAACAAAAAAGTGTGAAACAACTGAAAATATGTCATATTCTAGGTTCTTCAAAGTAGCCACCTTTTGCTTTGATTACTGCTTTGCACACACTTGGCATTCTCTTGATGAGCTTCAAGAGGTAGTCACCTGTAATGGTCTTCCAACAGTCTTGAAGGAGTTCCCCGAGAGATGCTTAGAACTTGTTGGCCCTTTTGCCTTCTGTCTGCGGTCCAGCTCACCCCTAAACCATCTGGATTGGGTTCAGGTCCGGTGACTGTGGAGGCCAGGTCATCTGGCGCAGCACCCCATCACTCTCCTTCTTGGTCAAATAGCCATTGATGCCTTCAGTGTGACTCTACAATTTTCATAGTCATGAAAATAAAGAAAACTCTTTGAATGAGAAGGTGTGTCCAAACTTTTGGTCTGTACTGTATATATTTTTATCTTCTTGGTCTAAAAGCCGCGTTTGATACTGTGGATCACAGTCTATTACTTACTCTTCTTGAAAGAATGTTTGCTGTGTCTTGGACTGACTTAAGGTGGTTGATGTCTTATTTTCCTGACCACTCCCAGTTTTTTTCAATGGGTGGTTATAGTTCTGACATTATCTCAACTGGTGTCCCTCAGGGTTTATTTTATTTAAAGATGTGATTGAAAACACAGGCAGGGTCTAAATAGTAGCAAACAGGTATATAGAGGTCGGAGGAGCAGAGGCGGAACAGGGGGAGGGATGGAGTGCCAGGTTCACGTGGATGGAGCAGACAGAGAAGAAACCCACCAGGTCAGAGCAGAAGACCACCAGGCTGGAGCGGCTGGAGCAGGAAACCACCACTGTGGCACAGATGGAGCAGAGAACCCCCAGGGCGGGCCAGACTGGTCGGGACAAAATGATAGAGAGGCCTAGAAGAAGCAGAGACAGACAACACAGACATAGCATTAATGGCCCCAATGACCGAGGCAGGGTACTCAAGGAGTTCATCAATTTCCCTGGTAACCACTGAACGGGCAGACAGTTCATAAGCAGGCTCACTGACAGAAACTTGACAGACAAACTGTTCATAAACAGGCTTATTGATTGGGACTAGCAAGGTAGACAGTTCAACAGATGCATTTGAGAAAACAGAACAAACAGACAGTTCATGAATGATCTCTGTAGCAGTAATAAGGGTTAACAGGACAGACACTGAGTGCATTTTTTTTGGGGGGGGGGGGGGGGGGGTCATGACAGGCAGGTTAAAGGGTTAAGCATTGGAGACACTTGTGAGCAGTGCACTGGCAGACAGATCAAAACCAGGTGCACTGACTAAAACTGAACTTGTAGACATTTCACAGACAGACTCAATAAAAACAGGACAAACAGACAGTTCAAAAGGAAACTTCCTCGACAGGAACTGGATAAACAGAATTTTCATAGTCACAGTCATTCATAGTTTTTGGATGTGATTGGACAAATTGACAGTTCATTAGTGGTCTCTTTGGCAATGACAGACAAGGCTGATAGTTCAAAGACAGCATCTTCGGCTAGCTTGGGACCGGATACTAGTTCATAATTGGCCTCCATCGCTGGTTCAGGAGTGGACGACAGTTCATGGGCAGCCTCTGAGGCCAGGTCAGAACAAGACAAGAGTTCATGAGCGGCCTCTGTAGCTATGACAGGACAGATGGAAGATTCACAGATGGCCTCCATAGCTGTGACAGAGCAGGATGAGGATTCACAGATTGCCTCCATAGCCAGGATGTTCTGCAGCGGTTGCCGCCACCTCTGGAGTTTCTAAAGTAGTACCATCAGTACATAAAGAGAGTTCAGTAATGGTCTTTTTGATTGTGACATGACAGACTGAGAATGCATTGCTGGGTGCCACCACCATACCAGGGGCTGAAGTGAGTACTGCTGCTTCGAAAGGTTCTGCAGCATGTGCCACCACCACTGGAGAAACTGCAGTGGGCACCATCACTTCGGGGAACACAGCAGCGAACGCCACTACCCCAGAGGTTTCTGCTGCACCTGCCAGCACCTCTGGAAATACAACAGTGGCTGCCACAGTATCTAAAATTTCAGTGGTGGTGTATGCAGCACAAACACATCATAAAGCAATCCCCTACATGGGAAGTGCTGCAGGCAAAGAAATTAGTTCATGAACAGGAGGGGTTGAGAGTGCTGGTTTAGGGATACCAGCTGCACGTGCTGACACCAGCATTGAATCCACCGCTGGATGCCAGTCTGGAAGACTGACCTCACAGATCTGGGTGCAACAGACAGGGAGTGACAGAATTCAGGATGAACAGATAAGACATGGCGATTTGCTGATACGTGACAAGATTCTGGAAGATCAGTGGAGATGTGACGAGATTCTGGAAGGTCAGCGGAGACGTGACAAGACTCAAGATGATTGGCTGAGACGTGACGAGTCTCTGGATGATTACTGGACTTATGAAGATTAGCTGTGACATGACGGAGCTGTGTTGTGGCCACCATTTTGCGAACTGCTTCTGCTGTCGCCGCCATTATTTTGAGTGCAGCAGCCATTTCACAAGCGGGTTGAATCTCTGGAGTAGCCATCAGCAAAATTGAATGTACCAGCTCTTAATGTCTCAGACCTTGCAGCCACCATTACTACAATGTCGAGGCCCTCCTCCACGACACCCACAGTAAACAACGAGCCAACAGACAGCAAAGCAAAGTCCATAAACTGAGCAGGTGACAAACGCAGATCCTTGTGTCTAAGTTCAGACTGAAGAGGTTGATTAACGCCATCACAGAAAAACTCAATCAAAATAATGTCCAGTCATTTTAAAGTTGTAAAGACTAAAGCCTCAAATTCAAAGAGATATTCTTAATAAAAGTTAACACTCATCCATGCCCCCTGAAACAGCTCATTCTAACACACCCCCACATATCTACGTCAGTATGTGGGAAGATTTGCATAATGCCGCAGAGATGTTCACGCAAAGAAAGAAGGCGTACCTTTTATTCTCATTGTAGTTATGTTTTTGCCACCGCCACCATATCGTATAGACACTGTGTGTTTCACTGTGAAAGCGAAACAACTTTGTTTGGCCTTCCAAAAGAGGACGATATCCACTTCGTAATGCCTGGAGTTGATCCGTGCTGGTCGCTGAGAAAATACATCAACTTTGCACTGTGGATCGCTGAATCGGCTTTCACTGTGGATGAAGCGGCATCCAGCCCAGGATCGTCACGTGGTTGCTTAAATACCAAGGTACGCTCCTTCGTAGAATCCGCCTGCTGCACTGTTCTCAAGCCGCCTGCCTCTGCTCATTCAAGCCAGCCACAGCTCACTCTGGCCTCTGCTTACTGAAGGCCATGGTGTGTGACATTGAGAAAGCAAAACTACTTTGTTTTTGGCTTCATAAAGGAAACTAGAAATCGTGTTTATATCACGTTTATAATGGGTTTTATGTTTTTGTCTCGTCGCTCAGGCCTGACAAGGCTTCACAATATGTTAAGAGGCGTAACATTTCCGTCTGGCGCTTGAGGCATTCGGCCAATCACAACACGCTGGATAGCTGGCCAATCAGTGCACACCTTACTTTTCAGAGTGATGAGCCTTATAAAAATCGACGTGTTTCAGAAGGTGGGCATAGAGGAGAAACAACAATGTACTGTACAATATGTGGAAAACACTTTTTTTTATTTTTTTTTACCTTAAACAGCATAAACACATTTTATTACACAAAATACAAATAATGTTCTTTTTAGCAGCATCATATGACCCCTTTAAGATGTATTTTTTTAAACTTGCATTTGCTTGTTGATTTTGAATAGTTTTTTATTGTATTGATATATTGTGTTCAGAGCTTTGAGAAATTGCTTTTAAATGCGCTTTATGAAATAAAGTTTATTATTATTATTATTAATCTTATTTTATGTATCTATGGCCTTGAGATGCTATGGATTATTTTCCTAAAAATCTTAATTTGTGTTTTCCATATGCATCTGGGACAGCATGAGGGTGAGTAAAAGATGAGAGAATTTTTACTTTTGGGTGAACTATCCCGTTAACAATCATATTCTGTTGGTATGCAATCATATGCAGTTGATATGCTAATCCAAGATCAGCATAGACTAATAAGAATAAAGTGCAACCTATTGTTTACTTGTGAACTGTGTGTTTTCATATAGAGCTCCAAAGAAATTAAAATATTTGCATAATATCAGGTGTCTGAAGATCAAGATCCCAGTCATTCAAAGATGATGTGTGCAAAGTAAGATTCTTGTCTGATGGGGGCAATGGATCTCTGGGATTACTACTACATCCTCTGGGTAACCATCAGATATGTATATATAAAAAGAAAAAGAAATTATGACTCCAAGCTTTTGAATGGTATAGTATATAATGTTACAAAACTTTTTTTTTTTTTTTTTTTTTTTTTTTTAGATAAATGCTGATATTTGGACATTTTTATTCATCAAAGAATCCTGAAAAAAATTTACTCAACTGTTTTAAATATTGATAATAATAGTAATAAAAAATATATAACCTCTTGAACAGCAAATAAGCCTATTAGAAAGAATTTTGAAGAATCATGTGACACTATAGAGTAGAATAGTGATGCTGAAAATTCAGCTTTGATCACAGGAATTAAATTACATTTTTAAATATATTCAAATAGACAGCAGTTATTTTAAATAGTAATATATATATATATATATATATATATATATATATATATATATATATATATATATATATATATATATATATATATATATATATATATATATATATATATATATATATATATATATAATTTTATTATTGTACAAATAGCATTAATTAAACAGCATGAATTACTTGTTGACCAATCTTCCACCTATTTATAGCTTCCTATAACACTGTTAGATAGATTATCTAGCATAATCCTTTGTTGCATTCTTCATTTCTTGGATGTTGATTGGTGCAGCCAGCAACACATCTTTGACGTAATACGCACTTAATGATATTCAAAAACGCAGGGGCGGATTCAAATCGTAACGTCAGACGCACACCGACTAGAGCTCAAGACAGAAGTGGAAAAAGAGTTCAACACGTGCTCTCTGTTAACAGTGTAAACTGCCGAACACAAAACTTAATCTCACTTTAAATTCGCAACTCATTTAAAATCTTACGATGCCAGCCCAAATCATCAGCGGGAAAACGATCTCAGCGTAAGTTATTTTCTTTTCTGAGTTTTTTTATTCATGTCATGTTGATAGAGCCTTGAAATCATTTTTTATTTACACGCTTCATGTTCTCACGTAACGTTACTGTTTAAAGTTGAATGTGTTTTTTCATGCCCCCAAAATTTGTGATTGTTTTAAGGTTTTTTGGGCACATATTGAACTTCGAGACGTTGACTTTGTTTTCATTGATCGCATGTATCGATGTTAAAGTCTAAAAGACTATTATGTAACCGGTGCAGACATAAAAAAAAAAAAAAAAGTACAACTCTTTGCTTTTTTTTTTTTTGAATAGGCTTATACATTCAAGGAGACCAAACATCACATGACCCTTATTACTTAAGAAAGAATGACAAAGTCAGTAAATCAGCAATTTAGTTACTTGCAGTGCATTCATGAATGCTTTTATACAGTATCTAAAATGTTTCTTTATCTTATGGCTATTTTTTTTTTTGTACTGTATAGTATTTTCCAGAGAGATGGACAGTTCATCACAGGGCCACACACAAAGACAGAGACGGTCATATTCTCACTCACATCTATGGGCAATTTCAGCCTTGTTCAGATTGTATGTCCAAATCTTATTTCTGTGCATTTCCAATCATATTTGATTTTCAAGTCACATTCATATGTGGTTTGAAATCGAATTCACATGACATTTCTGGAAATCCAATTCAGCCTGACCACTCTGATTAGACTTTCTCATGCCAAGTAAACAAGGGAAAATTTGGTAGATGATGTCAGGCAGTGGCCAAAACTTACTGATAAAGGTAATTTATTGACAACATAATGTAATAATGTAAAAATATGTAATGTAGTTAAGAAGTGTATTAATTGATGACCGCAATAAAACCGAACGCTGTTATTACTAGCTGTGTTGCTAATATGTTCACAAGCTTCACAAGTTTCAAATAACTATTAGGCCATCCTTGAAAATATTCTTGTTTGCCATAACCCGACCGACCCTGTCAATTTAGGATTGACCCAATTAATAATTTTTTCCCCTTTTAGTCCGACTGACTTGGCGATTGTAATTTCGTTAAGACCCACTGATTTATTTTTACTCTTCAAACAACTAATACAAATGCAATAAAATGTGAGGTACACGCAATTGACGCTTTTCACATGCTCTCACTCCACACATCCATTTTCTCACGCACAGAAAAATCGCAAAGCACAGAGGACACGGAGACCGACAGACTAGACAGAGCAGGTTACTTATGATAGCTCTCAGATTCTGTCAATTTGATTACGAAATTCAAACAATAAATACTCCTCCGCTCAACCAGGAACTCTGTGTAATCCGTATGGCCGTAAACATGGGCAGTCAATGTGCAACAAAGGTTTGTGAATTTCACAAACAGTTTTATTCAGGCCTGGGGCCCGTTTCACTAAGGAGGTTCAACCAACTCTGAGTTTAAACTCGAACTCTGAGATGAGAAACTCTGAGTTTTTGGTTACAGAACAGCTGAAATTAGTTGGTTTAATCAACTCTAAATTGACTGACTCTGAGTTAAGCGCGTGCACCACAACTATAAAAAGCCATTATCAATGAAGCGCCGATATTATGATTCACCATGGCAACAGCTCCCGCCAAAAAGCCGTCTGCATACTTCAGACTCGATACAAATATAATTCTTCTCAGTGTTATAATATCACAGGTGAAAACTGGCAGAACGTTAGATTAATGAACTAATAGTTAATCATTTTATGGTATCTCATGGGCAAAAAATATATATAAAATAATATTAATAATAATATTTTAAGTGCATTTTTCTTATTTTACATGTGATCTGCCAATAGAGTAAGAAAAATACGGCAGTGGCTATTTACACTAAGTGGAATTAACAATCTTTCTTAGCGATAGATCCTATTTACAGTAGGCTAAGTGCAAGTAGCTCTAGATGCTATTTACATAAAAAAAATTTACAGTGAAAATCGTGATATATTCTATTTACCATGTAAAAGTAGCAGAAGAAAAACCCTTTGTAAGAAGAGAATTTTTCCAGCGTGCATCAATAAAGTGTTTAAAAAGGGGGGAGGAGACCGAAAGAATCTCTTCGGTTTTTCGAAGAAAACCTGCTCCTGACCAGGTTAGGTTCATAGAGTAAGTTACTACGGTAACTGACTCGGAATATATGTTACCTCTCTTTCAGAAACAGGCTGGACTTTCCCTGCTTTCTCAGGTTTGTCAAACCTCCCATTCAGAAACAGAAAACCTAGAGTTTCCCTCATTTCAGGGTTAACATACTCCCCAAGTTTTCTCTTAACCTCCTTTGTGAAACGGGCCCCTGTAGTTTTGTGCTGTTGTTAAAACAGCCAACCACACAACACGCTCTTCCTGGCATCACTGGACAAGCATACGTACTAAAAAAAACTTTAGTAAAAATAACTTTTCGTACAGCTAACATCTGCTACAGCCGCCTACTGGACCAACATGCTACTTCTGCTACTTCCTTAGCAGCAAGGCACGCAGTAATGGCGGCACTGCTTTACTTACGTGTTTCGTCGGATTTGTGTATATTTCTGCTGCTGCCTCATAATATGTAATAATCCAGTGGGACGGCAACATGTTGTAATACAATACAGTATGGACTGTCAATTATTTAAAACAGATTCCAGTAGGATAAACAAATAATGGGATTTGGTCTGACAGTCTGAACAATGTGTTTTCATTTCACCTGAGCTGCTTTTGAGCTTTAGGGGAAAGACCTGAGCACCCATGTCAACATGTGGACAACTCAACACAGAATGCCTGAGCCATGGCCCTTCTATTGCGGAGACGGTGCTACTTAGGGTGTGCTATGAAGTTTGGAGCTAGAAATTATTATTATGCAGTTCCAGTGTAAATTGCCACCTCTGAGCTGCATGAAAAGTTGGTTTAGATGCATCATTTCAGATGCTACTTTATCACCTCTGCATGGTATTGCTAACAGTCCTATTATGTTGTCTTATGTCATTTGATAAAATTAAAGAATTACACAAAAAATATGATGTGAATGTTAGACAAATTTGCTCTAATAAAATTGTCCTTCGAAATCAATTAAATGAGTCAAATATTGCCTGGTAATAGGAAAGTTAATTTGTCATTAATTTTACCGCAGGCCTAAATCTGTGCAAAAACGTAGTCAGCAAAATATTTTCTAATTATCCTTACTGACAAAAGTCCCAAAAATGAGAATCTTTTTTTTTTTTTGTTAATATTGCACACCCCTTCTACCCACTGAGTCTCTGTGCCTGCCAGACCTGGGCATGCTCCTGATGAGATGGAGGTGGATTGTGCCAGAGACAATTTATAAGAGACATGCCACTTCCTCAATCCTCAATTCAACTGTATAAGGAAAACCCGTAACGGCAAAGATGGCGGTTGTACATGTCCCGCCCCTCCCGCTGGATTGCCAATCAGGCCATCCTTAAAAATTTTTTGGTTTGCAGTAACAGTAAAAAACATTTAAAAAAGGCTTGGTAGGGTGGTCTATTTTTTTTTTTTTTTTTTTCAAATTTCAATGTAAAAAAAAAAAAAGTCAAATTTTGTTGATGGTGATTATATAGTTATGAATTTAAACAAATTAGCATATCGTGACATCACTGACTGGGTTTTCAACCCGTGCCTTCGGGCGCATCATTGCAAACCTCATTTTGATGCAGGCTATATAGACCACAAACAAATTGAAATCTTTGTCAAAAACATATTAATTGCAGGAATTTCAGGTGAGAAGAAAAAAAATTAGGTACAAAGGTTCAATATATTGGTAAAGATATGTTTGAAAGTATTCTTGAAAAACAATAAGCAGAGTGGACTGCCATAACAATGCAAAACATTTACTGCAGGCTTCAACATGGCTGTGTTTACGATTAAAAATGTCAACAACAAGAAAAAATTGCATAGGCGATTCTAGCCCGAATCTGTATGCATGAGACTGTCTGAATACCGGCAGAATTCACATTTCTGTTGTAAAAAGAGAAACATTGTGCGTAAGTATTATTTGCTGTTATGCGTGTGTGTCCGAAGCTGCAACTGCTGTGTGATGGGTGTTTCCTATTTCCTATTTTCGTTTTCAAAACTTGTGATGGTTGGTCCAATTGATTCGTGCAATAGATTTTCGAACATAAAGTGACAGTCGACACGGTCACGGTTTTAGACTAGATGGGAGAAGGGATGGAAAAAGATCTGGGCACAGTTTTTCCAGAACTTCGTGCCAAGTTAAAGCGGTGTCGAGCTGTTTCAATGAACTTTTTAGATGTATTATGGTGCCGAACCCGTATGACTTTGAACAGTGACCGCAAACATTTTGTTTACTGCAGCCGCAGCCATCATTACCAAGCGCGAACCGTTGACTCTGACTGAGAGTATGAGACGAAGCGAACGCACAGGCCATAGTGTGACATCCGTGTAAACAGATGTCGTCACAGGTTTTTTTTTTTTTTTTAAGAATGAATGTAGTCTTCGTTTGAATGTAGGCCTAGGCAATTTATATACAAGTAATTTTACAATACTTACCATATTTTCCGCACTATAAGGCGCACCGGATTATAAGGCGCACCTTCAATGAATGGCCTATTTTAGAACTGTTTTCATATATAGGGCGCACCGTATTATAAGGCGCATAGAATAGAAGATACTGCAGTCAAACATTTGACTGGGTTTGCGTTATGCATCCACTAGATGGAGCTGTGCTAAAGGGACTGTCAACATTTTAACGGAGCGTCTTGATCCATATACAAGGCGCTCCGGATTATTTTTTTTCAATTCAAGTTTATTTATATAGCGCTTTTTACAATACAAATCGTTACAAAGCAACTTTACAGAAAATTATGTTTCTAAAATATTTAGTAATAGCTTATAAGTGGTGACTGTCAGTTTGTGCACGTATGACAGGATTTGTAGAAAAATGTATACAAGACGTACTGTAGTCAGCCAGACGATGAACATTATTAATAATTATCATATGATGCAGTCACACTTGTAGCAATATTTGTTAGTTCTGTTTGTTGATTCAGGGTTAGCATCATCTGAGGTCCTCTGAGGGGTCAGCATCATCTCTTCTCAGGTGTTCTGGATCCAGACTGGAGCTTGTGTAAATCCTAGTTACCACGGGATGTAAATAGAGACATCATTAGCATAGCTGCTGATCCAACAAAGTAAAACTAATTAGTTTAACCCAAGCTAAAGAATAAAAATGTGCATTTGATCAGATGCAACTACACTCACAATTTAAGATACATTATTCAAATGCTTGGCGAAAGAGATGCGTTTTTAATCTAGATTTAAACCGAGAGAGTTTAGGCGTTTTAAACCTTATTTTGGGGCAAAGTCATCAAAATCTTTCAGCGATTTTCATCACATTTTACTGCTGTTTCTAGACATGCAGTTTTTATGTCCCGGTGACCAGTGAAAGTGCAGTTCTGACTCTATGCCCATTCATTTAGATAGGAGCCTGGTCTTGTTAGTCTGAAATAGCTGCCCGGAGGTAGGGCTGGGTACCGAACTTCGATGCCTTTATGGTATCGAACGAAAAACTTTGATACTATGAATATCGAAAAAATTATTTATCTTTTGGTTCCAAAAGCTAAGCAGCCGTTTTTTTTCTTTCTTTTTTTGCCAAGCGGCTGTGTCTGTGTGAGCTTGTAGCATACGTTCATGTAAGGACCTAAATTTGCCGTGATTGGCTGTCCACCACCACGTGACGGGGAGGATTTCTGAAGATACTCGCAGTCACACAACACAAGTGTAGTTGTTTTTTCTTAAAACATTTCCATTTTACAATGCCAAAGAGGTCTAAAGTGTGGCTACACTTTATAAAAGTGGATACCGAGTCAGCAAAGTGCAACATATGTGATAAGAGTATTGCAACCAAAGCCGGCTATACCACCAATTTAATGAAACATTTGTTTGGATGAGTGTTTTTCCCTCCCTCCCTGTTTAGTTTGGTCTACTCCATTGCATATCTTGAAACACGCCCCCTTTCACGTCGTTTAAAAAACACAGAGAGAGAGACAGATTTATCCGGTTCAGCAAATTTCTCTGAGCAGCAGGCCACTGTATACGTTCACTTAAAACATAACCGACTGTGTTCACGAGAATACTTGCAGAGACAATTATTTTGATATAATTGTGTGTGTGTGTGTGTGTGTGTGTGTGTGTGTGTGTATGTGTTCAATCAGAAGTTACGATACGCGAAAGATGAATTCATTCTCTGTACGCGCATTGTCTGAAATGCTGCTCACAGCGCTTGCTTTGAATGATCTGATAGCAGGCCTTGAGTTCTCTCCAGCACTGGAAAACTGATCCGATATTTATACAGGTCCTACTTCTTGCCTTATTGACTTTAGCCTTTTGTTCCGCAGATGCTTTCTTGTTTTTATTTTTACCCTGATCAAACACACCTGAGCCTGTTAATCAACGTTTTTGCGATCGTGAGAGACTCGTTGAATGAAAGCACATTCACTCTCTGACAGCAGATGGTGCTAAACTGCAGAAAATGCAGCCCTTACCCTGGAAACTCCATAAATAAAGCAGCTGCACTACTTTCTAAAACATATTTTTTAAAGATTTTATAGCCTTTCAGATTTGTGGATTTACTATGGCGTTCATCACAGTGCCAAATATTTTGACTTAGAATGCTATTTTTTTTAAACTTTTTTTTTTTCATTTTAATGTGGACTACAACATAACCTAGATATTGTTTGAACGTGTTTTGATTCTTTATTGTTCATTCACATTTTACATTAGAGCTTCATTAGTTAACATAAACTGCCAATGAAAAATTCTTCTGAATATTTATTAATCTTAGGTATTCCTATATTTAATAACACCTTGTTAAAATTGAAAGTTGCAACTGTGTTATTTAATGTGCTAACATTAAGTATTTTTGAACAAAGATTAATATATTCTGTAGCAAATGTAGCTATTGCTCATTGTGAATTTTAATGCATTAAGGTTAACTAATGAGGTTTTTTTTTTTCAAAGTGATACCTATGGGTCTTTATAGTTCTTTTGCACTTTAATCTGTGTAAAACTACTAAATGTATATATTTTTCTGTGTTGATTTATTGTATTTAAATGTTCAGATATTTTTTTATAAGAAAAAAGTTATTTTAACCTGTTATGACCATGTATACCGTGATAAAAGCATAATCAATTAATCGCAACAGGAAAAATTTATACTGGCATATCCTTAACCCTGGTACACAAAGTAGCACTGTGCAACTTTACGCTTCTGACACTCACTTGTCACACAGAAGAATCGACCCTAGGTGGCCCTTTGATAGCACGGACGCCATTTTAGGGTGAAAATTCCAACTGGATAACAGCACAGATACACAGAAATAGACAGAATAACAACAAAAGAGGTCAAAGTGGAACTAAAGAATGCAATGTTGGGCAATCCAGGGCAAAAACTATCAGTGTCACAGTAAAAATCTTGCCTTTCATTGTTTTCCTGATAGGTAAAAATTCACAAAAGTGTAAAAATATTGTGTGTTTTTAAGTGGGACATAGCACTGTCTTGTGCTCCTGCTAACTTTATCTAGCTACAGTAGAAGCTAGTGCACTGCCGAGTCGCTTTCACCCCAAAATGGCGGAAGTGTAGGGCTGCTGCTGGGCACCGCTGTTGCAATAGAATGTTCTACAGAGTTTCGCCTCTTGATCTTCTATACCCTTTGTCCATAACAACCCCCTCTTATCAAGATTTTTGTAGTTGCTGTCATGTTTGTCATAAAGCTCTTTGTGTTCAGACACCAATGAGACCAGAAGCTCTACATTCATCTTGCCTCTGCATCTTCTTACTTCCTCTTCATCATTAGGTATCAATGTGTGCTCGGCAAGACCATTTTGTGCTTGAGCGCCACTGTCATGTATTACGGTAACTTCAGCAGCTCCATGCACATGAACAAAAGTGCCATTGGTCAGCCAGTTTTTTTTTTTTTTTTAATTATGCTTTTACGCCTGGCTTTTGTGCATCGCTGTGCACATTCACATTGGGAGTCTTTTTTGTATAAAAGCATGTGCTAAACAACAATGTAAATTTCCTATTTAAATTTTTTATTTTTTGGTCAAAACTTTATTTCAACAGTACATCAGTAGATAACATGTTATGAATATTACCATATTACATAATACTACCATAACAAAATTAACAATTCGTCTAACTCTCGCATGCTTTTTAAAACATTTTCCTCACTTCTTTGTCCTCCTCCTCCACCTCCTGCTTCATCTCTAATAGCTGACGACTTTGCAACATTTTTAATTAATAAAATTAAACACATTAGTGCACAATTTTCCACACCACAATCAGTCAAGCTCATATCACCAGCAAACATAAACTCATTTACATCCTTCTTTTCACTCTCTGAGGCAGAAGTCTCAAAACTCATCCTTTCTAATCACCCTACTACTTGCCCGCTTGATCCTATTCCATCTCATTTCCTTCAAGCCATTTCTCCTGCAGTTGTACCTGCACTCACTCACATCATCAACACATCCCTCCACACTGGTGTTTTTCCCTCATCATTTAGTCAGGCACGTATAACTCCACTACTTAAGAAACCCAACCTCAACCCATCTCTTTTAGAGAACTACAGACCAGTTTCCCTTCTTCCTTTCATTGCAAAAACACTTGAACGAGCTGTGTTCAACCAAGTCTCTACATTTCTCACAAACAACAACCTCCTTGACAGCAACCAATCTGGCTTCAGAAGTGGGCATTCAACTGAGACGGCCTTGCTCTCAGTTGTTGAAGCTCTAAGACTGGCAAGAGCAGAATCCAAATCTTCAGTACTTATCCTGCTTGATCTGTCTGCTGCTTTTGACTAGGGATGGGCGTTTTCCACAAATATCACATTCGAATATTTGAGCTCACAAAAAACGAATATTCGAATATTCGTTTATTTAAATTAAGTTTAATGTGTCAGACGTTATTTTTCAGCAACATTTGTTTTCGTCATTTTGAACAAGCTTACAATAAGCTTGAACATTACACATCGTGTTTTGTAGCTGAAAACCTTTAACAATGCGTGCAAACAAACAAAAGTACAGATTAAAAGCAAAAAAAAAAAGTGAACAAAGAAAAAACGTAAAGCATCCTGCAGCAATTAGGCTATTGTACAGAATGTAGCTTACACTTAACTTTTAAACTGTCAGCAAATCTTTTTTGCTTTTTTTTTCTATTGTTTCAAATTTTCTTGTTAAGAAATACGGGCATGTAAGCATGATTGGGGGAAAGTCGGCTCCTTAGTCTGTTAACAATAAGGCCAGCCGCGGAGAAAACGCGCTCTGACGGCACAGACATTGGCGGGACTCACAAATAACGGTGTGCTAAGCGAATACGTTTTGTGAAGCGCTTCGTGTTTTCGTTTCACCACTGAATTGGATCCTCATCTGGTGGAATAAATGGCTCCAGCAAGAACTGTTTCCACTCGTCTCGGCTGGACTCTCTGTAATCATCGCTGGAAAACTGGCTCAGCCTTTTCCGACGAGTGGGCATTGCATCTTCTTCATCGTTGGTGGCGGCTGCATCCGCACCATTCGCATCAAGGAAAATGTTTTTTTTTTTTCTTACTTCTCATGTTTTCATCGAGAAACCGGAGATGTTTGTGCCGAGGGTCTAGGGCAGACGCGAGAAGAGGAGTTTTCACTGCATTCTCCAAGTTAGCGGTGTTTATTCGTTGCTTGAGAGATGCTGCAACAATGTTCTTGGATCACTTTCTGTGATTCTCCACGGCATATTTGAAGTACTGTAGAAGACCGCAGTTCTTTTAGGGGGCGTTCACATATCGCGTCTTTTGCATGCTCAAGTTCGTTATTTCCAATTATATGCGCGCTCATAATGAAAGCGACGCGGTCGCGATGCGTACCCGGTGCGACGCGGTCCCGTTTTTTCCAGGCGCGTCCGCACAGCATCGAGTTAAAAACATCTCAACTTTCAGAATGCCACAAGTGCACCGCAGGTCATGTGACAAGAACTTAACATTCAGCTTCTTCATGGAGAGAACGCGTCGCCTCAGGAGGACTTCTGCCCGAGCGCTTTGGAAAGGAGAAAGTGGAGCGCATAGCCTTTTCCACGCCTTATTAGGCGCGATATGTGAATGGCCCCTTAATCATTCATTAATTATTTTTTTGCTTGCATACACCTTCAAATATGCCGTGGAGAATCACAGAAAGTGACAATTAGGTTTTGTGAACTTTTTTTTTTTTTTTTTTTGCGAAATTCGAATATCATTTTTATTTCTCAGTTCAGTTCTCAGTGGGCTCAGTTCTTGGACCACTTCTCTTCTCTGTCTACATGGCATCATTAGGTTCTGTCATTCAGAAACATGGCTTTTCATACCACTGCTATGCTGATGACACTCAACTCTACCTCACATTCCATCCTGATGATCCGACGGTTGCTATTCGCATCTCAGCTTATCTAACAGACATTTCTTCCTAGATGATGGACCAGGAACCTTGCCAAGACAGAACTGCTTGTGATTCCAGCAAACCCATCGTTTCATCACAATTTCACCATCAAGTTAGGCACATCAACCATAACTTCTTCAAAAACAGCTAGAAGCCTTGGAGTTATGATTGATAATCAGCTGACTTTCTCAGACCACATTGCTAAAACTGTCCGATCCTGCAGATTTGCTTTATTCAACATCAAGAAGATCAAGCCCTTTCTTTCAAAACATGCAGCACAACTCCTTGTTCAAGCTCTTGTTCTGTCCAGGCTGGACTATTGCAATGCCCTCTTGGCAGGTCTTCCAGCCAATTCTATCAAACCTTTACAATAAATTCAGAATGCGGCAGCAAGATTAATTTTTAATGAGTCTAAAAGAATACACGTCACACCTCTGTTTATCAATTTGCACTGGCTTCCAATAGCTGCTCGCATAAAATTCAAGGCATTAATGTTTGCCTACAAAACTACCACTGGCTCTGCACCCATTTACCTAAATTTGTTACTTCAGACTTATGTGCCCTCTAGAAGCTTGCGTTCTGCAAGTGAACATTGCTTGATTGTGCCATCCCAAAGAAGCACAAAGTCACTTTTACAGACTTTTAAATTAAATGTTCCCTCCTGGTAGAATGAACTCCCCAACTCAATCCGAGCAGCTGAGTCCTTAGCCATCTTCAAGAATCGGCTGAAAACGCATCTCTTCCATCTTTATTTGACCCTCTAACTTTAACACTCACTATTCTAATTCTATTCTTAAAAAAAATCTACCTACCTTTCTAATCTTTTTGTATTATATTTTCTTTTCATTTATTATGCAATTGTTTGTGTGTGTGTGTGTGTATGTGTATGTGAAAAGATCTCTAACACTAGCTTGCTCTATTCTGTTTTTTTATTCTATCGGTAATTTTTTTATTTTTATTATTTAAAATCCCATGCTACGTGTACTGTTAACCTAACTGAGACTTGTTATAGCACTTATATATCATTGCTCTTTTTGTTATTTTTGATTGCTTCCACTGTCCTCATCTGTAAGTCGCTTTCGATTAAAAGCGTCTGCTAAATGAATAAATGTAAAATGAATATTTATGCAAACAAGAAGTGATGTAACTTTTTGTTGGTTTTCGGTATAAAACTTGATTTCATTGTGTGTCCAGCACATTAACGTGTATTATACCATGTTATATCATGTATAACACCTGGATTGACACATTAAGAGATTTATGTATTAGATAACATGTGTAGCTTTAGTCCGCTTTTTTTTGTCATTTTTAAGTAGCTCTCAAATGAAAAATTGCAGTTTCCTCTCCAGTGTACCCATTGTCACATTCATTTTCACCAGATCATGTGAAACTGATTTAAATTTATGCTTCCTAATAGGACAGATTGGTTTCCCTGTTGTTTAGTTGACTTTGTGTTATACTGTGATTTAAATGCTCCTTTAATTTATTAATAGCGTATTTTCAAAACCAACTATCAGCAGCTGTACTATTTATATTCTAGTCTGACATGTCCCTATTATTAATTAATATAAAATGTGTGATGTAATAGATTTGAGAGAAAGAAACTCAACTTGATATCATAAGTACATGCATATGTAAGTCAGTATAGTCTACTTTTCTCACACCCATGTCTTGCAAAACTCATTTTGAATCCTTGTTTCTTCAGTCAGGTAAGAGGGAGACTGAAGGAAGAGGTGGAAGGCATGAGAATGACTCATCCCAATTTCAAACCAGGTCTTGTGGTGTTACAGGTAAGTGGTGACCTGTCTATTAGTGACAGTTAATCATTTCTGAAGTACTGACGAACATGATGGTAATTGTTCTAGGGCTGCACTATAATTGGTTAAACTGATAATCATGATTATTTTTTATTAAAATTATAATCACGATTATTAATAAAGCTTATTCTATCCTGCTGGGAAAAAAACAAACTAAAATTAGATGGTCTCCCAGCCTGACCAGCTAAGGAAGTGGTCAAAACCCCTCTAAAACCAGCCTTTTGACCAGCAAAGACTGGGCTGGATGACCAACTAAAATCAGTAAAACAGTTTAGGCTGGTTTTAGCCTTTTTTAGCCATTTTAGCCTCGCACAGTAAATTTGTTCAAAGATCGTTAATACACACTGAAAACTAACATTGCCATGCCATTTTCAACACGAAAACTGGTAAAAACTTTAGAAACTCTTAATATAAATTCCAACAATTCCAATTTATATACATTTTTCCCCATTGTATTGTCACAGGTAGGACAAGCACATTTATTCCTCAAACACAATAGATCCATTATTGAAACTCTGTGGAAGTTTGAACATGGCACATTTGGTAACACAAGCATTACAAATGGCTTGTGAAAAGCACACATTGTCTATGAGACTTTCATGTAAGCAGAATATCGCTGTGAATAGATTGCTAAACTCGTATGTTTTCTTATAATCATCAACGCTTGTTCTGCCATCTGTGAGGGCGCACAGGGTTGCCAGATTGCACAAATTAAATAAAACGCCAGGATTTTTTAAAAACTCCTTTTAAGTGTATCCTTGAAGGAGAAAACTATTTTGGGGATTAAAGCTCTTCACATCTGGCAACCACAAGCATGAACGCTAGTGAAGACTTGTTAGCAATGCAAGACAATGCAAACGCAAAATTAAAAACATGTTTCAGGATACATAACGAGCTGGCCAATATCGTGACGATTATTTTTAATTAATCGAGAAAGGTGGATATCGTTATCGAGATTAAAATACGATTAATCGTGCATCCCTAAATTGTTCTGTTTTACACAAGTAATTTTGTACTTGAGTAATAAAGGATTAATTGCTGTAGGCAAATGGGACAGTTCATTTTCTTTTTATTGCCTTAACAATAAGAATAACCTCCCTGCAATATTTTGGGAATATTATTTTATGGTTGTAAAATATAAAACCTAAAAAATAACCTTCCTGAAATGTTTTTATTTGGTTCTCAAAAAAAGAAAAGTAAAAATTCAAATAAATTAAATAACCAAACAGAAACCAAATAGTTAAGATAGCGGAATGTACTGTGTTTGCTAGGTTGGTCTCCTTGAACTGAGATCAAGCTTGAATACTTGCTTTGCTTCTCCATTTCATTTCATTGTGAACTGCTGTTGTCATTTCATGACAAATCAGGGCTCAACGCTAAGGATTTTTCCTGCTGGCCCCGTCAGGCCAGTGGTTAAAATGTTTACTTGCCCTACCAAAAAAATAAAATAATAATAATAAAACGGTTGCTGTTATCATTGTTTTTGACCCATGCTATCTTATATTCTTATAAATAAATCTTATGTGACACCAACATTTTAGATACCACTTAAATTTTACAATTCTTAGTTCCATGTGAACAAATGAACAGTCAGTAAATAAGAACAAACTGCAAGCAATAGCACATAATGAATAAATAAATCAAAGATACAAATTAAATTATGCCGGTATTCGGTAATGGGATATACCACGATAATGAACGTGCATGATACTGTTATCGTGGGCATAATTTGCTGTTATACTCCATATAACTCCATATACAAGCCAGAAACTAAGCCTTTTTTTGCACAGGCCTATCTGAAGGGTTAATGGTCCCACTTAGTGATCAACTGTAAATATAACAAATTTTACCTCTTCCCAAAAGGGAAAACCACAAACAGTTAAGAATGCATGATTATATGGTGTCATGGCTTTGCAATCAAAAAAATGTCATTATAATGGAAGTCAATGGGGCAAAAACATCCACCAACAATAAATGAGGGAGAAAAAAATCAAATCTAATGCTGCAAAAAAACTAACAATGCATCAAAGCCAATCTTGTTGCTAATCTTTGACATGGCCAAGACTGTGATAAGGTAAAAAATATCCAGTCCACAATCACTTTTTATATTGAAAATGTCATTTTGTTTTTTTCCCAAATCAGTGACATCATTTATGAACTTGGTAATTAAAGAGTTAAAATCTTGGATTTTTTTTAAACATTTGGTAGTTTTGATCAAGACTGAGGTTGATTTAATAGATCTATGCAAAACAATTTGAAAAAAATATTCATCTGATCTTTACAGTAGTTTAATTTAGTGGATGTTTTCATCCACAAACGTAAAGGGTAGTGAATTTGCCCACAGTGTATTAAGGTTTTTTTTAATTTTCAAAGCATTTTCCCAAAATATGTGTCAAAATAAGATTTGTCACCAAAAATCATTCCATTAGCTGAAACCCAGAGAAAGTTGTGGCCAAAATAACTCAACTATTATGCCCTAGATCATATGTGAAAATGTCTTGATTCTTTATTGTTCAGTCAAACTTTACATTATTTTTTTTTTTAAGTTACCATTAATTAATTCATTAGTTATCATAAACTGGCAATTAAATTTTTTTTAAAAGTTTCCATTCAAAATTAATGTAATCATAGTTTCCAGTGGTGTATAAAGTACCTGAAAGCCATACACAAGTAAAAATGACTTTGGTAGAAGCTGAAGTCACCATTTAGAATTTTACTTGAGTAAAAGTCTTAAAGTATGTGATTATTTATTGTACTTAAGTATGAAAATTATTCTTATTCTTAATCTTAAACATACTGAAGTATTCAAATTAAAAATAGAAGTAAATGCAAAGTGGAACAAAAAATCATACACAGCTTGAGTAGCAAGATTATGTTCATTTTTAACCCTTTCTTCCGTTATGTATTTTTTGGGTTAGAATAAGCACTTCATATGGTACTTTGTGTCTTTCATTCCAACACAAGAAATCATTTCTGGAATCTGTATCTGAAATAGGATTTAGATGCATTTACACAGTTTAATGTATCTCAGAGGGGACATGGATACATTTAAACTGCAGGAACATAAGCATAAATAGGCCTAATGTTTTGTTTTCAACAAAAAATTGAATGCTGATATTTGAAAAAAAAAAAAAAGTCAATGTGAATTTAAAACTGCCAGTAGGTGGCAGCAAGTGATTGTTAATGAGTGAGTCATTGAGGTTCAACTGATTCATTCATACGGCTAATTCATTCAGGATTAAAACATTTGACTGTTAAATTGTTTCTCCACCCTAAAATGACAATTTTGTCATTAATCACTAACCCCCATGTCGTTCCAAACCTGTAAAAGCTTTTTCTTTTATTCTTTATTTGTCATTGTTATAAATAACAATGAAATAACATTAGAAGCTTCCACAATATAAATGTGATAGTCCATAAAGTGCAAACTTTTATATTGCCAGTCCACAGGGCATAACGATTATTGTTTTTAAGAATAATTTCCCGCTGTCCTCACCACCCTCTGGAGTGCCTAATGTTTGGCCTTAGTGTAGTAGGAAAACCACGCCAACAATCCATAGGTCAGCACGCTCTCAATAGCACAAGTGGTAGAAATTTACCAGGAGCTGCTTAGAGAGTTAAGCTCTCCTCAGCTTTCTCAGGTAGAAGAGGCATTGCCTAAATTTTTTCCTAAAATCCACAATCACTTCCTTGGCCTTCTTGGTGTTAAGGACTAGGTTATGCTCCTTACACCATGCTGCCAGATGTTCAACTTCCTGTCTGTATGCAGTCTCATCATTATTGGTGATAAGTCCTAGGAATTGCTCCGTTTATTATTATTGTTAGGGCCCGAGCAACGATGGTGTGAGGACCCTATTGTATCTGCTCCGTTTATTATTATTATTCCGCTTCTTCTTCAAAATGTATCGCATTTTTGAGGGCTTAAATATGCTCAAAAAGTCATGAAACTTTGCACACGCGTCAAACCTGGTGAAAATTTACGTCTGATATAGGATTCAGAAGAGGGTGTGGCGAAATGACTCGACAGCGCCACCTATACTAAGAAAATCAACAGCCTTCCAGCTATGTTTCACGTACATGCACGAAAATTGGCACACACATGGCCTAACACACAAATACCTACAAAAAAGACTCTTGGTACGAAATCCGAATCCCAACAGGAAGTCAGTTATTTTGAATTTCCCTGCAAAATTGTTGTTTTTGCCATTTTCAGGGGTTGTACTTTAACGAACCTAACCTAGAGATTTATTCAGATCAACACCAAACTTGGTCAGTGTAATCTAAAGCCCTTTGCGATGTTAAATTGCGTAGGACTTGAGGTTTCATTAAAGGGCGTGTCCATGGCAGCCTGACAAATTTCGATGTTTGCTATGAAAAAGGAAGTTGCTGTAACTCAGACATACAATGTCCAATCTGCCCCAAACTTCACATATTGGATAAGACTCTTGACCTGAACACATCTAAATGCCAATATTCAGTTATAGCCATAGTGCCACCTGCTGGCAACAGGAAGTGACATGTTTTACGTTGTAACAAACTACTCCTAGAAATTTAATGACATCAACATTTTATTTTGGTCAGTCTAATCTAAAGGTCTTTGTAATGTTAATTTGTGGAGATCTTGAGTTTTTGTTAAAGGGAGTGTCCATGGCGCTGTGACAAAATTTGATGTCTCGCCATGGGAATAGAAGTTGTTGTAACTCGGCATAAAATGTCCGATCTTCTCCAAACTTCAGATATTTTGAAAGTCATAGCCTGAAGACGTGTAAAGGCCAGTATTCAGTTATAATCATAGCGCCACCTGTTGGCAATAGGACACACCATGCAGGAAGATTGACAGATATAAATCACTTTGACATATTTCACTTATATTTACAACTTCAAATGCATATTTCTCGACGTTCACTTTTTTACTAAAGCCATTTGCTTGCGGTGAGCCCGGGTGCGAGGGCCCGTTCATCGCTGCTTGCAGCTTTAATTTACTTTGTAGTCTATGGGACAGTCTCCTGGTTTTCATCCCAAATATCTTAAATTGTGTTCTGAAGACAAACAAAGCTTTTACGAGTTTGGAGTGACATGGGGGTAACTGATTAATGAGAATTTTAATTTTGGCGTGGAGTATCCCTTTAATGAGTGAATAAAGGAATCATTTTATCAACCGATTCGTTCAAAAACGGATTAATTCAATAAGTAAACACCATGCATTGCTCAGAGATGCAAAACAGTGCTGTGTGGACTTATTGGTCTTATGAAACAATTTTTTTTTTTTAACAAAATTGAGCAAAAACGAACAATATTATGTCTAAAATGTATGTCACTTATTGCTTTACTGAACTTGTATAAAATTATTAAAATTTTACCATGTGTATATCTGCAGAAAAACAGTATTGTTTCTGTGATCTGGATTAAGTTAATTATATTAAATTATATAAATATAAAAAGCATCCAGAAGCACTTTTGCCTTCTACAATTTAGAACGCCTGGGATTTCGAGGTTGTGCCTGCACTTGTTTGCACATGAGCAAAGGTGCTTTTAGGAGCCTAACTTGCAAGCACCAGACCACTGATTCGTCAAACCTGTTTTCCATCAGTGCGTGTTCTTCTGACTTCTGACTATTTTCTAGTAAGTAACGAATATGCTTCAAGGAAATGTATCAGAGTAAAAATATACATTTTAATTAGGAAATGTCGTGGAGTAAAAGTAAAATTTGGCCGAAATATAAAATCTCAAGTACGAAACTTCCAAAAAATACTCAAGTACTGTAACAAAGTATTATTACTTCGTTACATTTGCCACTGGTAAATTCAGTATTTAATAACAAGTTGTTATAATCAAAAGTTGCAACTTTTCACAAATTATTATTATTATTTTTTTTAACCCTCTGGAGTCGATTAACGCGGATACACGTTATGAGTCATTTTCTCCTGATAACCCCGAAAAGAACTTAAATTACACTTTCAGTTTTAATCGTACAGATAAGAGCAATACATTAATCGAATCTGTAAAGGGTCTACTTTTTTTTTTTTTGGATACAGACATAACAACAAAACTTTGTGCACTTATAAAATAAAGATAACAAACAAGGTGTGCTGTCTGCAGCCTTTGTCTGCGCTGATCTTCATTTACAAACATGTCATTAAAATGAACTGTAACTCCGTGAATACTCAACGAAGAGACATGAGAGAGATATCTATAAAAAGCTTGACATGTCTACTTTTAAACTAAACAAGTGCCCCCGAAAACAGATATTCTGTGATAAAGTAGTCCATATGAAAACAACGCAATGTCCGTTTTTCATGTCTCCCTTCATTATATCTAATGTGACCACGCCCCGCGCTGAACGCGCTATTCAGATTCAAACTGAAGCGCGCGGCTTGAATACGCCCACACAGAAGAAAAAGCAGCGAGACTGTTCTTCAAGTTTTTATTTTACTGCTTGCTTCGCGATGAGAGGAATAAGACATAATTCACCCCAAAAAGATGTGATGTAGTTGAGGATTTGAGAAATGGATTTCCTCAGAAAAAAAAGAATGATCACTTTATTCAGCAGAGATCATAAACATGAGTAAGTCTCTTTTTATTTATTTATATACTTGTACTAGTTTTCACATAACGTGTAAACATTTTACTAGTTAGACTTTTTCCAAACTATAATTCCTGACTAAATGCATAATCAAGTGAAATGTTATGAAGTTTCAATAACAATATACAATACTATACCATTCAAAAGCTTGATGTAAATAATATAAATGTAACAAATAAATGTAACTGTAACAAATGTAACACAAAATTGTGTTCTTTTAATTTATCCCCCCTAAAAAACCTGAAAAATATTCTCAGCTCTTTTCAACATTAATAATAATAATAATAACAATAAATGCTTTTTTTTGGTAGAAAATAAGATTGTTAAAAGGATTTCTAATGGATTGTGTGACTTGATTAATGGTGCAAAAAAATTGTTTGAAAGTCAGCTTTGATTGTTCCTTATAAACTGTTTAACTGCTCCCCCAAGTGGATATTAAATTATGTTGTGGGATAATAAATATATTCTAAATAAACTACAAACATAAAATTATATAGATTTATTTTGTCCTCTCATTCTTTCTTGTAACTCTTCCCTCTCAGCCACACAGATGACTGAAAGGCTCATTATGCAGCTCATTATGCGGGCCTTTGTCTTCTCAGGTGTAAATCACAATGATAATCATGGTAGTTGACGCCTACTCGCATATGACTTTTACCAACAAAAAGTGTCAAGAAAATTTACATCAATATATTGTTTTCTGTAAGTGAGTAAACAAGATGATTTTAAAAAGAAAAATTCTAGGCTACAAGCTTCAGTTCCCAAAAATCCCGGGAACCATTGTTCTTTGTGTTTTTTTGCCTTATTCAAGTGTTCTAACATTTTTAGTTTTTCACTAACCACGCATAACATTTTTTTTCTCAAAAACACAATCATGTACATACATGCTGCTCACATATTATTACAGCCCAGTTTGTGCTGTTTACAGTGAGATTAGACTTTTTAACCATTTAGATATTTATAAGAAACTGAAAAAAGCACAAATGTCAGGGCATGAGAAAACTTCTCGAGGCCCCAAAAATACCCTTATACTCCAGAGGGTTAATTTAATGAATTCAAGCTTACATTAAGTTGTATTTTTTTTTCTTTTTTTTTTTTAGAAAGATTTAATATCTCTTTGTATCAAATGTAGCTATTGTTCATTATTAATGTTAATGCATTAACTAAGGTTAACTAATGGGATCTAAATATAAAATGTTACCTATTGGTCTTTATAATTCTTTTGCACTTTAATCTGTGTACATTTTTAGTTTTGTACAATTACATATATTTTTTTGTGTATTGCTTTGTTTAAATGTTTAGTTAAAAAGCTTAAACTGGAAAAAAGGAAATTACTAAAAACATTTATCAAAAAATGTAATGTGTGGAAGTTTTAAATTGCTTGAATGTTGAATGTTGATGCTGTGTTCTAGGTGGGAGACCGAGAGGACTCAAACTTGTACATCAGCATGAAGCTAAAAGCAGCTGCTGAGGTAAAACCACATTCAGCACAGTGATTCAGCTACTTTGGTGTGTAGATGTCTGTGCTTAATTATAATACCTAATTCATACACAAAAGGTTCCCAGTCATTTATATTAAAATTTACATTGACACACATTCCTTTAAACAGAGTATTCAATCCAGAGTGGAAAAACGGAGTAGAGAACTGCATTTAATGTGAAAGTCTTGCCAACATTATAGATGCAATTTGTGACGTGATCTCTTTGAAAATGGCCGCTTAGTTCGATAGCTCCATGCCATTTGCCTTTCTTTTGAAATTTTCCTTCTTTTTTTCTTGATTCTTACTCAAAGTATACTGTCCCAACAATAACTAATAATGCCCCCACACTAAAAAACATGGGAGTTTCCTCTATGTTCTCTCGGCCTTCCAGAAACTTAAAGAAAAAGCACGCTAATATGGAGGGGAGACCATGTCAGATCAGGCCAAAGTCATGCTGACCGAAATCCGTTCTCGTTCTCGATATTGACGGCAGGTTTAGTGCGTTTGATAAACGTTTGGATGATATTTCTACTTCAGTTACCTCAATACAGGAAGCCCTTTCTAATTTGTCTGGCAGAGTGGCGTCAAATGAGACTCATTTATCTGAGGCTGAATGCAGAGTCTCTGCAACCGAAGATTGCATGCTCTCTCACGACAACAGAATTGCATTTTTGGACAAAAGATTTGCATTACTTAGAGCCAAAGTAGATGACCTAGAGAACGGAGAAAGAAACAAAAAACCGAGAATCATTGGCCTACCTGAGAAAGCTGAAGGTCCTGAGTCTGATGCACAATTTCTCACAAAGATGCTGCCAAAATGGCTGGACGATACACCTGACTCACATTTCGAGATTGAGAGAGCCCGTATGTCTCTCAGCCCCCTCCCAGGAGCAAATTTGCCCCGCACGAAGTGTTCTGGTACACTTCCTACAATATGCGGATAAGGAGCCGATTTTATAAGCAGCGCAAAACAAAATGCAATGTCAGCTACAATGGGAATCAACTGTGCTTTTTACAGGATGTATCTGCTGATGTGCTGAAGAAACGCAGAGAGTTTGGCTATGTCTAGAAAAAACGCAGCCTGTGATGTGTTCAGAGGCTTTGCCTATCCTGCTAAGCTCCAATGTCTCCATGGAACTGAGATGCATGTGTTTTCCTCTCCAGCGGCTATCACCGAATTAATAAAACTTTGGAAGTTAAGTAATGATTGAGAGATATAATTGGTATACATAGTAGGGCTGTCGACGAATATTCTAAATTCGAATATGTATTCGAATAGTAAAAAAAAAACGAATTTCGAAGGTGAAAATTTATATTCGAATGAAAAAAAAGTGGAAAAAATGCCCGCGGTAGTAGAGGCGTGGTTGTCTGCTTTGCGAGTGCGCGTCTGAGGGTTCAGGGACAGGTCACAGGAGTCGCACTGTCTGGCACAGCATCACTGCTGAAAGTTGACGCATCTTCATGGAAGATGCCAGCAAGTGCAGAGCCCAACTCGACCGCAGCAGAGAAAGTGAGGTAAAATTGTTGACCCGCAAGATAAAGTTGTATGCAAGCTATTTAAGATACAGTTAGCATACCATTCGACCACTAGCAACATGTCACATCTCAAAAATGTGCACCCAAATGAGCATGGCATAATGTGTGGAACTCCAGCTAAACAGTCATGTCTTGACACTTAACGTTACTTTGCATCGCCCGCCGCAAGCACTTTGTCTGAAACACGACAAGAGGCCATAACGGATAAAGTAATTTCGTTCATTTGTAAGGACATGAGACCGATCAGTATCGCGGATGGGGCAGGCTTCGGGGAGTTCTGTCAAGCAATGGATCCGAGGTTTGATTATTTATCGTTTCATGTCAAGGAAAAGTTCCATGTTTACCACAGCACAGCTTGCTCTGAGCATTCAATGTCAGTTCTATATGCTGTAAAACTTCAATTAATATTAATAATATTTGTTTCAATCACTGAATGAAGCCTGCTATATTTGGGACAACAGTTGTGACCTTAAATTGCTTGCACAAAAATTTGTTTGTTCATTTAAACCATTATGCGCAGAGAACGTGAGGGTGAGAGAGCTTGAGGTCTGCAGTCTTTGCCATTAGTTGATTTCCTTGTTTTTGTGTAGGTAATACGTTGTCATATGTTTAAACTTAAATAGACTACCTATACAAGTAGTTATGTCTCTTTGTATTATTTTGTCCTGTTTTTGACGTAATGTGCGTCATTGACAACATGCGCAACCAGATGTTCGAATAGTTCGAATATTTGTGTGTTTTTTAGAGGGAATATTCAAACGTTATTTTTAGCAATTTTGACAGCCCTAATACATAGGCTATACCAAAATAAATGCTGCTGATTCTTCTATATACTGGAGTCTTTTATGCTGTTGATGTTTGAGAAAATTCTGAGGTACATTTAATTGAAACTTGATGTGATTTTTTTTTTTCTTCCCTCTTTGTGGCCACGGACTGCTAGTTAAGTGCAGTATTTATTAATTTTGACAACAAATACTGAGTTTTAGTCATAGTCTTTTGACTAAAAATGCCATTTAGTTTGAATATTTTAGTCATCAGTAGGGCTGTGCAAAAAATCGAATGCGATTTTCATGCGCATCTCATCAGTAAAGATGCTCCTGTAATTAGAAGTATATCTCCAGCACGTGCGTTCAGATCAGGGTTGCCAGGTTTCACAACAAATTCTGCCCAGTTGCTTTTCAAAACTATTCCAATCGCGTTTCCAGGAGGTTCCCCGATAAAAATTGCTTCCCGGGATTAAAATATAAGTTTTTTGGCAGGGTTGCCTTGGTAAAATACGAATTTTAGGGGCTAAATATCATGTTATTGGTATTGTCGCTTCGACAACCACAGACTTGGCAACACTGGTTGGCATTTACTACACAGAGTCGGAATTCACTGACAATCTACACAAAATCGATTTTAAAATCGCAGGTGATTCTTTGTCGATTTTGAAAGCGATTTTGTGTTAATTGTCGGTAGACTACGGCTCTGTGTAGTAACTGCCACTCCACCTGAACCAGTGCCAAGTCTGCGGTTGTTTTTCATGTCCGCGGTTTGAAGCAACCCCAATTTCAATAATGTTATATTTAGCGCATAAAATGCTAATTTTACCAAGGCAACCCTGCCAAAAATTTTTATATTTTTACCCCGGGAAGCAATTTTTATCGGGGAACCTCCTGGAAAACGCATTTGGCCTAGTTTTGAGAAGCAACTGGGCAGGATTTGTTGTGAAAACCTGGCAACCCTGATCTGAACGCTCATGCTGAAGATATACTTCTAATTACAGGAGCGTCTTTACTGATGAGATGCGCATGAAAATCGCATTCGATTTTTTTGTACAGCCCTAGTCATCAGGGGCCGGTTGCACCAGCTAGACGTAAAAAACCTGGGTGTAAGTCCTACACTGGGCTTTGCAACATCCAGCTTTACGATAAATATTTACACCTGTTGCACCACGATCAGGCGCAACTACGTCCGGCGTAGACAATATGCATCCACGCGACACTTTCTTCTGCAGTTATACATCTATCTGAGACGACGTTCACGCTACAATGACTTCAACTACTTATTTAGAACTGAATTGCTTAAGACATCATAACAGGTGAAGCCACCGCGCCATGATTTCATTGAGTAAACATTTCCGAACAGGTCCACGTTTTTAAATCTGAAGTCTCCCTGCAAATTCCCTTGACGGTTTTAAATCAAGGTTAAGTAAAATATAATAAATTACAATGCAATGCAAATACGCTGAGTTGGTGCAACGGGTATAAATTCTATGCACGACTTAGTGTATTTTACGTCCAGCCTAGTCTTACGACCGGGTTTACGTCCAGCTGGTGCAACCGGCCCCTGAATTTTTTCGTTTTAGTTGACTAAATCTACAGTAAATTTAGTCTACTAAAACCTAATGGGTTTAGTTACAGTGCATTTATTAAGCATTTGTCTAAAATTTCCAACTCATTATAAGGGTTGGGCCAAAAATTTTTTTTTCCGATTAATACTTTTTATTTAAATGATATTCTCGAAAGCCTCAAATCGGTCTTTTACGATATTTATTTCAGCACACATTTAAAATGATATCTTATCATTACTCTACTCCACTAGATATCACCCTTATTTACCTTGTGCAATGTTACAACAGAAAGCCTGTCATTCATTCTGCGCTTATCTTGGAGAAGATACTGAGAACAAAGCCATACACGTGATTCGCAATGCTCAGGTGAAATGCTATTGGAAAACTATAAATCTCTCACTTCATTAGCATTTTACCATTTCATTTGAGAAAACTACTGTCATATCACATACATAGCAGCTGCAAGTTCCTCATGGCAACACAAAAGTGTTTAACTCCGTATCAGCACTTGGTAATGGTATCTTAATTCAATGTTAAGTGCCAGTCGGGTACAGCGACCTGAGGTTTTTATTTTAATTTTATTTGTATTTATTTTTTGTAGGTGTGTCTCGTCGTTTGGTGACTAGGCTGAGGGGGCTGGCAGGGCCGTCGCTAGTGGGGTGAAAGGTGGTGATGATTATAGGGGCCCAGGGTTGAGGGGGGGCCCCGGCGAGCTCAACCGACTGGCTGAGGCCAACCTAAAAAGACGCTCAGGACAGTTGACGGGCCACTGCTTTGCGTCATCCCGAAAGATTAATTTCAGGTGTTTTTAAACCTTGAAAATTTAAACATTCAAAAGAGTTTAAAGCACACAAGAAAACTTGGTAAAATAAAAGACAAGAGTTAGCAAGAGGAGTAAAAAGATTAGAGAGTTTACATAGTACAGTCTAGGGCTGCACGATATTGGGGAAAAAATTACATTGCAATATTTTATTTTTCTGCGATTATATATTGCAATATGAAATCTAATCAAATTTTTTCTTAAAAAACAAAAATGGGGTGAGCACACTTACATTCTCATTTTAAATGATTTAAACATCAGAGTATTATTTAAATTAGAGGAAATTATTTGTTTGTAACTTAGGATATGGTTTGAGTTGTTAACATATTAACTAACATGAACTTACCACGAGCAATACTTTGGTAGCACTTTATTTTACAGTCCTGTTCTCATGTACATACTATGTACTTATTATAGTAATTACAATAACTATGTAATAACTAGGTACTAACCCTGAACCTACCCCTAAACCTAACCCTACCCCATGTAGTTACCTTGTATTACCAGAACTTACTTGGATAAATACACTAAGTACACTATAAGTACATGTTAGTACACATACTGTAAAATAAAGTGCAACCTTTTGTTACTATTTATTAATCTTTGCTTATCTTAGTTTATAAAAACACAGCTGTTCATTGTTTGGTAATGTTACTTTACAGTGTATTAACTGTTAACAAATACTGTACAACTTTTGATTTCAACAATGAAGGCTATAGCCTAAATGTTGAAATTAACAATGTTGTGGAAGTGCAGTTTAGTAATAGTAAATGTAAAATAATGTAGTTAAATAGTTTAATGAATAGAACATTATTGTAAAGTGTAACAGATTTTTTTTATACACCAATTCAGACGTCTCGTGAGCTCAGTGTTGGAAAGGTCAGTTGTTTAAACCATTCATTAAATTGAATCGGTTCAAAAGAATCATTAGTTCGCGAATCAGACGTGTACTGCATGCGTTGTGTAATTATCTCTGCAGTTTAGGATATCGCACAAGATTTGACAACACAGAAAAAAACATTTCATCACAGGATAGTTTTTTTACAATGCTGACCATCGTGTCAATTGATTTTTATTAATATGCGCGAGGGAGAGAGAGCAAGACAACGCTTGTGTTGTTTGAAGACGATGAAGGTGAGCGCACGCACGGCCGGGGCTCTCTCGTGCTCTCTCTCTCTCTCTCGCCGCGCTCCCTCTCTCTCTCTGCTCGATCTTAAATGCGCCCTGTTAAACTGACAGGACGTAAAAACACATGCAAATGATAAACGTTCACTCTATGATGGTTAAGCTGTGCAATTAATCCGCAAATCACATTCGTCAAGGGCCGGGGAGCAGCTGGCCTGTACAGTTAATGAATAACGGATCAACTATGACAGCCTACATCGCACATCCTGCGATGTGACTATCGTGGATTCGTACATCGCGATATCGATGCTTAAATAACACATCGTGCAGTCCTAGTACAGTCCCTAACCAAACAATTTGGACCCAACTATGGCGAGCCAGAGCTGAACAGTTAAATAATTGAAGATGCCAGACAGCTCAGTCACATAATCTTTTAATTCTCTAAATTCAATTAATTAGACTCAATTAATAATCTATTTAGAAAATTAATATATAATAAAAATCACAAATTACTGCTGAGTAGTCTGATATCACTAAGGCCCAATCCCAATTCTACCCTTTAGCCCTTCCCCTTTAGGGGTGTCTCGATTCTCTTTTGGTTGGAGGGGAAGGGGTAAGGGGAAGGGCCAGATAGCCCTCCAAACAAAGATTTTTCGGGACCACACTTCAGACGAAGGGGTATGAATTATCTCGGCAACATGGCTGCTACAGCGAACAAAAAGACACATAAATGTAAGCTTTTTTGGCATAAATAAAGATTTTAAGGAGAAGTAATCATTTGTTTTGTTACATTCAATTGTGAGTACATATAAATGGTCATGTTACTCAATGTTTGCAAAAAATCGCTAATATTTGCTAACGTCATATCATTACAGACTGCATGATGTGTCACAGCATATGTCGGATCAGGGCGATAACTGCCGTAGACTAATCCCCCCAATAATTAGAAATTGCTAAACCATTTTCTCAAATATTGCCTATTCGAGAGAGAGAGAGAGTGAGAAAGAGAAATGGAAGTTGCGTGTATTCGCGTCTGTGCGTTTATCTTTTTAGAGTGAGTTTACTTAAAAACAGCGATTGTATCCTCTTGTCGCTGGAAAATATAATGTAGCGATTCAGTATTTAAACTGTATTTGATAAAAGTCGTGGGGCAGCGTTGACAAGTTTATCTTCTCCTGGATGTGTGAGCCGCGCGATTTCCGATATGGGTGTGTGTCAGTAAGCAGCTCATTAATACAGAACGATAATTAAAGGCTCTAATGCACACCAGTATATGTGTGTATTGTAAGAGCTAGACGACGAATGATGGCGTGTGACCTCATGGTAGTGGTGTCCCAATCCTTAGGGGAATATTTTCTCCCCTACCCCTTGACCCTCTGTTTCAAGGGATAAGGGGAAGGGGTAGGCGGAGGGGTAGGGGAAGGGGTATAAAATAGAATTGGGATTGGGCCTAAATATTTAGATAGACTTACCCTCACTAGAACACTAGACACTCACCTGTGTCACTAGAAGTTTTTAGTGTAATTCAATCTATGCCCTTCAGTAAATCTCAAGGTCCTGATGGTTTCCCATGTGAATTTTGTAAAATATTTTGTCCAGAAATCTCCCAATAATAATATAAAACTAGCTTGCAGGCTAGAAACTGTGATACCACCTTTTATTAAACCTGACTAGACGGGATTGATAAAATCACTTTTTGGCACAGATAACATTGACTTTTAAATGTAATAAATTTAACACAAACATGTAAACTTTCTGCACTTATTATTTCATCACAGGGTTTAATGGGAATTTATCAGTAGTTTATCTACATATAAAATCAATTTAGATAAATCTATGGCTCTCCCTTTTAATATTCCTATATAAATTGACATGTTATTAAAAAAGGTCATTATTTGGTGTAAGGAAATGCTTTTATGCAGTATAAGGTTTTAAAAACAAATGTTTCCCAAACTGTACATTAGAGCTGCACGATTAATCGTTAAAAGATCGCGATCTCGATTCAGACACCCTTTCGATCTCATTTTTAAATTACAACGATTCCCAGAGTCTGTTAAACCTTTGACAAAGTCTTACCGGATCATTCAAATCCGTATTCGCACTGCCGCTGACACAGAGAGAGCTCTTACCATGTTTGGTTAAGAAACATCTTCACAAACTGTCTTTTCAACTACACATTATTATTTCTGTCTTAGTCATTTATATTATCACAGAAATACTGGAATAAAGTTTATAGTTCAGATTTAAACCTTGATATCTATCTGGCAGCGATCAAAATAGAGCAAATCCCCTTTTGAAAGTATTGCGCTTCAAATAACGTTTGTCGATTGTGCCGTTTTGCCACTAGGTGGCGACAAGTGTCTTAAATGTATTTGTCAATGAATGAATTTTTCATTCAAGAGAATCGTTCAAAAACGCTGATTCATCCAGTAATTAAACAAGCGAAGTAGGTTTGAGTGAGTCGTTGAATCAGTGATTTAAACAACTTTTTCATCATTCTAATATAAAAAACTGGGGTTTTAAATATATTATATATATATACACTACTAGTCAAAAGTTTTTGAACCGTAAGATGTGTAATGTTTTTAAAGAAGTCTCCTCGCTCACTAAACCTGCATTTATTTGATCCAAAATACAGCAAAAACAGTAAAGTTTTGAAATAACTGCTTTCTACTTGAATGTATTTTAAAATGTAATCTGTTTCTGTGATGTGCAGCTGAATTTTCAGCATCATTACTCCAGTCCTCTGTGTCACATGATCCTTCAAAAATGATTTTAATATTCTGATTTGCTGTTCAAAAAATTTTTTTTTATTATTATTATTGTTGAAAATAGATGAGTAGAATTTTTTTTTTCAGGTTTCTTTGAAAGTTCAGAAAAACAAAATGTATGTGAAATAGAAATCTTGTTATAAATGTCTGTCACACTTGATCAATTTAAAGAATCCTTGCAAAATAAAAGTATTAATTTATATACTTATGATGATGATGATGATAATAAATGTTCCTTGACCAGCAAAATAGCATATCAGAATGATTTCTGAAGGGTCATGTGACACTGAAGACTGGAGTAATGATGCTGAAAATACAACTTTGACCACAGAAATAAATTACATTTTAAAATATATTCCAATAGAAAGCAGTTTTTTTTTATTGTACAAATGTATCAACATTATTACTTTTACTGTATTTTGGATAAAATAAATGTAGGCTCTGTGAGCAGAGCAGAATTATAAAAAAATAAAAAATCTCACCGTTTAAAGACTTTTGGACTGGTAGTGTATATTAAAATGTTTAATTCATTCAGATTAATTAGACACTTTTAAATAGACTGCAGCAATAACATTTTGTAACACATTTTATTTAGTTCAGAATCATAGGAGAATCGTGATCTCTAGATGAGACCAAAAAAAATCTTGATTCTCAATTTATCCAGAATCGTGCAGCCCTACTGTACATTATTTCTCCTCTATGCCCCACCTTTCTGAAACGCGTAAATACTTGGCAAATACTTCAAGCGTGTGACGGAAATGTTACGCCCCTTACCTTACTGTGATGCCCTGTCCTGGCGCGATGAGACAAAAACAATAAAAATCCATTATAAATAAGGCATTTGTTGCATCCAGTACCGCACAAACATAAAACCATGTCTGCATCTGTGATTGGAGAAACTACAAACAAGGTTTACTTTACACTGCTCAAAACTCACGTTTGAATCATCAGTGGCAAATTTTTTATGATCTAATATGAATCGTCCATAAAATGCCTTGCACACACACACTGTTCAAAAACAATGTTGTAAATACAACTTAACCAATGATTTCAGGTTGTGTTCTCTTTTGGAAGGCCAAACAGGATCTTCACATCATGGCAGCTGCAACAATACTACAGCGAGAATAAAAGTTACTCCTCCTTTCTTTGCATAAACATTTGGGCGGTGTTATGCATATCTTCCCACACAGTGACGTAGACATGAGGGCGTGTTTAAACGAGACATTTATGAGGGCGTGGATGAGTCTTAACTTTTATAAAGAATATCTCTTTGGGTTTGAGACTCTAGTCTTTGCAACTATAGTCTATATAAGTCATTTGTGGATTAATGCGTATTGGAGACGCGAACCGTTTAAAACGATTCAGTTCGATTTGATGAACTGGTTCAAAAAGATCCGGTTACATTGAATGATTCGTTCGCGAACCGGATATGACAAACTGCTTTGTTTTGAACTGTCTCACAACAGACACAGAAAAGAATACAATGCTGAATAAAGTCGTAGTTTTTGCTATTTTTGGACCAAAATGTATTTTAGATGCTTCAAAATATTCTAACTGACCCTCTGATGTCACATGGACTACTTTGTGTACGGTATACTGTCCATGTCCAGAAAGGTAAGAAAAACATCACAGTTTCAATGGAGGGACTGAGAGCTCTCGGACTAAATCTAAAATATCTTAAACTGTGTTCCGAAGATAAATGGAGGTCTTACTGGTTTGGAACGACATGAGGCTGAGTTATTAATGACATAGTTTAGATTTTTGGGTGAACTATCCCTTTAACACTTGTACACATCTGTAGAACACGTACACTAAGTAGACATTCAAAAGGCCCTTTTTACCGCTGCACGTATCGCCGCAGCGGCGGTATAAAGTGCATTTGCAGCCTTTGACCACTGAGTGGCGCTTTAACCACAAGTTATCAAACAAGCGCATCAAAGCACATTTTCGCTAATAGACGTCAGTTTTGCCTCACTGATGTGTTAGATTTGATGGCTTCAGTCAGGGAAAATGAAAGAAAAACACTGTAGTTAAAATATTTTATATTTAATATCCACAGACGAAAGTTTGGTACTTATGAAGTGCACATTTATTTAAGAATAAATGTCAAGCCTGTGCCTGAACCTGTGATTATATTTTCTCTAATCTACATGGTATTAAACCATATTTTAGATTTGATACATTTAAAAGGTGTGCAGTATTATTTATATTATATTAATTGTGTTATATTATTCAAAAGAAATTGTGGTTTACTTTGCATCGGAGCATTAAAAGTGGTAGCCTATTTTAGGGGGGTTGGCTTCATGGATTAATATGCAAAATGTCAATATTTTCATATTTTAATTTATATTTTCAATATAAATATATTTTTTCCTTTAATAAAACATGCATTTTTGTTATTCGTTACCTGTCCTTTAACTTATTGGGAAAAAACATTTGTCTGTAAACTGATTAAGAAATTGTTGCATGTTTAAACATGAAGCACTGTATAATTTCGTTCCGATTATTTATCCCTAATTAGCCTAAAACAAGAAACGAATAAAATTAAACCTGCACGATTAAATCTTTGAAACTCTAAAGACGGATTAATAAAACGTCCTCACGATTAAACTCAAGTTCTCTTATTATAATCAACAAAATACACATGATGTAAAAAAGAGCTTCATTAACTGACAACATAAGTGATTTTAAAGGGAGCCTTCTTTACTTGCTTTTAGTGCTGGGCGATAGCATATGGCCTAAAAAAAATCTGATTTTATGATTTAAATCGATTTTAAAATCAATATTCAAATGACAAAGAAATTTTTCAAAACAAGTTTTAATATAGTTATAAACGTATAACTGAGACAAGATGATAAAAAACTGATGTTATTACCTTAATGCTGGAAAGACCTTTATTTTATTCTATTATTATTTTTTATTATATATTTTTATTTATTTTTTGTTAATACTAGCCCATCAGCTGTGCAAATTTAGTTTGTGAGGAAAATAACAGTACATTTTTGTCAGTTATTTTATCTAAACAGATCGATTAATTCAAGGTTTCAAAATCAAATAGCCTACTGATAATGTAGTAGCACTGTAAGATTACATTTGTTTGAATGCATTATTAAATTAAATTAAATTTTATGCATTTAGCAGACGCTTTTATCCAAAGCGACTTAGTGCATTCAGGCTATCAATTTTTACCTATCGTGTGTTCCTGGGGATTCGAACCCCCAACCTTGCGCTTGATAGCGCAGTGCTCTACCAATTGAGCTACAGGAACACTATTATTACATTATTGCTAAAGCGATTGCGTGTGAATGTGCTTTATCTGTTTAAATCATGCTTTAACCCAAAAATAATCAGTAAAAGAAACAGACAAACTCATATAGCCTTTAACATCCCGCTCGACTATTGCAGTCATTATAACCTAAACAAGCCATAGCTTAATATGTTTAACATGAATTCTTGCTGAATATGCAGTTATATTATGGGCTCCAGTCAGAATCACACCGCTCAGCTCATCCTTTGCTCGGCGGCGTGTCTCTGTCAGACTCGCGGGGGAGGGTTGAGCCACTCTGAACTACGGGAGCCTGAGTGGTGCATCGGTGGATGTTAAAAAGAAAACCGATTTTCATTCAAACAAACCGATGTAAATTATAAATTCGAGTTAATTGATAAAATTGATTTATCACCCAGCCCTACTTGCTTTCATATTATTTAATGAAAAAAAAAATGCAGCTGCATTTAAATGCAGGTGTGTAAAATATGTGCAAGATTTGCACTGCAGGTGTGATGGTAGAAATGCAGCTTTTATTCTTATTTATTTTATCTTCATTAGTTGTAATGCAAAATGTGAATTAATATTCATATGCAAGTATTTGTGCAAAAATTATTAATTCACATTAATGACAGGGCGCATTAATATTCAACATTCAACAATCTGTGAATGTTGCATTTCTCTGTCGGAGAGAGCCAGCACTGTGAATTTCATCTTGCAGCAGACAAGAAAACATTTGTTTATTAATAAATAATTAAAATGTCTCATTTTTCACAATTATTAGGCTACTTCTGCATGTACTTTGTGGCAAACTTAATGGATGTGCTTGAGTGTGGAATATATTAAGATTTGATTATATAAATTTAATATAAACCTCTGATTAGTTGAATATAACAAATGAACGACTAGAACTAGAAAAATCTTACTTGGGGACAGACCATTTTTTTGTCTAACCAAAACAACAGTCCTATATAAACCGGTTCAGCAACTTTGAAAGCCTCATAAGACACTGTCCATATGAAAGAGCACTTCACACCTTTATCTCGACCCCCACAAGCTACACATAACTAACCCCAAAAACCCAACCCCCTCCAGCTGAACAGAATTCAGTCTGTGTTTTGGCTCTGAGGAACGGTGTGTTACTGGGCTGAAACATGCCTGCACTCAGCAGCACTACTCTTTGTATTCATTTTATTCTCACAGCTCATATTATTATAGAATAAAACTAAACATATGCACACAACTTTTTAGCTCATAAGTACTGGAGGTTTCGATTTTTTTCTTGACTGATACACACAAACACACATTCACACAACTAGCCTACATTTCAGAAGCGTGCGGGTCAGGCTTTCGCAGCGACAAATGCTTTGATTGCGTCCTCGAGTTTAACTTGTACGTCGGAGATAATTTTTAATCAGTTTAAGCTTTGAGAAACCGCGTTCTCCAGAGATCACCGTGAGAAGCACTCTCAATGCTACAAAAACATTTGGAAAAATTTATTCCATCCCTTTTTCACAGATGAATTTAAGCGCATCCAGTGGTTTAGCAACCAGGCTCCAGCAACCAGGCGTCTGCCCAAAGCAGTCAGCTCTTCGAACAATTCATGCCCATCAACGTCCCACGAGTCTCCATGAGTCAGGGCCTTTTCCATAAGCAATCCTGAAGAGTCTTAAGCAATCCTGAAGAACTATTGTATTCTCCTTTTCTTTGAGAGATGCGATGTCATTTTAAAATCCAAATACGCGCCCATGGTCTCGAAGCAGCGAAAAGTGCTCTTTCACAGAACGGATGCGATGAATTTAAAAAAGGAGCCTCATTGTTTCTCATTTAAAAGCGGTCGTCTTTTTTACTCATGACCAGATAGCCTAATTTTATTTATTTTGACATTTTTGAATATACATTAAAGTATTTTGCACGCATATACTAATAGAGCGCGGCCGGGCGGGAATTTTTATTCTAAATTTAAAGTGAATTTAAATTTATACTAATGGAGTGGGTAAAAAAATGCTTTTGATATAAGTGCGATAATTGTAACCTAATGTAAAACAAACAAATAAATTAATAATTTTCTCTTTCTCTCTCTGCTGGACCGTTCCCATTTCGCTCTGCATATGGAACCTGAAGATTTTTTTTAAACCAAGAATGAACCGAAATGAAAATGAAATGAAAACATTTAGCTTTTTATCCATATATATATATATATTCACAAGACCATAATGATAATAACAAATCATCAATTAATAATTTTACGAAAATCATTGTTATTTGTGATCGTGGATGTTTGAGGAAGGCTTTAAGACCAAGCGGAATCCTCTGTTCCCGCCTCACAGCGCGTGGGACTTACACTCAGTGATGCAGCTTCACTGTCTGCGGTTTGAATTTACTAAATCAGATTGAGGCGGATACAACTTATTTATCATGAGACCAACATTTAGCAAGCAGGAAAACATTCATTCTACCTGAAGGAAGACGTATTTCATTGAGCTAATGCTGTTAAATAGAGAGAGCGAGAGAGAGAACCAGTCTAGGGCTATTAAACTTAGAGCTCATTATATTGAAGTACAAATCCAAACACCAGAAACGTTATGCATTTTATGAATAATGAAATGTTATGAAAAGTATGCATTTTATTTATTCACATGCAGTATGGTTGTTGGTATTTAGCAGTTAAAACCTATTTTTAAACTTGAATTTTAATACTATTAAACTAACTTTAAATTCTCAAGGAGTTTATAAGTAAAAAAGGATAAAATGTCACAGTGCATGTTAAATAGTCTAAATGATCTTGTGTTAACAATATAATTCGAACTAACAATATGATTCGATTTTTTTAAAATGAATAATTCCTGTATAAAATGGGACAGCAACCTTTATATCAAACATTTTTAAATCGTCCACAGCTGAGCATCGCGGGAGGCTGATCAAGTCATTTTCAGATGCAGTGCAATGCAAAAAAAAAAAAAAAAAACCTGGATAGCCTATATTAGGCCCAGGCTCTGCTCTGAAGTATACAATTTTAACGGATTAATCGCCTATTTTCATTTGCTGCATGTCTATTTTATATTTTAAACACGCTAAAAAATAAATTAAGTTTGTCAGAGGAAAAAATATATAAGTCGTCTATAGTTGCATTTTAACGGATTCATCACCTATTCTCTGTTTGCTGCATTTTTTTTTTTTTTAACACGCTAAAAAATAAATCAGAGTTTGTGAGAGGAAAAAATATAAGTCAGGTATAAGTAGGGATGTGTACCGAAACCCGGTATTAAACTGGCCCCGGGGCTAAATTATGAAAGACCGTATCAGTAGGCTAAGATCTGACGCTATCAGTTCCACTTTCGGTACTGGAACAAGGGGGAAAAAATAATGTACTATGTATTTTTGCTTAATGTTATCGTGCACATCTTATCTCACCAAACATATCTAATGTGCGATTATATTAAGACGTTTGTCTGTGAGATCTGCGAGATCTCTCATGTGCGCCGCGGAGGCTGTCTGTCAGTCACACACACACACCACAACGAGGGCGGCACACGCACACGCATTTACTGTACGTAAACTCCTGCTTTATAATAAAGAGTGACGATGGCGAAGAGATTTGCTTAACGTTATCGTGCACATTTTATCTCCCCAAACATTTCTAATGTGCGATCATATTAAGACGTTCGTCTGTGAGATCTGCGATTTGATAAAAATAATAAAACCTATATTTCCCTCAAGACTATTCATGTTTTTGTGGTTGTTTTAATTTAAACGTGTCTGCTTCTATTTTAGCTAATTTATTTTCAATAAACTAAAACAAAAATAATAAAAGGAAAACGAATACAGCTTGTTATCAGACTGTAAAAAAAAATACGATGAAAAAGTCATGACAACACATGTTTAAGGTTGGCTACTTATAGATTATAGAACTTATAGAAATAATTTAAGCAATTTAATACGTTTTTATACTAGTTTAAATCAGATGTTTTAATACTATTAAACTGAATTTAAAATCTCATGGAATTTTAAGTTTAAACGGGTGAAAATGCCACCGTGAATATTAAATATAGCCTATATAACAGAAGACCTTGATTGCATGTTACCATGAAACTAACAGAATAATTCGATTTTTTTTTTAATTAACAAATTCATGTATAAAATAGGACAGCAACCTTTATATCAAACACTTTTATGTCGTCCACAATTGAGCAACACGAGAGGAAGGTATTGCGCAAGAGCGCACAAGTGAATGTGAAGAGAATTTTTAGGGGGTAGGAGGATTTTTTTTATTCTTAAATTTTCATATGCAATGAAAAAAAATGGGATAAACACGAAATAAGTAAATAAAATAAATTGATATACAGTATATCCACTTAGCTTACCTGTTGGGTTTACCTCTCTCATTCTGGACACATCCAAATGTTTTACCCAAATTATTTATTAGGTAAAATAGGCTTTGTGGTTCACGTGTGTTTCAGTATCGACGGAAAAATATTATAATGAGCAAAAATATGCCACAGTAGACCGCTGCTCATGCGGAACTTCGCTGTTTACTTCGCTGTGCGCGTGAGGCACCAGCGCATAAAACAGCTGAAATATACCATACTCAATTTTTGCTCACACTGTTAAGGCATAATTGGAGACAGTTTGAAAAATCAAGAACAATAGCAGTTAATATATATATATATAGTAATGACTGTTTAATGACAATAGCATGCAGTAAGGCTTTGTGTAAAGGTCTTTCTTTTACATTTTTACTGCAGCCTAAAACTATCCCACGTTTTTAAATTAACTCTTACTTTAAATTTTATAGTAGTTAAGGATGTTAAAATGTTATAATATAATGCTATTGATGTTTTACTTGTCCTTTCATCTTCGTTTACAAACCCTCATTTTATTACAGTCAGTTCAAAATTCGTCCCTACAGTCAGTTCAAAATTCGCTCTCTCTCGCGCGCTTGCTCTCTTTCGCTCGCTTGCTCTCTTTCGCTCTCTCTCTCGCGCGCTCTCTCTCTGGCTCTGTCTCTCTCTCTCTCTCTCTCTCTCTCTCTGCCCTGTTAAACTGACAGGACTTAAAAACACTCTATGATGGCTAAGCTGTGCAATTAATCCGCGAATCACATTAGTCAAGGGCCGGGGAGCAGCTGACCCATACAGTTAATGAATAACGGATCAACTATGACAGCCTACATCGCACAACCTGCGATGTGACTATCGTGGATTCGTACATCGCGATATCGATACATCGTGCAGCCCTAACGTAGGTTACATAATGTTAAAAATAAAAACTTAAAATACCGTATGTACTTAAAAAGAAAACAGGATGACTTTGAATAGCATAACTGTAAAATTGTGAGGAGGAGCTGAGCAGGTCTTGCACATGTATTTCCTGGTATGAGAGTGACTTCCCGCTTAAACAGGAAGTAATGCATACCAAAAAAGGTAGAAATATATGTACATAAAAGGAGAATGCATGTATGTGAAAGCAAAAAAAAAAAAACTTGTGTAAAAAGAATGTATGTGTGTGAGAGTAGAAATGTATGTATGTGTAAGGAGATTGTATGTGTGTGAGAATAGAAATATATATGTGAATGGAGAATGTATGTGTGTGAATGGAGAATGTATATATGAATTATGGCTTGTACAGCCCCCCGTGTGTGTGTGTGTGTGTGTGTGTGTGTGTGTGTATGTATGTATGTGTGTGTGTGTTATATATATATATATATATATATATATATATATATATATATATTAGGGATGGGCATTATCCGCAAATATCACATTCAAATATTTGAGCTCACAAAAAACGGATATTCGAATATTTGTTTATTTAAATTAAGTTTAATGAGACAGATGTTATTTTTCAGCAACATTTATTGTTTCCGTCATTTTTTAACAAGCTTACACACAATAAGCTTGAACATTACCCATCGTGTTTTGTAGCTGAAAACCTTTAACAATGCGTGCAAACAAACAAAAGTACAGATTAAAAGCAACTTTGAAACTGTCAGAAACTTTTTTTCTTGTTAAGAAACACAGGCATGTGAACATGATCGAGAAAACACGCTCTGACGGCACAGACGTTGGTGGGACTCACAAATAACTGTGTGCTAAGCGAATAAGTTTTGTGAAGCGCTTCGTGTTTTCGTTTCACCACTGAATGGGATCCTCATCTGGTGGAATACATGGCTCCAGCAAGAACTGTTCTCACTCGTCTCAGCTGGACTCATTGCTGAAGAACTGGCTCAGCCTTTTCCGACGAGTGGGCATTGCATCCTCTTCATCGTTGGTGGCGGCGGCTGCATCCGCACCACTCGCATCAAGGAAAATGTTCTGATAATGTTCAAAAAAGTTTTTTTTTTCTTCTCTCATGTTTTCATCGAAAAACCTCAGATGTTTGTGCCGATGGTCTAGGGCGGACGCGAGAAGAGGAGTTTTCACTGCATTTTCCCAGTTAGCGGTGTTTATTCGTTGCTTGAGAGATGACTCAACAATATTCTTGAATTCGGTCAGTTTCTGTGATTCTCCATGGCACATTTGAAGTACTGTAGAAGACAGCAGTTCTTATTCATTCATTAATAATTTTTTGCTTGCATACATCTTCAAATATGCCGTGGAGAATCACATAAAGTGACCAAATTTTTTTTATGGCAAGCAAAAATATAGCGAAATTCGAATATCATTTTTATTTATCGAATAATTAGAGCAGAACGAATATTCGATTGTTCGACTATCGGTGCACACCCCTAAAATATATATATATGTATGTATTGTAAGTGTGTGAAAGCAAGAATAAATGTATGTGAAAGGAGAATGTAACATACATTTATTCTTGCTTTCACACACTTACATTCTCCTATCACATACATATATTTCTACTCTCACACACATACATACATTCTTGCTTTCACACACTTACATTCTCCTTTCACATACATATATTCTTGCTTTCACACACTTACATTCTCCTTTCACATACATACATTTCTACTCTCTCACACACAGACATTCTCCTTACACATACATACTTTTTTTGCTTTCACACACATGCATTCTCCTTTTACATACCTATATTTCTACATTTTTTGGTATCCATTACTTCCTATTTAAGCAGGAATTCACTCTCAGACCAGGAAATGCATGTGCAAGACCTGATAAGCTCTTCCTCACAAGTTTACAGTTATGCTATTCAAAGTCATCCTTTTTCTTTTCAAGTACATATTTTAAGTTTTTAACTTGAACATATCATTATGTAACCTACCTGTTTTACAGATCTGTGTACAACAGATACGTGCAGAGAGTTCCTCAGGGGCACGGGCTCAAATGTAAAATAGAGGCAATGTAAATATATATTTTACATTGCTATTTTATTTTTTTGCAAGGAGTCGCTTATGGTCATGAAACCTGCATTTATTTGATAAAAAAATGTATATACTTTAAAATATATTTGATTTTGATATTTATCATTGTTGGAAAACATCTCTATTTTGAATAAATGCTGTTCTTTTTAACGTTTTATTTATCAGTGAACCCCAAAAAGTATAGTAAAGAAATTTATAAATAATAATAATAAATAAAATAAAAAAATTAAGCAGCACAACTGTTTCCAAAATTGCTAATAAATCAGCATATTAAAATGATTTCTGAAGGAGCATGCACTGAAGTCCGGAGGAGGCTTAATGATTCTGAAAAATAGTAACACGCAGTAATAAAGTCCTTCACGCCACCATTTCGTCAGCCTACAATTCCCAGAACAGGCCTGTAGGTGGTACTTGGGCTTTATTAAGATAGTTTCATGAAATAGTAAAATGTATAGAGCCTCTGCCTCTGAACAGACTGTGGAATATCAGTCAAGCAAAAGGCACGCAACCCATAGCAATGCCTCAGATAAACAGATATCTAAAAATAAACTGGATTTTTCAGACTTTTTAGTGATTAGTTATGGTTTTGTACACATTGTCAGGTTAATAATTAAAATGCTTTTTTTTTATTGACCACAATATCATTTGCTATTTGTCTGAGAGTGGCACTTTTGAATAATTGTGAAAAAGGGCAGGGGCTTGAGCCCCTAAAGCCCCCACTTCTGCACATGCCTGGTGTATAAGTGTTAAGAAACTGATTTTGATCGTATTAAGGGGGCTTAACACTAAGGAAATTTTCTACTGGTCCGGTTCAGCCAGTGGTTTTTTTTTTTTTAATTGCCCTGGCAAAATTTTCACAGGACTTGTAATATTGTAGTAAATAATAACCATTTTGCCCAAATAGGTACAATAGTTCAAATATAAAACTGAAATAAACCATTCTTTTTCAGGTCTTTCAGGTAGGCCTAACTATTCCAGTTAAGGATGCACTGATCAGGATTTTATTTATTTTACAATCAAATGAGCCGATTCCCATTCTCGTTGCCAGTTTTAGTTCTTATTCTTTTTTTTTCTACATTTAATAAATGTTTATTTTGCTCTGTTACTGACCAAACTAACCTTGAGCAAGCAAACAAAAAAAAATATATGCAACATGAAGTGTACAAAACAAAAACATCAGATGGGCTGAATTAATATTTTATTATTACTATTTATTATTATTTTATTTCCTTAATTATATGCGTGTCTGCACTATGTTTGTACTTTCTGTACTGGAAGCTCCTGTAGAAATTCTTCTGTGTGTAAACACTTGTCAATAAAGCTCTTTCTGATTCTGATGAAAATGCTTATTCAATCTCTGACAGCAGGTGGTGCTTATAGAACCGTAGTCTAGCACTGAATTCTAAAAATAAGTAAATAAAATTCTAAAAATAAATAAACCGCAATGAGTCTTGAGTTATTTAAATAATATAAAGATATCGCTGTCCCTAACTTGCAACCTCCCACTTAATTCACTTCCTAAATTAAATAATAAAAAATAAAAAAACCTTGGACGCTTATAATACGTCTATCTGGCAACACAACTGAGGCTGAGCTCGCGTCCTCAATCACAACTCGCTCAAAGGATGAGGCCATGTAACCTTTTCACTGTGACGATATTTATTTATTTTTTAAAACCCAGATAGCTTGCTGAAATACTTCTGCGGCTACCTTTTCTGCCTCAGCCATGCTTATGAAGACCTGTCCCGGTGAGCCTGATCGTGCCTAACCTGCCTTCCTAGTCAACTAAACGCCTTCCGTTTCCACTATACTCTCTCTCGCACATACATACATACACTCTCTCTTACATACATTCTTCTCTTACATACTTACTTCTTACATACATACATTCTATATGTATGTGTTTATATGTATGTATGTGAAAGGAGAATGTATGTGTGTGTGAGAGTAGAAATCTATGTACAGTAGGTAGACATCCAAAAGAACCCTTTTAGCGCCGCGGCATCTGTAAAGTGCATTTGCAGCTTTTGACTGCTGAGTGGCGCTTTAACCACAAGTTACCAAACAAGCGCATCACACCACATTTTCGCAAATAGACATCAGTTTTGCCTCGCTGATGTTACATTTGACTGCTTCAGTCACGGAAAATGACAGAAAAACACTATAGTTAAAATATTTAATATATTTAATATTCACAGATGAAAGTGTGGTATTTATGAAGTTATGTGCATTTCTTAGAACGAATTCAAGCAGGATAAATGTCAAGTCTGTGCCTGAGCCTGTGCCTATTTTCTCTAAGCTACATGGTATTAAACCATATTTTAGATTTGACCCATTTAAAAGGTGTGCAGTGCTATTTATATTATATTAATTATGTGTAATATTCAAAAGAAATTGTGGTTTACTTTGCATCGGAACATTAAAAGTGGTAGCCTATTTTAGGGGGGTGGGCTACATGGATAAATATGCAAAATGTAAATTTTTTCATATAGTATGCCTATATTTTAATTTATTTTAACATTTGTACATTTGTCTGTAAACTGATTAAGAAATTGTTGCATGTTTAGTAAAACGTGAAGCACTGTATAATTTCGTTCCCATTATTTAGGCCTAATTAGCCTAAAACAAGAAACAAATTAAACCTGCACGATTTAGCTAAATCTTTGAAACTCTAAAGAATGGACGTATTAATAAAACGCCCTCTCGATTAAACTCAAGTTCTCTCACTATAATCAACAAAATTCACACGATGTAAAAAAGAGCTTTAGTAATTGACAACTTAAGTGATTTTTAAAGGGAGCCTTCTTTACTTGGTTTTAGGGCTGGGCAATAGCATATGGCCTAAAAAAAAATCTGATTTATGATTTAAACCGATTTTTAAATCAATATTCAAATGACAAAGAAATTTTACAAAAGTTTTAGTATAGTTCTTTATCATTCACTTAGCAGGCAAATTTATAACTGCGACAAGATGATTTAAAAAAAACAGTAATGTTATTACCTTAATGCTGGAAAGCATTCTTTTTATTCTTTTTATTTATTTATTTATTTAATACTAGCCCATCATGCATCTAACCATCCACTCAGCGTTGAGAGCTGTTCACTAATATATATAATAAATATATATATACATACACACACACACACACACACACACACACACATACATATGACTGTATGTTTCTGGATATTTGAGTAACCGACGAATACAAAATTATAATAAAAAAATGCATCTTATGAGCCCTTTAATGACTATTACTTTCTTGATTTTTAGATCGGGATCAGTGCTGTACATGTGAAGCTTCCACGGACTGCAACTGAAAATGAGGTAGGACAGCTTCACTTGGAGTCATTAACGGTTAATCCACGTTTTATGTTTGCTATTAACACCGGTTTCAGACTTTGTCATTTATGATTAACTGTTACACATTCTGAAGGTTATGCACCGTGTAATGGAAGTTAATGAGGACTCCAAAATTCATGGGCTCATTGTCCAGCTGCCCCTTGACTCCGTCCACACTATTAATACAGAAAGGATTATCAACAGTGTGGCTCCAGAGAAAGATGTGGATGGGTAAAGAAAATAATTCACTCTTGAACATGCCATTAAATTGTGTTATTCTGATGTAACATTACTTTCAACAGATTGTTTTGTGATCCATTCAATAATGAAACGCGTTTAAATTATTAAAGGGATAGTTCACCCAAAAATGAAAATTCTGTAATTACTCTACCTCATGTCATTCCAAACCTGTCAGACCTCTTAAATTAAGATAATTTTGATGCATTCTGACAGCTCTTTGACCCTCCCATAGACAGCATGGGTCCTTACACGATTTACGTCCAGAAGCGTAGCAAGGAGATCGGTGAAATAATCCACGTTACATAAGGAGTCCAACTGTAATAAAACAGTCATAAACGTAGCTTACACAGAACAGCGAACACCGTTTCCGTTCAGTGGATATTCTCCAAAATGGTACTAGGATGACGTTAAGGAGAAGAGTTGTTGAATGAATAAAGTGGTTTTTTGTTGTTGTTTTTTTAGCACACAAATAGTATTATCATAGCTTTGTAATATTACAGTTGAACCCCTGATGGTCACATGGATTATTTTACCAATCACCTTGCTATGTTTCTGCAAATTGATCATGTAAGGACCCTTGCTGTCTATGGGAGGGTCAGAGGGCTGACAGAATTCATCAAAAATAACTTTATTTGTGTTCCAAAGATGAATGGAGGTCTTGGGTTTGGAACGACATGAGGGTGAGTGAACTTACCCCCTTAAGAAAGTCTGTCTCTGCTTGCTTCAGACTGACGAGTATAAATGCAGGGAAACTGGCACGTGGTGATCTTGGAGACTGTTTTATCCCATGTACTCCTAATGGATGTATGGAGCTCATCAAACAAACAGGTGAGACAAACACCTCAATACTTCAGACAGGGTAGGGCTGTCAGTTGATTAAAACAAATAATCAAATTTATTATGTATGCTCAATAATTCATTTATTTGCTGAGATGTGTGAATTGTGCATGAGTGGATCTTTTGTGTGTATTTCTGGATTGCTGTGTGCATTTATGGGTCTGTTGCTTGTGTGTGTGGGAAGTTATTATACTGCTTTCACTTGATGTGTGTCAATAACTGGCTGCACTTTAGTTTGGGGACCAGCTTAACTACAACTTTTGCCTCAAACTTCTAGTTTGCTACTTATTAATTGGTATTAAGGTAGTTAAGTTTGGGTATGGGGTAGAATTACAGGATCTAAAATATGGTCACGCAGAATAAGCCATTAATATGTGTAGCGGATCTGACCCGAATCAGACAAATTAAAGAGTCGATTAGGACTGAGGTTGAAACACGAGGCGAATTCCTCAGAAAGGCAACAGGAAGTCATAAAACATTCCGTGCCACAAGTCCCAAGCAAGATAACCAACCAACCAACTCTTTCACAGAACAGCTTTCAACATTAACACCACTAGAACAATTATTGACTATTTCAATTCTGAGAAGAAATTGTCAAATTTGGGGCAAGTAATTGGGATGTAACGCCAGACGTCACATGTAAACCCATGAGAGTACTACACAAGATCCTTTGGATTGACTTCCCCCAGCAGAACCAGACTGAAATTCCTAAGGGGGGGGGGGGGGGTCCTTTTAACCTCTGGTCTCCACAGAAATCTTGGTTAAGAGAATGGCACAGAAAATGTCTTTTCTACATATGTATAGACCATTGTATTTTTTTTAAGATAATTTTTGTATTTTCGTTACTTGCATATGCATTTTTCTTAAATCATCCTGGCAACCCATCTTTGACCTAGGGCTTGAAAACATGCCCAAGGCTGTAGTTAGGTCCATGCAAAAACAACTATTGTTGTGGCATCACCATTTAAAGAAATCATTGAATGATCCAGGAAAACTGAAGTTGTCAGTTTCATTACATCGCCTTTTAACTGCTGTTTTGGATCAGCCAATAATAAATTTACGAATTAAGCACTGCCTACACTTATAGAAAACAATGCGTTTGAATTTTAAAAATAAGGTGCATTGCAGGCATAGCACTGTGCTGCTTATCCAGTGTGTGACCACCTTAAGGCTGGATTAGGAATTGTTAAATATGACTTGAGAACACACTAAAGGCTAGGCTGGTAGTTACTTTTTTTTCTTACCCTGATGAGGATACGGGAAGAGGGCCTAGGTTCAAGAGTCATGGTTTCCCTACTGGCATACACCTCCCTGTTCTTTGAAGAGATACTATCACTTTGAATGGTCATCTCGTTTATGCAAAGTCCAAATCAAATGTAAGAACCAGTCAATCACTTTCAAAAAAAAATTATGGATTAACGTTAAAGTACCCTTATTGTCTTTTTGCAGCTTGAAACCATTATACCCCATTGACTTTATAATTGTTTCAGCTGTTTTTGTCTAGACGTTGTTGAAACATCTAATTTTGTGTTCCAAAATTTAATGTCAGGGGTTATCAAATGCTGACAGACTTTTAATTTTTGGTGGGAACCATTGGTCTACCTTAAATGAATTGTAACAGTTACATATATTATATATTTCAGATGGTGATTATTCATGATTTGCATTTCCACAATGTCTTGTGTTTAGGTGTGTCACTGGCAGGAAAAAGGGCTGTGGTAATTGGCCGCAGCAAGATTGTAGGTGCACCAATGCATGACCTTCTCCTTTGGAATCATGCAACTGTACTGACCTGTCATTCAAAGACTGCAGACTTGGCCTCTGAGGTACGGAGTTTAAGCATTGTTTACACACACGTTCTGCAAAATATGTAAACTTGAAGTGAAAACATTATTTTAGCTAATCAAAAATCACAAGTTCAATAAGTAAACACACTGTCCACATTTTAGGATACTAAATATGAAAATTATTAAATAAAATTAACTGTCAGATAGTTGTTGTTTATGACTATACTTTATTATTTTTATTCTCTACAAAAAATTACAAAGCCTAAACTGTAAGGCTTAGAGACATGAAACTTGGTGAGATTTGCTACTCATGCTTGCTACTCAGTGGCTGATAGGCAGTGCTATGGAACAAAAAAATTGTTGTGGACTGTACAGTATTGTGTCAGGACTTGAATTTATTTATTTTTTAATCTGAGCAGAATATATATTTTAACGTTTCTGTTCCTGCATTCCTCTGTATTACCATTCTAAAACCGGTTCAAGAAGAAATAACACCGCTAACACCGCTTCTTTGCCCATAATAGACTAATAATAATAAAGTACAGCATTTTCTTTTCTCAAAAAGAAAAAGAAAAAAAATCTGGTATTAGTGGTGGCCATAGATTTTTTTAATCTAGATTAATCTCACTGTGATCTTGAAATTAATCTAGATTAATCTAGATTAAAATGGCTCATTCGAATTCTGCCGAAGGCATTCAGAATATGTGTACTACCCAAATAAAATTGACAAACAGTAAGTCTTTGAGAAGTCGTTTATCAAGCTAGGTGGTGCATTAGAAAAGGGGCTCATCTCCTGTTTCCAAAATGCATCACAAAGTGCTTGAAAAAGCTGTAAACTAATTCCACATTGCACAAGGTGCAAACAACCTTACGCCTGTTTCACACATACTCCATCTGCAGTGCGTATGTTGCATATTTTTTTACGCACCCATGTTACCGGATTCCAGCTGGCCTCTGGCTTGCTTAGTTGGGGTCACCTCATATACAGCGATATCGTTGACTTGATTGCAAATAAATGCACAGACACTATTTAACTGAACAGGGATGACATCACTGAATTCAATGATGAACTGCCTTTAACTATCATTTTGCATTATTGACACACTGTTTTTCTAATGAATGTTGTTCAGTTGCTTTGACGCAATGTATTTTGTTTAAAGAGCTATATAAATAAAGGTGACTTGACTTGACTGCAGCAGTGCAGCGATCGTTTACGTACCGAGTAGCGAACTGCAAAGGCGTCCTGTGTGAAAGCACATGTGCTGCACCACATACGTAACGCACACGGACTGCATACGCACTGCAGACAGAGTATGTGTGAAACAGGCGTGAGCAGGGCCGTAGCTGGGGTCAACGGGGACCTGGTGAAGGTTGTACCAGTGGGCCCTGTTTGAAATTGTTTAATTTGTATGTTCGTTTATGTTTATTTATTTGTGCTATTTACACAATGTTTCATTTTTTTTCAAGTTTGTAGGTGTCAAGGTACAGAAACCAAATAATTAAATGTAAAATAGCACTGGATAGTCTGAAATGTAAAAATGAAATATACAATCAAACCTACATTTATTCAGACACCTTCAACATTTCTCACTTTATTACAGTTTATTTGCTATATCAAAAATTATATCTGGTGTCTGAATAATTTTTGGTTTGACTGTTAAAACTACAAAGTAATTCAGTCAAGAGCAGTGAGTGATTTTCATTTTCTTGGATTAACATTACAGCAGCTAGTAGCTAAATTAAGCGCGGTCACTTTAAGAGACGATGAACACATCCAATATAATACACATCCCATTATTTCCTCAACTGTTTACTTTCACTTAAGAAATAACTGAGTTTTTTTCGAGCATAATTTCCAAGGTGGATATTTTGACATATTTTGTATGTATTTGTCGGCACAAGAGCAAAAATAAGCAAATTCGATGTTCAAGTGTTTTGAGACGCCTTTCTCTGCGTGAGCCCTGAACACCAGAACACCGTGGTGCTGAAGTGGGCTCTTTCACATCTTTTTGTTTGTTCAAACTGCGATTTGTATTTGTTCGTTGCAGGAGGGACTTTGAGGAGAACTTTGCAGAAGAGAGCTTGGTGTCTGTGATGCGCGGCTCTCTCTCCGCGCGCGCACCGAACACAGTGCGCGAGTAACCAGCTACTCTCAGCTTTTCCGCGTCTTGTGTTTGGATGCTTTAATGTTTAAATCGACAAGCGGTAAGGCTTAAAAACACGTGAAAAAGATAAGCTTCCGTGACGATGCGCAGCAGTGGCCCGTCAACTGTCCTGAGCATCTTTTTAGGCTGGCCTCAGCCAGTCGGTTATATAAAATATCTAGGTGAAAGTCATCATAGCTCGCGTAGCTCCCAACCCAACTTTGAGAATAGATTAATGGCGATATTTTTTTTATCGCCCGATAAGAGTCTCCCGTTAACGCGGCACGTTAACGCCAATAACGGCCCACCACTATCTGGTATCTTAACCCGCTTTGCTTAGTCATAGCAAATAAAGCATCATCTTATCTAGAGTTTGGCCAAATGTAGGCTACTAAACAAAACTAATAAATTGAAAGTGTTAGATTTTTTTTAAGTATTGTTTAAGATTAAAAATGTTTGCTGCATTTTTAAACGCTTCTTGTTATTAACAAGATTGTACAACAGTGTCATTTTTTAATACGTTTCTTTAATGTATTTCTGACGTTTCTGGATTTTATACAGAAAAAAATTGTATTTCACTTTGAATAGCGTCAATGAACTGAAAAAAATTTTTTCTTTTGTTTTGTTAATCTGTCAATGTTTTAAGTGAAATATTTCGTTTATATGCCTATATGTTCGTTTTTATGTAAGCCTATCGTTCACAGAATCGCTGCAGGTGCGTGTGATCTGTTGAATCCATCTTACACAATCCTCGGATAAACTCTTGTGATATACATGATGAGTTCACAGCTGAGCGCACGGGCTGGCATTTCACTCGCTGGATGCATGTTTGTAGGCCATAGCCTACTACTTGTATTTTATAACCAATTCCTGATTGGTTGACAGCAAATTTCAAATATTAAATGAAACAATAAAATAACATTAACCGATTAAGGGCCATTTAAAATTTTTGATTTTGTTTCTGGTTCTGTTCCTGTAAAAAAAAAAAATTAGTTTTTGTTCCTTGAATCTGTTTAGAGCCCTGATTTGTGTTGTAGGTGGGAAAGGCAGACATATTGGTGACTGGGATTGGTAAACCAGAGATGGTTCGCGGAGAGTGGCTGAAGGATAATGCCATTGTCATTGACTGTGGTATTAACACCATCACAGGTATGTAGGTTTTTTAGTAGGAGTATGCCATGATTACAACTTAATTTACAAAGATATTATTTTTTCGGTTAGATGTTTCCTGCTTTTGCAATGTCAGTTTACAGGAATATTAAGGAAGAAATAATAATTTTCTTAAAATGTTTAAACGATTAATTGACTTAATTTTTATGTTAATACTGCATAATACATGTTGAGAACGAATACAAGACTTTCGGTATGGTAAACACAATGATATGTAACGGGATAATGTACATCCAAAGCAAAGCTCCATGGTCCAGAAACACAGTCATTCAGTCACTTAAATTTCATCTCAGACAGCAGCAGGCCAAGTGGGAAGAGAATTGTTGGAGACGTTCACTATGACTCTGCTAAAGATAAGGCTGCATTTATTACACCTGTGCCTGGAGGAGTCGGTCCAATGACTGTAGCCATGCTCATGCAGGTACATTATTCCTGTTTCTAATGGAAGTGATGCTTGTTGTTGTTGTTTTTGTTTTGTTTCTTGTAATGTTTACTTTATATATTTACATTTTACATCTAGTCATTTAGCAGATGCTTTTATCCAAAGTGACTTACAAATGAGGACAATGGAAGCAATCAAAAACAACAAAAGTGCAATGATATTTAAGTGCTATAGCAGGTCTCTGTTACCTTAAAATGCAGTACACATAGCAAGGGCTTTTAAATAATATAATAAATACAAAAAAAAATGATAGAATAAAAAAAGTATAGAGCAAGCTAGTGTTAGAGGTCTTTTTTTTTTAGAAAAAAATAGAATAAAAAAAGATTAGAAAGGTAGATAGATTTTATATATTTTTTTTCTTTAAGAATAGAATTAGAATGGTGAGTGCTAATGTTAAATAAAGATGGAAGAGATGAAGATGGCTAAGGACTTCGATTGAGTTGGGGAGGTCATTTCACCAGAAGGGAACATTTAATTTAAAAGTCCGTAAAAGTGACTGTGCTTTTTTGGGATGGCACAATCAAGCTGTGTGTGTGTGTGTGTGTGTGTGTGTGTGTGTGTGTGTATATATATATATATATATATATATATATATATACAACCCGAATTCCGGAAAAGTTGGGACGTTTTTTAAATTTTAATAAAATGAAAACTAAAAGACTTTCAAATCACATGAGCCAATATTTTATTCACAATAGAACATAGATAACATAGCAAATGTTTAAACTGAGAAAGTTTACAATTTTATGCACAAAATGAGCTCATTTCAATTTTGATTTCTGCTACAGGTCTCAAAATAGTTGGGACGGGGCATGTTTACCATGGTGTAGCATCTCCTTTTCTTTTCAAAACAGTTTGAAGACGTCTGGGCATTGAGGCTATGAGTTGCTGGAGTTTTGCTGTTGGAATTTGGTCCCATTCTTGCCTTATATAGATTTCCAGCTGCTGAAGAGTTCGTGGTCGTCTTTGACGTATTTTTCGTTTAATGATGCGCCAAATGTTCTCTATAGGTGAAAGATCTGGACTGCAGGCAGGCCAGGTTAGCACCCGGACTCTTCTACGACGAAGCCATGCTGTTGTTATAGCTGCAGTATGTGGTTTTGCATTGTCCTGCTGAAATAAACAAGGCCTTCCCTGAAATAGACGTTGTTTGGAGGGAAGCATATGTTGCTCTAAAACCTTTGTATACCTTTCAGCATTCACAGAGCCTTCCAAAACATGCAAGCTGCCCATACCGTATACACTTATGCACCCCCATACCATCAGAGATGCTGGCTTTTGAACTGAACGCTGATAACATGCTGGAAGGTCTCCCTCCTCTTTAGCCCGGAGGACACGGCGTCCGTGATTTCCAACAAGAATGTCAAATTTGGACTCGTCTGACCATAAAACACTATTCCACTTTGAAATAGTCCATTTTAAATGAGCCTTGGCCCACAGGACACGACGGCGCTTCTGGACCATGTTCACATATGGCTTCCTTTTTGCATGATAGAGCTTTAGTTGGCATCTGCTGATGGCACGGCGGATTGTGTTTACCGACAGTGGTTTCTGAAAGTATTCCTGGGCCCATTTAGTAATGTCATTGACACAATCATGCCGATGAGTGATGCAGTGTCTTAGAGCCCGAAGACCACGGGCATCCAATAAAGGTCTCCGGCCTTGTCCCTTACGCACAGAGATTTCTCCAGTTTCTCTGAATCTTTTGATGATGTTATGCACTGTAGATGATGAGATTTGCAAAGCCTTTGCAATTTGACGTTGAGGAACATTGTTTTTAAAGTTTTCCACAATTTTTTTACGCAGTCTTTCACAGATTGGAGAGCCTCTGCCCATCTTTACTTCTGAGAGACTCTGCTTCTCTAAGACAAAGCTTTTATAGCTAATCATGTTACAGACCTGATATCAATTAACTTAATTAATCACTAGATGTTCTCCCAACTGAATCTTTTCAAAACTGCTTGCTTTTTTAGCCATTTGTTGCCCCTGTGCCAACTTTTTTGAGACCTGTAGCAGGCATTAAATTTTAAATGAGCTAATTAAGTGGATAAAAGTGTAAAATTTCTCAGTTTAAACATTTGCTACGTTATCTATGTTCTATTGTGAATAAAATATTGGCTCATGTGATTTGAAATTCCTTTAGTTTTCATTTTATTAAAATTTAAAAAACGTCCCAACTTTTCTGGAATTCGGGTTGTATATATATATATATATATATATATATATATATGAATAAAATTCTATTTCTGGAAGGGGTAATCCCCACAAACCATTCATCATTAAATTGTCCTCATATTATTTACTTTTGAGTTCTCAGGAGATTTTACACAAAATAATCTGAAATATTTTAAATTAGCAATTCCTAGGCAATTCAATGTTTGCTTTTAATTTCTCAGAACACAGTTCTGAGTGCCAAGCATTTCCTTCAAGCACAAGAACCTGGGAAGTGGAATATAATTTACACCAAACTCAACCTGCAACGGCCTGTTCCAAGGTTAGATTATTTTTTTCTTTTTAGCTATGCAAAATAAAAAAACAAAAAATTGGAACCGCAGCCAATGTGGTTCAGTAAGTGTCATGACATCTGATAATAGTTTACAGTCACCGTGCACTGTCAAGCTCAGAAAAAAAAAGGTTTACTAAAACCATATATTAGCTCCTCAGACTAATCAGTTGCATGGCCTCAGAAGACTCATAAGTGGTTCATAAATTGTATGCTCTACGTTCTGATTATTTTTGGCATGGATTTTCAATTATGACCAGTTCTTAAAAGTAAACAGCTGTTTCAATAGTATAATTTTTGTTCTTGCAATTGTAATGGCTTGTTTTTTTTCACTTTTCATTATCCAGTGATGTCACTATCTCTCGCTCCTGTGTACCTAAACCCATTGAATGCCTTGCTAAGGAAGTTGGTCTTTTCTCGGATGAGGTTGAGCTCTATGGCAGGACTAAAGCCAAAATCCAACTGAAAACGATTGATCGACTGCAGGCTCAACCTGATGGCAAATATGTAGTTGTTACTGGGTATTTTTTTCCCCTCCTTGTATCTCTTTTTCTGTCTCCATCAAGTGTTCTATTTCATATACAGGTGCATCTCAATAAATTAGAATGTCATGGAAAATTTAATTTATTTCAGTAATTCAACTCAAATTGTGAAATTTGTGTATTAAATTCGTTGCACACAGACAGAAGTAGTTTAAATCTTTGGTTCTTTTTATTGTGATGATTTTGTCTCACATTTAACAAAAACCCACTAATTCATCTCTCATCAATCACAACAAATTAGAATACTGTACTTCATAAGACCAATAAAAACATTTTTTTAGTGAATTGTTGGCCTTCTGCAAAGTATGTTAATTTACTGTTACTTTGCTTTAATTACTGTCTCAATTTGGCGTGGCATGGAGGCGATCAGTTTATGGCACTGCTGAGGTGGTATGGAAACCCAGATTTCTTTGACTGTAGCCTTCAGCCCATCTGCATTTTTTGGTCTCTTCTCATTTTCCTCTTGACAATACCCTATAGATTCTCTATGGGGTTCAGGTCTGGTGAGTTTGCTGGCCAGTCAAGCACACCAACACCATGGTCATTTAACCAACTTTTGGTGTTTTTGGCAGTGTGTGCAGATGCCAAATCCTGCTGGAAAATGAAATCAGCATCTTCAAAAAGCTGGTCAGCAGAAGGAAGCATGTAGTGCTTCAAAATTTCTTGGTAAACGGGTGAAGTTTTTCGGACTATAAGTCGCACCTAAGTATAAGTCACATCAGTTCAAAAATACGTCATGAGTAAAAAAAAACATAAGTCACACCGGACTATAAGACGCATTTATTTAGAACCAAGAGAAAACATTACCATCTACTGCCGCGAGAGGGTGCTCTATGTTTTCAGTGTAGGCTACAGGAGCACTGAGCAGCATAGAGTGCCCTCTTGTGGCTGTAGACGTTAATGTTTTCTCTTGGTTCTAAATGAATGCGTCTTATAGTCCAGTGCGACTTATGTTTCTTTTTACTTTGAAGTAAAATACAGTACTCTGGTTTTCAAAAAACATGATGGACCAACACCAGCAGATGACATTGCACCCCAAATCATCACAGACTGTGGAAACCTAACACTGGACTTCAAGCAACTTGGGCAATGAGCTTCTCCACCCTTCCTCCAGACTCTAGGACCTTGGTTTCTAAATGAAATACAAAACTGTGTATCAGGAGTGGCTTAACAAGAGGAATATGACAACTGTAGCCAAATTCCTTGACATGTCAGTGTGTGGTACCTCTTGATGCCTTGACCCCAGCCTCAGTCCATTCCTTGTGAAGTTCACTCTATTTCTTGAATTGATTTTGCTTGACAATCCTCATAAGCCTGCAGTTCTCTCATTTGGTTGTGCATCTTCCACACTTTTCCCTCTCAACTTTGTTAACATGTTAGGATACAGCATTTTTTGAACAGCCAGCTTAATTGGCAATGAATATTTGTGGCTTAGCCTCCTTGTGAAGGGTGTCAATGATTGTCTTCTGGACAACTGTCAGATCAGCAGTCTTCCTCGTGATTGTGTAGCCTAGTGAACCAAACTGAGAGACCATTTTGAAGGCTCAGGAAACCTTTGTAGGTGTTTTGAGTAGGGCTGTGCGATATATCGAAATATCGCAAATTTGCATATCGCGATATGCACATCGTAATGATTTGCGATAAATGAACAAAGTAATACAAAGCTATATAGTTTTACGACACAGATCATCTGACACGCGGACGTTAGTTGTGTGTGTGCATGCGCATAGCTGCTCACTGCTCTGACGTCTGACCATCAACAAACCAGCACGCAGTGAGTGACGTGCTTTGTGTGCCTGCCACTAGCACACAATCTGAAAGACTTTTCAGCACATCAGGCAATGTAGTTACATGTCAGCGTGCATCCCTGAAACCAAGCAAAGTGGACATGCTGGTTTTCTTGTCCAAAAATCTTTAACAATTTTAGCATGAATGTTAAAATCTGACTTGGCAAAAACAAAACAAAAAGAGAGCTAAGAAGTAACTCCACTGTTTCTCAAGTGTTTTTGTTTACTTGAATGTTCATGTTTTCAGGTTGATGTAGGCCTAACTATATAGTGGAGCAAATTATTAGTGATATTTTTATTTTCTGTTTGTTTACATTGTTAAAATGTAATTTTAACATTTAAATGTAATGTTAAAATGTAATTTGTGTTAATGCAACATAAAAAAACTGCTGTTGTTCACTTTCAAAAGTTGTAGTGATTTCTTTCCCCTAAATAATTTGAAATTCTGATTATATTATTTCTCTTAATACAATTTTAATTGATTTTAGAAAAATAAATATCGTATCGCATATCGAATATCGCATTATTTAGCAAGATATTGCATATCGCATTTTTCTTCAATATCGCACAGCCCTAGTTTTGAGTTGATTAGCTGATTGGCATGTCACCATATTCTAATATGTTGAAATAGTGAATTGTTGTTGTTAAATGTCAGCCAAAATCATCACATTTAAAAGAACCAAAGACTTAAACTACTTCAGTCAGTGTGCACTGAATTTATTTAATACATGAGTGAATTACTGAAATTAACTTTTCCACAACATTCTAATTTATTGAGATGCACCGGTAGATGAAAATGAAATTAACACCTTGTAAGCTATTGATACTTGTGCTAAGAAACATTTTGTTAAATGTAGAATCACTCCAACTCCTCTGGGTGAAGGAAAGAGTACAACTACAATAGGGTTGGTTCAAGCACTTGGGGCTCATCTGAAACTTAATGCGTTTGCCTGTGTGCGCCAACCATCACAAGGTCCAACATTTGGCATCAAAGGTAAGTAATACTAAGACAATAGTAATACCATATGTGATTGGTTACCTCTAAAGTGATGTTATATCAAACAGTGTGTAAAAAAAAGTATGGAATAACAAGTTTTGTTTACTAAACTTTTGCAAAGGAAGTATAATTGTGATCTTTTTTTTCTCTTTTTTTGCCAATTTTCATAGCAATGAGAGCAACTACAGAAAATTAAGTTACTACCTTATCTCTATATATAGGTGGTGCTGCTGGTGGGGGCTACTCGCAAGTTATTCCCATGGAAGAGGTATTCTTTTTACATCAGATTTTAGTTTGATTAATAAAGCTGTATAAAACGTACGAGGTTACTAACGTAACCTCGGTTCTCTCTAGAAGAGGGAACGAGTACTGCGTCTTAGCTAAGACGCTGCGGGAAAAGTCTCTTTTCACGATACACTGAAGCAAAAAATTATACTTAATTTTGAATTATTGTAAAGCGCATTTGCAGCAGCACACAGCCATAGGCGAGACGGCTCGCTCGCTCATTGGCTGCTCTGCGGCAACTGCATAAGCCTATCGAGCGCAGGCTGATGCAACATCAGACCAATGAGGGCGCTCGCGCCCTCCATGCCACTTCCCACCAAAGCGGGTGTGGCCTAGCCCTATAAAGGGAGCTCAAAGGCTGACTCACCTGATTTATTTCATCGCCGAAGCGAACCAGAGTGAATCGTACCCACAATGCAACAATATGACATCACATATTCAAGGCAAGGCCTGACCAATATGGGAATGTGGGTCTTACGCAATACTTCCCATATAACAGTCGGCAGCGCATCGCGCTTGCGATCTCGGAGTTCCAATCAGGACACTGATTCAACTATACCGACAACAGCTTTGCTTGCAGGGCGGGAACCTCTAGGTTATAGAACCTGATAAATGTAGACGGCGAGGCCCATCCTGCCGCCATACATATATCCTGTAAGGAAATCCCACTAGACCACGCCCACGATGAGGCGACGCCTCACGCCTTGTGGAGTGTGCTCTGACACCCAGTGGGCACTGAAGGCCCCTGGAAGTGTAAGCTAACGCTATGGCGTCAACTATCCATCTGGATAGGCTCTGTTTCGAAACAGCCATTCCCTTGGAACGTCCACTGAACGAGACAAACAGCTGCTCAGTCTGTCTGAAGACAGCAGAGCGAGACACATAAGTTCTTAAAACCCTAACGGGGCAAAGAAGACTTGAGTCTCCATCCTCTTCTGACAATAACTCTTGAGTCATTAGGCCCAAACTCCAAGCACGTCGGGCTCACCGAGAGCGCGTGCAGGTCACCCACACGCTTCACTGAAGCGTGAGCCAACAAGAACACTGTCTTGAATGACAGATGTTTGAGGCTAATCGTTTGGATAGGCTCGAAAGGGGAACCTTTCATTGCCTCCAAAACCGTCGAGAGGTCCCATACAGGGACTGAAGGAGGTCTGGGAGGATTCAGCCTCCTAGCTGTGGATTCACCCCCCCGAGCTGTGCAGCCGCCGAGTCGACGGAGCTCTAGCCTGAGTGATAGTACTTAGCACTCCCACTGAGAGATCAGCGGGTAACTGTTGAGCGCCCACACATGGAGGGACCACAACTCCGGTTGAGGGTGCCAAATCGAGCCCCTGGCCTGCGAGAGGAGGTCCCTCCTCAACGGCACTGGCCACGGGGCAGTGTCTGCTAACTGCATCAAATCTGGAAACCATGGTTGGATCTTCCAAAGTGGTGCTACAAGCAGTACTGAGCATTTCGTTTCCCTCACCCGTTCTATCACCTGCGGAAGGAGGGAGACGGGGGGAAACCTGTACAGGTTTCGGGACCTGAGACCGCCCTGGCGATTTATGTAGGACACCACAGACATGTTGTCCGAACAGACTAAGACGTGGTGGCCCTTGATTCGGGGACAAAAGCGCGTCAGCGCGTTCTCCACTGCCAGCATTTCCAGACAGTTGATATGTTGGAACTTTTCCTGTTCTGCCCACAGGCCAAAGAACGGTCTGCCCTCGAGCAGCGCTCCCCATCCCGAAGTGGAGGCGTCCGTCGACACCACTTTCACTTTCGAGGAAGTCCCCAGGCTTACACCTGATTGGTACCAGTCGTTTGCTGTCCAGGGTTTCAAGGCTGTAACACAGCTCTGATTGACCTTGAGACGCAACCGGCCGGATATCCACGCTCTGCGCGGTACTCGCGCTTTCAGCCAGAACTGCAAGGGGCACATGCGTAGCAGGCCCAACTGAAGAACTGGTGACGCTGAAGGCATGAGACCTAGCACCTCTGAGCGAGACGGTCGCGCCGCAGCGTAGAGAGCTCGCTGCGCGCTGAATGCCCAACGCGCGCTGTGGCGACAGCCGCGCCGTCATGGACTGTGAGTCCAGAGCTATACCCAAAAACAGTATCGTTTGACTGGGGTTCAGCGAACTCTTCGTCCAGTTGACACTGAGACAGAGTTTCTCGAGGTGATCGCGTTAGATGGCCCTGTGCTCCACGAGCTCTGATCGTGATTGAGCCAGAATCAGCCAGTCGTCCAAATAGTTCAGCACTCGCATGCCTCTGAGTCTGAGAGGAGCTAGCGCTGCGTCCATGCACCTTGTAAATGTACGAGGAGCCAGGGACAAGCCAAACGGCAGGACTGTATACCGGTATGTCTGGCCCTCGAAGGCGAATCTCAAGTATCGCCTGTGACGTGACGCTTTCTGTATTTGAAAATACACGTCCTTCAGATCTATCGACATGAACCAGTCTCCTCTACGAATATGTCTTAGATCCAGTATGGGTCTGAAACCCCCGTCTTTCTTGGGCACCAGAAAGTATCTGCTGTACAGCCCCCCTTCGCTTTGAGCTTGAGATACAGGCTCCACAGCCCCTTTGCTCAACAGTTTTGATATTTCGGCCCGAAGTAGGTGTGCTACTTCTGTCTTGACCGTAGTTTCGACGCGCGCTAAAATGCGCGGAGGGCGTCGAAAAAACTGTAGCGAGTAGCCTCTGCTTATAATGTCTAGCTCCCAATCCGAAACCCCTGGAAGCGCTGACCATGCGTCTGCATGAATGGCTAAGGGTTGGATGCGAAGCGCGCTCTGTTGGCTGGGCAACGGCAGTGCTTCGATGTGCTGTAACCTGGGCGTTATGCCAGTGACATTTGAGGCGGGGAGCGCGCTGACCACAGCGGGCAGATCGCTCGTCCTCGACCCCGCCACGTTGCTTAACCGAGTGAGGGAGGGCTGAGCGAGTCCCGTGGGACTCGTGCTGTCTGTGAGTAACTGTGGGCTGTAAGCATGCACATTTACTGCTTTTGACTCGCTGTCTGCCTGGGCAGAACGAACGTGCACGGGTTTCGTTTTTACAGAAACCACATGACGTGTGTGACATAGTGTTTGTGGGCACTGAGGAGTGGGCACGTTTACTATGTAGTGTGCGCGATTGACATGAGTCGCTTTTATGGGCGCGAGCCCTGTGTGAAGGGCTGTGCTTATATGTGGAGATGGGCACTGAGCAGTGGGCATCGTCACTACATTTATAGCACCATCGGCCGTGGCCGGGACACCAGAAATAACACTCTTTTCGGGAAATATCTGGGTAGCCGTGATAACGGCTTTTGTGTGCAGGCAAGCGGGCAACTGTACAGGCTTGCGCGTTGCAGAAGACGCTGAGACAGTCACAATTCCTGGAACTGAAACAGCGGCGCGCTTGGGTGAGAGTTCGGCCGCAGCGGGACTCGTACACCGGCGCTTTCCTAGGACTGCTAAGATGACTTCAGGGCTTCCGGCCTCAGTGTGACTGAGAGCTTTGCGGAGCCGGTCTAGCACTACTCGCTGCAGAACCGGAGCACTTCGGGAGGAAGTGCTTAAATGCTTGAGACGCTTTCTGGTCCTCGACGAATCTCTCAACGAACTCGTTGACAGAAGATCCGAAGAGGCCAGCGGGAGTCAGCGGGGCGTCGAGGAACGCAGTGCGTTCAGACTCTGCCATGTCTGAAAGCGTCAGCCAGGGATGCCTCTCAGCCACAGTAGCGGAAGCCATAACTCGTCCCATGGCCTGTGCCAGCGGACTTAGTAGCGCGAAGAGAGCGATCCGAAGCGCTCCTCAAATCCGCGAGACAGATAGCCTCAGGTTCCATCTCGTCCAACTTACGGAGGAGATCACCCTGGAATATCTGCAGCGTGGCCATGGTGTGTAATGCAGATGCTGCCTGCCCAGCAGCAGAAAAGATCCGCGCAAGCAGAGATGACGTCATGCGGCAGGCTTTAGATGGCAACACCGCTTTCGTCCGCCGTCCAGCAGAGGGCGGGCAAAGGTGCGTCGCTATCGCTTGTTCCACCGGCGGAAGTGACTGGTAGCCTCTGTTTTTAGCATCATCCAGTGTGGAGAATGCTGGTGAGACAGACGAACGAGTTCGTGCTGAATATGGAGCATTCCAAGCCTTTGCCACCTCTTCGTGAAGCTCAGGAAGAAATGGGGCGGGCTTTGAGTTCTAAGAAGTACGCACACCCGGAAGAAAACTACCATCCAGCCGGGAACGAGAGGGGGGCGCTGGTGCAGACCACTCGAGGCCGAGGCTCGCAGCGGCCAGCGTGAGCACTCGCATAAACTCCTTCTCTATGTCAGCTCGACTGCTGGGCTTCTGAGCAGAAAGCGCGAGATCCCCGGAGCTCGCCTAGCCTTCGCTGCCCGAAGCTAGCAGTGAGCACGTGTCCTCTTCCCCCGACGCGGCCCTAAAATCAACTTCCTCGGAAGACACGGCGGCAGACAGTGGGCGCTGACCATCGGGAAGTGATGCAGGGGAGGCCGGTGAAGCAGGGCGAACCGGCGAGCTCGGTCGAGCTGGAGAAGGTTCCGGAATCTGCTGGGAGCGGCGCTTTATACGGCGCTGCAGCGCAGCGGGGAATGCAGGCTCGGAGAAAAATGCCCAGCGAGTCCTCAGAGTCACCATTGGCAACAGCTCGCAGTGAGGGCAGCCGCCGTCAGCGAGCACGAGCGCTGCATGATCTTCACCCAGGCAGGAGACACAGATGACGTGACTGTCTCCCTCGCTGAGTGGGGCTCTGCATGAGCCGCAAGAAGGCATCTTTAAAAAGACGCAGCTCTTTTACGAGTGTGTGTCGCAGGGCGAACACACACACGAGGATAACGAATGAAAAGGATATAGGCACCGGAAAGCACAGCAGGAACGGCAGTGGAAGGCGGCGTTGGCCAGCGGCTTCAGGAATAGCTAATCCCGCTGAGATGCTATCGGACGACGCTTGCTTCCTCTCGTGATCCAATGATGCGTGAGGTTCGCTGAAGAGATGAAAAATCAGGTGAGTCAGCCTTTTCGAGCTCCCTTTATAGGGCTAGGCCACACCCGTTTCGGCGGGAAGTGGCATGGAGGGCTCGAGCGCCCTCATTGGTCTGATGTTGCATCAGCCTGTGCTCGATAGGCTTATGCAGTTGCCGCAGAGCAGCCAATGAGCGAGCGAGCCGTCTCGCCTATGGCTGTGTGCTGCTGCAAATGCGCTTTACAATAATTCAAAATTAAGGATAATTTTTTGCTTCAGTGTATCGTGAAAAGAGACTTTTCCCGCATCGTCATAGCGAAGACGCAGTACGAGAGAACTCTCGTAAGAGAACATATATTTAGTGATTGTCTTCTCTTCTCAGTTCAATCTCCATCTAACTGGTGACATTCACGCCATCACAGCAGCCAATAACCTGGTAGCTGCTGCAATTGATGCTCGTATGTTCCATGAAGCCACACAGTCTGATAAGGTATTGTCTATGTCCATTCATTTATTGGATCACTGATATTGCATTCTGATGTGATCAGGGAATTTTTTTTATTTTTTTTAATAAAAAAATTACTGTCAGGTTGTCAGTTAATTAGCATATAATTATTTAGACAAAACATTAATCTTATTAATTGTGTGTGTGTGTGTGTGTGTGTGTGTGTATATTTACAGATAAAACTCATGCTCTGAAAAAATAAATCAATAATACTACATTTTTGCAGACAAAAGCATTTCTGTCTGCAACAATGCAAAGTCAGTATGCTGCAAAGAATTATATTCCTAATGAGAGTTTTTTGATTAATTTTTAAACAGGATACATTTACTTTAGATACTGGATATGATGGTTAGTTTTCAGAGAATCTTTAATGCTATTAAAATATTATTATACTAATAAATCACTGATTCCTGGGAAGTGGGACAAAACGGTGCAAAATTTAAAAAACATCCCAACTTTTTTCTCTTTTTATTAAAATTTTTCGTTATACCTTGAACTGTGTAATATAATTTTTACTTTAACAGCAATCAAGATGCTTTTTAACATTTCAAAACACACTGGAACACAAATGATCTATTTTCTCTCATCTCAGAACAGTATGTCTGCAGTGCATCTGCTAAGGTTAACTTAAAAACAGTTAAATGAACAAATAAAACAATTAGTTGTTACCTCTGTCCATTTACATTTAACAGGATCTTAAAATTAAGATTTAAGCAACTTAACAAATGATCCAAAAACTATCAGAACTCATATGATCTAAATACAAACAAAACTGTATTATGTATTAGAGCTGAAGATCTTTGCCCGAACCCGACGGGACCCGATGGGACCCGACGGGTTCGGGCTTAATTTATATCATCTTACGCGGGGTCGGGCTCGGGCTTGCGCTCCGGTTTGCGAGGTAAATGAGCGGTCATGTGATGTGTTTCGATTAGCGCGAGAAAGATAGAAAAGAAATAGATAGAGAAAGAAAATGGATGCAGAGTAGGTGAAATGAGGCTTGCCTCTGGTGATTTACGTTTTGGTTGCACCAGCAACTAAAGCAAAGTCTGAGGTGTGGAAAAGTTTTGACCATGTTTATAATGAGAATAATGAGTGAATAATGACGCACCGTCAGTGAGCGCAGGAACGCGCTGAAGCCATCTACAATGGATTCAATCATTTTCCTCCGTAAACACATGTAGGCTTAGTCTAATCTCTGTGAGAAAAGGTTTCCAAATGATAAATAAATATTCATTGAGTCTTACATGCATAATGTGGACAGAGTATATACAATAATGTTGGCATTATTGTTTTATTAAATGTCAGTTGCTAGTGGCGAATCAAATCCGGCGGAGCCTTTATCTTAATTTCGTTATTGCCATATACAAATCTTAATTTAAAATTTATATTAATTTAATTTGTTTAAAAAACTTGTTTTTATTGGTGCGTTAGTCTATTTATAGGCTAAATGAGCCTATGTCTATTTAGAGTGCTGAGATGTTACGATGTTACTGGATTTATTTTATTTCTTTATTCCAACTTCCAAGTGGCCTAGTCTACGTTAGTTATGAATAAATTGTTAAAACATGTATAAATGACTAATTTTTGACAAGGAAAAAGAGCTGTGTGTGCGCGCACATTTGAATAATGTCGGGCTGTAAACGGGGTTCGGGCTTCTAAAAAGCTGTCAATCAAAATGTACTTGTCGGGCTCGAGCCGAAACCTGTCGGGCTCGGGTCCTGTCAGGCCTAACTTTTAAGGCCCGATTAAAGCTCTATTATGTATAAATGTTTTATCCAGTGTTGTTGCCTCAGCCTCAGGATTTGTACATTATTAGAAAAATTTTACGCTTTTATTTAATATCAATAAAAATTACTTGAAAGTCAAAAGTTTTTTGTTTTTCATGTAGTAGCCATTCAGTTTTTTCTGTTGTTGCTAGATGCTAATATACTGTAACCTGCTTCAGGAGAGTAAAATTATCTAAATATTTCAAATAGTTTCCTGAGAAATTGGAGGATGGTGTTAACACATCATAATTGTGACACAGGAAATATTCACATTAGGATTTACAATATTAAAAAACGATATTCTTACCAGAGCCTGTCTGACAATGATGTACTCTGCAAAGGTGGAATTTGGCAAAGGGGTCATTTAGAGTGACAGGACAGCTACCCCTGATAAACCCTGAATTTATTAGGGGCCAAGCACCGAAGGTGCGTACAGTAGGCACCTATTGTATTTGTTCCCGTTCTTATTATTATTCTTCCTTCTTCCGACTAGGAGTCTATGGCAGCCCATAGAACCAATTGCGGGAAAGTTGTAATGGTTTGACATTCTGATAGAGGAAAGTGCGAACATTTAGTACACCAATTTTGGTGTGTCTAAGTCATTGCCTCTAGCGCCACCAACTGTCGAAAGTTTCGCTTATATTTTGTTAATAACTTTTGAACCGTAAGGCCAATCACCAAATTTATTTTTTTTGAGCTCATGACGATTCGATTGCACCCTATGAAATCATTTTCCGTCATAGAAATATGGCTGCCATTTTGATGTTTTTTTAAAACCTACTTTTTCGAACTAGTTCTAGACGGTTTGTCCGATTTACACGAAAATTTAACCAGATCATCTTCAGGCAGTGCTGACCAAAATTTATGGAATCCAAATTAGGGCTGGGCGATATACAAAAAAAAATGATATCTCGACATTGTCAAATTTTTTACGATATTCGATATATATCTCGATATGTTTGCATTTGCATTTAAATAATAAAAAATAAAACATGATTTTCTTTTGCCCATTAAAAAAAAAAAAAACATATAGATTAAACTGCTAATTTAAGCAGTTAAAAAATCTAGACCAAGAGATCACTTACTGCTTTTTATTAAATGAATACATGTAGGCCTATATGTAACTGAAGCAGTGCAAATTAAGTAACAGTTACAGAAAGTGCATTCTGTCAACTTTTTAGTGCATGCAATTCACAATTTAAACTATGCAACTGGGATAAGTATTTTATTTAAAGTTTTTAAGCTAAGAACACAAGTCTGTCAACTGTCTGTGGTTTTAAGAGAAGCTTTGTGGCATGAAACTAACTAAAAGGTTGCATAACTAGTAATGTAACTACCGTATTTTCCTGACTATAAGTCGCACTTTTTTTCATAGTTTGGCTGGTCCTGCGACTTACTGTATAGTCAGGTGCGACTTATTTATCAAAATTATTTTGACGTGAACCGAGAGAAATGAACCAAGAGAAAACATTACCATCCACAGCCCCGAGAGGGCGCTCTATGCTGCTCAATGCTCCTGTAGTCTACCACATAGCAGCATAGAGCGCCCTTTTGCGGCTGTAGACGGTAATGTTTTCTCTTGGTGCTTGGTTCTAAATAAATGTGACTTATAGTCCAGTGCAACTTATGTTTTTTTTCATCGTCATGACGTATTTTTGGACTGATGCGACTTATACTCATTTTCACTTATAGTCCGAAAAATACGTTAATTACTAATTACTTTATAAATTAAGTAATCAGAACAGTAACATGATTACTTTTTAAAAGGAGCAATCAGTAACTGGAGTACATTTTCAGAGTAGCTTGCCCAACACTGCTCAAGAATCAGTGAAATGATGTTAGTATTTTGTCTTACTGCAAAAGCAGAACAAGTAAGAGACTAGAAACTTGCTTTTTTTTTTTTTCATTTTTCTGGAAAACAACAAATACAGTTGTAAAACTCCAAATCAGTTTTTTCAATGTGTATGTGTTTGAATTTTTTTCTTTTAATGATATCATAATGATAGCATTCTATCACTACACTAGGCTCTATTTAATCGGTTGGTACCCTTGATTGGAGGTCAGAGGAAGTTTTCCCCAGTTCAGATCTACAGACTTGAAGTAAGAATGATGTTTGTTTGTTTGTTTTTGTAATTTTATATACTCTTTTCGCAGATTTACATTAGTTTTGCTCTTGCATTGTCATGATTCCTGCAATTTTATATTTTTTATGTTCCTTGTACTGATAGAAACTAGGTATAAAGAAAGTGGACCCCAGCGCATTAACAGAAGAGGAGATTGCATGCTTCGTCAGGTTGGATATTGACCCTGAGTCCATAACTTGGCAGCGAGGCATGTGTATTGTTGTTTTCATTATTATTATACTACAGTGATGAATTATCTGAAATAAAAAATTAAGTAAAAGCAAAGTGAATCTTTAATACTAGATAATATAATGGTACATTTGTACAGTATATACACATTTGGATGCAATGTAAATCTTATATATTTTTTTTTATAGTGCTGGACACAAATGATCGTTTTTTGAGAAAAATCACCATTGGCCAATCACCAACTGAGAAGGGATTCACCAGAACTGTAAGCATCACACACATTACCATATATTACTAAATGCTTTACATACTTATGAATAAGTAGACTCAAGAGACTTGATTATTTAATTTTATGAAGCATGTCCAAAAATGAACTGGATACCATTTATAATGCCAGATATGGATGTAGCTTCTAATAGGCAAATGATTCAGGCCATTATAACATTTTTTTTGTTGTTGTTAGAAGTAAATTACTTTATGCACAAACATTGTTCAAATATTGTTTGTTCAAATGTTATGTTTGTCTAGCTAGACATGGCACTCGTGCCACAAGACTGCAATGGCCAAAGATGTCCACCTGATTACCATATGCAGCAGAAGAAATGTTTTTGTGTTCTTGTTCATAGCACTTATTCAGGGGTTAAAGCTAAATAAAAATGAATATATGGTTGAAATAAAAAATAAAAGCTGTATCATACACTTGGAAAATTAAGGGCTATATCACTGGTCTACTGATTATTTTGACAACTGAGTAATCTTATATTTTTTAGTAATACAATAACACGTAAGTGAAAACCAGGCTTTAGTATGACTATATATATAAACTAACGATGAGGCAATAATAGTTAGCTCAAATAAAATATCAAAACCAAGAAAAACATGATTGTATTGATTGTATTGAACAACACTGTTCAAATATTTAATACCTAAACATATGAACACAACCAACTTAAGCACATTATGTATTAAAACAAATACCTGCAGAGGGCGCCAATGGCCTGATGACATTTCACTTTATAGTGTGATTAAACAATGTTTAAATCCATTAAATTGTGATATTTGGCCACATGCAGAAACTTTTATCGCGATGTACAATACATGGCATAATTGAGTTGATGTATTTTCCTGTGTTGGCATAGGTTTATAAATGATTTGCATTATAAATCTAGTGAAATACTGCACACTGTTTTTCCAGATGAACATTAATTCAAATTCATGGAATATACAGTGGAAGAGTTTAGCCCCTTTCATACAGTCTTTACTGGTAAATTACCGGTAAGTTACAATTAATAGTTCATTTGTGAACAGGACCTTTCAAAAATTCTGGTAAATTTGTTCTGGCAATCATATCATTCTTATGGAGATGGCATGATTACTCTGAGCTTTTTACAAAGCTCCGCTGCTTTATAATTAGCTTTTCTATGTAAATATTCACTAGATGGACATCTTTGACCATTGCGCCTCGCAGCCTTTTGTCGCGCTTCTCCATTCATCAGGGCTGCGCCTCTGCAGTTGGATACTATTATGCGCATCTCGTGTTTATAAGAGCAAAACATTCTGATTGGCTAGTAATGTTAGCGAACTCATGAATTCGAAAGTGATAAGATATTAAATTTTTATTTAAATGTAGGATAATTTTTTTCCACAGCCAAAAGCTGCACATTGGAAATCCTTTATGCCCTGCTTATTATCTTTTGAATGGCTCAGGAGTTACAAGTTAACGTTTATTTCTTTCCCATGTGGGACATGGGAAAATGTCTTGTCTTTCTGAATTACAGTGCGGTATCAGATGTTACCAGTCATTGGTAACTTATCATTGAACTTTCAGGAATCTTTTACCTTGCTATTCTGTGTTCCCTGATGGTATAAATAAAACAGAGTTGACCGTTGGGACAGACAAAACATGGCATATTTAATAAGCTGTAATGACAAGGAAACCAAAGCATTTTATGTTATTCTGTTAGCAGGCAATGCCCAGCAACATTTTTTATTTATTGAATTATTATTATTTATTTATTTATTTATGTATTTATTTTTTTTGCAGGCCCAGTTTGACATCACTGTAGCCAGTGAGATTATGGCAGTTTTAGCTCTCACCACCAGTCTGGCTGACATGAAGGAGAGACTTGCAAAAATGGTGGTGGCCACCAGTCGCAGTGGTCAGCCTGTCACCACTGAGGATTTGGTGTGCTGCTGTCATATGTCTCATTTTATCTCAAATGAAAATATCTAGGTGTTCATCCTGTGTTGATTCTGTAGTGTTTGTGTCTTAGGGAGTGTGTGGAGCTCTGGCAGTACTCATGCGAGATGCTATCAAGCCAAACCTCATGCAGACACTTGAGGTGAGAGGAATTGTCCTGGGATGTGTATATTCAAGTTAATTTGCAAATCACCTAGATATTAAATAGACCTTCATAGATAAATTATTCCTTATTCATGACCAGCTCCACAACTTGCTTAAATCAGTTTCCCAGCGGTTTTCTTGTCACTTCTTTCTTTGGTGCGTTAGATGTCTGTCTTAAGTCTTTGTATGGAAAATTGTTTAGGGAAACCCTGTGTTTGTTCATGCTGGACCGTTTGCAAACATTGCACATGGAAACTCTTCAATCTTGGCCGATAAAATTGCTCTGAAACTAGTTGGACCTCAGGGATTTGTGGGTAAGTTAAACGATTAAAGACACATTTTTGTTATTGGCATAATTTACATCTATGTGTAAAGTGAAGTGCCAGTATAATTTAGACTACAGTAACTAATTTTGTTTAACTAAAAAGATAACGATTTTGTTTCAAAATTAATTAATTTATGAAAATTATTTGTTTATTGATTTTCATAATTCTATAATTTGTTTATATAAAAAAAAAACATTTTACAAAAAAAACATGCAAATAAACACCCACATGACTTCAAAACAGTTTAGAGACTTAAGTATATTGTATGCAAGTATACACATGCTTGAGTTGTTTTTTACACCACATTTGTATAAAGCAAATCTTTCAAATCTATTTGTCCTGATGGAACTAGTGCAAGCACAAGTCAGAAATTTACTGAGGTATCTGTTTACTGTCAGTGACTCACGGTGCAGTGCCACTCACAACTGGTAGAGACAGGGAGTTAAAGTGCTTGTGGGACATTAATATTTACAAAATTGTGCAAAACTTAATAGTTTGATTGTCTTTGATCCCATCAGTGTAAATTCCTAAAGGGTTTATTTTTGTTTTCTGCCAGTCACTGAAGCAGGTTTTGGAGCAGATATTGGAATGGAGAAATTTTTCAATATAAAGTGTCGATACTCTGGTCTCAAGCCTCATGTTGTGGTCTTGGTTGCCACAGTTCGAGCACTTAAGATGCATGGAGGTGGTCCAACGGTGAGTCTGAGAATACAGCCAGTAATTTATTTACTTTTTCATGTAGATTGTCATTTTCTTCCACTTAAACACACAAATTTGTACAGGGAGTTGATTAAATATGCATTGCATCTTTTCTTTAGGTCACTGCAGGCACACCTCTGCCAAAAGAATATATTGAAGAGGTACTCTAAGATCGTTTAGTAGTTTTTCTTGCTAGTCTGTGATTTTATATAGATAATGTAGTCTAGTGATGCGAGTAGCTAAAAATGTAGTGTTCTAAAACTTTTTCACTGGTATTGCTATAGGTATAAATAAAGTTTTGGGAGTTGCAGCTGCATTTAACTAAAAGTGAATCACAGGAGTCACTCCAGAAACATTCCCAAAACTCAATGTAGTACTGATAATGTTGTTTTGAACTCTTGCAGAATCTGGCACTGCTGGAAGCCGGCTGTAGTAACATGAGGAAGCAAGTGGAGAATGCTCAGCTTTTTGGGGTTCCAGTAGTTGTGGCTGTCAATGCTTTCAAGTAAGACGGCACCTGCTGATTAAACCTGCACAATACAGATTAAAAAAATAAATAAAAATACATCAGCTTTATGCAGAGTAGGGCAAGTTAAGGGTTTATAATGTCTATCAAAATTCCTAAAGCTTTGTGTACTAACTATTACTATTATACAATAGTGTTTGATAGACAGCAGTAGTAAAAAAAAAAGTATTGTAAGTAATTTGCGGGGGTGGTGGTCGATAAATCATGAGCAGTGTCCCAGAGCTTACTGTTCACAGAATATGTAAAATGTGACCCCACCCACGATAGTTGACTGACACGGCTGTTTTAGCTGTGACCCTGCCCTAAATGATCCACACACACTGTCTGCCATGTTTATTTTCATGCCAGAGCATTTAAAAGCAGCATTCAAGGAAGAAATGTCCTTTTATTAGAGCTATAGAAGTTGTTTGTTCCAGAGCAGTGAGTGATTTTTCTGCTTTTATTTTATTGTTTGGGTCTTGTTAACAGTATAGCAGTCAGTATAGGCAGGGGTGCACATAAGTGGTCTGCAGGACCGCATGTTCGACCAAAATAAAAAATGCGTTATACTGTATAAATGTTCTGAAAGCACATTTGAGTACCGACATGGTTGACAGCTGTTAATACACAATTACCATTTTAGATCACAAACTGTACTATATACGTTTTATTTTCAACCTGAAGACATAAATCTGGGCTATGCCATGTCGTTTTTAAAGCACAATGCAAAACTGTGACTTTCCACTAACGCTCTTTAATCAGCAGCAGCGCTAAATCCGGAAGCGCGTATACTTGCCGGCAACCTGCCAAAATAAAAACCTGCTGATTTTACGTTTGAATATGATGAAAACGCTTTTATTTATTTATTTTTAGACACTTTTATCCAAAGCTTCTTAAAATTGGGGAATACATAAAGCAATTCTTCTTAGAGGCGAACAAAAAGTAGTAGTAAATATTAGCATTTTATTTTTAAGTTTACTATAAAATAAATGTATTTGTATTTAATACTAGGACTGCCTTTTATTTTTAATAATATTATCACACACTATTTTTTAGTTTATTTACTATCATTTTATTTAAAAAAACTAAATAAATAAAGTGCAATAATATAACTATTCATTTTTTATAGTTATATTTAATGGGTCGGCCACTGTTTCAGACGGACCCTTTACAATGTTGCACTTCTAAGCAGCGACTGCGAGGCGTTGTGAGGGTAAACTAAGCAGTGCTCTGGTGTTTCGTTATAATGCCTGTTACACACACAATCCGTCTGCAGTGCGTATTAACGGATTTCAGCTGCACAAGGTTGCAGTCCGTCAGCGCGTTCAAGGAGCGGTGCGTCGTCTGCAGCAAGTCACAACACATTCTGAGGACACCTGAGATTTACATCTTGTAAAAGGTGCCCTTTAAATGACAACCTTTGTGATGCATGTCAGGACAACGTCAGTTGCTACCACAGGCACTACGCCCCTTTAAACACATAAGGAAATTGGGCAACAGAATAACTATAGAGCCATTCCCACAGGGCATGTTCTTGCATTCAAACCACAGTGGTTGTCTAGTATAAAATGTAGTGGTCTCAAGATAGTTTTGTTGAGTACAGTTTTTTTAACTACTTCAAGAGTATTTACATGTAAGCCAATATGAAGTCTTCTAAAAACTTACAATAAATTGTGAGGAAAATAAATTAGTAACACTTTAGATTAGTGAACACTATTTACTATTAACTAGTTGCTTATTAACATGCATATTACAACCTAAACATAACATAATTAGGAATTTATTGAGGGAAAACTCTTTTAATAGTGAATTTGTTCCCCAATTAAAAAAAAAAAACTATAAAAATAAGTTGTTGATTTTATACTGTCGGTAGGCCATTAACCACTGCACTGGGATCATTGGGTCATTTAGAATCATATCTGTCTGATTCATAAGTTGAATCGTTCAGATGGTTTTGGTGAACCAATCAACCTGGAGTCAAAACAAAAGTCATTAAATGGACATTGTTACTCCTATAAATGCTTCAAGGAGAGCTATCAAGATGGGTGGATGTCAAGACATGATGGCCAATGAGACATATGCAAAAATATAAAAATTGCAGACAAGAAAGTGTCATGCAAATGCTCCATTCTACCTTGGACAGACTGACAGATAGAATAATGCCGCAATAATATAATGTCCTTTTAATTATTTTATGGAATATTTTCTCAGTAAATATGTGATTGAAGGCCACGTGATGTTAAAATTTGTAATCCATTGATAGCCCTATCACTTAGCCAACAACATGTTTTATTCTGTGTCTAGATTCATTTGAGTAAAGTGCTCGGGAGAGATATAGAGTATCATTTGCGAACTCTAGACCATGTTAATCAAACTGCCGTTTAGCTCATGTGCCATTCAAACTGAATCTTGCCATCTCATGTATACAGGACAGACACAAAGGCTGAACTGGATCTGATTTGTAAACTAGCCAAAGAGGCAGGAGCGTTTGATGCTGTGCATTGTTCTCACTGGGCTGATGGAGGCGCTGGTGCTGCAGATCTGGCTAGAGCAGTGCAAAAAGCAGCAGACTTGCCTAACAGCTTCAGATTTCTTTATGACATTGAGGTACAAAAAATAAAAAAATGAATGTTAGTGGGGTTGCATTGTCATTTCTATAATACATTTATTGGTTTTAATTTGCAGAGAAATGTTTCACACAATAATAGAGGGTTTACTCTGCAGTAATATTTTACAGATGTACACATTCATACAATTCATTTGTTACAGTTAACTATTATCTATCTTACAGTTACCTATTGTAGACAAGATCAGAATCATTGCACAGAAGATCTATGGTGCAGATGACATTGAACTTCTTCCAGAGGCCCAACATAAGGTGGACCTGTACAGCAAACAGGTATGAGTTGATTATCACACCCATGTTGTATGAAGTCACTCCCGAACATATGAAGCAACAAGAACAGTTATTTCAGGCAACCTAAAAACATTTATCTAAACACACCTGGTTAACCGTTATCAATTATCAGAGTACAACTGCTTATAAAATAGTCTCCTTTGCATATTTATCTCTACAGAATACATAGGAAGTTGAATACCGTTCGTTGAACCATTGCTGTGCTTCTTTTGGACGGTCAAATTTAAAATTCTCATCGCCAAGGTCTATCAGCAGGCGAGCGGGGGATTTAAGGAAAAAATGTCACTTTCTTTTCACGCAGGTTGTTTCTCACAGTTGAAAATGCTTCCCTCCTCTTAATGCTCGATTTAAAACTCTCAAAGGACACAACAACCGGGGCAAGAGCAAAGTCAATGGCTGATTTCACCTGTTCTGCGATGGTAGATGATAGCTCGGAGATCAGAGTGACAGAGATTTTCCAGATTCAGCTTGTCCCATTGACTCTCTGTCATGGTAGCTGAAGATTTAAGTTTCCGTTGCCTTTCAGAAGCCATAAATCCTTCCTAGCTACAATCGTCGAATAAGTAGTTTGAAAAATAAACCACCAAGGGTGCCTAAAGTTTCAAGCAGCCTGAGAGATATAATAGAACGACAAAGTGCTCGGAAGCTAACTTCAAATGTGTCTTCTCACTCACATGCTCAGTCAGAAGTCAGTCCTTCCTTGTTCATTTTCAGGTATTCCTTTGACTCTATGCACCTGAAGTAAAAGGATTGCTTTTATCCTATTTGGAGCACTACAATTTTTCTTTAGTTTTTAAGGATTTATTATATCCCATTTTGTACCCCCATCATGGCTAATAAACGGGTTGGATAGTGGAAGTAGGAATGGTGTGGGTGTATTTTTTTCTCATTACAGATCCTTAAATATAAGGTTGCCATTGTTTATAAAGCTTTTTTGTCTCCATCAAGGGTTTTGCAAGTCTACCCATATGCATGGCAAAAACTCATCTGTCTCTGTCACATGATGCTGAAAAGAAAGGTGTGCCTACTGGATTTGTTCTTCCAATTCGTGACATTCGTGCCAGTGTTGGGGCAGGCTTTCTCTACCCACTGGTTGGCACAGTAAGTAGCGTAATATGAACATTCACATTTTTACCTATTAAGTATACTGCCATTTCTTTGAATTAAAAATAATAATTGGAAAAAAAGTACCACCAAATGATTTTTTCTGATTGTTGAAATAACTTGTTTTCATCATTTCATTCCAGAAAGAATCAGCAATTACAGGTGCTGGTCATATAATTAGAATATCATCAAAAAGTTCATTTATTTTACTAATTCCGTTCAAAAAGTGTAACTTGTATATTATATTCATTCATTACACACAGACAGATATATTTCAAATGTTTATTTCTTTTAATTTGGATTATAACTGACAACTAAGGAAAATCCCAAATTCATTATCTCAGAAAATTATAATATTACTTAAGACCAATACAGAGAAAGGATTTTTAGAAATCTTGGCCGACTGAAAAGTATGAACATGAAAAGTATGAGCACTCAATACTTAGTTGGGGCTCCTTTTGCCTGAATTACTGCAGCAATGCGGCATGGCATGGAGTCAATCAGTCTGTGGCACTGCTCTGGTGTTATGAGAGCCCAGGTTGCTCTGATAGTGGCCTTTAGCTCTTCTGCATTGTTGAGTCTGTCATATCACATCTTCCTCTTCACAATACAAGATTTTCTATGGCGTTAGGGTCTGTTATTAAGGTTAAGTTTGCTGGCCAATTAAAAACAGGGATACCATGGTCCTTAAACCAGGTACTGGTAGCTTTGGCACTGTGTGCAGGTTCCAAGTCCTGTTGGAAAATGAAATCTGCATCTCCATAAAGTTGGTCAGCAGCAGGAAGCATGAAGTGCTCTAAAACTTCCTGGTATATGGCTGCGTTGACCTTGGACCTCAGAAAACCCAGTGGATCAACACCAGCAGATGACATGGCACCCCAAACCATAACTGACTGTGGAAACTTTACACTGGACCTCAAGCAACGTGGATTGTAGTGCTGGGCGGTAAACCGGTTCATACCGAAAACTGGTGTATATTTTCGTTATGATGTTAATTTGGAATATACCGCCATACCGGTGTATTTAATTACTCCGCATTCGGAATGAACGTTATGCTGCGCCGTGGCCGAGCGACACTGTTTCAGACGGACCCTGCAGTGCGTATTATGGGATTTCAGCTGCACGAGGTTGCGGTCCATCAGCGCGTTCAAGGAGCGGTGCGTCGTCTGCATCAGTGCAGCGATTGTTAATGTACAGAGTCTATTTTTGCTGTGCTGCAGGCGCCGAATTAAAGTGAAAGCACATTGTTCGCGGGAAAAGTGAACGTAGATTGACATGGAAACACAGTCACATGGGTTTTTGGCTAGGTTTAAAACAAGAAAAAGAGCACTTTTAGATAAAGGAGGAAAACTATATATATGTTCACTTATGGAAGCAGAAAAACAAAGTTCATTAAGACCCGTGGGATTGCTTGTGATAAAGATTTAAATGCAAAATGCACGAGACTGTTTCTGTCTGTGGTGTTTTAATTTTAAATATTTTAACAAGAAAAGTAGGCTATTTATTGTTTAAATGTTTTGCCGCTTGCTTGAGCAGCTTATTATACAAACCTAGAAGTAAAATGCATGAATGCGTTGTTTATATTTATTGAGTTTAAACTAATGTCTATATGAAAGATTGTTACTGATCTGTGATGAGACTTACAATGCAGAAAAAAAAAGAAAAAAAAATATATGTATATATATATATATCATTGTTTTTTTTTGGTTTTTTTACATATGAAATCAAAACAATGAAGAAATTTTGTATTTGTGGACTAAACTGACACAGATCAGTAGCGGACCTGCAAACGCGTCCTGTATGAAAGCATGAGTCCGTTCTGTGGACTGCATATGCACTGCAGCCAGATTATGTGTGAAACAGGCGTTACAGCCAAAAAGAGGAGCCTGGTCTGTTGTTTGGAGGTTTTTGGTTTCCAAAAATCCGACGTCGACCAAACATCCATTTTATGCAAGTGCTGTCGGGCTAAAATTGTCGCCAAAGGCGGCAACACGAGCAATTTGCTCCAGCACCTTAGCCACAAGCACGTCTTGGAATATCAACCAGCAGAAAATGTATTGTACACCTTGTTATGCATGAAAAAAAAACAAAAAAAACGTCATAAACCGGAAAACCGGTATAATTTTGAAAAAAAACACGAGATACAATTTTGCTCAAACCGCCCAGCACTAGTGGATTGTGTGTCTCTCCTCTCTTCCTCCAGACTCTGGGACCCTGATTTCCAAAGGAAATGCAAAATTTACTTTCATCAGAGAACATAACTTTGGACCACTCAGCAGGAGTCCAGTCCTTTTTGTGTTTAGATGCTTCTGACGCTGTCTGTTGTTCAAGAGTGGCTTGACACAAGGAATGCGACAGCTGAAACACATGTCTTGCATATGTCTGTGCATAGTGGTTCTTGAAGCACTGACTCCAGCTACAGTCCACTCTTTGTGAATCTCCCCCACATTTTTGAATGGGTTTGGTTTCACAATCCTCTCCAGGGTGCAGTTATCCCTATTGCTTGTGCACTTTTTCAGGGTTCACACTCTTTTTCACAGATCATTTACCAGGACTTTTCCAGGACATTTCAAATTTCATAATGATGGGAATAAAATATAAGAATCACATAATCACAGCCTAAAGTAATATATTCCTCTCTCCTCTCTTAAAAAAAGCATACAATTTATGGCTATAACCCAACTATAAAATCAGAAATGCACCAAATAAACACACACACACACACACGTCTGGTTCACTATCCTGCTAGAGAATCTCCTTAGACATAATGGTTTTTATACTGTACAAACTGTATATTCTATCCCCCTACACTATCACAGAAAACCTTTGACATTTTTACATTTTCAAAAAAAACATTTAGTATGTTTATTAATCCAATTGCCCCATGGGGACTGCTGGCTGGTCCCCACAATGTAGATTATCTCAGGTTATACTATCCTTGTGGGGACCATTTGGTCACACACGCTCACACTCACAGAGCTTCTGAAGGTAAACTCTACACTTTAATTTAATGAACACATTATAACGACTGCCTAGGCCCTTCCTGTTAAGCTTCCCCTTCCCTCTTCCCCCAACTGCAGTCTCCAAAGAAATAAAAGGCATTATAAAAAATGTTTTTGCAAAAAGCATCTGTCCCAAACAGACTAAACAACAAATAAATGTCTGTCCAAAATGTTTACTGCATTAAGCTCCACAGTATCCTTGTGAATTTTTTTTACTGTTTGAGTTGGCTCAAACTCTCTTGCAACTTTTCCAAGCTTTGTTTTAGAGCTGTTAACTCCTCACTTTTGTCTGCGACACTTTTGCGATAGGCATTTGATTTTGACAGTAAGGTGAAGTCATGCTTTCTCTCTGCCCTGACGGCCATTTCATCTGCCTCTTTCTGCATGGTTTCAATGCTATGTATTATTTTTTGTCTTTTTGCATTGACATTTGCAATTTCTTGGAGCAGGTCTTTTCTTTTCCTCTCATTGCAAGTTTGGTCTTTCTTTTTCTTTTCATCCTCCAAGTACTGCACATATCTCATCCTTGCTCCTTTGCAGTGTGCATCAATAACTCTTGGCAGGACTTCATCTAGTGGCTGTCCTGCCATTGCATCCTGAACCATGCACAGTGCTACGAGAGACCTCTCCTTAAGGTTTTCAACTAACATGTCTTTGTTGATAGAGTATCCTCGTTCCACTGCTCCTTGTCCATGAGAGAGTGTGAGCAGATGTTTAATCATGTCCCACAAGGCTGTATATTCTGTTCTGCCACTGACAAGATTTCCAAGAAACTTGTGCAGCCTGGAAGTATAAGCAAAATTTTGGAATTCTGCTTTATGGTGTGTGTAGACGTGTATTAAAAACATTTTGTACTGTAAAGGAAGGAGACACATTATTTTTTGAACAGCTGAATTTTCACAGGATGTTCCTTGAGGTTTTCAGATGCTTTTTCTAAAGCTTGCTTTGTACCAAATCCAATGTCAAGCTGTTTGAGTGATACATGGTTTGCTTTGTCTTGAAGATCTAGTTTCAGCAGGTCGAGAGGTGTCTTTAACTTTTCCAGTTCTTCCCTTTTGATATAGCATGATAGCAAGTCTCTCATGGTTGACTGTAGCTCCTTTGCTAAAAAAGGGACCATTGGAGCATCGGTCTGAAATTTTTCCAAAAATGGCTACAGCGGTCTAGCAACAAATGCAAAAAAATGGAGCTTGGCAACAAAAAGAGGGTCTGCAGTAGCCTCCTTTACTGTGCAGTATGATGCTGATGATGGAACTTTACTTTTCGGAAGTTTCCTGTGGCTGTTGATGTACGTCTGCACTGCGGGCCAAATTTCGATTGCTCTCTCTGCAACTGCCAAGTCTTCTACCCATCGATGAGCACAGAACTTCAAAGGAAATGTTGATGTTTTGGCCATCTCAATGAAATCCTCACGTCTGGCTGGTGAGTCATGGAACAACTGCCAAAGAGGCCTCAGAACATCTCCCACCTTCCAACCTGTTTCTTTCTCTCCACTTTGAAAGCTTCTATGCACAACATGCAAAGCACAGCTTCCCAAATTTAGCAACTTTGATGCATCAGGGTCTGATTGGCTCTTGTCTTCTTGAAACGGCTTCAAGAATTTCCAATTGACCATAGGGCCATCCATTGAGATCTGCAGGAGCTTCTTGGGATCAAGTGGTGAGAGGGTTTTCTTAATTTTCTCCAAAAGTTTCTCTGCCTGAGTATGTCCCATAAACTCTGAATCAAAATAGCGCACAGCTACTTTCTCTTCACGATCACACCAGTAACGGACAAGAATATCCATCGGTTCCTTCTGTGTCACTTTATTCAAGCATTCATCAAATGACACAACATAACATTGTGCCTTCCTAACATCTTTTGATCCACTTTGAAATATGGGCACAAGCCAAAGGATAAAAGGTAAGCAGATTTTGTTGCACCACATGCAAACCGTTTGGCAATTTCACTGTCTGGGAACATTTGACTAAAAATGACTGACACATCAGAGCTGGAGTTGAATGAGTAGTGTGACCTGACCATTTTGATTACCCAACGAATCTCAGCTTCAAGCACAGCTTGGCTTGAAAAGAACTTTGACCGTGTTGAGCTGCCTTGTTGACAGCCACTTTCTACATCTACAGTGGTTACCTGTAAGTCTTTGCTTTGTCTGCAAATGTCCTGTCCTCTGCCTTCAGAAGTAATTTCTCTGAGAAAATGTGTAATTTTTGTCTCCTTTTTCATTTGTGTAGCAACCTTTACATGGCCTTGTCCTCGTTCATGACTCTTTGAGTGCCGAGAGACCCAGGTTACCAACATCAAAGGATTTCTTGCAAAACTTGCAATATGTCCTTTGCACATCTCCTGATACCTCTGTAACGGATTTGCAGTTCATCGATTAATTGGTTCTGAACTAATGAATAACGGTTCGTTGAATCTAAAACAATGCAAACCCAAAGCTTCTAGATTTTGAATTCAGGCATATAAACCCAACTCTCTCTAAACTAAATGCCTGGCGCCAGTCTGGCTGGATTTAAATTATTTACGACACTCTGGACGAGAAATTCCACAGTCACGTGAGCAGCCTCAAAGGAGAAACAAAACACCCACATTCCTAAACACACACACAAACTTTTCTTTACGCTCTTTATGTAAGTCCTTAATAATATGTATTTTGAATAGGTTTGTGTGTTGCATAGAATGGTTAATCCTGTTATGCGAGGATTATAAGTTGCTGACTTGTAAATTGGAAATGCTTCTCCTAATTTAATGTTCTCAAATAAGAGTCATGATTCTGTAACCCTACTCCTGACCAGATCATAAAACTTTACGACCTATGGGAAACAGGACAGGAAAGCTAACTCTTAGAAAAGAGAATAGTACCCTTTTATCTTCTCAATGTATTCTAAATGTATTGAGTATTGTGCAGTAGATGTTTCCCCATATAAATTGGAGTATCTGCAGTTTTATGGTGTTAATCAAACTTTAAATGTGTGTAATTCTGCATATGAATGTAACGTCGTGTTTCTATCAGTTATATATGTCAGTTCTGGTATCTTTATAATCGTAAAAATCCGACTGTGTCGAATCTCGACGACAAATTACAAAAAGATGCATCGTTTCAGAAATACAATCTTAAGAAAAATGTTCAATTCTGTCAGCTATAACTCACGCGAGGGGGTGGTTCCCCAGAGACAAAGGAACGTTTTTCCCGCTTCAGATCGCAGACGTTCATTGGTTGTTCACGCAAACGTGAACCAGTCAAGCCATAAGATAACCTTTTCTCAGGCAAATGCCGTCACTCATGCTGTAATTCGCCATGCAGACCCCTTGCACATGCGTATTAAAATAATTACTTTACAATAATATTAACATATAATTAAATATTACCTGCATTCCAGTGAACATTTGCTGCAAACATTCGAGCACTTAATTTCTAGCACCTGAAAACCGCCAACACGAGACCGCATCATACGTCACAGGGGGCTTAAACAGCGTGAGCTCACGTGTCAAAACTCAGCATCCCTGAACAGAGCGCTTTCTGTTACATTAATTGTTTCAACCAGTTGTCGGCCAATTCTTTAATCATCAAGAACATTTAAAAGTAATAATTTTCCAGGACAACAAAATTTTTTCCAGGACAATCTAGGTTTTCTCCCATTTTCCATGTGTTTTCCAGGACTGGAAAATTGGTCATTAATATTCCAGGATTTCCAGGTTTTCCAGGACTCGTGGGAACCCTGATTTTTTTTCTACCACGTCTTTTCCTTCCCTTCGCCTCTCTATTAATGTGCTTGGACACAGAGCTCTGTAAACAGTCAGCGTCTTTTGCAATGACCTTTTATGTCTTGTCCACCTTGGGCAAGGCGTCAATGGTCATCTTTTGGACAACTGTCAAGTCAGCAGTCTTCCCCATTATTGTGTAGCCTATAGAACTAGACTGAGACCATTTAAAGGCCTTTGTAGGTGTTTTAAGTTAATTAGCTGATTAGAGTGTGGCACCAGGTGCCTTCAATATTGAACCTTTTCACAATATTCTAATTTTCTGAGATACTGAATTTGGGATTTTCCTTAGTTGTCAATTATAATAATCAAAATTAAAAGAAATAAACATTAAAAATATATCAGTCTGTGTGTAATGAATTAATATAATATACAAGTTTCACTTTTTGAATGGAATTAGTGAAATCAACTTTTTGATATTCTAATTAATATGACCAGCACCTGAACATAAAAAAGAGAGTAGTAACTGTGATTAATACCATTTAATATTAAAGTTCTTACTTTCATTATTATTATTTTTATTTTTTGCAGATGCCAACGATTCCTGGCCTTCCTACTCGTCCATGTTTTTATGACATAGATCTCGACACTGAGAGTGGAGAGGTTCATGGACTTTTTTAAGTTTTTTGGGGTATGTATTAATCTGTTTTTTAAATGTAATTCATTGTGCCTGTATCTTTTACATATTTTAATACAGCTGTAATTAATTATTTTCTCATTTAAGATTACAGGTTGTGGCAGTCCACACTGGATTAAAGACCCTCTTTAATTTCCTCTTCGATCAGAGGTTGTTATTTCTAACAGAACAGATGTGCTGTCATAACTTTTGATATTCTGATCTATAACATTTGTCTATTTTCCTTTGTCTGAATATTTGTATTAAACTACACTACACTACACCGAGCAAAAAAAATAATTCCAAAAGTAAATTTTTTTTTCTTTATTAATTGTCATTTCTGAACTAATTTTGTGCTATTTGTTAATAACGGTTTTCAATTTATAGGGTTTCTATTAACATTTCTTTTTCACTTGTCAAGTGCCAAACGAGAGTAAAAACTGACTTTGAGAAAAAAACCTAAGTCTATACTAACATTTGTCAGATACATATTTTTGATTCTGTTTGAATGCATTTACCTTGTGAATACAAAATTCAAACAAATTGTTTCTGAGCCTCAGATACAGTATACTTAATCTGTGTTTGTAACGACGGTTTCTGATTTGGGATGTTTTCCTTACAATAAAAATCTGAAAAGAAATCGTTTTACAAAAAGTCTCCATTTACTTTCTATTTAGTCTCGTTATCATCTAGGAGAAACATTCATGGAAGAGATTTCATTCCTGTTTTTAATTTTTCACTTTAGTACTTGTAGTTACCTAAATTAAGTGCTAAGATCATTTGAGATTCAATAAACTTACGTTTGACACGCACACAAAAAATATAGTTGAAGGATCTAACGTTCAGTTTATCTTACGTATTTATACAGCCCAGAGGTGGGGTCAAGTCCAAGCAAGTCTCAAGCCTTAACCATCAAGTCTCGAGTCAAGTCTCAAGTCACAGTTCATATAAATCAAGCAAGTCAAGTTAAGGGTTCACCCTAAGCAAGTCAATTCCTGATCAGTTTCAAGTCAAGTCACAGTACTAAAATAAGTAGTTAAATTTAGTTCGATACATATTTATTTTTGCACAGAAAAGATGAACTTGTTTACAATTATGTATCTTATTATACATTTGCTATATATGAATCATATGCATATCTGTGCTACATTAATATCTGAAAATAAAATTAAATTGTTACACTAAATGTTTTGAGTCTAAGATCTATAATCCAACCTGTCTAATTCATTTGAACTGAAACGGTCTAAAATGTGTTGCATTTACAGAAACTAAGGTTTGCCAAGGCAATGGCACTAATAATAATAAGCATAATAACCCCTTGTTATGAAAAAAGAATACTATTAAACATTTGCATTTAAATTACAACTTTTGAATGTATAGAAAACAACATTACAAAACAAATACAATCTGAATCTGAACAACATAATAGAACCCATATTAAAGAAAAATAAATAACTGAATTAAACTGAGGATTAAACTGGTCCCTCTTTTTTGGCATGTTATATAGTCAGCATGAACTATCTCAATAGTTATGTTTTGTATAACTAGCATGAACACACACACAATGCTGATCATATTTTAATTTTATGAGAGATTTGCATTCAGAAATGCAAGGGGCTGAAGATCATTAAAATGATTCCAAATGCTGCTGTGCTTCTGACTCACTTTCCTGCTTTTGTTTTGTTTTCAAAAGCTGTTGTGTTTTTCCTCTCCTCTTCTCCGAGTTTGACACTGCATGTGTGTGTGTGTGTGTGTGATGTCTTGGCCCCTCCCTCATACCGTATAATTGGTTGACACCTCGTGTATGATTGACAGGAACAGAATGTGAAGCTGATCAGACAGTCGAAATATATATATATTTTTTTTGTTCTTTGAATTAGTCAATTATTTTAAATAAAATAAAATGCATCCATTATTTCATTATTACATAATGATTTCATTTCTATAGGCTATATTATTTTTTTTAAATAGAGTCGGCTCTTCAGATATGCGAGCCAGCTTCCGTCGTTCACCTACAAGAGCTGGCTCTTCGCGAACGACCCATCACTATTCTGTAATGGCTTTTCGTTAAGGGTGGTTGAATGGATATGTAGTAGTCTGGGGCACAATGAACTGTGACATGGATGGCTGCTGTAGATCGCTGCAGTGTATCTTGGATTCGAGATACAGGTGCTTGTCATGTAATTGGATTATCATCAAAAAATTGATTTATTTCACTAATTCCATTCAAAAACCAGAGGAGTCAAGTAACGAAGTACAAATACTTTGTTACCTTAAGTAGAAATTTTGGGTATCTATACTTTACTTGAGTAATTATTTTTCAGCCGACTTTTTACTTTTATTCCTTAACATTTTCACGCAAGTATCTGTACTTTCTACTCCTTACAGTTTAAAAATAGGTTCGTTTCTGCTATTTAATTTTGGCTTGTTTTCATTCCAGCTTGTCATCATTCAAAAAAAAAAAAACTATCCAGATAAATCGCACCATCCGGATGAATTGAATTGGATTGTGATTGGATGAGAAGAACATGTACCATTCCGACACCCTATTGGTTATGGAATCAGATTTGTGCCAAATAAAACGAACGCAACTTTTGCGAAAACGAACAAAAAATATACATTGATAAATGAGATAAACACTCTGAAAATAAAAACGATAAACTAAATAGCAAAAAAGTAACAGCGTCTTTAAATAAACTGCATTCTTTGTTGATTTCACTTTCAGCTTCACGTTTGCTAAACGCAGTTTTGAATGCGCTGCCAGTGTTTTCGTTTTCGCTTTCCAAGTTTTTGTTTTCGCTTCGCAGATTTACGTTCGCCATTCTGACACAAACCTTTCGTGAGGGCGGGCTTAGCAGCTCGCTCTGATTGGCTCGTGAGATTTTGATCGGCGGCTCATTGAACCGGAAGTAGTGTTTTAGTGGCGCGGGCGCGTGTGGGGAGATGTAATGAGAGGATATTAAAGAACATCAATGATAAAACACGGATATTTTCCACATCGGAAGAAGTATAGGCTTATTCGAGATGAGAAATCGGGAGGCTCACAGAGCGTCGTCAACATCCTCCTTGGCAGGAAATTCGAGGCAGCCTGAGGTAAGTTTGTTGTAACTAATATAACGTTAATAAATAGAGAAATCGAGATATAACAAGTGTTATTCCTGTGCAGAATGCAACAGTTGTTCTTTATTTACATTGTTTGTTACTTATATGAACTTAACTGTGTTTCTCAAAAGCATCGCAAGCTAAGATTGTTACGTTAGAAACCATTGGTGCCAAAGTAAGTTGTTATAATGTTACTTGGGCATATTTTTTAGGTTTAAAATGGATATGTGAAACACAACGTTTCTTGATATTTCTTTAATTGGAAATAGTCTTATTTTGTATTTAACGCCGTCATTAATCTGGTTAAGAAAACAATTCTATCTTTGTTTTTTCATACAAAAACAAATATCTAATACTCTTTTTATATATATATATATATTACTTATCAGGACCGAAGATGTCCCTTCTCTAGGTAGGCACTCTACCAATTCATGTTCTGTGTATATAAACTACCAACAAATAATAGATAATTTTTCATCTTTTATTTTTATTCATGATTATAGACTGGGTAGCTGGCTTGGTTCTGAACTATTAATAAACAAACACTTTAATATATAATTCTTTCTTTCTTTGCCACTTTTTGCACTATCGTCATGAAGCTACTCCTTGTCATAGCAAGGGTAGTATGATGTCCCCTTTCCCTTAAAGTAAAAGTGATCTCAGACTCATTTCAATGCTATGTGTAAATAGGGCCTATGTTACATGAGATTGGAACGATGTGAAGTAAAGTTCAGGATTTTCATTCGTGACCTATTCATGTACTTGAATATAGTTACTTTGGGATTATGTAAGATCCTTTAGCAATTTATCAAACTAAACATAGTTCATGCTTATCTTTTGTGAGATCAGCGCAGTTAGTATTGTAAAACTACCTAATTGTTTCTTTTTAGATGGTGGAGCAACTTTTTCAAGAGGAAACTATTGACAATGACCCAGAGGATGATGGTGTGGTTGTGCCAGAGATCTACTGTCCTTTATCAGACCAAAAACTTACTGTCCTGCAAGGAATGATGAATCCTTTGGCATCAATGACCGGGCTCTATATCTACAGACACTTGATGTCATCCAAAGATTGTGCTCTATTTAACATTTGACTTGTGAAAGTCATACGGGTTAAAGAAGGCAGAAGTTGGTTCACAGCTGAATTCTTTCTTTGAAACAATCTCCAACCTGAAATCACAATGGAGGCAGCTCTGACTGCTGGGCTTCCCCTCTCATTGTGTTCAGATGCATCTACGGGGTTGTTCAGGACAACACTTGATAACGTTATGCTGCCAACTTATCTTGATATCTTGTGCCTTCTCACTGTGTCTGTCAGCCTGTGCTTTGAAGAGTCAACGTAACTTAATGTTATGGACAAGTGCAATGCAAGATGTTGCGCATGTTATCGGCACATGAATGATTTAGATTAGAAACCACTATCTATCTGTTGGTGTTTAAACATCTTCTTTTGCCAAGGAGTCACATGACCAAGACATTTTACCATCTTTTATTTTCTGGTGTATAATAATTCACTAGAAAATCACTTTAAATTGCCATTCATTTATTTTGAACAATAATGTTTTTTGTGAAATACTGTAACAAAAGTATTTAAGACTTTGTAAACCATTCAAAAGCATGTAAAATCATTAACAAGTGTTTTTGAACAGTATCTATGAATTTAAAAAAAGAAATTAAAACTTTTGGGAAGAACATGGTCTAGACATTCAAGTTCGTTTTGAAATCCACACTAAAAGCAAGCACCATGTTGCTTTCTTAAAATTCATTAAAATCTGACAGATGTGCAGTGAGAAATGTAATGGTTTGGGTGCATGTGTGATCAAACTCAACAGTTATTTTAAAGGCTTGTCTTTGACAGAAGCAGGTGCCTATGTGCTTGACGAGTCAGCCACTGCATCACCCGTGGGACAGAGAGTGCCTCCTCATCCCGAGTATCGCCATCTAAGGCAGTGAAATATACAATATGTATTTAACCCTTGTGGATTGTTCAAATTCACTACCCATTCGAGTTGTTCGGGATGAAAACATCCACTCAATTAAACTGCTGTAAAAATGTATCAGATTCATTTTTTTTTTTTTTTGCATAAATCTGTTAATCAACCTCAGTCCTGATCGAAACTACCAAATGTTTTTTTTAAAAATCCAAGATTTTAACTCTTTAATTGCCAAGTTCATAAATGATGTCACTGATTTGGGGGAAAAAAACACACAAAATGACTTTTCAATATAAAAGTAATTGTGGCTGGATTTTTTTTTTTTTACTTTTTATAACAGTCTTGGGCATGTCAAAGATTAGTAGCAACATTGGCTTTGATGCATTTTTAGTTTTTGTGCAACATTAGATTTAATTTTTTTTCTCCCTAATTTGCTGTTGATGGCTGTTTTTGCCCCATTGACTTCCATTATAACGACATTTTTTGATTGCAAAGCCATGACACCATGTAATCATGCATTCTTGATTGTGGTTTTCCCTTTTGGGAAGAGCTAAAATTTGTTAATTTTACAGTTGATCACTAGGTGGGACCATTAACCCTTTAGATAGGCCTGTGCAAAAAAAGGCTTAGTTTCTGGCTTGTATATGGAGTTATATGGAGTATAACAGCAAATTACAGTGTTTGTGTGTGTGAGAGATTCTTGATTGTTGGTGGTTTTCCCTGTTGGGAAGAGGTAACATTTGTTATTTTTACAGTTGATCACTAGGTGGGACCATTAACCATTTAGAGTAGTGAGTAGCCTGTGAGTAGTAATTATACTTTAGCTTCTGTCAAGATGATTTATGACTTTGACCTTTTGACAGGTTGAACTTCCGGTGACCTTATGATGGATGGGTTGAACTTCCGGAATGAGTTCATGGGCTAACCTATGACCCTTTCCCACGCATCGATCATGTGGTTTTGACAGAAGCTTTTACCCTATTGACCTAGTTAGTTCTAAATTATATTTTTTGATGGCTAGTTTTAACGCTATAGGAAACCCTCCCCATGCATCGATCATGTGGTTTTGACAGAAGCTTTTACCCTATTGCCCTAGTTAGTTCTAAATCATGGTTTTAGGAAACCCTCCCCTACGCTGTTTGAACTTTGTGTCAGTTAGCTTGTTTGAAGTCTGTGCCAGTTAGCTTGTTTGAAGTTTGTGCCAGTTAGCTTGTTTGAACTTCATCCCAGTTAAACGGTTATGTGTGTGTGTGTGTGTGTGTGTGTGTGTGTGTCTCCCCCTCCCATTACATTCCTGAGCAGTGTATAAATGGGATCGGTGTGTTCTACATTTATATATAAAACATCCTATAATTTATATAATATAATAATTATCATGATAAAGTTGAAAAAACATTTCAGTTATTTCACATTTATATATAAAACATTCTATGATTTCTATAATATAATAATTATCATGCTAAAGGTGGAAAAACATTTCAGTTATTTCACATTTATATATAAAACATTCTATAATTTATATAATATAATTAATTATCATGCTAAAGGTTGAAAAACATTTGTTCTTTTAAAAAATATACTGAAACCGACTGTTTCAGATAAAACAAGATCCATCTCCAACATTTTTTTTTTCTTTTTTTTAGAGAGCTGAAGGAGCTGTTTTCACATCGCCTTTGATCCTGACCCACAGTGCTCCCAGCGTCTTCGTCTGCACGCTACAGTGCACACTCGTCGGAATTTACTAACCAATCATAATATCTTTAAAGCCATTTTTTAATTAAAACCAAACGTATCTCACGCGGGAGTACCATGTTTTTGGCAGTTTTCTGACGGTTCACCTATGAATTACGGTTGGTGCGCGGCTACCATCTCCTGTAACGTTACCCCTCTCTCTCCCTCTCCCTCTCATTCATTCATTCGTCTTCAAGTCTTATTTTCTTCTTTTAATGAATATAAACACATTATACATTCGCAAACAATATAAAACAAAACATTTACATTAGTTTTAGCCATCACTAAAAATATACATTTTATCAGGATCGGGGAAAAAATATATAATTGAACAGAATGAAGAATATGGTCTAATTTTTTACAGTCTATGTTATGGTGTCTTTAAACCATATTACATGTCATTCCTGTAATTTTCTTCATCTTATGCAGATTATGCAGTCTTCTGCTGAGAGATATTTTTTAACACTATATTCATAAAGTATGTGTTATTTGACTTAATATCAACGCGTCTAATGTCCCAACCACCGCAACAGTGTTTGTATGAAAAAATACTTTTATTTTGAAAATATGACGACGTCCTGTGAAAATACTTTTATTTTGAAAATATGACGATTTCCTGTTGACACGTGCTTAGCTTTAGCTTGACAAATTCAGTTTGCTATGTATAGCATTTCAGAAAAAACAATTCTGGTCCGTTAAATCGACGTTTTGCCACCGCGTTATCCGTTTGTCATCTATGAACATGACATCGCGGGGGTGTAAGCGCTCCCGGTTAGGAATGCACGGTTCTACCGGTCTTAGTGAAACGGCTTCCTCCTGTGGAATTCATACGCACGACATATTAATGATTATTGTATCAGCCCTAAACACTGTATTCTGATAAACCATATAAACAAGCGGACATACGCATGAACATATGAAGTTAAAAAGAGACTTATCTCTATTTTAAACAATATGAAAAAAATAAAATTATATATGACAACGTGTTATTAACCCAGAACATACGTTTTAAACAAGTATTCATCATGTTTATAAAACACATTGCAGTAACAGACATGTTACTAAACCAAACCAAATCATTTATCATACATTTTTAATCATGTATTCAACATATACTTATACCACATATACAAACATGTTTTAAACATATTTTAAACAAAAACTAATCATAAACGCCACCTTCTCAAAATTACAGACATGTACAATCATGCTGATCACATATTATGGATATTCAGACTTTTAGCCGTTAATACGTTTTAGGATAATGAAAAAACACCAACGTCTGGGGGCTGCCAAAATATCTTCAGTCCCCCAAAACCCACTCAGACTCCAGGGGTTAAAGAATATGGAAATAAATAATTATATAATGACATCATCATCCTAAAGCAATTCATTAAACAAAAAAAAGTATAACTAAAAAAAAAAAAGATAACTTATTTTAAATGTGATAGCATAGTATATAAAATAAACATTTCTGATGATACATATAAAAAAATATCCCTTACATTTTTTTAGACCGGTGAGAGATGTCCAAACATGAATGAAATATCCCCAAAATAAAACAATACGACTTAAAAAATAAAGTAAAATGTTTAAATCATAAACAGAATCTCACAGGCCCTAGTCCGGGTATTCTCCTGTATGTGAGTCCTGAGGGGGTGCTTCACACACCCCCGCGCGCGGCGAGGGTGGAGTTCCAGACCCCATGATCTAAGCCAGAGGGGTACATTATTTCAAAGCTAACATTAATGTAATGTTTGAATAATCAGTACCCTCACTACATCTGATGTAATTCATTACATCTGTTTAATTGTTTCTTAATTCAACAAAATGATGATATATATTACCTAAAATATTTATATTTTTATATAATATTATATAATAAATTATTTATATCATATCATATATATAATTATATTATATTAGATGCGTTATGCATTAATCACTTTAGATTCTTTAAAGTTCTTATTTTTTGCACGATCTTCAAAGTTTTTAATACCATCATTCTCTCTCCCCCTCTCTCTCTCTCCCTCTCTCTCTCACACACACACACACACACACACACACACACACACACACACACAATGAAACATGATGCCAAAGTCTTTCTGTATGTTTTAAAAATAAAGGTAAAAATATTGATTTTGCTTTAAATGTATGCTACATTTGTTTGTCACAGCATAGACTGTGAAGTTTAGATGAAGTTGATTTATCTTTTAGAAGGATTCTTTCAGAGAAAGACCCTCGATCGTATTCACCCATTAAAGATGGTTCAGGACAGATGGGGGTTTGCGGACCCGCGCATCCTAGAGATGTAATTTATGCGCGTTGCCACGGTCGTAAACCTTTCACATTTCTACGGTACTTTCAGACACAGAACAGGAAAGACATTTGCAAGGCCTCTGTTTAACCGTTCCAAAATACCTCCACTTAAAAGCAAAATTAAAATCTAAAAATGACCGCCTGTACATCTAACGGCTGTAGTTCTATTTTATATTAAAAGTATCCTTACTATCCATATTATATTCTTTATTTAAAACGATATATTTAACCGGCAGTATCCCCCCAACGTGTGTTTTCCATCAGTTTTTTGGCCTTCTGGCTTTTTACGTAGTGCTTTTCAGTTACTGTAAGATCGCTTTACACTAGTGTAATGAAAGTTAACTTTTCTTAGTTTATAGCTGTATTTTACTGTATCCGCATCCTTCTATCCTGTAGATTGTTATGTGTACTGTAAAATAACAAATATACATTTTGCTTAAAGTCAGTAAAATAATTACACCTACAATTTGAACCCTGTTTAAACACATTGTGTGTCACTAAAGCAAGGCACACCGTCTATCGGCTTATTTTTTAAATAACCTGATGACCGGCATCGTCTCTTCATATAATTTATGCACCCGATTGCTTTTCTAACACGAGTAGAAAACCCTTTCTCTTTGGATGTGTTTGGCAGAAACATAATTTCTACATCAGAATTTTTTTTTTTTTTTTAATGTACGACTGAACTTTTCTCATTCGACAGAAATACTATTTTCAAATTATTTACCCGGCCTATGACACCCGGTGTAAATGTTCTTACCTAGAACAGAAAACATACGCTTTGACTATTTTGTAGGCATTGTGTAATGTTAAATGGTTTACTAAAAAAATTAAAGCACCGGCAGCTGTGATTTTCAAAATGAAAGAAATGTACGAGCTAAGGATGTGTCAACTATTATCATCATTTCCTTTTGACCCAGATAAACCGGTGATTAATTTTCTATGCAAGTGACACAATATACAGTTCTCATACTATTTGTGTAAATAGCCGTGCTAAAACATTTATGACTATTTTGCAGGCCAGCAGATCATGTCAAGGGTGTTTCACATCTAAGAATCACAATGTTTTGTAAATTACATTTTTCTTACACCTCGAGATTTAACCGTATCAAGATTTTGGACGGCTGTTCGCAATTTGTTTTTCGGGCCGTACGTTTTTAGGTGATCTTTGTGTGGCGTCATCGTAATAGGAATAAATGAAAATTAAGAAATTAAGTTACAGTTTTTCTCTTCGAGATATTTCTTTTAGCGCAACTTTGTGTCTGTCCAAAAAGTGTGATTGCATGAAGCATCGACGCAAAAATGAAGTCTAGCTGTTTTACACTTAAAACTACAACCCGAACTCCGGAAAAGTTGGGACGTTTTTTAAATTTTAATAAAATGAAAACTAAAAGACTTTCAAATCACATGAGCCAATATTTTATTCACAATAGAACATAGATAACATAGCAAATGTTTAAACTGAGAAAGTTTACAATTTTATGCACAAAATGAGCTCATTTCAATTTTGATTTCTGCTACAGGTCTCAAAATAGTTGGGACGGGGCATGTTTACCATGGTGTAGCATCTCCTTTTCTTTTCAAAACAGTTTGAAGACGTCTGGGCATTGAGGCTATGAGTTGCTGGAGTTTTGCTGTTGGAATTTGGTCCCATTCTTGCCTTATATAGATTTCCAGCTGCTGAAGAGTTCGTGGTCATCTTTGACGTATTTTTCGTTTAATGATGCGCCAAATGTTCTCTATAGGTGAAAGATCTGGACTGCAGGCAGGCCAGGTTAGCACCCGGACTCTTCTACGACGAAGCCATGCTGTTGTTATAGCTGCAGTATGTGGTTTTGCATTGTCCTGCTGAAATAAACAAGGCCTTCACTGAAATAGACGTTGTTTGGAGGGAAGCATATGTTGCTCTAAAACCTTTATATACCTTTCAGCATTCACAGAGCCTTCCAAAACATGCAAGCCGCCCATACCGTATGCACTTATGCACCCCCATACCATCAGAGATGCTGGCTTTTGAACTGAACGCTGATAACATGCTGGAAGGTCTCCCTCCTCTTTAGCACGGAGGACACGGCGTCCGTGATTTCCAACAATGTCAAATTTGGACTCGTCTGACCATAAAACACTATTCCACTTTGAAATAGTCCATTTTAAATGAGCCTTGGCCCACAGGACACGAGGGCGCTTCTGGACCATGATCACATATGGCTTCCTTTTTGCATGATAGAGCTTTAGTTGGCATCTGCTGATGGCACGGCGGATTGTGTTTACCGACAGTGGTTTCTGAAAGTATTCCTGGGCCCATTTAGTAATGTCATTGACACAATCATGCCGATGAGTGATGCAGTGTCGTCTGAGAGCCCGAAGACCACGGGCATCCAATAAAGGTCTCCGGCCTTGTCCCTTACGCACAGAGATTTCTCCAGTTTCTCTGAATCTTTTGATGATGTTATGCACTGTAGATGATGAGATTTGCAAAGCCTTTGCAATTTGACGTTGAGGAACATTGTTTTTAAAGTTTTCCACAATTTTTTTACGCAGTCTTTCACAGATTGGAGAGCCTCTTCCCATCTTTACTTCTGAGAGACTCTGCTTCTCTAAGACAAAGCTTTTATAGCTAATCATGTTACAGACCTGATATCAATTAACTTAATTAATCACTAGATGTTCTCCCAGCTGAATCTTTTCAAAACTGCTTGCTTTTTTAGCCATTTGTTGCCCCCGTGCCAACTTTTTTGAGACCTGTAGCAGGCATTAAATTTTAAATGAGCTAATTAAGTGGATAAAAGTGTAACATTTCTCAGTTTAAACATTTGCTACGTTATCTATGTTCTATTGTGAATAAAATATTGGCTCATGTGATTTGAAATTCCTTTAGTTTTCATTTGATTAAAATTTAAAAAACGTCCCAACTTTTCCGGAATTCGGGTTGTATTACAACCTAAACAAATCAAACTACACTCGTTTAAGTTTGAGCGTGTTAAAGTTTCCACACTCTTGTTGAGATACATTTTTTATCCATAACCTTTCGTGTATTTGAGCGACCAAATCACTAAGAAAGAGAGTATAGCAAGAAAACTAACGTTATAGAATAACATATAGAATTCACAATACAAATGTAAAAGTATTTTTTTTTTTTTGTTAAATTTTGATTTTGTACATTATATTTTTATTACTCCGTTAGATTTAGTCATCGTGTTCGGATAGCCGATGACACAATTCACATTTTGTTTTAAGACTCCTGTAAGTTCATGCTAACTCTCGCATGGGAAAGAGAGCGGGGTGAGCGCATTCTATTCATTTAAGAAAAATTATTAAACATTTGCTCCGAACTTTTTTTATTATTTTCACAAAACACAACACAACGACATTAAAGAATGTTATCAGTTCCTACGGCCATCTTCTTTGATTCAAATAAAGCAACATCTCTGGTGTACGTGTGTATGTGCTAAACATCTTTGCTTCTCCACTTCTGACAGATTTGTTAGATGGGCTACCGTTGTAATACAAACACATCTGAGAACTACGATGTTCTCACTTTTGTAACGGTTATAGAAAAATGCCGTACACACTTTCGCATTTCATAATTCAGTGATTTTAGCAGTAATGATCACATAAGACAAAAATTGTCAATGTGTGACTCGTAAACATGTATAATTTTATTTATTTATTTTTTACCAGAGATAGTCGACCGATCAGTTGACACGTTGTTTAGCAGTTTTCTCTGACTGTGGTCAAACATACACTGCCTGTTCATAGGAATTTTACGGCATAAAAATATCGCCCCTACATCTAGAGCTCTTGTTCATATAGCCGATGACGACGTTCACATTTTACTCGTCGTACTTGTTTCAACATTTCCACTTGACATTAAAGAGTAGACCTATGCGTACTCCCCTTCGGTCGTAAGCATTATCATCTACCGTGTGCTGAGATTTTTCTGCTTTGTCCACTTTTGACGGATTTGCTAGAGGGACTATGTCACCTTGTTGTAACGTGATTACGTTTAAGATCCATAAGATTGCACTACATTCACCTGAAAAGGTTATAGACATACTCTTTTATACAGGAAATGTGTATCAGAATAACAAATACCTAATAGTGAAATCCTGTCTTCTAAACTATTGTGAAAACTTTTAATGCAACTCTGTAAATAGCTTTTTTTTTTCTACTACTGCATACATTATTGTTTGGTTGTCTTTGTACAGTATTTCAATCAATAAACCGGTGTTAAGTCGTTCATTTAAGTGAGAGGCGGATGATTTTGACTGTTTTAGTCATTCATCGTGCTTAAGGTCTGATCCGGAAACCGCGCTACAACTGGAACTGCGCTTTGTCACGTCTAAATAACCCGTTGTTCTTTAAGAAAACATGAGGCTATTAATTCACTTCATTTTTTCACAACCGCAAATGTTTTGTTTAGCATACATATTAGTTTTAGTCAGTTACATAGGCGTCACGCATGAATTTTATAGTTATTTCAAATAATTATGATAGAGTTACAGGTTTAGGTTAGTGGGGTGGCTGTAAGCGGTGAAAACTTCAAGCATCGTAGACGACTGTGTTACTCAAACAGCCCATAGCATTATCTTTTAACAAACTATTGTATTGCGCGTTACTAAGACAAAATCTGTAACAGCGTTCATTAATATGTTGACATGAAAATAAACATACAAAACTTTATAATGATCGTGAGTTCAATATAGCCTAACACTGCATAGACAAATGTTTGTTCTAACTCTTTTGCCCTAAAATTGCGAGATTTCTTGACTTTGCCGTGTTTAACGGACTCTAGATCTCATCGCGCCGTAGCGAACTGTAAACCACACACTTTCTCATCGCATTACGCTAAGAAAACAGCACATGGTTAAAGCTATTACACCATAAACTGTCTAAAGTTGTTAATGTACAAGCACAGTAAACTATTTTTACAAAAAATATCATCGCTCTACTGTTTTTTTTTTTTTTGCGTATAATACATCGTTCAACAATACTTTTGCACACTCATTCGACTGTATTTATTACCGCCGTTCTCACGTTCCTGCTGTTCATAATGTATATATAATCCTTCATTGCTCTGTTCATAATGTACATACAATCCTTACATTGCATTCATATTTATATTCTGTATATACTCTGATCGATATTGTACGTATATAGCAACTCCACTGTACTTTCTGTATATTATAGCTTTACTTACTCTGCACTTTTATGTATATAAAACACATATTCTTGCACTTCTGGTTAGATGCTAACTGCATTTCATTAGCTCTGTACTTGTACTCTGCATAATGACCATAAAGTTGAATCTAATCTAAATCTAAACAAGCACAATCGTACGCTTCGAGGACTTTGCTCATTCTTTCTGTTTAAATTTGTTTAAACGGACTTTCACATTCTTATCTTATTTTCACCAACTAAGTGTAATTCCTAGGCCTCGCGGATTGTTTTCTAGTTTTGGCCGTCAACCTCTTTGTTAATTTCATAAAATATTTTATCTCTTACGTTATATCATTATACTATCCTAGTTTATATCAGATACAAGTTTGTTTCTTCATATTTCTCTTACATCTACTCCCGTCCATTCTACCCCGTTAGAGTATCCACGACTTTTATGCTTCTGTCATACTCATTGTAGGTCACTTTGGATAAAGACGTATGCTAAATCATTAAAATCCAAAAAATGAACTCTGAGAAAGAATATCCAGTGAAGGGATTCAAACTTTTATTTCAACAAAACAGTGTTGAATTTACATGCATACATTGAAGTAGCGAAGAAAATGATCAAATTGCCGCTACAAACAATAGGGATGACATCACAGGTTATCTAACCAGAAAAGAAAATCTCGGCAGGCCCTCATGTTTTGTTCTATTATGAAATTGACGACGGTTTCAATAATTTCATGTATCGCGAAACCATAATGTTTAGCGACTAACATCACACACAAATCCGTTATGCACGTACACAGACAGAGAGTCTCGTTAATGTACATCTCGTCGCTACATTCGGCCGTCACATACAGAATTTTTCTGGTCGTTACACAAAATGGCGCCTTGCTGGTCGTATACAAGCTCGTCAAATCGGGCCATGGATTATTTTTCAGGCTTCTTACAACGTCCATTTCTTTCTTGAGATTTGTTACGCGCTTGGAATCCATCGTACACATCTTTCCTTCGGGACAGCCGCACTCCACTCGCTCATCCGCAGCAGCGCTGGTAGTGGCAGACATCCTTTTCAGAATTTATTCCAAGACGTAAACTGAGTGTTTTTAAAATCCACGACGGTCCAGGCCTTGCGCATTTTCAGTTTCAATTTCTGGTTTATGGTTCAGATCCGTCGAAGCCTTATTATTTGAAAAATTAGAGAGTGTGTCAGTTTCAGACAAATTTGATCGTTGAAGCCGATTCTGTCAGTCCACGTAGATAATGTTTTGATTGAAAAGATGTTGCAGTAGCTCCGTCGACCGTGCTGTAAAACCCTTGTTCGCAGATCATAAGAAAACCTGCAATAACTGCAGAGTTTATGAGGTCAGCCGTTCACAGGGGATAAAGACTAGCCATAGTCACGAGGAAGTAGTGGTGGATCTTCTGTACATTCGAACAAAAAAAATAAAAATGGGTTGGAGGCGTTGCACTCAAAAAGCAGAGGAGGGTGAAGGGCCCTGGTTAGGGTTTGACCTGTGAGAAATATGAAGAAACAAACTTGTATCTGATATAAACTAGGATAGTATAATGATATAACGTAAAAGATCAAATATTTTCTGAAATCACAGAGATATTGCGGCGTATGAACAAAGAGGTTGACGGCAAAACTAGAAAAACAATCCGCGAGGCCTAGGAAATTACACTTAGTTGGTGAAAATAAGAATGTGAAAGTCCGTTTAAACAAATTTAAACAGAAAGAATGAGAAAAGTCCTCGAAGCGTACGATTGTACTTGTTAAGATTAGATTAGATTCAACTTTATGGTCATTATGCAGAGTACAAGTACAGAGCTAATGAAATGCAGTTAGCATCTAACCAGAAGCGCAAGAATATAGTGTTTTATATACATAAAAGTGCAGAGTAAGTAAAGCTATGATATACAGAAAGTACAGTGTAGTTGCTATATACGTACAATATCGATCAGAGTGTATACAGAATATAAATATGAATGCAATGTAGGGATTGTATGTACATTATGAACAGAGCAATGAAGGATTATATATACATAATGAACAGCAGGAACGTGAGAACGGCGGTAATAAATACAGTCGAATGAGTGTGCAAATGTATTGTTGAACGATGTATTATACGCCAAAAAAAAAAAAAAACAGTAGTGCAATGATATTTTTTGTAGAAATAGTTTACTGTGCTTGTACATTAACAACTTTAGACAGTTTATGGTGTAATAGCTTTAACCATGTGCAGTTTCTTAGCGTAATGCGATGAGAAAGTGTGTGGTTTACAGTTCGCTGCGGCGTGATGAGATCTAGCGTCCGTTAAACACGGCAAAGTCAAGAAATCTCGCAATTTTAGGGCGAAAAAGCGTTAGAACAAACATTTGTCTATGCAGTGTTAGGCTATATTAAACTCACGATCATTATAAAGTTTTGTATGTTTATTTTCATTTCAACATATTAATGAACGCTGTTACAGATTTTGTCTTAGTAACGCGCAATACAATAGTTTGTTAAAAGATAATGCTATGGGCTGTTTGAGTAACACAGTCGTCTACGATGCTTGAAGTTTTCACCGCTTACAGCCACCCCACTAACCTAAACCTGTAACTCTATCATAATTATTTGAAATAACTATAAAATTCATGCGTGAGGCCTATGTAACTGACTAAAACTAATATGTATGCTAAACAAAACATTTGCGGTTGTGAAAAAATGAAGTGAATTAATAGATGTCAGAAACTGCTCGCCTCGTGTTTTCTTAAAGAACAACGGGTTATTTAGACGTGACAAAGCGCAGTTCCAGTTGTAGTGCGGTTTCCCGAATCAAACCTTAAGCACGATGAATGACTAAAACAGTCAAAATCATCCCGCCTCTCACTTAAATGAGCGACTTATCAACAGCGGTTTATTGATTGAAATACTGTACAAAGACAACCAAACAATAATGTATACAGTAGTAGAAAAAAAAATCTATTTACAGAGTTGCATTAAAACTTTCACAATAGTTTAGAAGAGTGGATTTCACTATTAGGTATTTGTTATTCTGATAGACATTTCCTGTATAAGAGTATGTCTATAACCTTTTCAGGTGAATGTAGAGCAATCTTATGGATCTTAAACGTAATCACGTTACAACGAGGTGACATAGACCTGACCTGTTGAAAAGAGATGGTCTTCATCCCTCCTGGGGTGGCGCCACTCTTCTCTCTAGAAATATGGCAAATAGTCTTAGTGTTTATACTTATTGGTTAGCACTCGTTAGCTTGTCATTAGCGTTTTCATTCGAACCTATCGCTGTTTTCTTTTCTCCTCTCCCTCGCTCCAGTTTTTCACAAGTTCATCAAACAACCGCAGTAAGAATTTTCATCAAGCACGGTGAGTAATGGATTCTCCTATCATTGTTTCTTGCACCTCTTGCCACATGTACAGTTTATCTATCTCTGTCGCTGATGAGGGATTCACATGTGATAAATGCAGGGAAATAGTTAGGCTGACAGAGAAGATTTCAGAATTAGAGACACGCATCCAAACTTTAATTGAGGACAGTAAGAATGTTAGGGCTCTAGATACAACTTTGGATGCATTTAGCTCAGGGATTCCTGTACATTGTTCGGTTCAGGAAACAGAGCCCCTGCAGCAGGGCAACTGGGTGACGGTGAGGCAGCGTAGTCGTGGGTCAAAACACCGCTCTTCTGTTCCGATCAAAACATTAAACAGGTTCTCCCCACTCAGTGATGCACCCACTGAGAAACCTGATGAAAGTGCTCTAGTTATTGGTGATTCTATTGTACGGAACGTGAATACAGAGACACCAGCCTCCATAGTCAAATGTTTACCGGGAGCCAGAGCGCCTGACATCTTGGCAAATTTAAAAGTGCTGGCTAATGCTAAACGTAAATACAGTAAGATTGTTATTCATGCCGGCGCTAATGATGTTCGACTTCGCCAGTCGGAGATCACTAAAAATAACATTAAAGAGGTGTGTGAACTTGCAAGCACGATGTCAGACACTGTAATATGCTCTGGTCCCCTCCCTGCTTACCGTGGTGATGAGATGCATAGCAGATTGTCATCACTCAATGGCTGGATGTCTAAGTGGTGCCCACAGAATAACATAGGTTTCATAGACAATTGGACGAGCTTTTGGGGCAGACCTGACCTGTTGAAAAGAGATGGTCTTCATCCCTCCTGGGGTGGCGCCACTCTTCTCTCTAGAAATATGGCAAATAGTCTTAGTGTTTATACTTGACTAACTGGGGCCCAGGTCAGGAAGCAGACAGACTGGCTAAACCGACCGTCTGCTAGCTGCCTCCCGTCACAGAGGTCAGCTAATTCTCAGCACATAGAGACTTTTTCACCTAGATATCACACTATAGAGACTGTGTCTGTTCCCCGAACTAGAAAATACAAAAATGTCCAAACCAAGTTAAGATTAACAATTTAATTGAGGTTCAACAAATAAAAAACAGAAGCAATATGGATAAACAAATGATAAAGCTTGGCTTATTGAATATCAGATCCCTTTCTACGAAAACACTTTTTGTAAATAATATGATCACTGATCATAATATAGATGTACTCTGTGTGACAGAAACCTGGCTAAAACCTGATGATTACATTATTTTAAATGAGTCCACCCCCCAAGATTACTGTTATAAACATGAGCCACGTCTAAAAGGCAAAGGTGGAGGTGTTGCTTCAATTTATAACAACGTTTTCAGGATTTCTCAGAGGGCAGGCTTCGAGTATAATTCATTTGAAGTAATGGTACTTCATATAACATTATCCAAAGAAACAAATGTTAATGATAAATCCCCTGTTATGTTTGTACTGGCTACTGTATACAGGCCACCAGGGCACCATACAGACTTTATTAAAGAGTTTGGTGATTTTACATCCGAGTTAGTTCTGGCTGCAGATAAAGTTTTAATAGTTGGTGATTTTAATATCCATGTTGATAATGAAAACGATGCATTGGGATCAGCATTTATAGACATTCTGAACTCTATTGGTGTTAGACAACACGTTTCAGGACCTACTCATTGTCGAAATCATACTCTAGATTTAATACTGTCACATGGAATTGATGTTGATGGTGTTGAAATTATTCAGCCAAGTGATGATATCTCAGATCATTATTTAGTTCTTTGCAAAATTCATATAGCCAAAATTGTAAATTCTACTTCTTGTTACAAGTATGGAAGAACCATCACTTCTAACACAAAAGACTGCTTTTTAAGTTATCTTCCTGATGTATCCAAATTCCTTAGCATATCCAAAACCTCAGAACAACTTGATGATGTAACAGAAACTATGGACTCTCTCTTTTCTAGCACTTTAAATAAAGTTGCTCCTTTACGCTTAAGGAAGGTTAAGTAAAACAGTTTGACACCATGGTATAATGAGCATACTCGCACCCTAAAGAGAGCAGCCCGAAAAATGGAGCGCAGCTGGAGGAAAACAAAACTAGAGGTATTTCGTATTGCTTGGCGGGAAAGTAACATATCCTACAGAAAAGCATTAAAAACTGCTAGATCCGATTACTTTTCTTCTCTTTTAGAAGAAAACAAACATAACCCCAGGTATTTATTCAATACAGTGGCTAAATTAACGAAAAATAAAGCCTCAACAAGTGTTGACATTTCCCAACACCACAGCAGTAATGACTTTATGAACTACTTTACTTCTAAAATCAATACTATTAGAGATAAAATTGCAACCATTCAGCCGTCAGCTACAGTATCACATCAGACAGTGCACTATAGATCCCCTGAGGAACAGTTCCACTCATTCTCTACTATAGGAGAGGAAGAATTGTATAAACTTGTTAAATCATCTAAACCAACAACATGTATGTTAGACCCTATACCATCTAAGCTCCTGAAAGAGGTGCTTCCAGAGGTCATAGATCCTCTTCTGACTATTATTAATTCCTCATTGTCATTAGGACATGTTCCCAAAACCTTCAAACTGGCTGTTATTAAGCCTCTCATCAAAAAACCACAACTTGACCCCAAAGAACTAGTTAATTATAGACCAATCTCGAATCTCCCTTTTCTGTCCAAGATACTAGAAAAGGTGGTATCCACACAATTATATTCCTTCTTAGAGAAAAATGGTATATGTGAGGATTTCCAGTCAGGATTTAGACCGTATCATAGTAATTGAGACTGCTCTTCTTAGAGTTACAAATGATCTGCTCTTATCATCTGATCGTGGGTGTATCTCTCTATTAGTTTTATTGGATCTTAGTGCTGCGTTTGACACAATTGACCACAACATTCTTTTGCATAGACTTGAATACTTTGTTGGCATCAGTGGAAGTGCATTAGCATGGTTTAAATCGTACTTATATGACCGCCATCAGTTCGTAGCAGTGAATGAAGATGTATCCTATCGATCACAAGTGCAGTATGGAGTACCTCAAGGCTCAGTACTAGGGCCGCTACTCTTCACGCTTTATATGTTACCCTTGGGAGATATCATCAGGAAACATGGTGTTAGCTTTCACATTGACATTGACATTGACATAGTCCCTCTAGCAAATCCGTCAAAAGTGGACAAAGCAGAAAAATCTCAGCACACGGTAGATGCTAATGCTTACGACCGAAGGGGAGTACAACAAGAGCTCTAGATGTAGGGGCAATATTTTTATGCCGTAGTTATGCTGTAAAAATTCCTATGAACAGGGACTGTATGTTTGACCGCAGTCAGAGAAAACTCTTTGACTACAGTCAGAGAAAACTGCAAAACAACGTGTCAACAGATCGGTCGACTAAGTCAGAGAAAACTGCAAAACAACGTGTCAACAGTTCAGTCGACTATCTCTGGTAAAAATAAATAAAATTATTCATGTTTACGAGTCACACATTGACAATTTTTGTCTCATGTGCTCATTACAGCTAAAATCACTGAATTATGAAATGCAAAAGTGTGTACGGCATTTTTCTATAACCGTTACAAAAGTGAGAACATCGTAGTTCTCAAATGTGTTTGTATTACAACGGTAGCCCATCTAACAAATCTGTCAGAAGTGGAGAAGCAAAGATGTTTAGCACATACACACGTACACCAGAGATGTTGCTTTATTTGAATCAAAGAAGATGGCCGTAGGAACTGATAACATTCTTTAATGTTGTTGTGTTTTGTCAAAATAATAAAAAAGTTCGGGCAAATGTATAATTTTTCTTAAATGAATAGAATGCGCTCACCCCGCTCTCTTTCCCATGCGAGAGTTAGCATGAACTTACAGGAGTCATGAACTAACGGAGTAATAAAAATATCATTTACAAATCAAAAAAAAAAAAAAAAAAAAACTTTAACAATTGTATTCTGAATTCTATATGCGTTGTAAACGTTAGTTTTCTTGCTATACTGTCTTTCTTAGTGATTTGGTCGCTCGAATACACGAAAGGTTATGGATAAAAAATGTATCTCAACAAGAGTGTGGAAACTTAAATGAGTGTAACGTTTGATGTTGTAATAGTTTTAAGTGTAAAACAGCTAGACTTCATTTTTGCGTCGATGCTTCATGCGATCACACTTTTTGGACAGACACAAAGTTGCGCTAAAAGAAATATCTCGAAGAGAAAAACTGTAACTTCATTTCTTAATTTTCATTTATTCCTATTACGATGACGCCACACAAAGATCACCTAAAAACGTACGGCCCGAAAAACAAATTGCGAACGGTTGTCCAAAATCTTGATACGGTTAAATCTCGAGGTGTAAGAAAAATGTAATTTACAAAACATTGTGATTCTTAGATGTGAAACACCCTTGACATGATCTGCTGGCCTGCAAAAATAGTCATAAATGTTTTAGCACGGCTATTTACACCAATAGTATGAGAACTGTATATTGTGTCACTCGCATAGAAAATTAATCACCGGTTTATCTGGGTCAAAAGGAAATGATGATAATAGTTGACACATCCTTAGCTCGTACATTTCTTTCATTTTGAAAATCACAGCTGCCGGTGCTTTAATTTTTTTAGTAAACCATTTAACATTACACAATGCCTACAAAATAGTCAAAGCGTATCTTTTCTGTTCTAGGTAAGAACATTTACACCGGGTGTCATAGGCCAGGTAAATAATTTGAAAATAGTATTTCTGTCGAATGAGAGAAGTTCAGTCGTACATTTAAAAAAAATTTCTGATGTAGAAATTCTTTCTGCCAAACACATCCAAAGAGAAAGGGTTTTCTACTCGTGTGAGAAAAGCACTCGGGTGCATAAATTATATGCAGAAACAATGCTGCTCATCAGGTTATTTAAAAAAAAATAAGACGATAGACGGCGTGCCTTGGTTTAGTGACACACAATGTGTTTAAACATGTTTAAAATTGTAGGTGTAATTATTTTACTGACTTTAAGCAAAATGTATATTTGTTATTTTACAGTACGCATACAATCTACAGGATAGAAGGATGCGGATACAGTAAAATACAACTATAAACTTTAAGAAAAGTTAACTTTCATTACACTAGTGTAAAGCGATCTTACAGTAACTGAAAAGCACTACGTAAAAAGCCCAAAGGCCAAACAACTGATGGAAAACACATGTTGGGGGGATACTGCCGGTTAAATATATCGTTTTAAATAAAGAATATAATATGGATAGTAAGGATACTTTTAATATAAAATAGAACTACAGCCGTTAGATGTACAGGCGGTCATTTTTAGATTTTAATTTTGCTTTTAAGTGGAGGTATTTTGGAACGGTTAAACAGAGGCCTTGCAAATGTCTTTCCTGTTCTGTGTCTGAAAGTACTGTAGAAATGTGAAAGGTTTACGACCGTAGCAACGCGCATAAATTACATCTCTAGGATGCGCGGGTCCGCAAACCCCCATCTGTCCTGAACCATCTTTAATGGGTGAATACGATCGAGGGTCTTTCTCTGAAAGAATTCTTCTAAAAGATAAATCAACTTCATCTAAACTTCACAGTCTATGCTGTGACAAACAAATGTAGCATACATTTAAAGCAAAATCAATATTTTTACCTTTATTTTTAAAACATACAGAAAGACTTTGGCATCATGTTTCATTGTGTGTGTGTGTGTGTGTGTGTGTGTGTGAGAGAGAGAGGGAGAGAGAGAGAGGGGGAGAGTGAGAGATGTATTAAAAACTTTGAAGATCGTGCAAAAAATAAGAACTTTAAAGAATCTAAAGTGATTAATGCATAACGCATCTAATATAATATAATTATATATATGATATGATATAAATAATAATTAATTATATAATATTATATAAAAATATAAATATTTTAGGTAATATATATCATCATTTTGTTGAATTAAGAAACATTTAAACAGATGTAATGAATTACATCAGATGTAGTGAGGGTACTGATTATTCAAACATTACATTAATGTTAGCTTTGAAATAATGTACCCCTCTGGCTTAGATCATGGGGTCTGGAACTCCACCCTCGCCGCGCGCGGGGGTGTGTGAAGCACCCCCTCAGGACTCACATACAGGAGAATACCCGGACTAGGGCCTGTGAGATTCTGTTTATGATTTAAACATTTTACTTTATTTTTTAAGTCGTATTATTTTATTTTGGGGATATTTCATTCATGTTTGGACATCTCTCACCGGTCTAAAAAAATGTAAGGAATATTTTTTTATATGTATCATCAGAAATGTTTATTTTATATACTATGCTATCACATTTAAAATAAGTTATCTTTTTTTTTTTAGTTATACTTTTTTTTGTTTAATGAATTGCTTTAGGATGATGATGTCATTATATAATTATTTATTTCCATATTCTTTAACCCCTGGAGTCTGAGTGGGTTTTGGGGGACTGAAGATATTTTGGCAGCCCCCAGACATTGGTGTTTTTTCATTATCCTAAAACGTATTAACGGCTAAAAGTCTGAATATCCATAATATGTGATCAGCATGATTGTACATGACTGTAATTTTGAGAAGGCGGCGTTTATGATAAGTTTTTGTTTAAAATATGTTTAAAACGTGTTTGTATATGTTGTATAAGTATATGTTGAATACATGATTAAAAATGTATGATAAATGATTTGGTTTGGTTTAGTAACATGTCTGTTACTGCAATGTGTTTTATAAACATGATAAATACTTGTTTAAAACGTATGTTCTGGTTTAATAACACGTTGTCATATATAATTTTATATTTTATTTTTTTTCATATTGTTTAAAATAGAGATACGTCTCTTTTTAACTTGATATGTTCATGCGTATGTCCGCTTGTTTATATGGTTTATCAGAATACAGTGTTTAGGGCTGATACAATAATCATTAATATGTCGTGCGTATGAATTCCACAGGAGGAAGCCGTTTCACTAAGACCGGTAGAACCGTGCATTCCTAACCGGGAGCGCTTACACCCCCGCGATGTCGTGTTCATAGATGACAAACGGATAACGTGGTGGCAAAATGTCGAGAATTGTTTTTTCTGAAATACATAGCAAACTGAATTTGTCAAGCTAAAGCTAAGCACGTGTCAACAGGACATCGTCATATTTTCAAAATAAAAGTATTTTCACAGGACGTCGTCATATTTTCAAAATAAAAGTATTTTTTCATACAAACACTGTTGCGGTGGTTGGGACATTAGACGCGTTGATATTAAGTCAAATAACACATACTTTATGAATATTGTGTTAAAAAATATCTCTATCAGCAGATGACTGCATAATCTGCATAAGATAAAGAAAATTACAGGAATGACATGTAATATGGTTTAAAGACACCGTGACATAGACTGTAAAAATTAGACCATATTCGTCATTCTGTTCAATTATATATTTTTTCCCCGATCCTGATAAAATGTATATTTTTAGCGATGACTAAAACTAATGTAAATGTTTTGTTTTATATTGTTTGCGAATGTATAATGTGTTTATATTCATTAAAAGAAGAAAATAAGACTTGGAGACGAATGAATGAATGAGAGGGAGAGGGAGAGAGAGGGGTAACGTTACAGGAGATGGTAGCCGCGCACCAACCGTAATTCATAGGTGAACCGTCAGAAAACTGCCAAAAACATGGTACTCCCGCGTGAGATACGTTTGGTTTTAATTAAAAAATGGCTTTAAAGATATTATGATTGGTTAGTAAATTCCGACGAGTGTGCACTGTAGCGTGCAGACGCAGACGCTGGGAGCACTGTGGGTCAGGATCAAAGGCGATGTGAAAACAGCTCCTTAAGCTCTCTTAAAAAAAAAAAAAAATGTTGGAGATGGATCTTGTTTTATCTGAAACAGTCGGTTTCAGTATATTTTTTAAAAGAACAGAATGTTTTTCAACCTTTAGCATGATAATTAATTATATTATATAAATTATATAAATATTATATAAATTATAGAATGTTTTATATATAAATGTGAAATAACTGAATGTCACATATGAAATAACTAAAATGTTTTTTCAACTTTAGCATGATAATTAATTATATTATTAATTAAATTATATAACAGAAATGTTTTTCAACCTTTAATTGTTTTAGATTATGTTTTATATATGAATGTTTTATATAAATGTAGAACACACCGATCCCATTTATACACTGCTCAGGAATGTAATGGGACGGGGAGACACACACACACACACACACACACACACACACACACACACACACTTAACCGTATAACTGGGATGAAGTTCAAACAAGCTAACTGACACAAACTTCAAACAAGCTAACTGGCACAGACTTCAAACAAGCTAACTGACACAAAGTTAAAACAGCGTAGGGGAGGGTTTCCTAAAACCATGATTTAGAACTAACTAGGGCAATAGGGTAAAAGCTTCTGTCAAAACCACATGATCGATGCGTGGGGAGTGTTTCCTATAGCGTTAAAACTAGCCGTCAAAAAATATAATTTAGAACTAACTAGGTCAATAGGGTAAAAGCTTCTGTCAAAACCACATGATCGATGCGTGGGAAAGGGTCATGGTTAGCCCATGAACTCATTCCGGAAGTTCAACCCATCCATCATAAGGTCACCGGAAGTTCAACCTGTCAAAAGGTCAAAGGTCAAAGTCATAAATCATCTTGACAGAAGCAATAGTATAATTACTACTCCTGTGCAAAAAAAGCTTAGTTTCTGACTTGTATATGAAGCTATATGGAGTATAACAGCATATTATATTGAGTGTGTGTGTGTGTGTGTGAGAAAGGGAGAGAGAGTGTGTGTGAGAGAGACCTTTGCGCACTTACCTTAATGTATTTCAGAAAATCACAATGTACACCTCAGCTCTTAGAACTACATGGAGTAAACAACAGTGTATTTATGCACCTGCTGCCTTTTAATGGTGGTGAAAGTATTCGGTTGTTAAGTGATGACGTAAGAAGCACTGTTTCCGGGTCCAGGCCTCAACTCGCTTCACTTGAGAATATGACCTCAGCAGCCGTTTATGAGCACGGTTTATTCATATTGATAATTTAAGTTAAACGCTTTCAAACTTACGATATACACTACAGTCTCCGTGCTCACAGCGTCCCAAACACAAATAATTTTTAGATATTTTTTCATTGTCTGGCTATCTGGTATTTCGGTATGGAGTTAAAGGTTAATATTATAACTTTTTCGCTAGTATTCTATCACATTGTGAGTTTATATTAGCACCTTTTGTTGTGTTCTCCTGTTAACTGATAGAGCGTTTGGACACGGAAGCGCTGCTACGTGACGTCAGACTTAACAAGTGAATAGACTAAACAAAAGCAAAGTACATGGATTTAAACACTTGCATGCCATCATGCTGGATATTTAATGGTGACAAGAGCAACAAGCAACACGAGAAAGGGCTTGACTTGAACCAAAGTTTTAGAAATTATTATGTAGCGTGACCCCTCCAGTGAGCTGCAGCTTATTTGAAGTTGGTATTGCATTTTGGTTCATAATACAGGTCCTTCTCAAAAAATTAGCATATTGTGATAAAGTTCATTATTTTCCATAATGTAATGATAAAAATTAAACTTTCATATATTTTAGATTCATTGCACACCAACTGAAATATTTCAGGTCTTTTATTGTTTTAATACTGATGATTTGGGCAAACAGCTCATGAAAACCCAAAATTCCTATCTCAAAAAATTAGCATATCATGAAGAGGTTCCCTAAACGAGCTATTAACCTAATAATCTGAATCAACGAATTAACTCTAAACACCTGCAAAAGATTCCTGAGGCTTTTAAAAACTCCCAGCCTGGTTCATTACACAAAACCGCAATCATGGGTAAGACTGCTGACCAGAAGGCCATCATTGACACCCTCAAGCAAGAGGGTAAGACACAGAAAGAAATTTCTGAACGAACAGGCTGTTCCAAGAGTGCTGTATCAAGGCACCTCAGTGGGAAGTCTGTGGGAAGGAAAAAGTGTGGCAAAAAACGCTGCACAACGAAAAGAGGGGACCGGACCCTGAGGAAGATTGTGGAGAAGGACCGATTCCAGACCTTGGGGGACCTGCGGAAGCAGTGGACTGAGTCTGGAGTAGAAACATCCAGAGCCACCGTGCACAGGCGTGTGCAGGAAATGGGCTACAGGTGCCGCATTCCCCAGGTCAAGCCACTTTTGAACCAGAAACAGCGGCAGAAGCGCCTGACCTGGGCTACAGAGAAGCAGCACTGGACTTTTGGACAAATTTTGCATGTCATTCGGAAATCAAGGTGCCAGAGTCTGGAGGAAGACTGGGGAGAAGGAAATGCCAAAATACCTGAAGTCCAGTGTCAAGTACCCACAGTCAGTGAGCTGCTGGTGTTGGTCCACTGTGTTTTATCAAGGGCAGGGTCAATGCAGCTAGTTATCAGGAGATTTTGGAGCACTTCATGCTTCCATCAGCTGAAAAGCTTTATGGAGATGAAGATTTCATTTTTCAGCACGACCTGGCACCTGCTCACAGTGCCAAAACCACTGGTAAATGGTTTACTGACCATGGTATTACTGTGCTCAATTGGCCTGCCAACTCTCCTGACCTGAACCCCATAGAGAATCTGTGGGATATTGTGAAGAGAAAGTTGAGAGACACAAGACCCAACACTCTGGATGAGCTTAAGGCCACTATCGAAGCATCCTGGGCCTCCATAACACCTCAGCAGTGCCACAGGCTGATTGCCTCCATGCCACGCCGCATTGAAGCAGTCATTTCTGCAAAAGGATTCCCGACCAAGTATTGAGTGCATAACTGAACATAATTATTTGAAGGTTGACTTTTTTTGTATTAAAAACACTTTTCTTTTATTGGTCGGATGAAATATGCTAATTTTTTGAGACAGGCATTTTGGGTTTTCATGAGCTGTATGCCAAAATCATCAGTATTAAAACAATTAAAGACCTGAAATATTTCATTTGGTGTGCAATGAATCTAAAATATATGAAAGTTTAATTTTTATCATTACATTATGGAAAATAATGAACTTTATCACAATATGCTAATTTTTTGAGAAGGACCTGTACATTATGTTCATAAATTTGATGCGAAGTAGATTTTTTTAAAGGATTTTAAGGTTTTAAACTGGCTTTACCATCAAGAAAAGAGGAGCATTTCACTTATAGGCCATCTGTACTTTTCACCATCAAAAGGAAGCAGGTGCATAAACACACTTCTTTTTTTATTGTTTACTCCATGTAGTTCTGAGAGCATGAGGTGCATATTTTGATTTTTTCAAATACTTTACACCAAGGTAAGTGCACAAAGGTCTCTCTCACACCCTCTCTTTCTCTCTCTCTCTCTATCACACACACACACACACACACACTATAATTTGCTATTATACTCCATATAACTCCATACAAGCCAGAAACTATGCCTTTTTTTGCACAGGCCTATCTAAAGGGTTAATGGTCCCACCTAGTGATCAACTGTAAAAAATAACAAATGTTACCTCTTCCCAACAGGGAAAAACCACCAACAATCAAGAATCTCACACACATACAAACACTATAATTTACTGTTATACTCCATATAACTCCATATACAAGCCAGAAACCAAGCCTTTTTTGCACAGGCCTATTTAAAGGGTTAATGGTCCCACCTAGTGATCAACTGTAAAAATAAATGTTTTTACCTCTTCCCAAAAGTGAAAACCACAAACAATCAAGAATGCATGATTATATGGTGTCATGGCTTTGCAATCAAAAAATGTCGTTATAATGGAAGTCAATGGGGCAAAAACAGCCACCAACAGCAAATTAGGGAGAAAAATTAAAATCTAATGCTGCACAAAAACTAACAATGCATCAAAGCCAATCTTGTTACTTATCTTTGACATGCCCAAGACTGTGATTAAAAGGTAAAAAAAAATCCAGTCCACAATCACTTTTTATATTGAAAATATGTAATTTTGTGTGTTTTTTCCCCCAAATCAGTGACATCATTTATGAACTTGGTAATTAAAAAGTTAAAATCTTGGAATTTTTTTTTAAATTTGGTAGTTTTGATCAGGACTGAGGTTGATTAATAGATTTATGCAAAAACAATTGAAAAAAATATTTTTCTGATACATTTTTACAGCAGTTTAATTTAGTGGATGTTTTCATCCACGAACATCCCGAAAGGGTAGTGAATTTGCCTACAGTGTTCTGTTAAGTTTTTGAAAAATTTCAAAGCATTTTCCCAAAATATGGGTCAAAATAAGATTTGTCACCAAAAATCATTCCATTAGCTCAAACACAGAGAAAGTTGTGGCCAAAATAAGACTCAACTTTACCCCCTAGTGGACGAAAACGTCCCCAACAACGCACAAGGGTTAAGACATTTAATGACATCATATAGTACAATAATCATTCAAGACATTTGAAAATGTACAATTAGTTTATAACTAACTGCTGGTTTACAGAAGTTTACAGATAAGGTTAACATTAGAACAAATGGTATTAACAAAGCCGTGTCTTTACCTTTTTCCTCTTTCCATTTCCTGTACATTAAAGTACCTGTCAAAGGTTGGAAACATTTAATGTTTTGGATATCAGTCACTTATCACCAAGGGTACATTTACAGTAAAAACATATATTGTCTCATTTAAATTTCAAATAAGTTTTCTATTTTAATCATGTAAAAAAAACTTGTTCCACAGGTGGACACTGTCGCAAGCGCAGCCCCTGACCCTGACACCCCTGAGTGTTAAGCAGCTCTATGATGTTATGATCAGTCTGAGTCTGAGATCTTTGCTAAAAAATACACGCGACATCCTTGAATATATTAGGTATCATCATCACCTTGGAATTATAAGGTTTCTTTCACATTTTTGTCCAAATTTATTTATTCACATTTGTATTTTATGACAACTTATTTACATTATGTGATTTTTAGGTTATATCTACAAAGGAGTATGGTATATATAAGTTTTGTGTCAGAATGGCGAATGTAAATCTGCGAAGCGAAAACAAAAACTTGGAAAGCGAAAACGAAAACACTGGCAGCGCATTCAAAACTGCGTTCAGCAAATGTGAAGCTGAAGGTGAAATCAACAAAGAATGCAGTTTATTTGAAGACGCTGTTACTTTTTTGCTATTTAGTTTATCGTTTTTATTTTCAGAGTGTTTTTCTCATTTATCAATGTATATTTTTTGTTCGTTTTCGTTCAAAGTTGCGTTCGTTTTATTTGCCACAAATCTGATTCCATAATTGGTTTGTACGTGATCCATCGCACCTGCACATGACACAAATCACATCACACTCCTGCAAGGCCCATAGCAGAGAATGTCTAATATGGCGAGAAGTTTCACTCTCACTACACTTCCGGCTTCTGAACTGGTTGCAGTTCCACTCTGAATCCATATGAGGGCGCTCACAGGACGAGTGCAGAATGAATGGAGGTCAATGGTGGTATACCCCTCAAAATCCACTTTTCTCAAGATATAATTTTTTGTCTAGTAATTTGAATGTTGTATTCGAAAGGAGATGCAAAGAAATTATATTGCTGGGTGTTAGATTTTTTAGAGTCACTTATTTGCTTTAAAAAGTCTTTTGTCAATGACGTCATACACATTCACATTCATTAGCAGAATGCTAGCATGTTATGGGCAACAACTCAACCTGTAAGAAATCGAAAGGACATAAGTACTCGTTCATTCAATTTTCGACCTATAATCCATGTTGAACTTGCAAAACCTACAATCAGATCTGAGATTTCTCAACGGCAATCGGGTGAAAGGGACAAATTTAGCCGTCTAGCCCCATAGACTCCCATTCATTTTTGCACTCATGGCGAACGCCCCCAGTGGAACTCTGGTGGTACTGCAACCTAAATTCGGTACAATAGGACTTGATAGGGATTTGGAAGGCTCTCTGTAGACAGGCTCTGACCATATCAAAGTCCTTTTAGGCAAGTCGTGCCACTCGGCCGTCATCTTGACAACGCCTCCGGGCAGCTATTTCAGACTAACAAGACCAGGCTCCTATATGAATGGGCAGAGAGTCAGAACTGTACTTTCACTGGTCACCGGGACATAAAAACTGCATGTACAGAAACAGCAGTGAAATATGATAAAAATCGCTGAAAAAGATTGATGACTTTGCCCCAAAATAAGGTTTAAAACGCCTTTTCCCCCACAGGTAATACTTTTACTACGAATGCGCAAGGGTTCACGACACCAACTTCATTTAGCTACTTCTATCCAGAATGCCAGTGTCTTTTACTTAGAATGTAAGGTAACATATTTGTGGTTGATATAAAATGCTTTAACTGGTAGTCCAGTGCCTACGCGATATCACCCTCTTCCATGTGGAATCCATCAGATCTTGCACACAACACAACTCGCTGTCACCAAATCGTCTCCGCTGTCACAAAACCTCAACTGTGCGCATACGTCAGTGGAACCAGACGATAGGCTTAAATGTTTCCCGGCTTGACTGTTAAAAGCAGATGATTTACTTTTCAGCGGGAGGGGCAGGACATGTGCATACAACCGCCATCTTTGCCAAGTAGGGCTCCAGGGCATAGACAGTAAAAGAAATGGACACAGCGACCCCATTGGATTCAACAGAGAAAAATGAAGTCAATTAGAAGCACGCACTTCCTGGGGGTCGGGCGTACTGCGCAGACTCAAACTGAGCTTGATGACGTAGATGTCACGTGAGAAACCTGTAAGTCTTCTAATCGCTGTGCCATCTTAATCACCCACCGTATCTTGCAGAGAAGGCGAGCGTGTGTAACCGGTGTAGTCTGCGTTGTACTTTTTTATGAAATGACCAGTCGGACATCAGATGACGGCTCAACTTTTCCTTTAATCTCTGATAAGACACAATATTATTTTTAGACTGTGTGAATTCACCCTCTTTCGTTTCTCTCCCATGCAGAGACAGTGCAGAAAGGGCGGAGAAGAGAGAAATAAAACATTCAAACTATGAAATTAAATGTATTTGAAAACATTGGTAACAAAACAGCATACCTGATAAGACACAATATTATTTTTAGACCGTGTGAATTCATCCTCTTTCGTTTCTGTAACATGAATGTAGAATGCAATGCAATTTGCATGTGCTTAGAGTTCACATCGGACAGAAAAGTGCTCAAACTTGATGAAAATATGAAAATAATCAAATATACATGAATAATAATATCCCATATATACAAAAGTATTTAAAAACAAAAAGATGTAAATGGATTCATTAGAGCTCATTAGAAACCCACCTCTCCCATGCAGAGACAGTGCAGAAAGGGACTCAGTGCAGAAATCACAAATGGACTCATCACGAAGGACACTTTGAAACATAAGGTCAACAGGTAATCTCGGCACCCTCCCGAACATCAGGTAAAAAGGGGCAAACCCAGTTGTCTCATGGGCAGTGCAGTTATACACAAATGTCATTGTTTGCACTAACTGTGGCCACTTTTGTTTTGATCTAGGAGGAAGGGATCGTAGCATGTTACCTAACATTCTGTTGAACCTCTCTGTTCCTCCATTTCCCATTGGATGGTACGGGGAGGTTCGTGATTTGTCTACACCGACAAGATCGAGAAGTTCTGCTATCAGCTCACTCTCAAAACTGGCTCCCTGATCTGAATGGAGACGCTGAGGAAAGCCATAGATGCAGAAGAATCCATCCCATAGTTTCCTAGCAACACTCTTAGCGGATTGGTTATGACAAGGAAAGGCATGCACTAGCTTGGTGAAATGATCTGTGATTACCAAGACATCCACAGATTTATTGTTCCTATCCTCAGCAGCCCAGAAATCAATACAAACAAGCTGGACTGGAAGAGCCACATGGAGACAGTGTATAAAAAGGGTCAAAGCCGACTTTATTTTCTAAGAAGGCTGAGGTCATTTAACATCTGCCGTCCTCTATTGTGCAACGTCTATCAGACAGTGATGGCAAGTGCTCTGTTCTTTGCTGTGGTGTGCTGGGGAGAGGGTGCTCGCATGGGAGATCTAAATCGAGTTAACAAATTGATTAAGAAATCAGGATCGGTTGTGGGGACTGAATTTGATGTGATCGAGCACGTGGCTGAGAAAAGATTGTTATCTAAGCTAAAATCAATCATGGACAATTCCTCACATCCAATCCATGTGCTGGGGTTGATCAATAAGAGCACCTTCAGCCATAGGTTGATTGCACAAAAGTGCAAGTCTGAACGTACCAGGAAGTCCTTTGTACCAGCGGCCATCAGAAGGTTTAATGTGTTATGAATATTCACATGTTACTGAATATTCTATATTTACTTCTGTTATTGAATATTCTGTACTGAATATGCATCTGTTACTGAATATTCTATATAGGTATTATTATTTATTTTTGTTGTTGTTGTTTAACTGTAGATTGGTTGGAAGTAATTTGTTCTGTTAAATGTGGTGTCTGAGTGTTAAGTGTTGTGGTGTCTGAGTGTTAAGCACCTCTGATGCGTCGACCTCCACCATGAACTGCCGTGTGGGATCAGGAGCTACAAGGATGGGAGCCAAAACAAAGCGGCTCTTGAGGTTGGTAAATGCAGTTTCGGCTGCATCCGACCACCTGAACGGAGTACTGGGGAAGGTAAAGGCCGTCAGAGGTGAGACTAGTTGGCTGAAATTACGAATGAAACGTCGATAAAAATTGGCGAACCCCAGAAACCGCTGTAGGGCCTTACGGGAATCTGGAGATGGCCAATCTTTCACAGCCTTAACCTTGTCAGGATCCATACGTATTCCCTTGGATGAGACGATATTCCCTAGGAAGGGGACAGACTGTGCATGGAATACGCATTTCTCCGCCTTGACAAAAAGCCCATTCTCGAGTAACCTCTGGAGCACTCGTCTGACGTGTTGAACATGTTCCTGGAGAGATGAAGAAAAAATCAGTATGTCATCCAGGTAAACATATATAAACTGATCTACCATGTCTCTCAACATGTCATTAACGAGTGCTTGGAAAAACACTGGTGAGTTGGAGAGCCCGAAAGGCATCACCAAATATTCAAAGTGCCCTCTAGGGGTGTTAAAGGCGGTTTTCCATTCATCCCCCTTCCTGATGCAGACCAAATGATAAGCGTTACGTAAATCAAATTTTGTGAATTACGGATGCTCCCTGTAACATCTCGAAAGCTGAAGACAACAACGGTAATGGATAGGTGTTCTTTATCGTGATGTTGTTCAGCTCTCGGTAGTCAATACAAGGTCGCAGAGAACCATCCTTCTTACCCACAAAAAAAAAAATCCCGCCCCCGCTGGAGAAGAGGAAGGGTGGATGAACCTCGATGCCAAGGAATCAGAAATGTATTTCTCTATGGCCTCCCTCTCCGGAATAGAAAGAGAGTAAAGCTTGCCTTTAGGCGGAGACTTACCTGGCACTAAATCTATAGCACAGTCGTAGGGACGATGCGGAGGAAGAGAAGCAGCACGAGACTTACTGAACTCCTCCTTCAGGTCCAAGTACTCTGCGGGCACGTTTGATAACACCATGGTCTCTTTCTGAAAGACAGAAACAGGCACAACAGGACAAGCAGAAACCAGACAAGACTCATGACAACTTTCACTCCACAAGGTGACTGTGTTGGAACCCCAATCCACTCGTGGATTATGTTTGATTAACCAGGGGTGACCTAAAACAATGGGAGCTACAGGGGAGTCCATGAGGTCAAAGGATATGGTTTCACTGTGGTTGCCTGAGGTGAGCAGAGTTATGGGTTCAGTGTAGAGTCCAGAAGGGTGTGACAGTCATGAGTGTGGTTCTCCCACCGCAGTTTCACCGGAAGGAGAGTCGAAGATGTTGTTGAGGACTTCCCGGCGGAGATCCCACCCGATAGTAGCCTCAAACTTACTACCGGGCTGGCTCTTTTTACCGGGCAGGAATGGATTGAATGCTCCGAGCCACCGCAATATAAGTATAGTCCTTGGGACCTCCGCCGCTCTCTCTCCCTCCGAGAAAGCCGAGCTCTACCCACCTGCATGGTTCGTGATTGTCGACGGGACAGACCATGTTCTCTCGACTCGAGCGGCCCCTTTCCGGAGAGACGTAATGGCATGTAGGACTGACTTGTCTACCCAGGCGGTTAATCCGAGCGTCCACCCGGAGTGCCAGTTCGATTAGACCATTGAACGTTGGGGGCAGCTCGAGGAGGTAGATCTCCTTCTGAACACGGTCGGCCAGCCCATGCAGGAATCGATCCCACTGCGCCGCCTCGTTCCACTGGCACGCGGCCGCCAGGGTGCGGAACTGAATGGAATAGTCTGCCACCGATGATTCTCCTTGTTTGAGGTCCAAGAGATGGTGAGCGGCCTCCCTGCCGGCCGCGGCTCGATCGAACACCCGTTTCATCTCTTTGGAGATGGCGTGGAACTAGGCGCAACACGGATATTGATTCTCCCACACCGCAGTCCCCCATAAGGCGGCCCTGCCAGAGAGTAGGGTAAGAGCAAACGCAACCTTGGACTTCTCTGTCGCAAAGGTGCGGGGCTGCAATGCAAAATGCATGAAACATTTGTTAAGGAAAGTCTTGCAAAAGTTTGACGCACCGGATTAACTCTCTGGCGCTGGAAGTCACGGCTCTGGCCGGAAGTGGTCCTGGGAGGTCTCCCGGGGGACGGGCGGCGTGGTGGGCACAGTGGGAGAGGTGAGTTGATGAATCCGCTGGGTGAGCTCGGACACCTGTATCACCAGCGCTTGGATCGCGCGTCCGGTGTTTACGATGCTCTCCTGCTGCTGATCCATGCGGTTGACGCTGTGGTGAATCATCTGTTAATCATCTGTATGAACCGAATTACCTAATTTTGACAAATAGTCAAACATTGAAAAGCAATTTGGATTTGGTCACCTCGCATTGTTTAACACCTTTATCTGCCCTGGCATGGGAATGCAGGACTCTGACAAACAATTCTCCAAAACGGATCAAAGATGGTGATGGCTTCTCATAATTTTCTGTCTGCTCTTAGCTGGTGACGTTCATCAATGCCCTGGCCCAATGTTCCACACTGAATTTGCAAACAAATCACCAAAACCTGACACGACTACAACCAGTCAGTCATCTGGCCTACAGATACTATCTGCTGTTAACGTTGTACAAAAAAGTTTGGATTACCCACCTAATTGCCGTGCTTGTTCCTTTGATGGTTCGAGGAGTGTATCGGCTGCAGTCGTCGCTCAGGCGGAATTGCGGGGGATGTTTGGCATGGAGGAAGCGGGAGAGCCGCGATCGCTGATATGGTGTGCATCTTCGCAAAGCTCTGGGGAAGGCGCAAGGCAGCAAATCCATCGCGCGGATGACAACGTCTCCTCCGACGGGGCCGGAGGGGTTCCCTCGTCTTGGTCAGTCTTCGGGCAGCGCTCAACAGCTGACCTCTGTCCAACGAACTCCACTCTTCCCGTCTACACTCTCCATGGTCCAGGTAAGCGTGGGCCACTCAAGAATCCTCGTAGAATAGGAGCAGAGGTGGAAAGTAACGAATTACATTTACTCGCGTTACTGTAATTGAGTAGCTTTTTTGTGTACTAATACTTTTTAAAGTAATTTTTTTAATTTGTAATTTTACTTTTACTTAAGTATATTTTGATTGAAGTATTGTACTTCGCTACATTTTAAAACACATTAATTACTGAGTAAAAAAAAATAAATAAAATAAAATAAAAAAATCGCTCCCTGTAAACTACGGCAGTAAATAATGGGCAGGAGGGCAAAGGCGCTAAAATCACAAGAAATATGCAGACGGACAAAACAGGCGTTAGTGGTGCAGACACCGCTGAAAACGAAACCCCGTCATATTCTGAAGTTGAACCCGAAGGAAATGAAGTGAACCCCTGGCCATATGTATGCTCTATTATGCAGTGTAAGCTGTACTTGCCTAGGAAGACCAAACCTTATAAAATCTCGACAAGACATCAACCCTTCGCAAGAAGAGGTAAGCTAAATAATTGCATCGTTGCATTGGTGGTTAAAATGAAGCTTTGACATTTTAGCAAGAGGTTTTGCACAAATTAGCCAAAAAGACAGTGGTGAGGAGTGTGCTATTTTTGTTTTAATGATGTGCGCGCGCATTTATAGTGCGTTCTTTCACTTTGTGATTCAGTCTCCTAAAATGCATTTAGAATGATCACAAAATTGAAGATATAGGGGCAGAAAATTCACATATTTATATAATTTCATATATTAAATCAAAATCACACAAAGAATGTCATCTTTTCCTCCAAAAATCATCATGAATATATACATACATATATATAACAGTTCAGTAAACAAGTTAATTAAGAGACTTGCGTTTTAGACACCATATTGCCTTTTTAGCTCTATTTCTACAACAGAAAATAATTCCAAACACAGCCACCAAAGCACAGTTTTGCGTCTCTGAGCAACGTGACAGTGTTTCGTTTCTGAATGAATCAACCATTTAAATGATTCGGTTCAATCGCAATGACTCACTTATTAACAGTGACTTGCTGACACATACTGGCCATTTTAATTTCACATTTAAAGTATCTTTTGATTTTTTTTAAATAATTAATTTCTTATCATTTCAAATGAGTATTCAACATTTTATGTCTTGTATATCAAAACATTATTCATGCATTTGTAACTGCAGGTTAAATGCATTCTTGTCCTGCACTAAACAGTGTAATACATCTAAATGCCACTTCCAATGAATCTTCTGCATTTCCTCTACATTAAAAGATGAGTTTGTTGATACTGATTTCCCTGGCAACAGCCCAAATGTATTATTATTCTAAATAACTGATTCCTTTAATTAAAAACAACTACAACCCGAATTCCGGAAAAGTTGGGACGTTTTTTAAATTTTAATAAAATGAAAACTAAAAGACTTTCAAAGTGAAAGTGAAAGTGAAAGTGAAAGTGAAGTGACATTCAGCCAAGTATGGTGACCCATACTCAGAATTTGTGCTCTGCATTTAACCCATCCAAAGTGCACACACACAGAGCAGTGAACACACACACACCCGGAGCAGTGGGCAGCCATTTATGCTGCGGCGCCCGGGGAGCAGTTTGGGGTTCGGTGCCTTGCTCAAGGGCACCTAAGTCATGGTATTGAAGGTGGACCTTCAAATCACATGAGCCAATATTTTATTCACAATAGAACATAGATAACATAGCAAATGTTTAAACTGAGAAAGTTTACAATTTTATGCACAAAATGAGCTCATTTCAATTTTGATTTCTGCTACAGGTCTCAAAATAGTTGGGACGGGGCATGTTTACCATGGTGTAGCATCTCCTTTTCTTTTCAAAACAGTTTCAAGACGTCTGGGCATTGAGGCATTGAGTTGCTGGAGTTTTGCTGTTGGAATTTGGTCCCATTCTTGCCTTATATAGATTTCCAGCTGCTGAAGAGTTCGTGGTCGTCTTTGACGTATTTTTCGTTTAATGATGTGCCAAATGTTCTCTATAGGTGAAAGATCTGGACTGCAGGCAGGCCAGGTTAGCACCCGGACTCTTCTACGACGAAGCCATGCTGTTGTTATAGCTGCAGTATGTGGTTTTGCATTGTCCTGCTGAAATAAACAAGGCCTTCCCTGAAATAGACGTTGTTTGGAGGGAAGCATATGTTGCTCTAAAACCTTTATATACCTTTCAGCATTCACAGAGCCTTCCAAAACATGCAAGCTGCCCATACCGTATGCACTTATGCACCCCCATACCATCAGAGATGCTGGCTTTTGAACTGAACGCTGATAACATGCTGGAAGGTCTCCCTCCTCTTTAGCCCGGAGGACACGGCGTCCGTGATTTCCAACAAGAATGTCAAATTTGGACTCGTCTGACCATAAAACACTATTCCACTTTGAAATAGTCCATTTTAAATGAGCCTTGGCCCACAGGACATGACGGCGCTTCTGGACCATGTTCACATATGGCTTCCTTTTTGCATGATAGAGTTTTAGTTGGCATCTGCTGATGGCACGGCGGATTGTGTTTACCGACAGTGGTTTCTGAAAGTATTCCTGGGCCCATTTAGTAATGTCATTGACATAATCATGGCGATGAGTGATGCAGTGTCGTCTGAGAGCCCGAAGACCACGGGCATCCAATAAAGGTCTCCGGCCTTGTCCCTTACGCACAGAGATTTCTCCAGTTTCTGTGAATCTTTTGATGATGTTATGCACTGTAGATGATGAGATTTGCAAAGCCTTTGCAATTTGACGTTGAGGAACATTGCTTTTAAAGTTTTCCACAATTTTTTTACGCAGTCTTTCACAGATTGGAGAGCCTCTGCCCATCTTTACTTCTGAGAGACTCTGCTTCTCTAAGACAAAGCTTTTATAGCTAATCATGTTACAGACCTGATATCAATTAACTTAATTAATCACTAGATGTTCTCCCAGCTGAATTTTTCAAAACTGCTTGCTTTTTTAGCCATTTGTTGCCCCCGTGCCAACTTTTTTGAGACCTGTAGCAGGCATTAAATTTTAAATGAGCTAATTAAGTGGATAAAAGTGTAAAATTTCTCAGTTTAAACATTTGCTACGTTATCTATGTTCTATTGTGAATAAAATATTGGCTCATGTGATTTGAAATTCCTTTAGTTTTCATTTTATTAAAATTTAAAAAACGTCCCAACTTTTCCGGAATTCGGGTTGTAGTTTGAGATTAATAGACCTATCCCAGGGGTGTCAAACTCAGTTCCTGGAGGGCCGTAGCCCTGCAGAGTTTCGTTCTAACCCTGCACCAGCACACATATCATGTAGTTTTCAAATAAACCTAAATGATTAGATTAGCTGGATCAGGTGTGTTTAATTAGGGTTATATCTAAACTGTGCAGGACTGTGGCCCTCCAGGAACTGAGTTAGGCAAACTTGGCCTGTCCCATTTTTGACTCCCTCCCACTGTTAAAATGTAACTAAGTAATTTTTACTCTGAGTAAATTTTAAATGAGCTACTTTTTACTTTTACTTGAGTAGATTTTTAGACTGGTACTTTTACTTGTACTTAAGTAAAATTTCATTAATGTAATGGTACTTTCACTTGAGTAGAATATTTTTGTACTCTTTCCACCTCTGAATAGGAGTTAGCGCCGCTAAGTTAGAGTTAGAGTTAGGAGTTAGAGTCGCAGGACTAAATCCAGCAATTTTAAAGCTGCCATAAGGTGTTCCTGCCAGAGAGTAGGGTAAGAGCAAACGCAACCTTGGACTTCTCTGTCGCGAAGGTGTGGGGCTGCAATGCAAAATGCATGGAACATTTGTTAAGGAAAGTCTTGCAAAGGTTTGGCTCACTGGAGTAACTCTCTGGCGCCGGAAGTCACGGCTCTGGCCGGAAGTGGTCCTGGGAGGTCTCCCGGGTGACAGGCGGCGCGGTGGGTGCAGTGGGAGAGGTGAGTTGATGAATCCGCTGGGTGAGCTTGGACACCTGTGTCACCAGCGCTTGGATTGCGCGTCCGGTGTTCAAGATGCTCTCCTGCTGCTGATCCATGCGGTTGACGCTGTGGTGAATGAATTCAGACAGTGAAGTGGTGCTCGCTGCTTCCATGTTTGGTGAGAGCGTTCTGTAACGACTGGGTGAAGGAGTGGCAGGAAGCAAGTGCGAGATTAATGATATTTAATGAAGACAATTATACAGACAGTACTTGAGACACAAACAACGCTGGCAGGAGTCAAGATGGCGTGCAGACATGGAGTGATGGTAGTGGGGCTGCTCTACGCACTTATAACAAACTTTCTGGGAGCTAATCATCTGTATGAACCAAATTACCTAATTTTGACAAATAGTCAAACATTGCAAAAGCAGTTTGGACTTGGTCACCTCGCATTGTTTAACACCTTTATCCACCCTGGCATGGGAATGCAGGGCTCTGACAAACAATTCACCAAGACGGATCAAAGATGGGGACGGCTTCTCATAATTTTCTGTCTGCTCTTAGCTGGTGACGTTCATCAATGCGGTGTGCATCTTCGCAAAGCTCTGGGGAAGGTGCAAGGCAGCAAATCCATCGCGTGGATGACTACATCTCTTCCTACGGGGCCGGAGGGGTTCCCTCGTCTTGGTCAGTCTTCGGGCAGCGCTCAACAGCTGACCTCTGTCCAACAAACTCCACTCTTCCCGTCTACACTCTCCATGGTCCAGGTAAGCGTGGGCCAATCAAGAATCCTCGTAGAATAGGAGTTCGCGCCACTCAACGGAGAGTAGCAGGACTAAATCCAGCAATTTTAAAGCTGCGTAAATTTAACCTTTTTCAAACAGTGAACAATGCCAAAGTTCTGTGGGACCTTCAAACAAAACCCAGTGTGCTACTGGGTGGTCATTTGAATATCCGTAGTTTGATTTCTAAAAGTGATGAGATAAAAAATATTCTTGTGGACTTTAACTTGGACTTATGCTTATCTGAAACTTGGTTGAATAAAAACTCCCCATCTGCAGCCCTACATATTCCTGGCTATAATGCTTTTAGGAAAGATAGAAAGTTTGTTAAAGGTGGTGGGTTACTGTTATATATTAAAGACCATATATCATGTAAAGAGGTTCAAGGCTCAGTTGTGAATGAGCTTGAGTATATTTGCCTTAATATTAGCCTTTCACCACAAATGTCCTTCTTTCTCATTGGAGTGTATAGACCTCCATCTGCAAAAGCTATTTTCTTTGACAAATTAGAATCTGTTTTAAAGGAATGCAGGTCAGGGCAGGAAATACCAGTAATGGGTGACTTCAATGTTAATTGGGAGGACAAAGGCACTAGTAAAGCACTACAACGGGTCTCTAATAAATTTGATTTCACACAAGTAATTAACGGGCCCACTAGAATAACCTCATCCTCAAAAACTCAAATTGACTTGATATTCACCAACAAACCTGAAAGGGTGTCAAAATCTTTTAATATGGTCACTGGTCTGTCTGACCATAACCTCACTCTTATAGCCAGAAAGCTCACTAAATCCCGTTTTCATTTAAAACCTAACATCAAATCTAGCCAGTTACGAATACCCAAGTGTGATGTTGATGAATTTGACAGAGAAATCAAAAATATTAACTGGGATCAAATCTGGTGTAGATGTGGATAATGATACAAATGTACTCATGTCCACAATCCAAAACATAACAAAGCGATTCCTCAAGAAAAGCAAATTTAAAGGGAATAGTACATATACCCTCCCCTGGATCTCTAGTGACATAAGGAGATTAATGAAGGAGAGAGATAATGCTTTAAAGCTCTCTCTCAAGTCCAACTCATTGATTGACAGGCATATATTTGTGTCCTTGAGGAATAGAGTAATAAAGGAAATCAGGGCAGCTAAATCTAACTTCTTTGTTGACCTCATACGGGACGCTAAGGGTAATCATAAACAAGTCTGCATAAACTAACAGGGAAAGGACATAATAAAGCAACAATGCAGCAAAGATAATGGTATCCTATATAAGGAACCAGCTGAAATAGTGACTATCCTTAATAACCATTTTGTCAATTCTGTGAGATTGTCTGTGCATAGTCCCATAAGTGGTCCACTACACTCCTTACCAATTGATGTATCACAGCCAGTCTTCACTCTGACTGAAATTTCTGAACCTAAGGTTAAGTCTATAATTACTTATTTTAAGAATTCCAAATCAAAAGACATATTTGGACTAGACTGTATGTTTTTAAAGAAACATGCTGCCTCCCTCACAGGGCCTATTACTAAAATCATAAACACCTCTTTTAAGGAGGTAAAATTCCCAAATGCCTGGAAGTCAGCCATTGTTGTACCAGTCCATAAGACAGGAGATACAACTAATATGAATAATTATAGACCAATTAGTATTTTACCCATCTTGACTAAGATCTCTGAAAAATGTGTGGCTGAGCAATTGATTGAGCATCTTAACAGTAGTCCTTTTAAACTTCACTCCATGCAATTTGGCTTTAGAGCCAATCACTCCACTGAGACATCAAATTGTTTCTTTGTGGAAAATATCAAGTCAAAATTGGACAAAGGAGGCATAGTTGAAGCAATTTTCTTAGATCTGAAAAAAGCTTTTGACACTGTCAACCATGAAATACTCATTCACAAAATGTCTTATTTTAATTTCTCAACCAATGTTATTGAGTGGATGAGATCTTACCTGTCAAAAAGAGTTCAGTATGTGAGTTAATGGTGAGACATCACCACCCCTGAGGAACGAACTGGGTGTACCCCAGGGATCTGTCCTGGGTCCTATTCTGTTCAGCATCTACATAAATGACCTGCCATTAGTGTGCACTGGATGTGAAGTGACATTCGGCCAAGTATGGTGACCCATACTCAGAATTTGTGCTCTGCATTTAACCCATCCGAAGTGCACACACACAGAGCAGTGAACACACACACACACTGTGAGCACACACCCGGAGCAGTGGGCAGCCATTTATGCTGCAGCGCCCGGGGAGCAGTTGGGGGTTCGGTGCCTTGCTCAAGGGCACCTAAGTCGTGGTATTGAGGGTGGAGAGAGAACTGTACATGCACTGCACAAGTGCAGATGTATGCTGATGATACATTCATATATGTTCATGCGAAAACTAAAGCTCAAGCTTCTGCCAAGCTCAGTGACACAATGGTACATGTACATAAATGGCTTACTGGCTCAAAGCTGGATCTCAATGTTAAGAATTCAGTCTGTATGTTTTTTAGTAAAAGCAACACTGTATCTCATTGTGAGTCCAATGTCTGTGTGTCTGGGGAGGTCATTCAAACAGTTACACATTTTAAATATCTAGGCATTATTCTTGACTCTACTCTATCATTTAAACCTCAAGTGAGAAAGGTAGTGCAAATAACCAAATATAACCTAGCAAATTTTAGGTATATAAGGAACTGTTTGACAACACCTGTAGCAAAGCTATACATGAATACTATGATAATTCCTCACCTAACATATTGTATAACAAGCTGGACCCAGGTATGTAGCACAACACTAAGGCCTATTTTATCACTTCATAAACAAGCACTTAAAGTATTGGACAAAAAACCCAAACTTTACCATCATTGTAACATTCTTAACAAATATAACCTCCTTAGTTGGGAAAATATTTTAAAATACAGTGATGCATGCCTAATCTTTAAGATTATTAATGGAAAGGCTCCCCCACCACTCTGCACTTTTGTACAACAGAAGTCATCTAGCAGCAGAACCACAAGGTCTGCCTTTAGAGGGGACTGTGTAGTCCCTCTTAGGTCCAGTTCCTTTGGCCAATTATGCTTTTCTGTGAGAGCCTCTAAATTATGGAACCAATTGCCAGTAGACATTAGAAATTCCACCTCACACCATACATTTACACACCATCTTAAGGACTGGCTTTTGAGCATACAAAAATGTGAGCACCTCTCATAATAATTAATGTATGTCTGACTCTAAACTTTAACTGTCCTGTAACCTATGGTATATGTATGATAGATAGATGGATAGATGGTTCTTTATAAATTCCAAACAGTTGTATGGCTGTATGGTTATATGTTTTATGATTTTATATTTTAATGTAGCCTGTGCTATGGCATTATGTTTTATTGTTGTATATCAATTGTTGTGTGACTTAATATGTTCTTTTTTAGTTATCTTGTGCCTAGTATAACATCTTGCCAATGGACTACAGTTGAAAATTAGCCTGCTGGCTAACACTGGCACATTTACAGTAATGTTGATTAATGTGCACTGTCCTAAAATAAATTAAATTAAATTAAATTAAATTAAATTAAATTAAAGGAATGCACAGTCCAAGATGGTGGTGATGAGTGACGATTCCGGAAGGTGGAGGGGAGTAGGCAGCAGGAGAGGGTGACACAGGAACTGCGGGGAAGCGAGCCGAAGGTAAGTGGTGTTGCTTGGTGGTGGGTTGCGTAGAGTTGACGGGGTTCCGGGGAGAGACGGACATCCAACGCAGAAACACACAAGAAAGCAAAGCATAGGTCATAAACATGAAACAACGCTCTCACGAACACAAGACACTAGACAAGCCAATATATAGGGATGAGTAATGAGTGACAGCTGTTGCTGATGACAATTAACGGAGACGCCCACAAACTAATCAGTGCCCACAAACTAATCAGTGCTGACACGTAACATACAGACTACACCCACGAAGTGCAAAACCCAGAGATCATGGTTAACCAAACGTGACAGATTAAGGGTGGTAAAATCTAAGAAGTTCAGGCCTCCATTTTCAGTTGAGTTCATAACCACAGATTTCTTTATATAGTGGGTTTTATTTTTCCATAAGAAGTTAAATAGCACTTTATCAATAATTTTACAAGTATTATCGTTAACTGCTAGGCAGGGCCGTATTAAGACAGTGTGGTGCCCCTGGGCACTATACCTCAAATTTAACTTCAATGGTAAACAGGGAGAGTGCAGTCAATCGCTTCTGTGTCATTGTCGTCCATAGCTCATTCTTCACTCGTTTAAAAAAAAAACTTCAGATCCCTGGAACATTTTGATTTGTAGCTAAACGTCTAGCTTCCTTGTCTTTCTTTAACTTTCTTTTTGCAAAACCACTCAATTGACATCTGTCCATTTTGATTCATTTTCTGTAGCCGTTAAAAAAATTACACATTTGCGCGTACTTGTTGTGGACCAACTCAACTCTGACAGATTGGGGACAGAAGGGGGGGACTGATAGTGGTCATGTTATCTTCATTTGTTTATAATGTATTATTATTATTATTGTTAAGTTAGTGTTCATAAACGAGTTATGTATGGTCTTTCAAGAATTTCAAATTAATAATAAAACAATTTACGAAAAGTGGTGCCCCCTAGTGGTGCCCCCCTAGTTGTTGTGAATGGTTGGTGCCCCTAGGCACTGGCCCAAGTGCCCTTATGGATAATCCGGCTCTGCTGCTAGGGATAGCGTTGCATACGTAAGTCTCGATATGCCCTCTGCATTTGTGATCAGTACTCTCCCCCTCAAGGATAGGTCTCTTAGTAACCACTGATTTAACTTTTTCTTTTTGTCAATGACTGGTGAAAAATTAAGTTTACATCGTTCCTCTTCATTCTTTACAATCTTAATGCCTAAATATGTGATTTCATCTTTAATGGGAATATTACAAATTGACAGAAGATTACTGTTTTTAAGAGACATTAATTTGCACTTATTTAAATTCAAGTAAAGCCCTGAAGCTTTAGAGAACGTGTCGATAACATTAAGGGCTAAAGGTATTTCTCCTGCATCCTTTATAAAAAGGGTAGTGTCGTCTGCTAATTGACTTATGGTAATTTCTCTGCCAACTGCAGTGATTCCTCTTCAAGGGCTCTGTTTAACATGGTCTGCAAGAAGTTGTGAACAAAGTAAAAATAAATATGGAGAAATAGGGCATCCCTGTCTGATACCACGACTGAGATTAAATCTGGGTGAGGTGCCATTACGCAGTTTGATTGAACAATTTGCATCATAATATAAAGTTTTAATGGAGTTAATAAAGAAATCATCAAAACCAAATTTTTTTTAGGGACGAATATATGAAATGATGTTCAATAGTATCGAAGGCCTTATGGAAGTCTAAAAAAAGAATGAAACTCTCATCTGGATATAGATGTGGGTAATCGATGAGGTCCAGTACCAAGCGAATGTTATTTGAAATGTGTCTATTACGCATAAAACCTGACTGTGTGTCATCGATAATGGAATCCAGGGTTGTCTTAATTCTAGAAGCTAATATAGAGGCTAAAATTTTATAATCATTATTAAGTAAGGAAATTGGTCCCCAATTGTCTAAAATTAAAGTGTCTTTTTTTGGTTTGGGAATTAAGATAATTAGACCTTGTGTCAGGGTAGGCGGGAGCTTACCATACTCAATAGACTGTAAGAAGAGTTTTAAAAGAAAAGGAGCAAGTTCTTCTGAGAAGGTTTTATAGAATTCAGAGTTTAAACCATCTATACCAGGGGATTTATTCAACTTGAGTTCTGTAATAGCTTGAAGGACTTCATTTATACATATAGGACTATCACAATGTTCTTTTTGATCTTCACTTATAGTTTTCGAATTAGTAAGACTATCTATAAAAACAGAAGAATTATCCTAATTAAATCCTGAGTTGTAGAGAGTGCTAAAAAAGGTGAATCCTTTGAATCACTTGTTATTGTATCATTAATATTCAGTTGCACAATTGTATTTGTTTTTGCATGGATTTTTTCTAAATTAAAGAAAAATGCTGAATTCTGTTCACCTTTTTCCAACCATCTCTGTCTAGATCTAATGAAGGCACCCTCTGCCCTCCTTTTATAAATATCATCTAATTGGCTTTGAAGTGTGAATAATTCAAGATATTCATTATCCGACAAGTTTGGTGATTTATGAGTAAAATACATAATTTTAGAAATGATCAGCTCCTCTTCAAACTTTCTAGCTTTAGATAATAAACTACCAAATTTAGAATTTCTAAGAAATTTACAAGCTTCAAATTTAAACAACTCCTAATTAGTGCAATAGTTATTACTAATCTGAGCTATATTCCAATATTGTGCAATCAAACTACGAATGGTCATCTTAACAAATTCATGTTCCAATAATGACTTATTGGCCTTCCAATAAGAGTTATGGTAGTTAGAGGAAGGAGAAGAAAGTAAAGAAATGTTAACAGAAACTGCCGAATGGCCTGTTAATGGCGTGGGAAGAATATTAACAGAAATATCTTCTTTGTGTAAATTGCACTGTGTTAACCAGTAGTCAATACGAGACATAATGGTACAGGACTTATTATTCCATGTAAAAGAGTGAATACCAGGGAATTTCTCTCTCCAAATGTCTATTACACTAAATTTCTGCATAAAGGTCTTTAGTGTGGAGTTATGATAATTTACACTGCGAGGTGGCCATCGGTCAAGGGAGTTGTCTAAAGTGATATTAAAATCTCCTCCTATCAGAACAGATGAATTTGGGAATTTTTAAAAAAAAATGTGTAATACGACTCTCTAAAGTTTTGAATGAAGCATCATTTTCAATTTTAGAATTGTACCCATAAAAATTAACAATAATCAGTCACCAGATATACTTTAATAACTAAAATGATGAAATGACCAAAGGGATCACGCTCTGAAAATAAAATTTCCCCCGAAAATGTGTTTTTTAGATGCACTACATCTATGTCATTTTGAAAGAAATGTTTGAGTCAGGAACAACTGAGACACAAACGGCGATGACTTTTTGCTTGATGTTTTCCTCATGATGTTCAGGAATACCATATAAACGGAGGTTCCATCTCCGCCGATAGCGTTCGGCATCGTTCAGTCTCTGCTCAAGTTCGTGGATTTTGGTGCTGTTTGAGTTGGCGGTAGTTTTGCAACTTTTCAAATCTGTTTTTAAAGTGTTTACTTCTTCAAACACAAAGTCAATTGATTTCTTAAGACCCTAAATGCTCACCGTGTTGCTGGTAATCATTTTGCTGAGGTCGTTTGCACTTTCTTTAATCCTGGATGTCAATGCCTCAATGACGTTATCTTGCAATTCCGTCAGAAAAATTTTACCTCGAGATTTCTTTAGCTGAGGTTTCACAGGCGTATCTAGGTCATGGACAATCTCGAGACTTGGGCTTTCAGACCGGGTGACAGGGGGACTTTTTTTGCTGTATTGATGGTCTATCTCGATTTGTGCAGCACACCCAACAACAGCAACAGGAACATCTAATTCCATTTCTTCTGTAAGCAACTTGGAAGTAGAATTCTTATTTATTCCTTTGCGTTTCATCGTATTATCCTTGATTTCCATGTGCGTTTGAGATCAGTTAACGATCGCCAACGAAAGGAGGAAATTAAACTTACTTAAATAACAAGTTACTTCGCTTAAACAAAACAGAAAAGTGCCCTAATGCATATTCGAATGTTTTGATGCATCCGGGTTTAAATAGCGTTCAAATGTAGGGGATGGAAAGTAAAATTGAATCAGCTGCATAAAACTTTGACCGCACCGGCTGCCATCTTGGCCTCCCCGGGTGATTCAGATTTCTGTTGGCACAGCGATTAGAAGACTGGTATTGGTATTGTATAATTGTCATTTAATTTTCTAAAAATGTATTCCACTTATCATAAAGTGTTAACATTTGAATGACAGAATCAACAGTTCCCCATATGCAGTAGGCTACACATACTTAGGCTGAATAAAGATTGCATTGATAGATTATATAAGTAACATGACATTGACCTTCAGGCCTTGTTCATCACAACTTGATATGAAACGTGTCCAGGACACATACTTAAAGATGAATGAAAAAGGCATCCATTGTTTCATTGGGTATTTTTATATTTACTAGTTTACAAAAATAATTACATGTACAATTTTACAAAAAAAATAATATACACCACCAGTCAAAAGTTTTTGAACAGTAAGATTTGTATTACTTTTTGAAGTCACTTCTGCTCACCAAGCCAGCATTTATTTGATGCAAAATACAGAAAAAACAGTAATGTGAAATATTTTTACAACTTATGTATTTTAAAATGCAGTTTATTCCGTGATATTCAGTGATCAAAGCTGAATTTTCTGCATCATTACTCAGTCTTCAGTGTATTAACATAATAATAATAAAATGTTTTTTTTTTGAGCATCAAATCAGCATATTAGAATGATTTGTGAAGGATCATGTGACTGGAGTAAGTCACCTTTGAAATCACATGAGTAAATTTCATTTGAATAGAAATATAGACAATTTTTTATTTTAAATAGCAAAAATATTATTCAAATATTTTAAAATTGGACTGTTTTTGCTGTACTTCTGATTAAATAAATGCAGGCTTGATGAGCAAAAGAGATTTCTTTAAAAACAAAAAATCTTACTGTTCAAAAACTTTTGACTGGTTGTGATTAACAAAATGTATGCTCCAAATATTATAAAGTCTGAGCAGCTGAATGAACAGCTGAATGATCAGATAAACAGTTCTTGACATGCAGTACACACACATACATACATAGACTACACAGAGAGATTCCTTGCTTTAATATATCCTCCCTCCAGGTAGTTTTTGATGGCACTCTGTTGATTTTTACTGTCCATCGTGAGAAAGGCAGGCCCTGTCACCTCCCCACAGAATAACCCACGATGACTCTGTACCACGTTGGACCAATGTCCCTTGCAAACTTCCACTTTATGTCCTCTTGGCGCTCCTGGTTAAAAAAAGGGAATACATACGTGTTGGGGTTATGTGTCAACAAAAAATTATTTACCTCATCATTCTACATAAACATATTTATGATTTTAAACTACAAAAATCACTCAATATCTAAAGAAATGCTCTAACCATACCTCCATGCACCACTGCATGGCTTATGTGGTCCTTCAAGTGAATTGTAACAAGAAATTTTCTTTACTGGTGAAACTGGGAGAACTGCCCTGCATCAGGCTTGGACTGAAATGTGTTGAATGCTGTAAAACATGACAAACAAACATTATGTGATCTTTCCGTTAATATAGAAGAATACAAAAATTATTTGTGACATACACAGAGTTATCCAGCAAGACATGGTGAAATGATGTGGTTGCCCAACCAAGTTACTGTGCATGGGTACTGTGATCAGGGTATATCATTAAAGATGTCATATGTATGTGAGTGTTTTGTGTGTGTGTGTGATGGTGGGTGGGCCAGGTAAGTACATATGTGTGAGAGGGATGAAGTGTGTGTGTCTGAGTGGGTGAGATAAGTGTTATGTGTGGGAGGCAGGGTATAAAAAAATATTGCACATTGATTCATAATTGATTTTATGTTGTAAGACTTCTGCCTTCTATGTATCTATCTGTCTGTCTATATACACATGTATACATACATACATACATACATGCATGTGTGGATAGATAGACCCCCCGCCATCATAAAAGCACTCATCTCACACACCCCACACACCCCCACCCCCCCGCCACACACACACACAAGTATATTTGTTGCTAGCTAAACTAGGGATGCACGATCATGATTTTTCGATACCGATTTCCGTTTTTGTTTTTCTTTTTTTCTTTTTTCTTTAACAACAAACAAGAAAGAATGAAAATGTGCATAAACAAGATTTTATTTGGTATTTAATAGGCCAAAGTGGCTTTTGGCTATTGAAAATAATAACTGCAACCATCTGAAATTAACAGCAGTAACTGCACAGTAAGTAGCCTACATTCAATACAAACATAGATTGTACAGACATTAGCATTTAGCTTTTGTTTTTGAATTGGGTTGAAACTACAGAGAACTGGCCTTAAATTAAAAGATTAACGTAACCATGTGAAATTAAAGGCAATAACTGCATATTTCTACAATCCAAACAACACAATCAACACACATTCAATAAGATGTTTCTTAATCAGCATTCAGTATTTGTTTTAGTTTTTAAATTTGGTTTTAAATGAAAAAAAAAAAGCTCTTTACCAGTGAGAGTAAATAAAAGTATGCTATATAAATACATTATTCCAAAATGTTAAAATCAAATAATGTTGGTGCGAATAAAACAAAGATGCAAAGTGTTTCATTCATCCAATTAAAAAAGAAAATGAGAGTAATGATTCAAATCTATATTTTTTTTTTACTTGAGACAATGAAAAATAAATAACTATTGTCTTAAGTAAAAAAATATAGATGTGAATCATTACCCTAAAATTTTTTAATTGGATGAGTGAAACACTTTTTTTCAGTGTGCTACAGCAGGTGCTTTCTAAATCAAATTGAGTCGATGTAATTATAAGGTAAAATAAAAATAGTTCTGGCTTTTCAAACATTTCAGTTTTGTCACAGTTTAGTCCGTTTCATTTCTCACGCAAGAAGTTGATCTGAACATCTCTTCACGGTCTACTCGTGTTCGAGGCTCGGACCGGTACAGTATACGCTCGCGCAGCTTCAGTGCGCGCAGGAAAGGGACTCTTATTTGTGCGTCAGTACACCAACGGCTGATCGCTTCCTGCTATCTGTTCTCAGACCGGCTCAGACATGTAGCTCTGCCCTTCCAGTGCTGAACGGCTGTCCGTGTCCTGCGCACAGATTTCGAAATACTTCCACACATATGACATAACAATGATTACTATGTAGTCTGTGCACGCGGGCGCACTTCTGGAAAAATCGGCCGAGAAAAGACCAAAAACCGATCGCGTATTTTAAGCTAAAACCGGCCGGTTCCGATTTATGGCCGGTCAACTAGTGCATCCCTAATCTAAAACAATAACGTGCCTGTGTGAAGTTGAAATTAAAAAATACTGTTGTTTATGCACATGCACACAACGACACACACATTCTTAAAGTTCTCAACGTTTTAAGTGTTAGTAAAGACCAAAGATTGTTTTGTTTTTTTTACTTACCGACCTGCAAACAGCTTCTTTTTTAGCGGTTGGCAAACAATACATATCTTCTTATCGATGCTTCTTGTTTCAAAATGAATGAGAATGTGACGTATTTTGACATGGGCGTGGTCTGTGACGTCACACTTGGATGTCCAGCCGTTACGGGTTTTCCTTATAGTTTTTTTTTTCGCACAAGATGGCGGAGTAAGCGCGTGTAAGTTTCGGAGCTGTTCACCTTCAGACTTGCATACTAGTGATTCATAGTTAAGTAAAGTATATTTTGGAGATGCCTTAATGCAGAGTTAAGTGCACCGTGTCATTTTATTGGTAAGCTTGTATTGTATAGAATTTTCACTTTTTAACGAAGCACGTGGGGAACTACCTCGGCTAACAGCATCACTAGCTAGCATCTCACAACTATGGCAGCATGCAGGTATCGACGGACAATCCGCTTGTGAACAACCTACACGACTACTGTATGGCAGATGTTCCTGTTATCTCCCTCGGGGACTCTGATTTCCCCCCTCTCCCCATAACTCCTTCCACAACTCCCTCCAAACCTCCTGCACCAAAAAAATGAAGCCGCAACGCTCCGTAGATATAGACAGTGAAGGTATTGTGCAGAGAATCTCAGTCATCTTCAACACGAGAATTGACTCCCTGGAAAAAAGTGTGGAGAAAATGATTTCCAACAATACACTGAAGATTGAGGGGCTAAAGAAGACTGTTGATTTTGCCTGCGCTGAGATCAGTGAAGTGAAAGGTAAAGTGACACACATTGATAACCGTGTCAGCGTGGCGGAGAAAAAGACGAGCCTACTGGAACAACGAATTACTGAGCTGGAAAACTATTCGCGACGGTGGAACCTGCGACTCTTCGGTGTGGCTGAAAACAAAGACCAGAACGTCGGCCAAGAGGTTATACACATCTGTCAGTCCATCCTGCCTGAACACAAGGACAAACTCCCTGATGTTATTGACTCAGTGCATCGTCTTGGCCAATTAAAGAAAGGTGCCACCAAGCCTCGAGGGATAATTATGCAGATTAGTGCTCGTATTTACTGCGACGCTGTTTGGAAGGCCGCAAAGAAGTCTACTTTCCTGCAAAGCAACAAGCTACGTTTTGCCAAAGATTTGTCCCCAGCAGTCAGAGAGCGAAGGATGCAGCTGTGGCCACTGGTGGCTAAAGCACGAGAACAAGGGAAAGCTGCTTACTTCGTTGGAGGTCGAGCCTTTGCTAACGGGGCTGAACTGTTTCCAGAGACCTGACTGTGGTAAACGTCACACCTGTCAATATGTGCCTTAAGTTGAGTTAAGCTATAATATCCTAAATGCTCATTATTCAATGGGTGTATATTTTTCTGTTCTGAGATACACTTAATTTTTCAACTGTTTTAATAAAGGTTGTTGAGCTCTTTAATGACACTCAACTGATTATAAGACAACGTCTATTACATCCTGTTCAATTATTTGCAGTGCTCTATATAGCATTTTATGTCTATTAGTTGCTAATATATGGTATTTATTAAGTTGTCGACTGAGAACCTAGGTATCTCATTAGTTTTCAGTGTTTCACTAAGTTTTGCTATGTACCTTCAAGTTTATTGGTGCAGCTCCTTACAGTAAGGTTAAAGTCTATTTTATTTTATTTAATTTTTTCTCTCTCGAACTTTACCTCATATTGTTCTATCAGTTGTTGTTAATACGTCTTTATCTATCATTACTCTCAATGCCAGGGGGATAAGGAATATTGTTAAACGCAAGGCGTTATTTTTGTTTGTCAAGCAGCACAAATCTGATTTCTGTTTTATTCAAGAGTCACACTCCGTTCCGGACGATGGTAGATTTTGGAGATCCCAATGGGGGAATGATCTGTGGCAGGCTCACGGGTCTGAACATTCTGTTGGTGTTGCGACTCTAAAATATAATTTTTCAGGGACTGTTCTTTTATCTGTCAGTGATACATCAGGTCATTTTATTTTTCAAGTATTAACCATTGAAAATTTTACTTTGATAGTTATTAATATATATGGATATAATTCTTACCATGAGAACGACATATTACTTGAAACCTTAGAGAAGCATATACAAAATACACTTAATAACTTTCCAAATTCAGGTATTGTAATAGGTGGGGATTTTAACATGATTCTGGATCACAATATTGACTGTTGGCCTCCACGTGTTTCCACTGCAGTAAATGATAACTTAACATTATTTATGGAAAAATTTAACTTGATTGATGTATGGAGATTTAACAACCCTAACATAAGTGCTTTTACTTGGAGTAATAGAAGTGCCACAAGACGTTCACGATTGGACTATTGGTTAGTTTCCGATAATTTGAATATTGATAAAATATCAGTTAAAATCATCATAACCCCATTAACCGATTAATTTGAGGAATTATGGTAGTATCTTATCAAAAAAACGTAAACTGGAGGAAGAAAGAGTGGTCTCTAAAATAATTTCCTTGTACCAGAAGGACCCTGCTGATATATCAGAAGAGGAACGACTATCTTTAATTTCAGAACAACTTAAACTAAATGAGATCTTCTCTAACAAAGCAAAAGGTGCCTTTATAAGGTCAAGGAAAAGGTGGATTGATGAAGGGGAGCAGAACTCTGCCTATTTTTTTGGCTTAGAAAGATATAATGGGAAATGTAATTTAATCCAGCAACTTAATATCAACAATACTGTAACTGATAATCCGAAGAGCATAGCTGTTTTCTGTGCGGACTTCTATAGTAATTTATACAAATCTCAATATTGCCATCAATCATCCACTACATTCTTGAACTCTCTTATCATCACTCCAATCTCTCAAGATGATAGGAAACTCTGTGATGACCTTATTACCTTGCAGGAAATTACATTTGCAATTGAACATTGTAAAACTAACAAATCTCCTGGTGTTGATGGCCTCTCTGCAGAGTTTTATCAGGCTTTTACACAAGAATTAGCTCCCTTTCTACTTGAAGTAATATTAGAAAGTGTTGAAAAGGGTTCTTTACCCCCTTCGCTGACCCAAGGTTTAATTACGTTAATCCCCAAACCCAATAAAGATCCACTGTTTATAGATAATTGGCGACCTATTTCATTACTGAACACCGACTACAAAATTTTTGCCTCAATTATTGCAAAACGATTAAAAAATTTTTTAGACTCTATTATTGATTAAGTCCAATCAGGATTCATGAGAAAAAGACACATCTCAAACAATATTCGGCTTGTCTTAGATATAATTGATTATTCATTTTTATGCCCTGATGATAGTTATATATTTTTCTTGGACTTCTATAAAGCCTTTGACAAAGTAGAACATAACTTTATATTTCAAACTATTGAGAAATTTGGTTTTGGTGATTTTTTTCTGTAAAGCTGTTAGAACAATGTATTGCAAAGGCAATAGCTCTATCAGACTTAAAAATGGGACATCACCTAGATTTGAGCTGCAAAGAGGCATCCGACAGGGCTGCCCTGCCTCCTGATATCTATTCATTTTATGTTCTCAACTTCTTTCCACCCATATTAAAAATAGTACTTTAAAAGGAATTTCAATTGCAGAAAGAGAAGTTATCCTCACCCAGCTAGCAGATGATACTACACTATTTTTAAAAGATGCCAGCCAAGTGCCAATCGCTATCAAAACAATAGAATTATTTTCAGCAGCTTCTGGAGTCTGCTTAAATCTGAAGAAGTGTGAACTTTTTTCCCTTAAAGAAAGCGACACCTCCCAGATCTATGGCATCCCAATCAAAGATAAGATTACTTATCTAGGGATTATTATAATGAAAAAGAGGAGAGATGCTCTGTAAACTTTAATTTGATTAGTGATAAGACAAAGAAAAAGCTAAATCAGTGGCTGCAGAGGGATTTATCCTTGAAAGGACGAGTATTGTTGACAAAAGCAGAAGGTTTATCCCGTCTTACATATGCAGCTATCCCCTTGTTTGTCAACAAAAATCTCTCTAATTCTATTGACAAGTCACTTTTCAATTTTATTTGGAAAAACAAGACTCATTATGTGAAAAAATCTGTTATCATGAACACCTTTGATCGTGGTGGTCTTAACTTTCTTGATTTTACAACCCTTAATAATACTTTTAAAATTAATTGGATAAAGCATTTTCTAAAAAAATCCCACATCTACATGGAATTTTATACCTAACTATATCTTCTCTAAGGTTGGTGGTCTAGAATTCTTACTTTTATGTGATTATAAAATAGAAAAAATTCCCTTAATTTTATCTAAATTCCATAAACAAATGCTCTTAGCATGGTCATTAATTTACAAACATAATTTCTCCCCACATAGGTGCTTCATCTGGAATAATCGGCATATTAAATTCAAGAAAAAATCCTTATTTTTTTAAGACATGGTTCAATAACAACATTATTCTAGTTTCCCAACTAATAAATGATAGTGGATCATTGATGATTTATTCTGAATTCCTTAACACTTTTGGCATTCCAGTTACCCCAAGAGAGTTTGCAATTGTTATGGATGCCATCCCATCTGGTATTTTAATTCTCTTAAAAGGGGCTGGAAAACCAGATTGCCTACCAGATTTGGACCCTAAGTTGACCTCAGTTGGTAAAATATGTTTCGCAACCACAATGAGGAATAATAATCGTAATATTCGCTCTTTATTCCAGAAAGATGTTACCAGCATACCTAATGTTGTTCCTTATTGGTCTAACTTTGTTAACAACCTGAATTGGGGGAATATATGGAACCTTCCTTACAAATATCTCCTTACGAATAAAGTAAGAGAAGTCTATTTCAAAATCATACATAGGTATTATCCTGCTAAGCATTATCTCCTTAGGTTTAAGCTTGACATATGTGTTAACTGTTCTTTTTGTGGAATATGTCCAGAAACAATGGTACATCTGTTCTGGCAATGTCCCTATGCCATCACATTCTGGAAAGATCTGTCCCGATACATTACTGTTAATCTTATTGCTGATTTTTCTTTGTTTTGGAAAAATTTACTGTTTGGCGTCCATGATAACAAGAGTAAAAAACAGAAAGAAATATACCTAGTTAGTCTATTGATCATTTTAGGGAAATATCATATTCACAAAGCGAAATTTAGTAATTCTAAACCTTCTTTTATTGCTTTTGGTAAGGAGACGGAACAGTACATCAATTCAATCCATGATTCAAAAAATAAGAAGGCTGCTAAAACCATTCAGTTATGCTCTATCTTTAATGTATTTATGTAACTCCCCTGGCTCTGTTCTTTTATATATATTTTTGTTTCTGTATTAATGACTCTATTTGTGTGTTCTTATTGTTTGTATCGTAAAGATTTAATAAAGGATAAAAAAAAAAAAAGGTTTTCCTTATATAGTTGTATTGAGGATGGAGGAAGTGGCAAGTCTCTTATAAATTGTCTCTGACCATAGCCAGTGTTGGGTTCGTTTATCAAAAAATATATTTCTTAAAAGTAGGGTTGGGTATGGAACCGGTATACACCTAACCAGAGAATGTCTAATATGGCGAGAATTTTCACTCTCACTACACTTCCGGCTTCTGAACTGGTTGCAGTTCCACTCTGATTCCATATGAGGGTGCTCAAAGGAGGAGTGCAGAATGAATGGATGTCAATGGCGGTATACCCCTCAAAATCCACTTTTCTCAAGATATAATTTTTTTGTCTAGTAATTTGAATGTTGTATTCGAAAGGAGATGCAAAGAAATTACACATTGCTGGGTGTTAGATTTTTTAGAGTCAACAACAACACAACCTGTAAGAAATCGAAAGGACATAAGTACTCGTTCATTCAACTTTTGACCTATAACCGATGTGAACTTGCAAAACCTACATTCAGATCTGAGATTTCTCAATGGCAATCGGGTGAAAGGGTCAAATTTAGCCGTCTAGCCCCATAGACTCCCATTCATTTTGCACTCATGGCGATCGCCCCCAGTGGAACTCTGGTGGTACTGCAACCAAAATTCGGTACAATAGGACTTAATACGGAGTGGGAAGGCTCTCCGTAGACAGGCTCTGACCCAACCGAAAAGGACGCAGATTTTGGTGCCTCATTTCGGTGCCTCATAAATGCCTGAGCAATCGATTGAAATGTTTGTCCTGGTTCTCCGAAATGTACACAAGAAGCAGGGGCATCGCTAGGCTTTTTTAGCTGGGCTATAGCTTTTAGATCCATAAACTGTATACAAATTCGCGATCGCCTCAGAGTAAGTCCCCTTAAATTTCATATGAAAAAGGCATCAGACCAGTCTCCTCTCCGTCTTTCAGCGCGCTCTTCAATCTGCAGACCGCGAACGGAGCAGCGCAAGCGCACTTAAACACAAACAGAGGACACAAGCAGTGTGTTGATCGATAGATTGTTAGAATATCTGTATCTGTGCAGTTCTTTGTCACAAATACAGTTTACAAAAGGTCACGAGGGAGCAATCGGTTTCACATCTACTGTAAAGTTTTCGCTGTTCACCGCTCATCACAAACAGCTGTTTCATCCAGCGACAATCGAGCCCTTAACACATATGAACGAACGCATACTTAAATTGTACTTATTTAAATATACTTAATTTAATCATACGTACTTTATACATAGACTACTGTGCAAAAGTCTTAGTCGCGTTAGTATTTTCACCCAAAATAATGGTGTTTGGTCAGTAATTTATATATTTTGCTGAAGTGTGTCAGTAGAAAATATCAGTTTACATTTCCTAACATTCATTTTGCCGTTGTCAGACTGCTTGTGCATTCAAAATCGCACTAGATTATTATTAAAATTGCAAAGTGATAATTCCTTCTGACACACTACAGCAAAAGATATAAATAACTGGCTTAAAACCCTTTTTTATAGAAGCAGATTAGTCTCAAATATAATTCACGCAAAAAACACGATTCACACATGCGTAGACAATTTCACATGCATGAAACCTAATTCATGTACACACAAAAAAAATTCACGTCCGTGAAAAAAAATATATATTCACAAAAAGCAATTCACAAGCACAAAATAAAATTATATATTTATAAAATACATTTCACAAATGCAAAACACCAATTTGTAGATATACAACTGTGCACAAAAACCTTTGAATGTTTAAAATGTACGAGTGTCTGAATGTACAAATCGTCATTTACTACGAATCCACTCGGATTTGTGTGTGTGTGTTTTTGAGACTTTCCTGGCAGAGCTCTCTTCCCACGTGGGTCTGTCGTACTCTTTAGCCAATCAGATGTGTGTGTTGTCACACAGGGCGTGTGTGATGCGTCAGTGCAGTAGTACTGGGATAGTAGTGCCTGTAGGTTAGTAGATATTGCATGCTGCTTCTGCTTGCTACATTCTGCTTACAGCTACTGCCATCGACTAGCCCTTGTGCAAGGGCGAAAAGAGGAGCCAAGTGCGTAAGTCTCCTCCTGTTGGTACATAGCCTCTCCACCGCCAAGACTCCTACAGTGCCTCCTTGCGGCCACACACGGTAACTGGGCCCTAGCGGACCCAGGCTGAACTGTAGGGGATCTCGGAGCAGCAGTGGGCCCCAGAGGCGCGGTGTGCAGGCCCACCAAGCACTGGACATGCCCTGGCACCCGCCAACCACAGCCCCAGCTATGGGTAAATAGTCCCACTGCTATAGAGGCAAAGGCTAAGGGAAAAACCCTGAAAAAAAGACAAAAGACCTCAATGACGGAACAGGCGGAGGATGATGGCTGACTTAAGTGGAGCATCACAACGGCTGGGAAGGCGGATGAAGGCTGCAGCAGTGATGAGTCCCCAGTCGTCTTGGACTCCGTGCCACTGGATCCTGACCCAGACCATCCAAGGACCGTGTGGTGGTTGTCTGTGCACCAGCCTCCACACGTTAAACAACGCCACGCACAGGCGTCCTCCAAAAAAAGGGAATCCACCCTACCGCCCCGGATAAAGTCCTATGGCGACCAGCAAGTGGCGACGGGGGCAGGTTTGTGTAGTCTGGAACCCCCTAGTCATGAGCTGGCACATCAGGCGATGGGTGTCAGAATCAGTTGCTGGGCTCTCGGGACGAGGCAGAAGAGCTCTTCGGCAGCTACACCCATGACTAAGCAGTCCTATTTAGGATCCGCTCTGCTTACCCCACATGGGGAAGGGGCTAGAAAAGTTGCCCTAAAAATAGACTGCCTCATACCTCCCGACTGGATTACCGCGTCCAGAGGGAACACCCCATTTGCGGTCAGAAACAAAAGAAATTTAATTTTGGAGCCTGGAATGTGCGCACTCTGATGGACAGCACCTCCAGTGACAGACCTGAGAGACGAACCGCCATCATAGCAAAAGAACTGCAGAGATGCCGGATTGATATAGCTGCTCTCTCCGAAACCCGGCGGGCAGGTGAAGGGCAGCTGAAGGAGGAGAAAGGTGGCTACACTTTCTTCTGGAAAGGAAAGCCAGCCGATGAGGCTAGAAACCATGGAGTTGGACTTGCCATCAAAAACCAGCTTGTCAACCACCTCTCCGAACTTCCTGTGGGGATCAGCGAGCGCCTCATGACAATCCGTCTGATGATGGCCAACAACCAGACAGCGACAGTAGTGAGCGCCTATGCCCCTACCCTAGACTCCGACATGGAAGAAAAAGAAGCCTTCTATGCCTGCCTGGAAGAAACCCTGTCAAAAATCCACAGGGAGTACAAGATCATCCTCCTTGGAGACTTCAATGCTAGGGTAGGCCGGGACCAACATCTCTGGAAGGGCACTATTGGCAAGGAGGGCATCGGGAGTATCAACTCCAACGGAGTGCTGCTTCTGAGTAAGTGCGCTCAGCACAACCTCGTCATCACCAACACTCTTTATCGACAGAAAAACAAATTCAAGGCATCTTGGAGACACCCTCGCTCCAAGCAATGGCACCTCATTGATTATGTCATTGTAAGGGCCAGGGACCGCTGTGATGTGAACATCACAAGGGCCATGATAGACTCTGACAACTGCTGGACAGACCACCGCCTTATCCGATCCACAATGTCTATCAAACTTAAGAAAAGGAGGAGGATTCAGAAGAAGCAGACACGGCGAAGACTGAACCTTGACAGCCTGAATGAAACTGCCATCCAGCAGCTACTACAGGACTCTCTCGAGAAAAGTCTTCAGCAAGAATATCCTGATAACATTGAAGAGCACTGGGGCCTTCTCAAATCCACCATCCATGACTCATGCAAATCCACCCTTGGGTATCAGTCCAGAAAACATCAGGACTGGTTTGATGAAAATGACACAGAGATAGAACAACTTATCTACAGAAAACGAAAAGCCTTCCGAGAGTGGCAAAATGACTTAACATGTGAGGCCAAAAGGGCAGCACACTCCAGAGCCAAGTCTGATGTTCAGAGATTAACGAGGGAGCTCAAGAACAAATGGTGGACAGAAAAGTCTCTAGAACTCCAGAGACTGGCAGATTCAGGTAACACCAGAGGCTTTTTTAGTGCCACTAAGGCTGTCTATGGCCCTAGCCACCGTGGCTTAAATCCCCTGCGCCCAAAAGATGGACAGACTCTTTTAAAAGACAATGACTCCATCAACGCACGTTGGAAGGAGCACTTTCAAGAACTTCTGAACCGTGACAGCTCAGCCAAACCAGACATCGCCGACCATATCCCACAGAGTCCCATCAGAGAAGACATGGGGGAACCTCCTACCCTAACTGAGGTTCACAATGCCATCAGGAATCTCAGGAACAACAAGGCCACTGGTCCTGATGGGATCCCCGCGGAGATCTTAAAGGAAGGAGGACCAAGGCTCTGGCACCATATCCACCATCTACTTATCAAGGTCTGGGAAAGGGAAGAGCTCCCCTCAGAGCTCCGGGATGCCCAAATTGTTACCATATTCAAGAAAGGGGATAGGGCTGAATGTGGAAACTACAGGGGCATCTCGCTCTTATCAACAACAGGCAAAGTCCTTGCTCGTGTCCTCGTCAACCGCCTTCTACTGCATGATGGCATGTCAGCCACAGTGCTCAATAGTGGCTCTGAATCTGAGCCATTTACCGTAGAAACTGGGGTCAAACAGGGATGTATCATTGCACCTACCCTATTTGCCATCTTCATTGCAGCCATGCTCCACCTTACTGGCCAAGAGTTGCCACAGGGGATCCCAATCCTTTACAGGACTGACGGCAGGCTCTTCAACCTTAACAGGTTCAAAGCCAAGAGCAAAGTCAGAAATGCCACCATCATAGAGCTGCAATACGCCGATGATAACGCCATTACAGCACACTCTCCTGAAGACCTCCAGGGCATTCTAAATGCCTTTGCCAAGGCATACAGAGCCCTGGGTTTGGTCTTGAACATCAAGAAAACTCAGGTTCTGTATCAACCACCACCCAACCAGCCATCACTCCAGCCTATCATCAAAGTGGGTAACACCACTCTGAAAAGCGTGGACCACTTCCCCTACCTTGGCAGCATTCTCTCTTCCAAAGCTGATATAGACTGTGAAGTTAACCATCGCCTAAGCTGTGCCAGCGGAGCCTATGCCAAACTCAGGACAAGAGTCTTTGATGACCGAGACCTGAGGACTCAAACCAAGGTCCTGGTTTACAGAGCTACGATTCTCCCAACTCTGCTGTACGGAGCGGAATCCTGGACCACCTACAGCAGACACCTGAGAGCACTGGAACGATTCCATCAAAGAGCCTTAAGAAAAATCCTGAGGATCAACTGGGAAGACAGACGTACAAACTCCAGTATTCTGGAGGAAACGAATATGCCCAGCATCACTACCACCATAATGCAGCTCCAACTCCGATGGACAGGACATGTCATCCGCATGCCCAACAACCGTCTCCCTAAGCAGATCCTGTACTCCCAGCTAAAAGAAGGACAGCGAGCCCGTGGTGGGCCAAATAAACGCTTTAAGGACAATATCAAGACCAGCCTGAAAAGGTTTAACATCACGTCCGGCGACTGGGAGAATCTCGCGTTTAACAGGGACTAATGGAGAAAAGCAGTGCAGGAAGGAGCAGCACACCACGAAACAGAACTCGCCGTGCCGCAGATGCAAAGCGGCAACACCGCAAGGACAAACAGAGAAAGGCTCCACCAACACAAATCAGAGAAACTGTCAAGTCGGACATCTTATGATAAAGTTGTTAGTCAGGAGGAGAGGGGCCAAGAGAGAGTGAGGATTTGGAGGCAACAGAGACGAAGAGAATAGAGAAAGAAAATGAGCAAATAAAAAATCTTGTGGAAATCTCTCTCTCGCTGCAGGCTGAGCGACTTTTGCGCTGCACTCGAAAAGTTCCAGATGCATCCTCTTTCATTTTATTTTATGTTTGAGCCTATGCTCTTTGCAACTTAATTATGTTGTGGATCATGTGTAGGCTAATTCTATTGTCGCACTTGAAAAGTTTCAGATTGATCCTTGTTTTTATTTATTTTATATATTTCGGAGCTTATTCTCTTTAATGATGTGGATCGTTTGTAACTTCATTGCAATTGAATTCAATGTACTGTCGTTCTAATTTCCATAACTGTTATGTTATAGTGGTTCTCAACCTTTTTTTACACTGGGCCGCACTATGGTCCAAGTCCAAGTGCAAGCGGATTGCACAGGTTCGAGTAGCAATGGGCTTCTTCACACTGCCTCCACATGTGCAATTGTGCTTTTGAAGCCTACTGACCACGCGCACCTGTCCGCGCAGTCATAAAAAATGGGAGGTACGCGTTCGTCCTCTCAGAGCCTCCGCACACACTCTCCCATGACGATGATTACGTCACGCCTACCTAGCGGTCCATAACGGACTCCCCGCGGACGCGGAAAGTTTAACATATGGCTTAAGATGCAGTCTGTAAGACGCGCACGGGAGCATGACTTGACGCGACATTGCAGAAAATGTGCATTCAAAAATGTAGCCTATGTTGATCCAAATATGGAAAGCACATTCGAATTTAATAATATAAGGTTCTCTCCAGAGATGTTTTGCCACATTTGTTCAATTAAGGATGATTGCTATGTAATATATGGTGTTCCCATTTGCCTGAACTTCTTCAAGTAAGTTGCGGGGCGAACCGAAAATCCAGCACTCTCCTTCACTACTGATACTGCGACTATTATTTTTTCTACGTGTTCATTCGCTGGCATTTTTCACATTTCTTTTTTTTCTCCCTTAAAAACAAATTTGTCCATTATGATGCTCAATTTTACCGAACTAATGGCTGTTGATTGAATTCTGCCAAAGTGGGCACTTGTATGTGTTCGTTAAATGAGTAATGTTATATGAGTAGGTCTGCTCATGTCTGAAAATAATATATGAAACACAAAATAATTTAACATAAAAAAACATTAGGCTATAGCTTATATTTCTTAAGTAAATGTTTAAATTAATGTAAAAAATAATAATAATTGTAAAACTGAAAAAAAAAAATTGTGTTCAGCATGGTGGGACGCATTTGAATTCGTGACGGGCAGCGGGTTGAGATGCTACTGCTGCTATAGCTCCATGGTCATTTAATAGGCCTAGCCTATTGTTTCTTTTACGCGGCTGAAAATAGGCTAACCGTGCTTTCTGTTACTTAGCCTGTGTCTGTCACTCGTCCTCTTAAAAGTGGAAGCTTGTCCATAGCTTTGTTATTGAAACTTTGTTGATGTTCTTTGTTCATGACTCTTTATATGGCGATAAAAGACAGCTTTGTTGCGTTTTTTTTAAGTGGGGATGGGGGTACGCCAACCCAGTTGGGACATAGAAGGGGGTGCACAGGAAAAAAAGTTTGGGAACCGCTGCACTATAACATAACGGTTATGGAAATTAGAACGACAGTACATTGAATTAAATTGCAATGAAGTTACAAACGATCCACAACATTAAAGAGAATAAGCTCCGAAATATATAAAATAAATAAAAACAAGGATCAATCTGAAACTTTTCGAGAGCAACAATAAAATTAGCCTACACGATCCACAACATAATTAAGTTGCAAAGAGCATAGGCTCAAACATAAAATAAAATGAAAGAGGATGCATCTGGAACTTTTCGAGTGCAGCGCAAAAGTGGCTCAGCCTGCAGCGAGAGAGAGATTTCCTCAAGATTTTTTATTTGCTCATTTTCTTTCTCTATTCTCTTCGTCTCTGTTGCCTCCAAATCCTCACTCTCTCTTGGCCCCTCTCCTCCTGACTAACAACTTTACCATAAGATGTCCGACTTGACAGTTTCTCTGATTTCAGCCAGTTAAGCATATTTATAATATATATTATGGAATGAATTAAACGAGTTGGCACGCATATTAGCCTGCAGCACATAAAAGAAGAACAGTGCATAGAAGACAGCATCTTCTACGTTTCCATCGAAAACTAATAAATTATAGTTTTTTTTTATTTAAAATAAAAGCGATTACAAAGGAAATGTTTACTGTTCATGTTTTTTTATTGTATGGAAAAATCCCATTAAAAAAAAAAAACAGACCGCCATTACATTTTTTCCTGCACCACACTTTGGGAATCCCTGAACTAAACGATCATGAAGTCGCTGAAGAATATACTGCTTTAGATATTCCTAAATTATAAGAAGAGAAAGATGCATTTCAATGTACAGACAATATATTTACAAATTAAACAACGTTTCTAAATATCTGATATTGTTTATCTTGATCGAACTACATTGCTTTAATGTAGTGGTTAACAATGACTAGGCTAAATGTTTTAAAATGTATTACTGTAAGAAAGTACACACTGACCTAACAGACATCAATTTATAAAACAAGATTATTTAGAATTATAATTTCACAACTCTCAAAATGTTACTTTTGTCTTTACAGGTCTTTCTTTTTACTATCCTGATTGCAGTTTAATTTATAATTATCCTACTGTAACTGTCCTGTTACAACTGTATTTTTTCTAACTAGTTTTCTAACTAGAAAAACTGTCTTGATTGAATGTGTAAACGATAAAATGTGTAAACTCAGACTTTTATGAAATAAACTAAACTCTTACCAGTGCTTCCCGTTCTTCATTCGCCATGCTGGATTACTGATGTAAAGGCTTACTTTCCGTTCTAATTAATCCATATTGCGCAAAAGGTGCGCAGAATCGTGCTCCTTGAATGCACTCTCAGTGGTTTATGATATGATTGGTTGAATGGTAAGCTCGCATCTGATTGGCTAAAGAGTACGACAGACCCACGTGGGAAGAGAGCTCTGCCAGGAAAGTCTCAAAAACACACACACACACACAAATCCGAGTGGATTCGTAGTAAAATAACGATTTGTACATTCAGACACTCGTACATTTTAAACATTCAAAGGTTTTTGTGCACAGTTGTATATCTACAAATTGTTTTTTGCATTTGTGAAATGTATTTTATAAATATATAATTTTATTTTGCGCATGTGAATTGCTTTTTGTGAATATATTTTTGTTTCACGCACGTGAATTTTTTTTGTGTGTACGTGAATTAGGTTTCATGCATGTGAAATTGTCTACGCATGTGTGAATCGTGTTTTTTGCGTGAATTATATTTGAGACTAATCTGCTTCCATACTAGTCATACTAGTCATAGTAATTCACATGACTGCTTAAAGACAGTGACAGACAGCACTCATTTTAACTAAATATCAGAGATTGACAGAGATACAGTTGAAACATTGTGTGGTTTTGTATTAAATAATGACCCAGATTGTGAAATACATTTATTAGCCTTAGAGTAAGGGAAGCTTGGGAAATGAGAGCATCCAAGGTGAAAGGTATGGATTTATTTTAAATATTTGTAATGTTCCTTAATTTTATCCACAGTTTTTTTTTTTGTCGAAAAATGGCGAAATGGCACCGGACGCTACTTAAAAGTTATTATTTCTTACTGGCTAATTTACCAAATGGGTACGATTTTATACAACACTTACATAAACAAACATAGTTAAGAGACTTACGTTTTAGACACTATATTTCCTGTTTTTGCTCTATTTGTCCAACAAAAAAATATTTTCAAACACTGCTGCTGTTTTGTGTCTCTGAGTAACATGACACAGTTTTTTTTTTTTTTTTTTTAATGAATCAACCGTTTAAATGATTCGGTTCAAACGCAATGACTCACTTATTAACAACAACTTGCTGCCGCTAACTGGCAGTTTTAATTTCACATTTAATGTACCTTTTCATTTTTAAAATAGTTTCAAACATCAGTTTTCAATGTTTTATATTTAAAATATCCAAACATTATTTATACATTTGTAAACACAGGTTAAAGTATTTAATGTCCTTAAGCTGCATTAAAGAGTGTGTAAATGCATCTAGACACTTCTAATGCAGCTTCTGTGTTTCCTCTGCATTGAAAAGATACATTTAGTTGATACCGATTAAATTTTCTTGGTAACAACCCAAATACAAGAATTTGACAACAGATGGGACACACCTGTAGAAAAAATGGCTTAAAGGTAAAATTGCCCATAAAAATGGGATGAAAATTTATAATTTCTATTACTGCTGTGAACTTACCACAGAGAATATGAAGAATATCAAAAAAATTCAGGAGTCAGCTGTCCACGGTAGTCCTTAAGATACCAGCACAATAACACACACAGCAAATTATAGTCTGCTTATAGTTATAGATGAAATCCCAGAATAGCGATATATATTGTGAATATCGCACACCCCTAATGTATTTAATATAATAATTTATTGATAATTGTTTAAATTAATATATTTTTTACTCATCCATTTTCTTGACAATGGTTTAAAGACTGAAATGTGAAGTTTATAATTTTGTGAAAACTTGAATCAGAACTGTAAATTATGCTTTTTACAGTTTAATTTGGTACTATAGACATTGCCCTAATCCTGCTCATATGGTATTAATTTTGTCATTGCAGGTCTTTAAAAAGATCTTAAATTTGAGAGTAAAAATGTTACGGTGCGAAAGAGGTGAAGATTCAAATGCAGGCAGAATGATCCTTTTAATACAAAAAATGAAACAAAACTAAAAAAATAAAAAAAAACCCCGAGTGGGACAAACAGGCAGACTAGAAACTGTACTATAAACAGACATAACACCATGATGGAAAACAACAGATCAGCACAGGATTACAGACACCAGGAGAATAAATAGGGAACCTAAGAGGGAGACACAGGTGTGGCAACTAAAACAATAATGATGTAACAAGATGGGTGGGGTCAGAAAATAGACAGGAGAGAGCACATGGCACCAAATAAAACACAACACTCACAAAAAGACAGTGTCATCTGAGGGCCACCAGATTTATACTTTAAGTAGTTAAAGACCACTTATAAGATGTAAGATATATAAACATATTATAGCTTAAATATATATGATTTTTATTGTGTGCCATATAAATCATCACACTCTTAAAAGTTATAAGCGCAAATAGGTAAGTATTATAAGATTATATAACATACTATAATATTGTTTAGAAGGCATTAAGTGTACATTAAAATGCATTAATGATTCCCTTATAATGTTTTACCATATTTTGTTCTTTTCAGAATGGAACACCGGATCCTCAATCCACCACTACGCTGAGAAGGGACTGACCTTGTTGAGGTGTACTCAAGATAGACTACAGTAATCCTGATGTGCCATAGCAGTGTTTGTGATATCAGAGAAGCTGCATTTATATTTCTTCACTGATTCTGCCACTAAGTTTGATTTGTGTCTTGTTTGTTGCTTCCAAGTCCATCCTTAGAGCTATTATTTTTGTTGTAAAATTATACAAACACAAAAAAAACTGTAAATTCTTTTAATATCTTTATTCCCCCCAACCCCCCCCCCCCCCCCCAATCTGTACTTTGTCCTTCATTTCTGTACTATATTGAATGTTCACAAATATTTCACCTCATTCTTGAATTCTGGTGGAAAGAACCTCATAACTGCAAACACCACAATCCAACACCTCATGTGGATGCCACAATTTACACTGAGCATTCAGTTTACTTAAATTGAATGTTAGGTGGAAGACAAGTACATTGACACGCTAACGTTAAGCTAAAAATAAATACTTTCAAAAACAACAACAACAGCAAAAATGAAAAAAGAATACAATCCCACAGGGATATATCGTTACTTTTTCATCCTACATAAAAGTGTACATTTTTAAAAATGTTTCCATCTAATTTTTATCAGACAATTTCAGAAATACAAAATGGTATTTTAACACAAACATTATAATGGTACATCAAAATGTTAAATATTGTACAAAAGTTTTCTCTATTCTTCTTTTAAAGCACTAATCAAAATCCATTAACAAACAAGGTGTTGGAACTACTATAAATGCAAGAGTGTAAATGGATGCACCTGACAGCTGCATGTGACACAGTATGTGGTCCTGAGAACAAGGCCTTGATTAATATATATCTAACCATCAACTGTGCAGCCCCTTTGTCAGGATCACCATAGGCTGCATATCTTGAAGTTGCCTTAGCATAAGTTCAGAAGAATGGGATAGGTTGTCATACATAACAATTTTAACATTCTCAACAGTCTCAATCTTTAGTGGATTTCTGAAATTAACAATGCATTGGATTTGATCTCTCTCTGGGATGACTGGTTGAAGTGTTCGCTGTCGTTTTGATGGGTTGGATAGAGAGTCTTCACTGAACTTCAGGACGGATGTCTCAAACCCTGAAGGCTTATAAAGTTTTAGTGCAACTTCATTATCTACGTGGTTCCCTTGAGAGTTTGACGAGTTCAATATGGATTCTGAGACTTTCAGCAAACATTTAACATGCTCAGTAGAGCAGTTCCGAAGACTTTGTTTTCTCTCGACGCTGATTTTGTTTCTACATTCTGACTTCCGTGGACGACCCCTTTTCCGTTTGATTACTGGCATGGTTGTGGAAACGAATCCTTCATTAACTACAACCTCTGTTGCAGGCTCTGGGCCTTCATCTTGAGAACTGACCTTTAAATTCTCTGTTTGATCTCCATCAAAGACTGTTTCCGCAACCTCAACATTTTTTGAGGTATCATCTTCTTTGGGCATCTCATTGCTTTTCTTGCAAAATATGAACTGGCTTCTCTGATCCTCAATATATCGTTCTGTGAGACCATGAGTGGTGTAATGTTTTATTATATTGTGCTCAGCACTCATTACTGAATCACAACTCTCAATCATGCACGGATACTGTAAAGCAAGTCTTTCATTGCACAAGGCAGATGCTTCATCTGTGGATTTAAGAGCAGGCTTTTCTACCATCATCTGATGGTTCTGGGCCTTGTTCTCTTTCTTTTTTGAATTATTCCTCTTCATTTTTATCTTGTTATTTGCAATATTCTCTTTTCCATTGTTTGAACCTGCACTTAAGTTTTTTGCTTGAACATCATCCCCAAACCTATTTTCTTGTTTCTGTTTCATAGTTTCAAAAGTAGCATCATGTTTCTTCATAAGGTGTCGAAGAAGGTTTGACTTGGTTGTATATACCCTGTCACAACCTTCAAACTGACATCTGAATGTGAGTTCCACGCTCTCAAAGTCCCCATCTGCTGAAACCTTTATTGCTTTGTGATCATTTTTTATATGATCAATGTACTTCAAATGACACGTGAAGTGAGCAGAACATTTTGATTGGTCACACTGAAACGTGCCTACCTCAACACCGGATAACAATGCACTTGCCTTTTCCAATGTGCATCTATGGAGTAAAAGATAGTGTTTCAACAAACTGGTAACTTTCGACACTACTTTTGAGCATTGTTTGACTTGGCATCTGTATTCCTGCACTTGGACAACTCCATTAGTTTCTTTAGCCCTCTTTTTGTCATCACATTCTGATTGATGCATAGCCCTGTAATGGAGAATAAGATTTTGTTGGATTGAAAAGGCAGCCACACATCCTTCATGCACGCATCGGTATGGACGGTACATAATTTGTGCGTCACTTGAATCACAAAACTCAATATTGTCAACTGGCATTTTAGCTTTTTCTATAAGATCAACCATCACATTTGAATTTGTCTCAGTTTCTCTGTTAGATTGTGCAGTTGCATATTCTGTTCTTTTGTCTGGAGCATTAAGAGTGTCAAAGAGATACGGACTTCCACCACTCAGCTCTTGCACTGCAAATATACCTGGCTCGTTTAATTCAATGACACGATTCTCTTCAGTCAGAGAGGGACTTTCTAGTTTTATATTTGTAGCTGAAAGTCCATCAAGATTTACTACATTTTTCTGTGATGTTTCCACAGTCCTGGAGGTGTCAGTGCTGGCAACTGTAACAGAGTTTTGAGTGGGGCATTTATTTTTTCTTTTGGTAATGGTGCTGGCTTTTCCTTTAACATTGGAATCAACAGATGTAACTGTCAAATTTGTACTGATTTGGGATTGAGACTGTTCTGGCAGGGAGTCTTTTCCCTGGTCGATGATGACACTGGTATGCACATTTGCTGACACATTTTCTGTTGATTTTCTGATTTTTCTATAACCAAGACCAATTTTCAAGCCAGACAATTCCTCTTTTGAAAAATGGTGGACATTTTTGTAGTGAATTTTAAGGCCTGTGGTTCTGGTAAATGTCTTGGAACATAGATGACAGTTGTAAGGAGCTAATTTGTCAGGGTTTTTCTTCATTTCATTTATCCTTTCCTCACTGTAATCATGTACACGGCTAAGGTGTTTAAATAAAGCTTCTTTTGTCATTGCTCCATAAACACAGCCTTCTTTACATCTAAAGGGCTTTAAAATACATTTCTGCTCGTTTTGAACAGGGTCTTTATTTTTTTTAAACTGATCATTTCTAGTGACAGCTTCAGAGTTTAGATCATGCAGGTTAGTGCTCTCAGATACACATTTGTCTTGACTATGTATATCAACTAAATCAAGACGCTGTAGTGCCCTTTCAATTTCTATGATTTTGCCATCTTCACCAGTATTTGCAGGGGTGAATTCAACTTCAGTTTTGATTTCTGTGCCTGTGTTTGTAACAGGTGGATGGAGGGAATTGTAATTTCTAGTCATTTCAGAGGGGTCTTGAGAGGATATATTAGTGTTCTGAAGGTTGTCTGTGCCATGTACACTTGTAAAAGAGTTCCCATTAAAGATATTTGATTCTAATGGTGCATAGATGCAGGATTTGTGATTGGGCTCATGTATGTCATTCGCAGGGAGAGGCATTTGCACCGTTGAAATGTCAGGATCATTCAGAAAATCAAGAAATGATACTGGTAAATCAGCAGTAAGATCAATTTCATCTACAGGTTTGCACTGAGAACGTTTTGATAAATGACCTCCTAGTGACTTTGTGCTTGAAAACTCTCTGTAGCACCTGCAGCAAATAACTTTCCCATCCTGTATTATGGCAGGCCATTTTGTTCTCTTAGATGATTTCATTTTTTTGGATTTCCCAGTTTCTCCAAAACCTGAAATGCTTTGGTCATCTGAAGCAATTACTTCAGTTCCTTCCTGTGACAGTTCATGATTACAAAAATCTTCTGGACTTTTCTCATCAGTCAGCGGGGCAGCACCAAAGAAATCTTCTCCCGATTCCTTATATTGAGGGTTTAAAAGATTCGAAATACATTTGATATCTGATGAGAATACGGCATCAGTAATATCAGTACTGATTTCTTCATCTGAATTTGCCAATGGCTGCACCGAAATAGCACTTTCCTCGGAAGGCAAAGTTGAAAAATATAGGCTGACATTGTCTCCAGACAAAGATCCTGTTTGCAGCAAGCCAGTGCTAACGGAAATATCATTGAGATGGTTTTGTCCAATTTGACTGAATCCAGGATTGACACTTGACTCAACCTGTGGCAAGTCACAAGTCTGATCGCTGTTAAGTGCATGTAGTACTCTAAGAGAGGTTGACACATATTTTGAGGCTTCGTTCATCACACTGGAGGGTGTGTGGGCATTCACAGAAAGGGGGATGATCTCATCGTAAGAAGAGGGAGATGCGTAATTTAAGACTGTGTCAGAATGGTATGACAGGTTTGTGTGTTGGTTGTCAGATAAAATCGTAGTGTGGTAAGGATCATTTACAGAAAAAACTGAATCCAAATGTTTCATTGAGGGTGTTTCCCATGTCTGAGTTATTGGTAACTGCATCAGACCTGTCGGGTTTGGTGATGTTGCACTTTGAGTGTTTTCAAGCGGAGTGCCAAACTTTGCACTTGCAGAGTGCACACTATTTTGATTGGAAAAAGCAGAAGAGTCCAGAAATGCAGTATGTTCAGTTTGTTTGTAACGGCTTGTCCCTTTTGGTTTCTGAGAACTAGCGGTTGTGTGCTCAGAAGATTTTTTTGCAGCAATTTCCACAATCCGTTTGTACTTCTTTGACAGCTTCCACTCCTCAAAGGCCTCTGAATGAACATTTTTGACATGTCTCGATAAACTTTTTGAAGTGCTGTATTTCCGTGTACAGGTTTCAAATGGACACACATGAGTCAGACCTTCTTCTCTGTTGGCTTTTGTCACAAAGGTAGATGACTTCAATGTTGAAGGCTCAAGCTGACTCTGCGGGAAAGAAAACAATTTCTTGTCTTTCAAGAGTGTTTGAGTTTCACAGTCAGCATCCTTTAGAGCATTTACATATATTGAATCATTGCACTTGATGGGAATAGGCTGCAGTTTTACAAAGCATGATTCAAGATGTGATTGATTTGTCCTCCCAAGACAATGAGATGTCTTCGATCCATCAGGCTGAGAAGCATTAGTTTGGGAATCATTTTTGCTTGCTGTCAACTGAGCTGTTCCTGATACAAGGTGCTTAGGTTGTTCTGTGGAATCATGAGTGTCTACTACGTTTTCAACTTTGCATTTCATTTCTACTGGGGTAGACTCTTGAGAAACCTCTGTCATTTGGCCTGGAGGCAACTCAAAGGCAGGACAAGTCGAAGCTGTTAATTCCGGTTGAGAAGGTGAGTGAACATCAATAGCAGAGCGGTCCTGCTTTGTGTGTCTTTTCTGATGCAATTTTAGCTCAGACAGGGTGTAGAACACCTTGTCACAGTTATGACTTTTGCAGGAGAATGACATGTAGTGCTGTGCTTCATGATCATATAGCAAGTATGTCTCGTTGAATATTCTCTCACAGTTTGGATATGCACACTGTGCCTTAAATTCAGCATGATCTTTTCTGTGTATCAGAAGCTCAGCATGAGAGGAAAAGCTGCAGTTACATCCAAGCTGAATGCAAAAATATGGCTTCTCACCACAATGCATCTGTAAGTGATCATTAAGGTGGGTCACATTAACAAACTGGCGGTGACAATATTGGCACAAAGCCTTCTGGCTCTGTTTTTCCAGGAAATGTGTTGCTTCCCGCTCATTTTTGTGGGCCTTAACATGTGCAACCAAATTCCTGAAGTACTTAAAAACTTTCTGACAGCTAGTAACAGGGCAGGAACAAAGTTTAGTGTTGTTAACGTCACGAATAGGGTTGTTCTGTTTTGGGGATGACGACTTAATTTTACTTTTCACATTTGTGATGGGACTATCATTTGAAGCATACAAATTATTGCAAATTGTCCCTTGGCTAACTTCTGCAGCAGTTTTGTTGTAGTGCTCTTCCCTGCTGTAGTGCTCTTCTGCTCTGCTCGAAGTACTGCTAGCTTGTGTTAACTTGGTGTCAGAACTGGGACGTTTCTTGCTCACACCCATTGCAGCAAGGCGCTCCTTACATGACTGTTTCACATGTGATGCCACATGAGGCTCTAAAATTGCCCTAGTTTCAAAAGTCTCAGCACATATTGGACAACGGAAAATCCCATCTTGGACATGCTTCAATGCATGCTTCACAATCCTGTGTCCAAGGAACTCTTTATCACACAAAACACAATACTGCATATAAGCCTGCCAATTGCGGAATCGAGCAGAAACAAATCCCCTCTCTCTCATCTTCTTGGTTTCTTTTTTCTTTTTTCTTTCTTCTTCAGCCTCACTAAGTTCATAAGTAGGACTATGTGTAAAATGCACATGTCTGAAATATTTCTCATCAAGGTCATGGACTTCATTGTCTTCACTGTCAGTAAATTTATCAGTAGACAATATAGCTGCTGCCTCCTGATCCATCAAAGCAAGGCATTGACGTTTTAGGGTTTTCCAGTCCCAGAACTCTGGATCGAAAGGCCACTTAGTCTTTAAGGCCAACAACAGGTCACAGCGTAGTGAATTTAGAATTGGTGGATCATCCAGCTCAAGCTTTTGGTCGTGCTCATTAAAAAGAGCCTCGACATCATAATAAGAATCCAAAGATGGCTTTATCAGGAACTCAGTGAGCTGACAAGCCTGTTTTACTTCCAAGTCTAAAGGCAGCAAACAAGAGATAGTTTTGCAGATGGAGATATTGCAGCCCTCGTTATCATTGACTCCCATTTTTAGTGCTTGAATGCACATTTCGATGCATACTGACAGTCCATCTTTCTCAACCTGAGGAAACAAAAATGTCACTGTCACATGAATGCCATTGCCATGATTTCCAAAACAAATCGACATAAAAACTAAAACCTTTCTAACCTCAGCCTGAATGACTTTGATGAGGAGCAGAATATGGTACACACTCCCAGAAAGGCGTGCTAACAGTCTGCATTGGTCCAAAAAGGCCCGTTTAGATTCAAGCCGTATAAGAAGTTTACTCCAAAACAGTGTCAGCTCCCTGTAAGATGTACAATATAAAACGATAATCATAATTTGTTCAAAATTGTTCAATTATTTTCATGCAAGCTCAAGAGAACTCTTGTTAAAATCAATCAAGCTGTCTATAGTGCACAATAAATCTTCACAGTGTAGCTATGTCTAGATAATTAAAAAGGGGACATTGGTGAAAGTGGGGAAAGTCAGTGAGTTTGCACAGTCATACGGACACTAAAAGAGCTAGTGCTATACAAAAGGATCTTCAGTGGTTTTCTTTCACGCCAGTGGACATATCATAAAACTTTCTTTTTTTTTTTACACTGTGTGTGCATTATTGAGCAATTAAAAACAAGAAGAAAAAAAAAATCTAACACTAGCTTCTCTAATCTTTTTTGTATGGTTTTCTTGTTCTTTTTTTATACAATTAACAAAAGCAAAAAAGGCCTCTAACACTAGCTTGCTCTGTTCTTTTTCAATTCTACCTATTTCTTTTTTATTATATAATAAAACCTTGCTACGTGTACAGCGTCAGTGTTAATTTTGGCAGACATTTTTGATTTAGTCTTAGTCTTAAGTCTTGAGACGAAAATGCTTAATAGTCTTAGTCACATTTTAGTCATTTGAGTCTTTCATAGTTTTAGTCTAGTTTTAGTCGGCGAAAAGTCATTGCATTTTTATCAACTTTTAGTCATTACTTTTAGTCAATAGTTTTAGCCAAACTGTAGTTACCAAAATTGATTTTGGTAGCTATTTTATATGTAGTTTTCAAATTAAAATAATCATTAATTCTTCTCTCTTTAGACCAAATAAATTAAGCTTATGAGAAATTTTAATCAAGGACTGAATTTGGAAAATCTTGAATAAATTATGACAATTTTCATTTTTGGGTGAACTATCCCTTTAACAGAAGTGAAAAGGGAGCAACTTAATATATATATATATATATATATATATACATACATACATACATATATATATTTACTATCACACATTCAGTTTTCACCCACCCATCATTTGGACTGCTGTGTGTGTATTTAAGCGCTGAGAACTGATCGCGTGCTGTATATGAGGAAGTGGAGTGTTCGTGCACACGCACACGAGAGCACTTCTATCAGCGTGATTCCGCCTATCCCGCCTTTACTAACTTTAAGTTAATCGACAACGAATTGTGACTCCCGGGAAAAACGGGACGTCTGGTCACCTTATCCCTACTCCTTCGGTTGCTGAGGCCATTGTTTCATATCACTAGTTCGCATTTTATTAGCCTATCCATCCACTGCAGCTGTTATACTGACTAGATATGCAAACGGCCCTTATCCGATCGCAATCCAATGACAGAGACGCACATTTTGAAGGACATGCAGCCTATAGGATGCATTCAGAATGTCCGGTAGTCCTCAAATAACAGGTCTCATCTAGTCTTGTCTAGTTAACGAAGACACAGCATAAATTTCATCATAATTTCGTCATTTGATATTATTTTTAGCTCGTCAACGTCTTGTCTTAGTCACAGAAAAAATGTTTGTTAACAAATATTTTTCGTCGTTGTCTTCGTTAACGAAATTAACACTGTACTGCGTTAAGGTAAATTAGACTTGTTATAGCACTTGCATATCATTGCTATTTTTGTTGATTGTAGTTGCTTTCATTATTTGTAAGTCACTTTGGATAAAAGCGTCTGCTAAATGACTAAATATAAATTTTTACCTGACAAAGGTCTTTGACAGAAATGTTGACAGTTTTATCTTCTGCTTAATAAAGGGTGAATAACTGTGCAGATCTTTCTTGCATAATTTGAATGTACCCTTTGATCTTCAAGATGTTTTGGATGTGCGTATTTTGACCTTTTTTCCCAATCTGATGTGCCAATCTGAGTCACTGAATACCGTGTGTATGCCGATACTGATACCCGGCGGAAGTTTCACGAATAACTTTAGCACGGGACTGACTTGAAGTTAACGCCGTGTCCCTGCAGTGGAGGTACACGCGGCGGTAATAGGCATTTTGGTTGTCCACCTACTGTAGCTTTTAATATACAGTTTTATCCTGATTAAAGCTTTAATACAGTATTGCAAATGCACACATAATGCTTCTCATGGCTGGAAACAGAACTGCATTTCCTAACAAAATGCTCCAAATACACGGACATTCAAACAGTGTTCTATGATAAAATACAGCAGATCCATCAGAAATTTAAAACTCTTTCAAACCAGGAGAAACTGCCATATCTGTTAGGAGAACACAAAAACTGCTGTGTGTTTGCTGCTCAATATGTGTCTGCCTGCCATGATATAAGAGAAAACACTCAACCTGCCCTTATCTGATGTTTCCAGCACATGTAAATTATATTATGCCATATTACTATATTATATTACTTAGATGTATATTTTGCTTCTGTAAATCTAATACTTCCATCTTTATTCATCTCATTTTATTTTATTTCTAACTTATACACTTACACTAAATCATTTTGCACTGCATGCTTAATACTTTTTATAAATTTTTATTATTACTATTACTTTTATCCTTTTCTTTTTCTGTTAATACATATGTGCACTATTTGTAAGCAGCCCAACTGCAACTGCTTTGGCAATACAAATGTAGTTTTTGTCATGTCAATAAATCTCACCTAAATTGAAATTGACATTGAGAGAGAGAGAAAGAGAGAGAGCGAGAGATGCAGAGCGTGTGCAGAGAGTGGGACACAAATAACAGTATTAATAACTGCTGCTTAGTTTAGAACACGGATTTTGAAACTTGTGAATCCATTAGAATCATTAGAAGACAGAATCGCAATTCATATATAAAAAGATTTTTACATACACCTCTAGTCTTCTCTTCCTTTTCTTTAAAGCAGCACAGCATGGCCTCGTATGGAATGATATTCCGGACATTATTCAAAAGGAATTGCAAATTGTATTTGCAATTGCGATTTCAATTTGTGGATGCATAAAATGTGACAATCCAAACGCAAATGCAAATCGCACATTACCGTTTGCATTTTCGTTTAAGCGAATGCACAGTGTCTGCCAAATTTAAAATGGAAATGCAAAGTCCCTTTGCAATTGTGTTTCCCATATCTTACGAGCTATGAGCCTGTTATATTAAAATAGCAATATTAATTACCACATTTGCTTTTTTACTCTCTCTGCACTGCGCATGTAAACTGCCAAAACACAAATGGAATCGCGATTTCTTTTGCATTTGAATTTCTGATGTCTACACGGAAACCTGTCAATCACGTGACAGGGTGGGGCCATTTTATTGGGCGTGTTTGCATTGGGAAGTGACGTCACTCACAGTCGACGGTAATAAACAATTATTAATAGACGACTTTGCGGAATGTTTTGAAAAATGGAAGTAATTGGTGAAATTGTGGAGGACATTTTGACACTCGCGCAGCAACTTGACGACAGTCAATGAGTTAAATGAGGACTGGTTAAATGAGTTTGTTGCCTTGACGAACAGCATCATCAGTAATGATGTCTTTGCCAATCTAATGCCGCGTTTCCACCGAAATGACCCGGAACAATTGTACCAGGAAACTTTTTGCCCCAGGAACTACCCCCCCCCCCCCCCCCCCCCCAGACCTTTTGCTTTCTGTGTTTCCACCACTGTCTAAAGTACCGGGAAGATTAGGCAAATAGACTGGTGACGTAGGTCTGCGCGCGTTTCTCAATACAAAGTACGCTGATTTCGGATTTGCATCCTCGGTAGTTCAGACTTTGTGCATTCGACTCGGGGGTGTGATGTCCGCGAAGACGCAAGTCCGGTAATTCTGCAAACAGCAGCGTACTTGATAACATCAGTCAGCTCGCCTTGACTTCTGCAATTTTCCTCACTGTATATTTACAATAAAACGAAAAATGATATGAAATACCAGTGCCTCCTATCATTTTTCATTTAAACATAATAGCAGCAGAAATGTACATAGTTCAGTTTTAGTTTTACAAATTAAACTAAATATTATTTCAATTGCCTCTTTTTATCTTTTTAATCCGATGACAACACACTAATATTTTCAGAGTCGCTTTAACGCAAAACAGGAAACTCATGTCATGTATGGTCCGCCCAGTGACACCAAATATCTCAGAAACCGAAAATTTCAGAACTCCGGCCACTTCACTTAGATTGGCGAAGACATCATTACTGATTATCCTGTTCGTCAAGACTACAAACACATTTAACCTGTCCAAAACCAAATGGCTTCTGAGTAAAAGGAAATCTGTACCGTATGAACTGTCGTCAAGTTGCTGCGCGAGTGTCAAAATGTCATCCACAATTTCACCAATTAATTCCATTTACTTCCAAAATCGTCTATTAATAATTGTTTATTACCGTCGACTGTGAGTGACGTCACATCCCAATGCAAACACGCCCAGTAAAATGGGCCCACCCCGTCACTTGATTGACAGGTTTCCGTGTAGACGTCAGAAATTCAAAAGCAAAAGGAATTGCGATTCCATTTGAGTTTTGGCAGTTTACATGCGCAGTGCAGAGAGAGTGAAAAAGCAAATGTGGTCATTTATATTGATATTTAAATATGACAGGCTCATAGCTCGTAAGATAAGATATAAGGCGGGGTTTGTCTGGGTTTGTTACATCAAGAACCTGTGAAGAAACTTGTTGTTGTCCCTACCAGCCGTTTTTGTAGACATTAAACTGCCAGAATTTTATAGGGGTCCTATTTTGCTCTTTTACAAAATCTTGATTTTGTTTTGGGGGTGTACTAGAACAGATTCTCATGCCAGGTTCATTAGTTTTCACATATTTTACATTATTACAACAACCCTCTCCCCAGTCTGGCATGAACGGCTCGAATAGTTCCTGTAACAAATGAAGGCCCGCCTTCTGAAATATGAAATGTGCTTTGATTCATTATAGTTTTTAAAAAGTGGTTTCTGTTAAATGAAATATCTCATTTTGAAGTGGAGTTTGCGCTTTGTAACTTTGCAGATCTTTTTATGTTCAAACAACATTAAGAACTAACTAAAGTTGAAAAAGCATAATAGAACCCCTTTATAGAACTCAGCTTGCATTGAACTTTCAGCTTCGTAACTTTGCAGATATTGTTCATGCTCAAAAAGCAATATTACACACTAACATTAAAAAACTGAAATCGCAATTAACCACCCCTTTAAGAAAATACATCTTTTATATTTAATTAGAGGTGGGGTGTACTAATTTATGCTGTGCGCTGTGTATATCTTAACATAAATTAGTAAGATTAATGTAAATGAAATGTGTGAATGTGCTTAGAAGAAATACATGATCAGAAAATTGACTTGCCAAATAATTATACATGCACTGTAATGTGCCACTAAAAATACAGAAGTAAATAATTTAAACAAATTTAAGAAAAATTATGTTAACTGTAGCATGCGAAATCAAGATCACAATTACTTTAACATAATTAGTGCATGCTAATGTACAATGACTGACAATTTTGAGTGAGAACAAGAGGCTTACCAGGCACAATAAGCATCGCCACTGAGAAGCTGGCGCTTGAAAAATGCTGTACAAAGGCTGAGAGCTCCCTTTTCCTCTTCCTCAGACTCTAAATTACAAATCATGTCCAGAGCCTCTTTGCAGTCTACCTCCTTTATCTGCCAAAGAGAATGGAGAGAATTTAGGGTATAAATTAGGTGTGTGTGGGTGTATACACATTTTATATATGATCAGTGATATCACACGAGCAAGTCAAGTCACCTTTATTTATATAGCGCTTTAAACAAAATACATTGCGTCAAAGCAACTGAACAACATTCATTAGGAAAACAGTGTGTCAATAATGCAAAATGACAATTAAAGGCAGTTCATAATTGAATTCAGTGATGTCATCTCTGTTCAGTTTAAATAGTGTCTGTGCATTTATTTGCAATCAAGTCAACAATATCGCTGTAGTTGAAGTGACCCAAACTAAGCAAGCCAGAGGCGACGGCGGCAAGGAACTGAAACTCCATCGGTGACAGAATGAAGGAAAAAACCTTGGGAGAAACCAGGCTCAGTTGGGGGGCCAGTTCTCCTCTGACCAGACGAAACCAGCAGTTTAATTCCAGGCTGCAGCAAAGTCAGATTGTGCAGAAGAATCATCTGTTTCTTGTGGTCTTGTACTGGTGGTCGTCTGAGACAAGGTCTTTACAGAGGATCCGTATCTGGGGCTCTAGTTGTCCTGGTCTCCGCTGTCTTTCGGGGATGTAGAGGTCCTTTCTAGGTGCTGATCCACCATCTGGTCTGGATACGTACTGGATCCGGGTGACTGCAGTGACCCTCTGATCTGGATACAGACTGAATCTGGTGGCTACGGTGACCTCGGAATAAGAGAGAAAAAGAATAAAATTAGCGTAGATGCCATTCTTCTAATGATGTAGCAAGTACATGGGTGTTATGGGAAGTGTTCCCCGGTTCCGGTTTACCTAATTAATGCAGCCTAAAAATCCTTTAACGGATTTGGATATTAAAAGTAAGCCAGGTTAAAGAAATGGGTCTTTAATCTAGATTTAAACTGCAAGAGTGTGTCTGCCTGCTGAACAATGTTAGGTAGGTTATTCCAGAGTTTAGGCACCAAATAGGAAAACGATCTGCCGTCCGCAGTTGATTTTGATATTCTACGTATTATCAAATTGCCTGAGTTTTGAGAACGTAGCGGACGTAGAGGATTATTATGTAAAAGGAGCTCATTCAAATACTGAGGTGCTAAACCATTCAGGGTTTTTATAAGTAATAAGCAATATTTTAAAATCTATACGATGTTTGATAGGGAGCCAGTGCAGTGTTAACAGGACCGGGCTACTATGGTCATACTTCCTGGTTCTAGTAAGAACTCTTGCTGCTGCATTTTGGACTTGCTGTAGTTTGTTTACTAAGCATGCAGAACAACCACCCAATAAAGCATTACAATAATCTACCCTTGAGGTCATGAATGCATGGATTAACATTTCTACATTTGACATTGAGAGCATAGGCCGTAATTTAGATATATTTTTAAGATGGAAAAATGCAGTTTTACAAATGCTAGAAACGTGGCTTTCTAAGGAAAGATTGCTATCAAATAGCACACCTAGACTCCTAACCGATGAAAAATAATTGACAGAGCAGCCATCAAGTCTTAGACAGTGTTCTAGGTTAATACATGCAGAGTTTTAGGTCCTATAAAAAACACTTCTGTTTTTTCAGAATTTAGCAATAAGAAATTACTCGTCATCCAGTTTTTTATATCGACTATGCATTCCATTAGTTTTTCAAATTGGTTTGTTTCAACGGGTCGCGAAGAAATATAGAGCTGAGCATCATCAGCATAATAGTGAAAGCTAACACCATGTTTCATGATGATATCTCCCAAGGATAACATATAAAGCGTGAAGATTAGCGGCTCTAGTACTAAGCCTTGAGGTACTCCATACTGCACTTGTGATCGATATGATACCTCTTCATTCACTGCTATGAACTGATGGCGGTCATATAAGTATGATTTAAAACATGCTCTTCTATTAATACCAACAAAGTGTTCAAGTCTATGCAAAATAATGTTGTGGTCAATTGTGTCAAACGCAGCACTTAGATCCAATAGAACTAACCGAGAGATACAACCACGATTAGATTGATGAGAGGCTTAATAACAGCCAGTTTGAAGGTTTTGGGACATATCCTAATGACAATGAAAAATTAATAATAGTCAGAAGAGTATCTATGACTTCTGAAAGCACCTCTTTTAGGAGCTTAGATGGTATAGGGTCTAACATACATGTTGTTGGTTTAGATTTAACAAATGTATACAATTCTTCCTCTCCTATGGTAGAGAATGAGTGTAACTGTTCCTCAGGGGGTCTATAGTGCACTGTTTGATGCAATACTGTTGCTGACGGCTGAATGGTTACAATTTTATCTCTAATAGTATTGATTTTAGAAGTAAAGTAGTTCATACAGTCATTACTGCTGTGATGTTAGGCTTTATTTTTTGTTAATTTAGCCACTGTATTGAATAAATACCTTGGGTTATGTTTGTTTTCTTCTAAAAGAGAAGAAAAGTAATCGGATCTAGCAGTTTTTAATGCTTTTCTGTAGGATAGGTTACTTTCCCACCAAGCAATATGAAATACCTCTAGTTTTGTTTTCCTCCAGCTGCGCTCCATTTTTGGGCTGCTCTCTTTAGGGTGCTCATTATACCATGGTGTCATACTGGTTTCCTTAACCTTCCTTAAGCGTAAAGGAGCAACTGTATTTAAAATGCTAGAAAAGAGAGTCCATAGTTTCTGTTACATCATCAAGTTGTTCTGAGGTTTTGGATATGCTAAGGAATTGGGATACATTAGGAAGATAACTTAAAAAGCATTTTTAAGCAAGTCTTTTGTGGTAGAAGTGATGGTTCTACCATACTTGTAACAAGAAGTAGAATTTACCATTTTGGCTATATGAAGTTTGCACAAAACTAAATAATGATCTGAGATATCATCACTTGCCTGCATAATTTCAACACTATCAACATCAATTCCATGTGACAGTATTAAGCAAGAGTGTGATTTCGACAATGAGTAGGTCCTGAAACGTGTTGTCTAAACCCAATAATAGTTCAGAATGTCTATAAATGCTGATCCAAATGGACCTTTTCATTATCAACATGGATATTAAAATCACCAACCATTAAAACTTTATCTGCAGCCAGATGTAACTCGGATGTAAAATCACCAAACTCTTTAATAAAGTCCGTATGGTGACCTGGTGGCCTGTATCCAGTAGCCAGTACAAACATAACAGGGGATTTATCATTAACATTTGTTTCTCTGGATAATGTTATATGAAGCACCATTATGTCAAACAAGTTACACTTGAAGCCTGCCCTCTGAGAAATCCTGAAAACGTTGTTAAATTGAAGCAACACCTCCCCCTTTACTTTTAGACGTGGCTCATGTTTATAACAGTAATCTTGGGGGGTGTACTCATTTAAAATAATGTAATCATCAGGTTTTAGCCAGGTTTCTGTCAAACAGAGCACATCTAGATTATGATCAGTGATCATATTATTTACAAAAAGTGTTTTCGTAGAAAGGGATCTGATATTCAATAAGCCAAGCTTTATCATTTGTTTATCCATATTGCATCTGTTTTTTATTTGTTGAACCTCAATTAAATTGTTAATCTTAACTTGGTTTGGACGTTTTTTTGTATTTTCTAGTTCGGGGAACAGACACAGTCTATATAGTGTGATATATAGGTGAAAGAGTCTCTATGTGCTGAAAATGAACAGACCTCTGTGACGTGAGGCAGCTAGCAGATGTTATTTTTAGTGATCTCCGACTGGCAAAGTCGAACATCATTAGCGCCGGCATGAATAACAATCTTACTGTATTTACTTTTAGCATTAGCCAGCACTTTTAAATTTGCCAAGATGTCAGGCACTCTGGCTCCCGGTAAACATCTGACTGTGGTGGCTGGTGTCTCTATATTCACGTTCCGTACAATAGAATCACCAATAACTAGAGCACTTTCATCAGGTTTCTCAGTGGGTGCATAACTTAGTGGGGAGAACCTGTTTAATGTTTTGATCGGAACAGAAGAGCAGTGTTTTGACCCACGACTATGCTGCCTCACTGTAACCCAGTTACCCTGCTGCAGGGGCTCTGTTGCCGGAACTGAACAATGTACAGGAATCCCTGAGCTAGACGCATCCAAAGCCATATCTAGAGCCTTAACATTCTTACTGTCCTCATTTAAAGTTTGGATGCGTGTCTCTAATTATGAAATCTTCTCTGTCACCCTAACTATTTCCCTGTATTTATCACATGTGAATCCCTCATCTGCGACAGAGATAGATAAACTGTACCTGTGGCAAGAGGTGCAAATAACAATAGCAGGAGAAGCCATTACTCACTGTGCTTGATGAAATATTCTTACCACAGTTGTTTGAGGAACTTGTGAAAAACTGGAGCAAGAGAGAGGAGAGAAGAAAAGAAAACAGCGATAGGTTCGAATGAAAACGCTAATGACAAGCTAACGAGTGCTAACGCAAGAGCAGCGAGAGCAATATCACATGAATAGCACAAGGCAAATGGGATTTTATACAACAGTTAAGTAATTAAGAAGTTAGTGTATTACAGGGGTGCCCAACCCTGCTCCTGGCGATCAACTGTCCTGTAAAAGTTAGCTCCAATCCTAATCAAACACACCTGAAGCAACTAATTAAGGTCTTCAGGCTCACTTAAAAAATTAAAGGCAGGTGTGTTTGATTAGGGATGGAGCCAAACTTTGCAGGACAGTCGATCGCCAGGAACAGGGTTGGGCACCCCTGGTGTATTATATTTTTTGCTCAGTTTTGACAACAAAAGTGTGACCTAAAGCATAATTGTTAAAATTATGTTTTACATCCTGCTTGCCAAGAATATGTTATGAATGTTATGAATAAAAACGCAAGGTTTTTCTTTGCAGCGCCGCAATGCGCCTGTCTGCTTTCATGTGTTACAGCTCTATGAACAAAATCTTTCGATCTGATCAACGGATTATTGTTAATTTGGGCTCTTATTAAATACTTTTTGTTACAAAAGCCGGTTTTGTCCAATGTCAAGGCATCGCGAGTTTCTTCTGCAGCTGTGTTGCTTTTAAAATCATCCTCAGTGCTTGAGTCTGATGTTATTAATGCCAGTGTCACAGAGGAGCGCTTTAGTCTATTGTTAACTTTTGTGGAGACTCTCTAATCATTCTGGTGAAATCACAAAATAAAATGCACAAAAAAACAAAAACAAAAAACTTTAAAAAAAAAACTAAAACTTTTATATTACAAAAAAACTAACTTTTAATGAACTCTAATTTGAAAAAAGTGATATTACTTTGGAATGCACAATCAAAAAACATGATTTGTGAAAATCTACAAAAATGTAGTTAATTGTTTTTTTGCAAATAAACTCTTCATATATATCCTTGTATATCCCTTTATTAAAGAAAAAAACATTATTCGATAATTTTTCATTGGGACCTTAAAGTTTTTAAAATGCCCTCCCTTAAGGGGAAAAACAATTGTGAAGCCCTGATTTCCTCTTTCTCATTTCATTTTAAACCCAAAAGAAGTCCATTCATCTTTGGAACATATCATTATTATCCATCAAACTTTCATGCATCAAAACGTAGAAAAACAAGAGGTAAAAGTAAACCATATGAAATGAGTCTTCTAAAGAGACACAACTGCTTTAAATTATGAACTGATTTTTTTTTTTGTTGTGGCTTTTATTCATATAGAAACATTGAGCTTATCAAATATGTTAAACAGAGAAGCTTGATAAGGTTTGTCTCACACATCGAGAAAGTACAGTTGTGCTTCCATATTTACCATATTTAATAAGCTTCATGCATGGGCGTTGATCAAGGATGAGAGAATATTAAAAATCTTAATTTGTGCTCCGAAGATGAACAAAAGCCATCAAGCAAACAAGTCTGTGTTTAACATATTTGATGTAGATGCACTGATCAGTGTTCATGACAGAATAAAAGCATTAATTAAATATTTTCATCATAAGCAATCATGTCTCTTCAGAAGACTTGGATTAATCTGCTCAATTCATATGGATTACTTTTATTTCTTTATTTTTGAAGCCTCACGTTTTTGGTGGAATGGACTGTCAATAGAGGGGAAAATATCAAAATACATCATTGATACACATCATTGTGTATCAATGATGAACAAAAGTGTTGAATTGGTTTGGAGCACACTTTAAGCATGATGGGGATTCCAACATGATGCAGATACATGCAGGCCAAGATATCTGGATAACTTGAATATGACTAAGATATCAGAATCCTTGGCGAAATCAGGAAAAAATGATAATAGAATGACTGTTGCCTGGAAGACATTTACTTTTTTTTTTCTTGTTTTTTTTTTTTAATACACATCTTTTTAATTAAGAATCAATTCAATAAATAATGAGTCTATTATTTCAAAAAATAAAATAGAAAATATCTTGGTTATAATTTCAAATATAACAAAAAATGTGAAAGAGCCGAAATAAAATTCAGAATATGCATAAACTTCAACCATCAATGCAAAGTAGACAAAAGACCCTTACCTCCTGCATAAGTTCTTCTTGCGGCTTTATTTCACACAGACATACGAGGTAGATTTGTTTGAAGTTCTTTTTGCCTCCAAATTCTGGAAACTCTGTGCATGTCTTAGCTAGTCTTGCAGCTTTTTCCATATGCTTGTGTTTTATTAGGTGCTTTATACGCATATGAAGTAGTTCTGGTCCTTCTCGAGATAAAAACTCATGCACTATGGAAGACGCACATTCAATCAAGTTAACAACCAAAATATGGAAATAAGATAATAAGAACAAATAGAACATTTAAATAAGAATGTTAAAGACAGTAGAATACATTTCACCTTTCTGTACATTAGTGATATCAGTTGAGAGAAGGCTACACAGCGTAGCGTTGGACCACACACCATTCTCCTCTGCTAGAGTCAACAGGGTGTGAAACTGTGAGTTTCCATGTGCCTGAAGAATACCATGAGCCATCTGGATTAAAAGAAAACAAAAACACACTCATAACACAAGCACTGTGGTGATAAAGGGTCATCTAACTAACCAAGCCCAAGGATAAAATAAATACACAATAATTCCACAAAGAATTATGGTTTTATTGTGATATTAAAACTTGCAAAAAAAACTTTAACTATGCATTAAAAGTTAAACATTCAAAGTCCTTGAACATGCAAAACAATTACACACACACATTTTTTTTGTCATATATATTGTAATATATGGATGGAAACCAGACACAAATGAATGGAAATGTCCACTGCATCCTGAGACAGGTTTTAATTTATTTTAACTTGACATCGTGCATTAAAAGTATTTGAGTATTTGAGAAGCCAAAATTACTAACATCCCTTGTAGTCGATTAAAAGCCTAATGAAACATTATTCCAGTGAAATAACTCCTGTTAACTTTTACTTCAGTAAAGTATAAATGTACTTAATTTTAATTTATATATGTTATTAAAATAGTAAGAGTACTGATTGGTGGATTTTTTGGCCATTCTATATACTCTATCCTACTGGGGAGTACGTCCTAGGCCACAGATAGGAAAGAGATTATTATGAACTATTAAGAGCAAATATGATTAGTAATTTGCACTCAAGCAGACACTCACACTGTTTTGTGTTTATTTTATTATTAAAGTTTCATTTGAATGTTCGCTGGTTCCCGCGTCCTTCTTCCCATGATTATGAAGTTTTTACATTGTTACATACACATTACAAAACTAAATGAATCGTTGGACTAATCCTATTACATTTGGAAAAAAACAGCTTAGAGTGTATGAAATATAATGTTCACAGTGCCACTGTGGTCAACAAGGCTTTCAAAAACAATTTGTTTCTATAAAATCTGGACTTAAGAATGGTTTTGTTGTCCAGGGTCACATTTCTTCTAATTTTTTATCACTATGTACGGGCCACGAGAAATATTAAAGGTCCTATGACCTGAAAATTTCACTTTCTGAGGTTTTTTAACATTATAATAAGTTCGCCAGCTATACAGTGCATTGTGATAGGCTGAATACCTCAAGCATGAAGCTCAAGCAGCGCTATCAGAATACATGCAATGTGCATGCATTAGAAAATAAAACATTCTGCAGTTTATTTCACAATTTCTCATCTCACAGTAGCCTAACCACCAGCATCAGCCACCTCTTCTTCTCATCGGAGACATGTGATGCAGCACAAAACAGTCTCTCGCTGTCGTGGCTTCATGCTTGTAATGATTTTGGCGTCTTTCTCTGATAGTTTTAAATACTTTCACACTGCCGACATGTTTGCTGCATTAGTCCGGGGCCTCTATTTGATCGCATTAGTCATTGCTCGGTACATATTATTCGGCCTTTTCGCTAATTCAGGCGAACACCGAAAGATTTATTTTTTTATATTTTCGGCCAAATAATTTTGGTTGCCGAACATTCAGTGCATCCCTACTACTAACGGTTATTTTTTATTTCAAACAACTGAAATCAAAGCTAGCTTGAAATACAGACACTCACGTGTGCACACATACCTATACTCTGAATGCAAGAATTAGTAAATTATGGGTATAAAATTAGTGTTAATAAGGATAATTCATGGATAGAATGAACATGCTGTAAGCTGTCAGACAGACATTAACTTTATGTGTGTGTTTTATCATATGCAGCACTCATGCTTTCAGAGCTGCACTCTCTAATTTAAATCTCACACAATCATATTCATATATCATCGCCAGCTTCCACGTGTAGTTCTTCTGTGTGCTTGTAGGCATTTTTTTCTTATTTTTTACACTCTGAGGACCGAGTGAAACACTTCCAGACGTATGCGCTGCCTGCCCCCCCCCCCCCCCCCCCCCCCCTCAGTTCCAGAAGAATTGGAACCTCTTACGATACTGAAAAAAAAACAAGTACCGACAGGATTTTCAAATGTTTATACAAACTTGGTTCTGTAGTATCGGTTCTTGTGACAACCCTACTTGCAACGCTTGACCCACTTCCGGGGTCATCCAACTGGTTTCGGAACTGCCATTGATGAGCAGCACTGCATGTAAATTTTTTAATTAATTTAACGCACCACTCACATGTGAGACATAGGCTTGCCATAATAGACGCTGCTAACGGTGATACCGTTGTTAAGCAACAACACCGGTTACGTCACTTGCCCAACGCTGCACCGACCCGTCACCGTCCAGTGGACCACTGACACACCCATGGTAATGCACTTATAAATCTGCGATCTGCCGTAAAGCAATAAGAGGAAGCCTCCTCACGTGCCTGCTTGAGAACGCGCTCAGGAGGATGCGCTTAGGAGAGTTCGAACAGTTTGCACATTGCATGAATCAGAGGTAAAAAATGATATAAATACTGTTCAGTTTCTTGCACAGACCGATTGTTTTGTCTTTACACATCAATGTATCATCACGAACCGCAGGGTTTGTGAAATTTGGTTTTGTTGGTGTATGTTTTTTTTTTTTGTTTTATTGTATGTTTTAACCGTGATTCCCATCCACTTACATTATAAGACTGAAAAACTGCAACAGTTTCAGTTAAAAATCTCAGTTTGTGTTACGAAGAAACAAAGTCACCTACATCTTGGATGCCCTGGGGTAAAGCAGATAAACATCAAATTTTCATTTTTGGGTGAACTATCCTTTTAGTAGGATTAAAAAACAAAAACAAATAACAGACATGGGAAAATTCTGTCAGTTAGAGGTTCTGAATTTCAGTTTAAATTAATCATCCAGCCCTAACAAACAGTGCTATTTTTATAATCACATCGCTTCTTTATAATCATGGCACACAATATTTGTTTGTACGCACATATAAATGTACAGTATGTGTATATGATTCTGTTTACTATATGAATAAAACATATTATAGTTTTCAGTGTTTTGTAAACTCATAAATCCCTTAACCAAGCTATCTTATACATATTTTTTATTTTGACCTCTTACCCAAGTTTTCTTTATAGCTCTTCTAAAAAAAAATTGTTATTGTGTGACAAGTGCGATTCAACGGTTAATAAAGCTGATCCTTTATCAAATGATATTCTTATATGAAGCTTATATGGTTAATTGTATCATTCTGCTTCATAGTTTAATGATCTAGGTCCATCTATTACTTCCCCATATGCTGCATGTTACCTTTATTGTAATAAAAACATGCAATTAAGTATTGTCTCTGACCTTGACAGAAGACTGAAACTCTTCCCATAAGGCACCAGGGATTTGCTCAGAGAATGACAACAGAAGATTCAGACAGCTCCTAAGAAGAAACAAGAACATAGAATGAGTACATTTACTTACATTGTATTTAAAAATGGCTATTTTTTTATTTAGTGAACAGCATAGCATGCCACTATATAATTAAATAGTGAAAAAAATCTGTAAGCAAATATGGACATTAAGGTATATACATTGTTGCACCCCAGAGAACTGCAGCTCTGCAGCATTTTGAACTAGAACTGCTGCACAGCTGGATAACATATTTAAAACAATAAAGAATGACATAATGAGAATTGATATTTACTAAATATTTATAAAATACATTTATCAACTTTCATTTTAGACGTCATAAAACATAATAAAAAAAAAAAACAACTAACAACTACACTCATAGTAGCTCCCCCTTCCGACCAAAAATAGTCACATGCTTAAATTGCACAAAAAAAAACTACTAGGGTACAATGCACAGCATAAATTAGTACACCCCCTCTAAAACTTTACTAAGAAAATATGTTGGGGTTCTTTGGAGATACAATGCTCTAACAAGTCTGCTTGATCAATTACCAAAGAAGGATGCCAAAATTATTTGGCAAAATAAGATTTTCTTATCAAAGTGATAAAATTTTGTGTTGCAAAAACGAGTATGCCCTCCTGAAAATTACTATATAAAAAAAGTGTATAGGTTTAAGCAGGGCTCCGAACCGGTTCAAGGAACGAAAACGAAAACCGGAAACGAATGAAATTTTGACAGGAACAGAACCAGAAACAGAAACGAAATCAAATTTTATACTTTCGAACAGAATCGAAAATTTGAAAAGGCCGATAACCCGTTAATAACGTTATTTTATCGTTCCATTTGATATTTGAAATTTGCTGCCAACCAATCAGAATTCCAGTAGACTACGGCATATGCAAATATGACGCTGAAGCCAGCGAGTGAAATGTCCGCTTAGCTGTGAACTCATCATAGGAGACTCTCAATGACAATGAACCGCCTTCAGGGCCGGTTTAAGACCAAATTAGGCCTGATGATTCAGCGCAAAAAGGGGCTTTTTTTTCTCGCCGTTGGTGCATGTGCATTCGACACTCAAGCACCAGCATGCCTTTCCTGCCCAACTGAGGACCGCAGCTCTCCTTTGATCATTCCCAACATTTAGAAGCTCCGCTCGCCGGTGGCATTGTACATCATCATGCACAGATAGATGCTCTAACCAATTTCGTCACTGTGGCGAGTGGGGCGGGGCCGAGGGACGTGGGAACAAGGAGGGAGGCCGGCAATGATTGGGCAAATCAGTGACACCTGCGACCCACTGCCGTTCTCGAGTCCCACGTAGGAGATGGAAGGATATAAAACTGGAGCGACGACAGTGAAGGACGAGAGAGGACCAGGCCTGGGCATTATTTTAGGTTTTGGTTTTATTTTGGTGCGCACCAGTCGTCCGTGAGGGGCTGGTGCGCTGTTTTGTGTTTATTTTGGATTAAAGTGTTATTTGATTGTCCGCCGGTTCCCGCCTCCTTCTTCCGGATGAATACGAAGGTTGTAAATCATTACAGTGGTGCCGAAGCCCGGGAGAAGGAGGGACGCGCTGCTGAAGATCCCTCGCCGCTGTGGGGAATCCGTGGTGCCACAGAGTAGGCGAGGAGGATGCCGCCATGGACGCTCGAGGCGGTGGGCTGGAGCGAGTTGCCGGGGACGGGCGAGCTCGCTGCCGACCGCCCGCTATCTGGAGGGGCGGCTGCCGTCCGTGAGGGAGTGGAGGAGTCGGCGCTGTTCGCCAGAGAGCCGGAGCCTGCTGCCGTCCGCCTGGACGGGGAGGAGCAGGGAACAGGGGACTCCTGCCGGCTGCCCAAAACCGGAGGAGCCGTCGCCGTCCACCGGGCGGCGTTTATAATTTGTATTTTTTTTAAATACTTTTTAATAAAATATATATAAAAGAATAAGAAATAAAATACTGCTGCAAAGTTCTCCACTAAATAAAATACTCTCAGTCTCAAACCAATATCATATAATAAAATATAATGAAAAATATAAATAAATAACTATGATTACAGTGCAGCATTACCAATCCCAGCTTGTAGGCCTGCTCATATTTAAAAACTATATATAACTTTTCCAAAGTGTAAAGTGTAGCATCAACAGTTTCAGTTTTTAGACCTGCTCAGATTTCGTTATTGCGTTGGCCCGATCGGAATTAAGAGCAAAGGTCTGTTTAAATGCCGAGAGGAGCTGCGTTTGAATTACAATCTTTTTTTTCCTAGTTGTAGTGATGTTCACACTCGCGTGATGCCTTTTGAAAACATTAGGCCGGTGACACACTGGCATATTGCACCTGTCAAACATAGTCTATTTTGCCATCAATACTGTTGACGGTGTCCTTTATCAGTAGGCTTTATATTTATGCTCAACATGAAGTATAGATATTGTTGTCGTGAAGACAAGATCCTGGTCTGTCGGCGGTCTCCCTCTATGTCACCTACAGTAGCAGCACCGCGTCAGGCACCATTCTGGTGTGTAAAGACACAGAAAACGCGAAGCAGCCGTCACAGCAGAAACGCCACGCAGCCAGTGTGTTACCGGCCTTAGAATCAGCTGCAGGGCAGGATTTGCGCTGAACGCAAAGACTTCCACCACTTAATATGTTCGTTTGGAAACACGAAAATGTACAGTCATGGCCAAAAGTTTTGAGAATTACATATATATTAGTTTTCAAAAAGTTTGCTGCTAAACTGCTTTTAGATCTTTGTTTCAGTTGTTTCTGTGATGTATTGAAATATAATTACAAGCACTTCATATGTTTCAAAGGCTTTTATCGACAATTACATTCTTTCATAATCACTTCTTGGAGTTTGTCAGAATTAGTGGGTTTTTGTTTGTCCATCCGCCTCTTGAGGATTGACCACAAGTTCTCAATGGGATTAAGATCTGGGGAGTTTCCAGGCCATGGACCCAAAATTTCAACATTCTGGTCCCCGAGTCACTTAGTTATCACTTTTGCCTTATGGCACGGTGCTCCATCGTGCTGGAAAATGCATTGTTCTTCACCAAACTGTTGTTGGATTGATGGAAGAAGTTGCTGTTGGAGGGTGTTTTGGTACCATTCTTTATTCATGGCTGTGTTTTTGGGCACAATTGTGAGTGAGCCCACTTTCTTGGATGAGAAGCAACCCCACACATGAATGGTGTCAGGATGCTTTACTGTTGGCATGACACAGGACTGATGGTAGCGCTCACCTTTTCTTCTCCGGACAAGCCTTTTTCCAGATGCCCCAAACAATCGGAAAGGGGCTTCATCGGAGTATATGACTTTGCCCCAGTCCTCAGCAGTCCATTCACTATACTTTCTGCAGAAGATTAATCTGTCCCTGATGTTTTTTTTTGGAGAGAAGTGGCTTCTTTGCTGCCCTTCTTGACACCAGGCCATCTTCCAAAAGTCTTCGCCTCACTGTGCGTGCAGATGCGCTCACACCTGCCTGCTGCCATTCCTGAGCAAGCTCTGCACTGGTGGCACTCCGATCCCGCAGCTAATCCTCTTTAGGAGATGATCCTGGTGCTTGCTGGACTTTCTTGGACGCCCTGAAGCCTTCTTTACAAGAATTGAACCTCTTTCCTTGAAGTTCTTGATGATCCTATAAATTGTTGATTTAGGTTGCAATCTTAGTAGCCACAATATCCTTGCCTGTGAAGCCATTTTTATGCAACGCAATGATGGCTGCACGCGTTTCTTTGCAGGTCACCATGGTTAACAATGGAAGAAATATGATTTCAAGCATCACCCTCCTTTTAACATGTCAAGTCTGCCATTCTAACCCAATCAGCCTGACATAATGATCTCCAGCCTTGTGCTCGTCAACATTCTCACCTGAGTTAACAAGACGATTACTGAAATGATCTCAGCAGGTCCTTTAATGACAGCAATGAAATGCAGTGGAAAGGTTTTTTGGGGATTAAGTTAATTTTCATGACAAAGAAGGACTATGCAATTCATCTGATCACTCTTTATAACATTCGGGAGTATATGCAAATTGCTATTATAAAAACTTAAGCAGCAACTTTTCCAATTTCCAATATTTATGTAATTCTCAAAACTTTTGGCCACGACTGTATATGTGTCACGGAATGCTCGACAACGCCTCCTCCTGGTTTCACCAGATCTCTCTCTCCTGCGTATTAGGACTGCTTTTCCTATTACCCTCCTCTGCTCATTATCTCCTGATTAATCTCGTTATCATTGCATGATTATCACCTGTGTACCCTCAGCTCCCCTTTATCTGGACTGTTCTGCTGATCGTTCATTTGTGAAGTCTTGATTTACCCATACTCTGCCTCTAACTTGTTTCTCGTGTTTGTTCTTGTGATTTTGACTTGGACTCTATCTCGTTTGTGAACCTAAGCTGCCAGCCCTTTGACCCACGCCTGTTTGAGTTACGATTCTTGGATTGCCCTTATCTGTGTGCTGTCTAGTGTAATTTATACTGGCCTTGCCTGGTCTCCTTGAGTTGTATGACTGTCTATCTCTGCTGGCTCACCTGTGTTAATAAAATACTGCAGATGGATCCGACCGCCTCAGCCTCTTCGTCACAGAAGACTTCACCAAAACAGGATCCAGCAGATTTCCATCGACTGGCCTCTAAGGTATCCTCTCAAGCTAATGTGCTGGCCGCCCATCAGCAACAGCTGGTCAAATTAACAGCTCTCACCGAGGAGCTCGTGAGATCTGTCCGAGCCCTATCCTCGCCGAGCACGGCTGAGAATCAAGCTCCGAGTCCCGCTGCACCTGCTCCCGTTACACCTGCCGTCAGTAACACTACTAACCAGCCTAAATTATCCCTTCCTGAGAAGTTTGATGGCTCACCTTCTGCCTGTAAGGGATTTTTGTTGCAGTGCAGCTTGTATTTTAACCAGCAGACACAGTCCTACTCCACGGATGAGAGCCGCGTTTCCTTCATATGCTCCCTACTCACCGGCCGAGCTTTGGAATGGGCTACTGCACTCTGGTATGGAGGTCAGCTCTCTTTCCCCTCTTATGATGAGTTTCTAACCCAATTTAGAGAGGTGTTTGAACATTCAGCGGGAGGAAAGGATCCAGGAGAACTACTGCTCACGTTACGCCAGGGTAATTCTACCGCAGCAGATTACACGCTCTCTTTTCGGACCCTCGCAGCTCAAGCTGGATGGGAGGAGGAACCTCTGAAGCTCCTGTATCGCAAGGGACTCAACTCGGACCTCCAGGGAGAGCTGGCGTGCCGCGACGACGGTAAATCCTTGAATCAAATTATGGAGCTTGCCATTCGCCTCGACAACTTGATTCGCTCCCGACACCCACCTCTCAGGTCCAGTTTCTTTGAGTGTGCTTCCCCCAGCACGGAGTCGGGAGCCCATGCAGATTGGTTACACACGCCTCTCTACGGCGGAGCGGGAGAGGAGACGCCGTAATCATCTCTGCATGTACTGCGGAGAGGCGGGACATCTGAGAGCTACCTGTCCGGTTAATCCAGCGCTCAAGAATTCTGCTGCGGTGAGTTCAAATCACTCTTCTAAATTATTTTCTGTGGATAGTTCTTTGAAATTTAACAGACAAACTTTATACGTAAAAGCCTTGATTGATTCGGGAGCTGCTGGAAATTTTATCGACCTTGCATTTGCCAAAACTCATCATGTTTCTCTCCTCGCATGTGAGTCTGGTGTGACCGCGGAAGCACTGGATGGACGCCCCCTGGGGTCTGGAGAGGTGCAATACACCACGCAACCCCTCACGCTCAGCTTCGGGACACAGCATTCTGAAATTATCCAATTCTTCACGATTCACTCGCCTGGGCATCCTATAATCTTGGGGCTTCCGTGGCTAGAGAGACATAACCCCCAGATTTCCTGGTCAGACGGAGAAATATCTCGGTGGTCCGCATTCTGTCAGATCAACTGTATGGCTGCTGTCCCAGGTTCTGAACTCCACAGCGCTTCTCTCAATGGAGTGGATTTTCTGAGGATTCCCCCCGAATACCATGATCTAGCTCTGGCTTTCAGCGAGACCGAGGCCTCTCATCTTCCGGCTCACCGTACTGGCGACTGTGCCATTGAGCTTGTGCCTGGGGCTGTACCTCCACGCGGAAGAGTTTACTTGCTGTCACAACCTGAAACGGAGGCCATGAGGGCGTACATTGACGAACAGCTGGCTAAAGGTTTCATTACTACCTCTACATCCCCTGCTTCCGCCGGATTCTTTTTCGTTAAGAAGATGGATGGGGGTCATCGGCCGTGCATCGACTATCGTGGTCTTAATGAAGTGACAGTGAAGTACCGCTATCCTCTCCCGTTAGTCCCAGCAGCCCTGGAGATGCTTCGTACTGCCCGCTACTTTACCAAGCTGGACTTAAGGAACGCATACAACCTGATTCGCATACGCAGTGGTGACGAGTGGAAAACTGCATTTTCTACTACATCCGGGCACTACGAATATCGGGTAATGCCTTTTGGCCTGTCTAACAGTCCTTCAGTTTTTCAACCCTTTATAAATGAAATTTTCCGGGACATGTTACATCAGAGAGTTATTGTCTACATTGATGACATTTTGATTTATTCTGATTCCCTTGAGGAGCATGTCCAAGATGTTTGTGCGGTCCTCAAGCGCCTGATTGATAACCAGCTCTATGCCATGCTCGCCAAGTGCGAGTTCCATCAGACACGTATCTCCTTTCTGGGCTATATTATCAGTGCGGACGGAGTTTTGATGGATGACAGCAAGGTCAAAGCCGTGGTGAAGTGGCCACAACCTTCCTCTGTTAAGGAGCTGCAATGCTTTTTGGGCTTCGCCAACTTTTACCGCAGATTCATCCGCAACTTCAGTGTGATTGCATCTCCCCTCACATCCCTGCTTCGAGGAGGGGGTAAATATTTTAAGTGGACAGCGGATAGTGCGGCGGCCTTTGCTCAGCTCAAGGAGAGATTCACTTCTGCTCCTATTCTCCATCACCCGGATCCCGGGAGGGAGTTTATCATTGAAGTGGATGCATCTAACACAGGAGTGGGGGCTGTGCTGTCTCAGCGGTATGGTAACCCTGCGAAAATGTTCCCGTGTGCCTTCTACTCTCGCAAGCTCAACTCTGCAGAACGCAATTATGACGTGGGTGATCGCGAACTCTTGGCCATGAAGACCGCCTTTGAGGAGTGGAGGCACTGGCTGGAGGGAGCGCGTCAGCCTTTTACAGTGCTCACTGATCACAGGAATCTGGAGTACATTAGGTCAGCTAAGCGTCTGAATGCTCGCCAGGCTCGCTGGTCTCTGTTCTTTTCAAGATTCGATTTTAAGATCACCTACAGGCCGGGCTCCCAGAACGGCAAAGCGGACGCCCTGTCCCGACAGTTTGATGGTCCCAGTGAAGAATCCAAGCCTGAACCCATGATTCCCCCTGCACTAATCGTGGCTCCTGTCCAGTGGGACATAATCTCTGAGATCACGGCGTCTCTAAGTAATCATCCCGCTCCGCCAGAATGTCCCGCTGACCGGCTCTTTGTTCCGTCCGGGCTCCGCCACCGTGTGCTTCAGTGGGTTCACTGCACCCCTAGCGCGGGTCATCCTGGTATCGCGGCCACCATACAGTTGGTTTCCAATCGCTTTTGGTGGGTTTCCCTCCGGTCTGATGTCATACAGTTTATTCATCAATGCTCCATTTGTAACACTGTGAAATCCTCCCATCTCAAACCTGCTGGATTATTACAACCTCTTCCTGTACCACAGCGTCCCTGGTCGCACATCGCAGTGGATTTTGTTACGGATCTGCCTCCATCCCAGGGGTTTACGACCATCTTCTCCGTGGTGGACCGCTTCTCTAAGTCCTGCCGTTTTATACCCCTGACTGGCCCACCCACGGCCTTACAGACAGCCGAGGCTCTTCTCAACCAAGTGTTCCGTCTCTTTGGTCTGCCCGAGGACATTGTCACTGACCGCGGGTCCCAGTTTACCTCCCGTGTCTGGAGAGAGTTGTGTTCCAAACTCAATATCAATGTCAGTTTAACATCTGGTTACCATCCCCAGTCCAATGGGCAGGCTGAACGTCTAAACCAGGATTTGATTCAATTTCTGAGAACTTACTGCCACCAGAATCAGCAGGACTGGAGTCGCTTTCTGGCTTGGACGGAGTATGCCCAGAATTCCCTGTTAAAGCCTGCCACTGGTCTAACACCTTTTCAATGTGTTTTAGGTTTCCAGCCTCCTCTCTTCCCGTGGGCCGGGGAGCCATCCGACCTCCCAGCAGTAGATGCATGGCTCCGGCGCAGCGAGGCCACCTGGGATGCTGCTCACGTTCACTTGCAGCGCGCCATTCGCCGGTACCAGCATCAGGCAGATCGGAGGAGGCATGGGGGTCCCAGTTACCGACCCGGCCAGTGGGTGTGGCTCTCTGCATGAGATCTCCGTCTCAAGTTCCCGAGCAAGAAGCTATCTCCTCGTTTCGTCGGGCCATTTAAGATTCTGCGTCAAATAACACCTGTTTCTTTTCGTTTGGCTCTCCCTGCTCACTACAGGATCTCACCCACATTTCATGTGTCCCTTTTCAGACCCGCTGTCGCCCCCAGGAGAGAGAGGAGCCGGGAGGAGGTCGCTCCTGTGCAGACTCCCCCCATTGAGGTGGATGGCGCGGAGGCTTTCCGGGTGCGAGAGGTCCTGGACTCCAGACGTCACGGTGGGGCGTTGCAGTACCTTATCGACTGGGAGGGGTACGGTCCCGAGGAGCGTTCCTGGGTCAGGTCTCAGGACATCCTGGATCCCACATTAACTGCTGCTTTTCACCGAGACCACCCAGATCGACCTGCTCCAAGACCCCGTGGTAGACCCCGTCGTCGGCCAGGTCCTCGCTTTCGGAGCCGCTCGCAGGGGGGGGGGCTCTGTCACGGAATGCTCGACAACGCCTCCTCCTGGTTTCACCAGATCCCTCTCTCCTGCGTATTAGGACTGCTTTTCCTATTACCCTCCTCTGCTCATTATCTCCTGATTAATCTCGTTATCATTGCATGATTATCACCTGTGTACCCTCAGCTCCCCTTTATCTGGACTGTTCTGCTGATCGTTCATTTGTGAAGTCTTGATTTACCCATACTCTGCCTCTAACTTGTTTCTCGTGTTTGTTCTTGTGATTTTGACTTGGACTCTATCTCGTTTGTGAACCTAAGCTGCCAGCCCTTTGACCCACGCCTGTTTGAGTTACGATTCTTGGATTGCCCTTATCTGTGTGCTGTTTAGTGTAATTTATACTGGCCTTGCCTGGTCTCCTTGAGTTGTGTGACTGTCTATCTCTGCTGGCTTACCTGTGTTAATAAAATACTGCAGATGTATCCGACTGCCTCAGCCTCTTCGTCACAATATGTTCCGCAAAACAAAATATTGCATTCGGTACACACGTACACCGTACCGAATGCCCTGTACCAAAACGGTCCGGTACGAATACACGTACCGTTACACCCCTAATATATATATATATATATATATATATATATATATATATATATGAGAGAGAGAGAGAGAGAAAACTTGTATAGCCTATACGTTTTTTAGAGAGGAAAAAAATATTTCATTCAGAAATAGACAATGCAGACACAAAATGTTTACAAACATCAGGCTATAATAAACACTAGGCTATTTTGTATAATCATTTGTCATTCAAATACATCGTGAATACGGAAACTTTGATTTTGTGTTGAATGAGAGTTTCAGTTTCATTTTAGCCTAAATTAATTAGTTTTATTTTGTCGTTAATATTGCTATAGCTTCTTATATTTTTATTCTTGTTCTTTTCTAAATACTGTTAATTGAAATTATTTTGTTGTGGAGTGAGGGGAACTAAAATAGCCTAGCGGAGCTTCTCAAATTTCCCGGAAACTGAACAGTTTTCATTTGCTATATTAACCTCAAAATAATTCTTAGAATGAAATTTGGAGTCCAACTTTCGGATGCATATACAGCGTTACTTATTATTCATTTACTATTATTCTATATTCTTTATATTAAATAGCATCCAGATACGTCGGGAACATGGAAAAATTTGGATTCGTGCCGAAAGAGAGAGGTAGGCATCAGCTTCACCTTAGATTAATTTGTTTTTGGATTGACGTTTTTATAGCCTAAACTAACTGCTTCTATAATGTTTTTAAACATATTGCTTTAGACTACAGGCATTTTAGCCTTAATTATTTTGGAAATAATAGGGCTAATAAAATGCGACGTGAGCCGCAACTTTTTTTTTCTTTTCTTTTACTCTCAAAACCAAATCTTATGTTTTTTTTTTCTTTGAATGCAGCAAACATTTTTAAATATCTTAAAAATACTTTGTCTTTAAAGTGTTGATAGATTTTTTTTTATTATTATTATTTTTAAGTAGCTTACATTTGGCCAAAATGTAGAGATGATGATGCTGTAGCCTATTGGCTGTGACTAAGCGTTAGATCTCTTTTCGAGTAAAGAAAACGCTATACTTTATTATTATTATATTATTATTAGGCAAATAATATTGTTTTAAAAAAAATAGCGTTATTAACCGATATTTCTTCCACCTGAACCGGTTTCGGAACGGCAGTGGTGGACAGTAACGGAGTAGCTTTACTTCGTTACTGTACTTAAGTACATTTTTCAAGTATCTGTACTTTACTGGAGTAGTTTTATTTTGAGTAACTTTTACTTTTACTTCACTACATTCCAAAGCATAAAATCGTACTTTTAACTTCACTACATTTCATAAAACATATCGTTACTCCCTATAATATATCACATTCTCCGACACGCAGAAGCGGTGTCTGATTCATCATGAACAAACTGAGTCTTTTCAAAATAAACTTAAATCGGATCGCAAATCGCACCAAACGATTCGTTAACGAATTAGAATGATCCGATTGCAGCCTACTGTCTATGGATTGCAGCTGTTCTGGAGTCGACCACTCACTGATTCAAATGAACCGTATAGTGCCAGTCTACAGAAGTAAGAACCGGGAGATCTTGTGAGTGCGCGTTCGTCTGATTTTACTAAAAGTAAGTTACTAATGTCGAAATTTAGGATTAATTATTGTAACTGAAAATCATATCTAGGTCAAAATTGTCAGTTGTTTGGGAACTAAATCCGTTGTAAAGAGTGATCTATTTAAGCCCACTGAAATGCTCGAGTGCAGACGATGCAGACACATAAATTTTTATGTAAAAAAAAAAATAAATAAATAAATAAAAAAACAAACATGAAAAGTACACAGATTAAATACAATAACTCATGCACGTTCATCACGTAATATTAACAGTTTTATTAAAATGCTACCGTCCATGTCCTATGTGACGTCTGTTTTTATATTGTTTATCAACAGTTAACATTTGGATTAACTAGACGAGTAGACAGACATGAATGTTTATTCATAACCATACTGAAAATAAGTAAATATTGTTAGCTGATGCTAACTATCTAGCTAAAAAGCTTGCTGGTGCTAAGTTGAGGTAACTTTTATAAATAATGTCCAAATATTTTTATTCAACCACCTATATATATATATATATATATATATATATATATATATATATATATATATATATATATTACATCTGAGGAGAAAAGAAAGGATGTGATGTTCAGAACATGGTAACTACAGTAATTATCAAAGTGGGAAGAGATGGACCCCGTTTGGCCAGGGGTGTTTTTACACCACAGACATGGTTTGAGAAGGAAAAAATCCAGGGGCGTAGCCATCTTTTCAGAAGTGAGGGGGACAGAAATTATATATATATATATACATTTTTTCCCTATTTGAATGTATTTTAAAATGTAATTTATTCCTGTGATCAAAGCTGTATTTTCAGCATCATTACTCCAGTCTTTAGTGTCACATCCTTCAGAAATCATTCTAATATGCTGATTTGCTGATTATCAATATTTAAAACCTGAGTATTTTTTTCAGTATTCTTTGATGAATATAAGGATCCAAAAATTAGCATTTATGTGAAATAAAAAGCTTTTGCAACATTGTACACTATATCATTCAAAAGCTTACAGTCAATATAATTTTAGTTTTTTGGAAAATAAATTATAGAAATTAACACTTCTACTTAGCAAGGACTCTTTTGTGGGTTCGAGTCTCAGGCCGGCAACACCATGACTAAGGTTCTCTTGAGCAAGACACCGAGCCCCCCAACTGCTCCCCAGGTGCCGCAGCATAAATGATGCCCATTGCTCCGGGTGTGTGTTCTCGGTGTGTGTGTGTTCACTGCTGTGTGTGTGCACTTTGGATGGGTTAAAAACAGAGCAAGAATTCTGAGTATGGGTCACCATACTTGGCTGTATGTCACGTCACTTCACTTTAAATTGATCAAAAGTAAAATTTTCTCAAATTTCTAACTTTTAATTGGCTTAGAAATCTATAACTGCTGGACAATAACAAATAATAATGATTTGTTTATATACTACGTACAAAATGTTTTTGTCAATTAGCACTGCATTGTTCATACTTTATTTATCACCTGCTGAAGATGACTTGAAAAACCATATATTGTTGCAATCGTATGTTTAATATCTTTGTGTTTCCAAAAGTTTCTGGCCTTTTTTTTCTGTTTAAAAACTGTTTTCATACAGCGATAGCTGGATGCTTTTGCCCATATTAGGAATTTCCTGATATGACTTTCTGCGTGAGAGCGCCCTCTGGCTTCGAGTATAAATGAAACACACACTGCAGGAGAGTTCAGCGCTCTGTGATGTTCATCTCGCTGTATTCTGGGTCCGAATAAAATATCAAATCATGTGCCGACTATCCCGTATCTTTGAGTTTAAATCTATATTTATTCACACCAGCTCTTGAAAACCTCTATCCGAACACACTTATAAGTATAATCTACGCCCCTGAAAAAATTATTATAAAAATATAATTATATTTTCCTTTAAAATGTTCTTCCTAACTTCAGGCCTTATTATCATGTCATATATATGCCTAGCTGTGATGTTCTGTAAAACAACAAACTTTAAAATACTTTGTTCTTACTGGTGAAAATCAGATGGTCATCTCTGTTTTCTCTCATGTACATCACAGTGTAAGCTTTCACAGTTAACATCACTCTCATCAGCGTAGTCCATATCAACAACAAAAATATATCTTGACTCCATATAGTGGTTATTTTGGAGTATTTTTGTACTTTCACTTGAGTAAAATTGAAAAAGGAGTACTTTACTCTTACTGGAGTAATATTTTATTATATGTATCTGTACTTTTACTCAAGTACTTGATTTGTGTACTTCGTCCACCACTGCGGAACGGTAATAATATCAGAGGAACGCAGACCAGAAACTTTAAAATATCGATTCTGCTCTGAGTGAACCGATTGAATTTTTTTTTTTCGTTTTCAAGCCCTGGGTTTAAGGCTATTTTCGATCAACATGTAAGTATATTGAACCAAAAACTTTTAAAGACAAGTAATTTCCTGGCAATTAAAAGTGTAATATAGCCCACTTAATCATACTCAGACTATATGCTGGTAGCAAAGGAACCATTTGGGAGAAAACTGCCAGGTGACTTATTTCTTAGTATAAAAGAGGACAATACAAGTACAAGAGGAGTACCAAATTACTGTTTTAAGTGTGAAAATATTGCAGAAGTACAATCTCTTCATTGCAAATAAATCACTCGCATATGCGACTAAATCTTCACTCTGGGCGACTAAATGATGTCTTATATTAGCCAATGGCTAATCAATTCACAGATTTTACTCGCCAGTGTGTGAGTTGGAGGCTAAGTATAAGTTTAGCACATATATTTTCACTCACCGGCCACTCTTGATTGAGCGCTTCTGAGTTACAGTACACTCTCAGTCAAACAATCGGTGCTATTTTTCAGTTCACCTCAATGGATGTGCAGCGCACCTGCATTTGATGTTCCTTAAACTCTAGTGCATCGCGCACGACTCACCATCGTTTTGGTGAGTCGTTTTTTACGTGTTACATGTAAACGATATTCCTTGTTCTATTTTTCCTATACCTGTCTGGGGAGTAAACTAAAAAAAATACTAGCCAATGGAGATTCAGTTGCCAAGGTGTCGGTAGAGGGTTGAAGTAGCACCCACATTCAAAAACAATGGACTTGTGATAAGGCTCCTGAAAAACTAAGGTCTTCACTTTAAGTTTTCATTTAGTGATTAGTAAATTTTTGCTAGAAAAAAAGAGCAGGAGAAATTACATGCAAGTATCTAAGAGCTATGAAAAGAGTGACACTATCTCACAGAGTATGACGCAGCCTGCAGAAGTGACATGCATGGCTGTTATCACCAGTAGAATTACCTACTGTAAGCAAAAGCAAAATAAAATCATTTAACCTCTTTCTATGCCCATATTTACAAAAAAAATATTTCTGGGAATCCATACTCTGGTTTTAAGAGACCAAGTCAATAATTTCGGATACCAAAGCATCCAAAATGTTCTGGTGTTGCTAGAGGAGTATAGAGGAGTATGCTAGAGGAGTATGTAGAGATGAATGAGTGCTGAAGGTGTGAGGGAGTTGTGCTTTATCAATGCTGGAATGAATTTACACACTTCTGTGTGATGTAATACAAAATCTTGAAACAGAGGATGCTACCCTCCGCTCATTACATGCATTATTGGCTATTTTCTCAGCATGACAATGAATATATTCACTCTCATATTATTGAGAGTGAGGAGTCTATGGTTGCACGGTGCACTGATACTTCAAAAGTATCGCAATTCTCGGAAATTAAAAGGCGAAAGAAATGGGACCTTACAGGAACAAGCTCACACCAAGCACAAAACAGCGGTGTTTGGAGAAGCTCCCTGCAGCGGCACAGAGACCTGGACCATTTACCTCCATGCACATACAGTATATGGACATTGTGAATTATATTGTTTACGATGTAAGTCACCTTGCATTCACGCTGTTAAATGGCTTTAATCTAATCATGACATTTACATCTTGCAATCACACATTAACTACCCTAGCCAACCCAGAACTGGTTTGTCCACTTTGCAGCCCCCAACACAAAAACCTGGTACAATATGTGTCATTGGGCTAAAATCAAATTATAACTAAACATACACAGCTTTAGTCTTCATCAAAACATGTTGGAAACGTTTGTGTACATTGAACATCTCGTTATAATCTAGTGTTTACGAAACAGTCGCAGTTATTTAAGTTACTTTGTCATTTTGGTCAAGAAGTGTCTGCTAAATGCAATGTAATTACAACACGCTAAAATGCATGTGAATAAACTTACCTTGGCCAGTACAACACTGTTTTCACCACCTGGAGGCTTGTAGATGGACCCAACCACAGCAGAAAGCCTCGTAACTTTCCAAAGACTTTAAAACTTTAAAACTCCTGCATTGTGTAGTAACGTACATCAAAAACAAGATAATTCACAATGTCCATATCTGTGCGTGGATGTATGGTCCAGGTCTCTGTGCCATTCCGCTGCAGGGAGCTCGTATGGGTCGATATTTTGGATGCCTGAGAGCTTCTCCAAAATACCGCTGTTTTACGCTTGGTGTAACTTAAAAAAAACTGTATTCCATTGTTCCTATGTGTTCCATATGTATTGTGTGAGGCAGTTTTTAACGCAGCAGTAACTTCCAGGCATGGTAAAACAGTGCAGAATTGCGAGAACCTCCTCTACTACCGAGTTAACAACACACATAAACAATTATGTTTTGCTGCCGGTGTCCTGCCAACATGGGGGAGACTGTGATATTGAGGGGAGGGGCTCTGTGCTATGACTACAACTCTTCACTCTCAACAGCCCAGTTTCTGCTGATTACAGTGAGATTAGACTTTAGCCATTTAGATGTGTATAAGAAACTGAACAAAGCACAAATGAGACTCCAGAGGGTTAAAAAGTCATTTATTCTCAGTAATTTATCAAAATTTTTAAAAAGGTTTCCATATGTTTTACTGACTGTATTTTATTATGATAATGAATAGGCTACATTGTCAAGGTAGCAAAGCTTAACTGTGTGCTCGCATGTGGCGCCAGCAATCACTTGAATTTTTTCCTTCTAATAGTGGAAGCAACTACTCCTTTTAGTCATGAAGATAATCAGAATTGTAAATGGTTTGCCTTTAGGGCTGAAACGATTAGTCGACATTATCGACAATGTTGCCATTAAAAAATTGTCGACAAATATTTTTGTTGTCGAATAGTTTGATTTAATTTGACCTAATTCAGAGCCTGCAATAATGCGCTTTGACCAGTTTGGTGCTGTAGCGCAAGACTGTAATTCAGCCCTCCTTGATGCAATTCAGAGAAACGCACCCGAGCCAAAATGAATGGCTTTTGGATATGAAAATATATGACGAGCGCTTTCCTCTCAATAACGAAATAAACAGCAACAACACCATTAACAAAAACAAAAAAAAATCACAGCAGTGTGAAAGCAGCAGTTAAAAATATATCTTATTACACTGATAAGGATGTTTGCACGAGCTCAGTAAAGCATTCACGTCACGTCTATGCAATACCTTAAATCAAGCAGCTTTATGGTATTAAACATTATTATTAAATATTTGATTAAAGTGATAGTTTGGTTTGCAGAGATCAAAGCTTAATCTAGCTCAGGACTGTTGTGATTATCATAATCCAGTAAGGTATTTTAAGAGAGGTTTTTGAATGGTAACATTAAGATTCTTTGTTTTGTTTTTTTTTTTTTAAAGAAGTCTCTTCTGCTCACCAAGCCTGCATTTATTTGATCCAAAATACAGCAAAAGCAGTAATATTGTGCAATATTTTTACGATTTAAAATAACTGCTTTATATTTGAAAATATTTTAAAATTTAATTTATTCTTATGATATTCTTATAATTTATTATATTATGATCAAAGCTGAATTTTCTCTGATCTTCAGTGTCACATGATGCTTCAGAAATCATTCTAATATGCTTATTTGTTGCTCAAGAAACATTTATTATTATTATTATTATTATTATTATCAATATTTAAATATTTTCAGGATTCTTTGATGAATATAAATCATCAATAAATATCAGAACTTGGAGTCAATATCATTTTTTATTAAAAAAAATTTATTCGAGGAGGGGTTATTGTAGAAATTAATACTTCTATTTAGCAAGGATGCTTTAAATTGACAAAGACATTTATAATGTTACAAAGATTTCTATTTCAGATAAATGCTGATCTTCTGAACTTTCTATTCATCAAAAAAAAACTGAAAAAATTATATTCAGCTGTTTTCAACATAATAATAATAATCATCATCATCATAATAATCATCATAATGATAAATGTATTTGGAGCAGCAAATCAGTATTTTAGAATGATTTCTGAAGGATCATGTGACTGGAGTAATGATGCTGAAAATTCATCCTTGAAATCACAGGAATAAATTACAGTTTAAAATATATTCAAATAAAAAAACTGTTATTTTAAATAGTAAAAAATCTTTCAAAATTTTACTGTTTTTGCTGTACTTTGTATCCAATACATGCAGGCTTGATGAGCAGAAGACATTTCTTTAAAAACAATGTTACTGTTCAAAAATGTTTGACTGGTAGTGTATATTGTAAATACAATTTTTATCCGAAAATAAAATATCTAATCACTTACCTTTATTTTGTTTCTTATCAATATTACTTACGAAAGGAGATGTTAGGCAGAATGATTTGTCATTCAGTTAATTTTCATATAGTAATTAAATGGTAAATAAGAAGGTTTCTGTCATCTCATTTTGTTTGTCAAATATATTTATTTGTATAAATTAATTGTATAATAATTGTAAGTACATAATATTATTTCCCAAAGCTGAAGTGATTAGACTAGCTTTTATTTATGTGTTATGTATAACAGTATTTTAACTAATTGCAACAGCTGAATAATCAATCAAATTCTTTTGATTAATCAGTTAAATAATCGCTGATTAGTCGATTAATCATTCTAATAATCATTAGAAAATAATCGTTTGTTGCAGCCCTATTTGCCTTAATTTTTTTGTACATTCACAATAAAAACTAATCTTTGTGTGTAAAATAACCCTAAAGAAAAATGGATGCTGCTTCCTGCTGTCTGGTTTCCTTTTGCGCAGCACCAAAATGAACCAAAACCAAACATTTTCTTAATTTATTACTTAAGTAAAAATATATTTCTCGTATAGGCCTATTTATTCATTTTATATATATATATATATATATATATATATATATATATATATATATATATATATATATATATATATATATATATATATATTATGTTTTCTCCGCTCGCAGAAGCGCTGCAGGTGAGTGATGTGATACATGTGTATCTTCATGTTCTGTTGTTTGATTCTTTTTGCGCATGTAAAATTAATGTTAGTATCCTTTCTAAAATATTCTTGTTTGTTAACGGTTAATAAACGGTTAACGAGCGTCAATAAGGAAAAATAAGCAAAATGAACATCCCTACCACAAAGTTAAAAATCCCATTAAAACTAACATTCAAACTGGATCATCTAGAAATAGTTGTGTGAAATGTTTGAAAGTCTTTGAAAAGTGCTTGAATTCCTAGTAACATTGCCGGCTTCAGTCCCGGAACGAGCGCTGTGTGAACAAAAGCCAGAACTAATGCCATGTCATAGTAATGACGCACATTTTCGCGCGACTCTTTTACCAGTTGTTTTGAAGGCAGATCAAGGTTTGCAATGAAAAAATATGTGAAAACTGTAATGAAGCAGATATCAGTTAGTTCCTCACTTTCCGCGCTGAATCTGAGATCGTTCGCCAGTTTAAGTGAAAGTTAATGTGCCTAGTGTTTTCGACTCGTATATTACACGTCACGCCCTGATGTCACGTGTCTTTACTGGACCTTTATGGGTTGTGTGAACGGATGCACGTGTTCCGGATAATCACTGGCAGTGTGAAAGTGCAAATTCTAGCGATATGTTCTGTTAAAAAATATTAATATCGGAGGCATATTTGCAGATACCGATACATATCGGCGACAGGCTCATACTGGCCGATAATATCGGCTAAACATTATATTTAACCCCTACAAGCTAGTGAACAACACAAGTCAAGGAAGGAATTTTATATCACTGTTCAAGATTGTGCAGGGTGGTGATAAATTTTTGTAGCCCGAATAGAAAACAGCCCAAGAATGTAGGGCTCGTGATTTTGCGAGCCCTGCTTTATTATGATGAACATTATAATAAGAAAAAGATAAACCATATATTGCCGTAGTCGTGTGTTTAGGTCTTGTTGAATCAACGAAAGCAGTTAAAACTTCTGTTTATTCAGCTGTAGCGATAGGCATTTCCTGGATTTCTTCTTTGGCATATTTGGATTTTCAGTGCGAGAGCGCTCCCTCTGGCATTCAGATGGAGATTTACTACTGATCACAGAACTGTTGCCTCACTGAAAGATACGCACGACAATCGCAGCTTCTGCGATTTATTGCCTTTGCGATTTAATTTAGATGAATTGTGGAGCCCTACTATAAATAATACATGTGTTAATTATACCTATCTGTCTAGATAGTTATAATTAACACAGTGAATACTTATTAGTTTACACAATGTATGTAGAGTTTCTTATGTATTGTAGTTTTTTGTCCTATTTAGGGATGTTCATTTTAACCGGTTAACCGACCATTAAGAATTTTGACACATTAATATAATCAGATAAATTATTTTCAGTAATTTATGAAGATATTTAAAAAGGTTTGCTGCATGGTGTATATATATATATATATATACACAATTTTTTTTTTTTTTTTTTTTAATCATAAATAGGTCTAATGCAGACGCAAAATTTTTACTAGGGGTGGGCCAGAATATTTGTAATAAAGATATTTATTATTCATGGCTACTGTCATCGATGACAGACTACCTAATTTGAAGTTTAAATCTATTGTCATAAGGTGGCAGCAGCAGCTGTGTGTTGAAGCAGACCGATTGGTGTACAGGGCCGTAGCTGGGATTTGCGGGGCTCCGGAGCAGGTTTTACCAGTGGGCCCAAGTAAACAAATATACAAATTAAAACATTTAAGTTTTTTCAAGCTTGTTAGTGTCAAGGTACAGAAACTGAATAATCAAATGTAAATAGCATTGCAAAAACTTTACTGCATAAATTAAATATAGACTTTTTTTTTTTAAACTACAAAGTAATTCAGTAAAGAGCAGAGAGTGATTTTCTCCTATTTAATTTCTTAGATTAACATTAAGGACACTGACAGCAGCTAGTAAATTAGGCGCGGTCATTTTAAGAGATAATACATTCAATATGATACACATTCAATTTATTTCGCAACAGTTTACTTTCACTTAAGACATAACCGACCATTTTTTAGAGAATGACAATTTTGTATGTATTTGTCATTTCAAGAGCAAGAAGAGGGCTGTAGACACACCCTCTGCATGCACACTGTACATGCTGAACAGCGTGCGGGTGCTGAATTAAGCTTTTCATGTCTTTTTGTGCTTGTTTGTTTTAACTGGCAAGGTGTATAAATTTGTTCTGGCATGGGAGGAAGCGAAGAAGAGCTCGGTTTGGAGTTTGTGCAGCTCTCCATGTGCGCACTGAACTCTCAATAGAGTTTTTCTGTGTCTTCCGCTTGAATGCTTTAAACTATTTTGAATGTTTAAATTGGCAAGGCTTAAAACACGTCAACAATTACAGCATTATGGACGTGACATTTGCAGTAAAAACTTGAAATATAAATTCTCAGAAAATGTTAACAATTTAAAACCCCTTTCTGAGTTTATGCATCAGAAAAAAAAAGTATATGCACGTGTTTTATATTTTAAATTAGGGATGCATCAATCCGATACATGGGATCGGTATCTGCTCCGATACTGGCATTTTCTGTGGATCAGGTATCGGTCAGACTAGACCGATCTAAATCTGATATTATGCGTATACTATTTTGTGTTATTGCTGAGCCCCACGAAAGGCACAAAAACTTTATAAAGCACCAAAACGTTTTAAGTGCACTATATATCAAATGTTCTTGAGCTGTTCCATTGTTCAGTGTGAGGTACAGATTAATATTTAAGTCATTAAATTCAAGTTCACCAGAACTCTTCTTTCCGCTGCGGCTGTCTGTCATCCCCATTCAGCAATCAAACTGCATTTCGCGTTGTGTACTAGTGATGTCCGGTTCGCGAACGAATCATTGCATTAAACCGGTTCTTCTTAGTAAACCAGTCAACCAAATCGGACTGAATCCTTTGAAACGGTCTGTGTCTCCAGGAAGAAATAATCAACAAATAACTTCAGTTATTTCCTTTTTTTTACACTCCCTATGAGTCTAAATCAACCAATAACCCAAAGTAATTAATTTACCCAAACAGTACACTGACTGAACTGCTGTGAAGAGAGAATTGAAGATGAACATGAGCTGAGCAGCTTGTGTGTTCTACTAACTTTTCAAGTTGCATTGTCCAAAATACATGTAGTAGCACAGCATTGCACACCTGTTTACATTTAATTAAGGTTGACTAGACTAGACTGTAATAGAAATAGTTGAGTTTAAAAGGTGCATAACATTTATGACAGGTTTTCATGAAAGTGTTTGTCAGTTTGTCTGCTTGATAATCCCTTTTTGGACTGCAACAATAAAATTGAAGTGAGAAAAACAAACTGAGAGATGTTACTTTTTAGTTAAAACAGATGTTGCCAAAGTTTTCATTTGCAGACATAATTTGAAGTTGGAAAAAGGTAATCAATTGCAATATATTGCAGAATATTGCAATATATTGCAATAATATTACATCGTGACACAAGTATCAGGATAATATTGTATCGTGGGGCCTCTGGTGATCCCCCCCCCCCAATAGTCCTGCTACTTTTTGTTGTTTTTTGGCATAAAACTTGATTTCAGTGTGTGTCCAACACATTTTAACATGTATTATACCATGTTATACCATATATAACAGTTTAGATTGATACATTATTTAAGAAATTTTCATACTGGATAACAAGTAAATTAAGTTACTTAAAGTTAACTTATATTCAGTTCAAGTGATACAAAAACTAAAATAAAATAAATAAATAACCCCAAGAGAAAGAACATGCATGCAAAGCTATTGTAATTTATCAATAGAGAGAATACTAATGAAAAATATAGTCACCATGACAACTTCTCCAGAACATCTGTGACATGTTCACATTCAGGGCTGAGGAACGGGCTTGCCTCAGCACAACACGTTATAGCTAATGTATACATCTCCAAAAGAGGATGCGGATCTTCATCAGGTCTCCACTGACATCCATGATGCATCAAAACCTGCATGAAAAAAAGAGCCAAAAATGAATGGTCATGCCCATTCCCATTCCCATGAAAGCTATTTCAAACAAAGGGATGTAACAGTCAGTGATAATGAAATATGGAACAAGCTAGATCTGACAAAACAGCAGTGATTTTTTTTATATATGCAATTAAAAATATTAAAATCATACATTGATAGGATCCTAACATGATTATTTAATCTGCTAGTCAAAGAATTTTGTCACAAACTGATAAATAATGATCTGAAAACAGCAGTTTTCTTCAATAAAAGAGACAATTAAAACCCTGTATCTTTAAGTTACATCTGCTAAGTTTTTATATAGATAACGGTTATATCATGATATATAACATACATATTTATTTTTTCTGAGTAAAAGTACAGGCTGCTGCTACAATAAGCTAACGTGTTAGCCATCAGGAGCTGTGACCATACCATACAAACAAAAGGCATGACTGTAAGATTTAATGACTTTAAAAGACAACCATGCTTCATCTCTCCATCACACAGCTTTCTTTGTTTTACCCATCACATTTATGAATGACTGTATAATTATTGTTAGTTTTGTTATCGTTGGTGCAGCGATGCAAACATGCAATATCGTCCACGAACAAAGACTGATAGATTAAAACGCATGAATAAAGTCGTACTTGACAAAAATCCTGACAAAAACTATAGGAGGCATCTAGCGTCGATTCGGAGCTCCTTTTTAATGCAGAGATGAGATCCTGAAATTTGTGTCTGAGGGCCACAACCTCAGTCGCACTGCCCTCCTCCTCCGCCATCTTCGCTGCATTCACACCAGCCCAAATATCTCAAACTACTACGGTCAAGGCCTGATCCACATATTCATGGCCCGTGCATTCGCTATTAGAGGGTTACCGAGCAACGTCAGCACAACCTAATTAATATTCAAGAGAAAATCTGCATGACAGCAAGCGACGTCTACAAGACATATTTAATATTTATGATTGTGAAGCAGTCACTATAGTAACTGCTATGAAGTACATGAAAGCACCATAATTAATATTTAACATGACCTTTCATCATAGTAGCATTCGAAATTTCGCATCGCACCCTGTCCCAGCAATGGCGAAGACGTTTATGCGGGTGTCTCTTTTCACCGAAATTACTAACTAAAGGAAATGAAAAAAAAACTCAACTATCGTTTCAATCACCTCAAGATAACATTGTTTTTGCTCTGTGTCTTCGTCTTATTAAGATTCAAGTGGCTTTATTGGCCTGGCATTGCATTGGTAACAATAAATTACAGACATACACATTTACAGTTTTGATAAGAACAATGAAAATGAAACGACAAAAAAGTACACAATGATATGGTTTCTTATTTAGGCTAAATGTGTTGATCATTAGGTGTTGTTATTGTGTGGTTGGTGGTCCTGTTGCACTGGTTAATCTTTTACCATGACAGGACATCACAAACCATATTTGAGTTTCTCTCAGCATACGTGGAATGTTCCATTATGGCATCAGGTTCTTCAGGTTCAAGTCTTTTTCATGGGTTTTGATTAAAATGTTCTTTACACTGAGAAAAACAACATCAACAACAAAAAAAAAGGTCCTTTGTAAGAACCATTCACTGAAAATTCCTCTCCCAAAATGGTTCTTCTAAGGTTTTAGTGCGAAAACACAATTTTGAAACTTGTATGTAGGAATTTCAATCACACACTCAATACAAAGCTAGAATAAAAGTGATGGAGAAAAGAAGAAGCAAAGCATGTCACAAGCAATCATATTTTTCATTTAATATATGGATAAGATGACAAAATAAGTAAGCAATTACCAGGAAAACAGGGCTTAAACTAATAGTGCAGTAATTTTTTCTTGCATTTTATTAAGGATAAAATATCACATTATGTGCTTTATAATGTTGGTTGCAATAATGATGGCAACCTTTTGGAAAAGACACCCAGCATTGACAATTTACAGATACATTTTTATGGTAGAAAAGTTAATATGGACAGCTAACAAAACTCTAATAAGTGGCATAAAATGACCAGTAGATGGGAATATAACTAGTTTTAGGCAAACACGAGCAAATCTTGAATGTCACAAGGTTTTTTTTTTTTTTTTTTAAGACTTATGATGGTAGCAGGTGCTGCAGTGGCAGTCTGTGTGGTTCACTAGTCTTACATCATTGACAAGCACCTACAAATAAAAACAAAAACAATATTTGTTATATACTGAGTAAAATGTACTATAGTAAAATATATACAAATGTAATGAAACATAATATTACAGCAATAGCAGTTATTAATGCACATTTTACCCGTTTAACTTCTTTGGCTACACAGCATGTAGCTTCTGATGTGATATTTTTTGGAACAAGCATGGTTTTCTTGGACCTCAGGGGTGTGGGATAAGCCCTAGAAAAACAGCATCCCATACACTGATAGACAGGAGCTCCAGGTTTTGAGAAAATGTTGTTCTCCTTGAGTTTGCACTCCTCACATCCAACTTGTATAAAATAAAAATATAATAGTAAAGGAAATGGTTCCATATGAAGTATCAAAATTTTGTCATTGGTTAGCAACTTACAGTTCATATCATTTCTTGGATAAAGTTGTCCAAGATGAATAAGCATCAATAGCAATAATATACTTGCTCCAGCATATCTTGTCCAAAACATGATGGCTATAACAGAAGAGAAAAGCTAAAAAGTGTACATACATTAGGCTACACAACTGCACTATTACATTAAATGTACACACACAGACCATAGTTTTGTATTGCTACATTTTAACATTTTAAATATATTCTTTAAGATCATAAATATTTCATTTAAAAAAAAATCACCTTTGTTCTTGACTTCCTGCGAGATGTGATCGATCTGTCTTCTCAGAATCATGTACCTAGCTACCTTTTATACCTTGCTTACGTCTGTCTTGTTGTGTGTGTGTGTGTGTGTGCCTGACCAAGTGTGTGACTGTTCCCTTGCTGACCTTGTAATCCATTAGGTAAATGATGTTCGGAGGACTGAATATGTAATGTAGTTTCAACTACATCAACAATCATTTTGTCTTTGAGATATCTAAATTTCATCATTTACATTGTTGACTGGAAAAAAACCCAACCAGTTTTTACAGAAAAAAAATTGTTCAGCTGTTTTCTTTTCATTCAAACCTTCAGATTGTTACATGATTTACTGACACATTAATTAACCTGTAATTAATACTGTCCTTAATCTCTTCTGTAAACACACAGTATCGAGTGTCAAGGTTGAATGTTTGTTTTGCCTTAACTATCTTTCAACCTTTCCATCTGCAGCAAATCCACAAGACCTTGGTTTGGATTGTGCAGTTTCATGCCTTATGCAAAGGTAATTCAATATTTTCAATGCCAGATGGAGAGTCACATTAATAATAACAAACTGAGATTGTGGAAAATAACAAATGGCAACATGCAAACATATTCCCTAAAAATGCACATGTTCTCCTTTCTATTTTATGGTAACGTATTTCCAACACTGCAGTTTATTAGAAGCCTTTGCTCTATAGCTTTTATGCTACTTTGTAAATGTATTGTTCTGCTTCATTTTACGTTCTCCAATGTACAAATTGCTTTTTTTTTTAAGACCAAGTAAAGAAACTTTATAGAAAAAAATTAAAGTGAATGCTACATCAACATTTTGTCTATAGGGAGCACATGATGAAAAACAACCTTTAACAGATCACCAATAGCCTATTTTTGTTAAAAAAAAAAAAACGTTGGCTTGAATATCTCTGCTCCTAACCACTAACTTATAATATCGTTATTGTTACTTATAATTCATTTATAAGTATTCGTATAATTCACTAGCAATTTCTGAGTGAAAAACCTGGTGAACCATTTACTAAACACGTCAACAAAACTGACAAAAGCAGCATTGCAAATGCATTTTGCATGAATTCAAGTATTTCTTCTATAAATCTGAAATTGAAACAGTTCTAACAAACTTTTTGTTGTCATTAATAATAAGTGACCAAAAACTATAGTCAAAAACAACAAACTTAATTAGTTTTTTTTCTTTTTCTTTTGTGTGTGACTACCCATGATCATGATTTGAAATTTAAATGATCAGATTAATCGATTTATCCTAACCTCAATTTTAGACCACTTCCATTCTTTGCACTTCCTGACTAGACATCACTTGATACTGCATGCATTTACATTTAGATTTTTAGTCATTTAGCAGACGCTTTTATCCAAAGTGACTTATAAATGAGGACAATAGACCAATTTTTCAAAATTGAGATTTATACATCATCTGAAAGGTGAATAAATAAGCTTTCCATTGATGTATTGTTTATTAGGATCTGACAGTATACGAGATACAACTATTTGAAAATTTGGAATCTGAGGGTGCAAGAAAATCTAAATACTGAGAAAATCGCCTGTCCAAATGATTTCTTAACAATGCATATTACTAATCAAAAATTACATTTCGATATAGTTTATTTATGGCAGGAAATTTACAAAACATCTTAATGAAACAAGACCTTTACTTAATATCCTTAATGATTTTTGGCATAAAAGAAAAATCAATAATTTTGACCCATACAATGTTTTTTTTTTTTTTTTTGGGCTATTGATAAAAATATACCCAGCGACTTAAGACTGGTTTTGTTGTCTAGGGTCACAATTCAGAGCAGACGTCTATGGAGGTCAGTTGATGCCTAAAAGATTTGCATACGCAGGGTAGGAGTTGTGGAAGTGTACATAAAACTGTAAGTGTAAATTTAAATTTGCATGTGCAATAGAAGCTTTGTAAAGCTGTGAATCACGTTTCAAATATAAGAAATAATTATTTGCAGCATTTTACTGTTACTAGTAAGTGTCATTCATATATTGTGAAACTGCAGCTTCAAGCCAAAGCAAAATAAATATGATCTGCATTCCTCTGACTTCCATTTTTCTGAGCTTACACTTTTGGCACATTGTTTTAGCTAAAATACAGTCAAAAGTACTGCAAACCTGTGAACAGTGATTTGCATGCGAAAACAACAGTTTAAAGAACTGCAAAATGGATCGACTGCATAGAACCAATCTGTATCTGTAAAAAAAAATTAAAAAAAAAAAACGTTGCAAATGTCTAAATGACTAGCTGTGCATGTGGGGCAAAAAGTTACCGAAATCAAGCAATATGTACACCTCCGTCTTTCTTTTCAATGTGCTTACAATTTTGGAATGATTCTCTCACTAACTGAGTTTTACAAGCGTGAGGGAGAGGGCAGGTCCACCACCTTCATGTAGTCAATCACATGAGGCTCTGGCTGACTCTCCATTTACTCTTATCTGATTGGTTCAATAAACGCATCATATGCCAAAACATTAATCTTCATTAACAGTTAGTTACTTTAACATGAACTAACAATGGACAACTCCACTGTTCAGGATTACTTAATGTTTTTAAATGTTAACTTACACATTTACTAATGCATTTCGTCACATTAATATTAACTAGTTAACGTTAACATAAGACCTCCGTAAGACCTCCGTAAGACCTCCGTTTATCCTTGGAACACAGTTTAAAATATTTTAGATTAAGTCTGAGAGCTCTCAGTCCCTCCATTGAAGCTGTGTGAATGGTATACTGTCCATGTCCAGAAAGGTAAGAAAAACATCATCAAAGTAGTCCATGTGACATCAGAGGGTCAGTTAGAATTTTTTGAAGCATCGAAAATACATTTTGGTCCAAAAATACCAAAAACTACGACTTTATTCAGCATTGTCTTCTCTTCCGTGTCTGTTGTGAGAGAGAGTTCAAAACAAAGCAGTTTGTGATATCCGGTTCGCGAACGAATCATTCGATGTAACCGGATCTTTTTGAAACAGTTCACCAAATTGGACTGAATCGTTTTAAACGGTTCGCGTCTCCATTACGCATTAATCCACAAATGACTTAAGCTGTTAACTTTTTTAATGTGGCTGACACTCCCTCTGAGTTAAAACAAACCAAACTGCTGTGAAGAGATAACTGAAGATGAACACCGAGCCGAGCCAGATAATGAACAATAGACTGACTCGTTCACGAGTCAAGAAAAGGTTGCATCGGTTTTCAGATCACCAGTACTTCTTTCGGACAGTTGGATTCAATAATCCGGTTGAAGAAAATGGTTCACCGGTTCTTTTGCGCTCCACGTAATGGCGTCATTGGCGATGATTGCCCTTGATTCAACCTTCGGTTTACCCGCGCTAATAACACTAGCACAGAATAATTTCTGAATCAATCACCAAAAGAATCAGTTCGGTTCAGACGCTCTGTGTGTCAGTCTACTTCACGCTGAATCACACATGCGCAGTATCATCAGCTCCTTGGTTCTCGAATCGGACGCGTCTGACAGAAACGGTTCTTGACTCGTGAACAAGTCATTATCTGGCTCGGCTCTGTGTTCATCTTCAGTTCTCTCTTCACATCAGTTCAGTCAGTGTACTGTTTGAGTACATGAATTACTCAGGGATATTGGTTTATTTTAACTCAGAGGGAGTGTCAGCCACATTAAAAAAGTTAACAGCTTAAGTCATTAAGGATTAATGCGTATTTAACAGTTTAAAACGATTCAGTTCGATTTGGTGAACTGGTTCAAAAAGATCAGGTTACATCGAATGATTCGTTCACGAACCGGATATCACAAACTGCTTTGTTTTGAACTCTCTCTCACAACAGACACGGAAGAGAAGACAATGCTGAATAAAGTCATAGTTTTTGGTATTTTTGGACCAAAATGTATTTTCGATGCTTCCAAAAATTCTAACTGACCCTCTGATGTCACATGGACTACTTTGATGATGTTTTTCTAACCTTTCTGGACATGGACAGTATACCGTTCACACAGCTTCAATGGAGGGACTGAGAGCTCTCTGACTAAATCTAAAATATCTTAAATTGTGTTCCAAAGATAAACGGAGGTCTTACGGGTTTGGAACAACATGAGGGTAAGTTATTAATGACATAATTTTGCTATTTGGTTGAACTACCCCTTTAAGGGAATTAATTTGTGAAGCTGTAATATGTCTCAGTTTGTGTGTGGGGTGGTGTTGGCGCAGTGGATAAGACACATGCCATTGGTGTGATAGACCCGGGTTCGAATCCACTGTGAAACACCAATGTGTCCCTGAGCAAGACACTTAACCCCTAGTTGCTCCAGAGGCGTGCGACCTCTGACATATATAGCAATTGTAAGTCGCTTTGGATAAAAGCGTCAGCTAAATGTCTGAGTGAGAAGGAAGGAGTTCGGGGTTGGCTTTCTGAAGCTCGTGGGTACCTCGCTGAACCACGCCTCCCCTGCCACATACCCCCAACCGTCCGACTCAGGCCGGGGAGCCATCCTAGGAGGTAATAGCGAAGGGTGAGCACCACCCACCTGATGGCCAAACACTCCTTCTTTATGGTGCTGTACTTAGTCTCTCCCTTTTAGAGCTTACGACTATTGTACAGCACCGGACGGTCCTCCCCCTCCATCTGCTGGTCAGGGCAGTGCCCAGTCCCCTGTCCGATGCGTCAGTCTGCAACAGAAAAGGGAGAGAAAAGTTAGGAGAGTGCAGGAGCGGCCCGCCACACAGGGCAGCCTTAACCTGGGTGAAAGCCTGTTGGCACTGCTCCGTCCACTGGACCGCATTTTGTCCCCAAAAGGAAGCATCACAAATTGGTGTAATCCAAATGACGTGGTGAAGGCTGTTTTTTCTTTGGACATGGGTGATAAGGGGATCTGCCAATATCCTTTTGTTAAGTCCAATGTCGAATAAAAACAAGCCGTACCTAACCAATCAAGCAGCTCGTCAATCTGCGGCATTGGATATGAGTCAAATTTTGACACTGCGTTTACCTTGCGATAGTCCACACAAAATCGCACTGAGCCGTCCATTTTAGGAACCAAAACTATTGGGCTTGCCCAATAACTGTGGGACTCCTCGATTACGCCCATCCCCAGTATTGCTTCTAATACCGTCTGAACCACTTTTTTCTTGTGTTCAGGTAACCTGTAAGACTGGCTGCGAACCACCATGCCTGGCTCTGTCTCAATATGGTTCTGAATCAGATTAGTATGACCAGGCAAGGGTGAAAACACATCTGCAAATTCTGATTGTAAATGTATAATGTCAGTGAGCTGCAAGGGCGAGAGGTGATCCCCTCCCAGGGCCAGGGCAAGAGATTTCTCTTTGACGATCGCTTCTTGCCCGAGATCCTCCTCTCCGCTCACTGCCGTCGCAAGCAACACTGACTCCTCTTCACTCCATTTTTTAAGGAGGTTGAGTTGGTAGATTTGCCGTGAATCGTCTCTGTCTGTTCATATTACTTCATAATTGAGATCTCCTATTCGCTGGGTGACCTCAGAGGTTCCTTGCCACTTTGCTAACAGTTTGGAGCTGGAGGTTGGTAGTAATACGAGCACTTTATCTCCCGGTGCAAATTCTCAAAGCTTAGTTCCCCTGTTATACAACCGGCTTTGCCTGCCCTGGGCCTGAAGCAAATTCTCCATAGACAGCCGCCCCAGTGTATGGAGTTTTGCTCTCAGGTCCATGACATACTGAATCTCGTTTTTACTATATGAGCATCTGTCCTCCCAAGTTTCTCTACGGATGCCTAAAACCTCACGGGGCTGGCGTCCATACAGAAGCTCGAAGGGGGAAACCCCCTTCGAGAATCTCTTTAGGGATTCCCATATGGGAGATTAAACAAAACAGGGCATCCGCCACACTCTTCGCTGAAATGTTGCGGAGAGCCACTGCTTCCGGATATCGCGTTGCGCAGTCTACGATAACTAACACATTGATATTCTAGGTATCATCAAATTGCCTGAGTTTTGAGAACGTAGCGGACATAGAGGATTATAATGTAAAAGGAGCTCATTCAAATACTGAGGTGCTAAACCATTCAGGGCTTTATAAGTAATAAGCAATATTTTAAAATCTATACGATGTTTGATAGGGAGCCAGTGCAGTGTTGACAGGACCGGGCTAATATGGTCATACTTCCTGGTTCTAGTAGGAACTCTTGCTGCTGCATTTTGGACTAGCTGTAGTTTGTTTACTAAGCGTGCAGAACAACCACCCAATAAAGCATTACAATAATCTAACCTTGAGGTCATAAATGCATGGATTAACATTTCTGCATTTGACATTGAGACCATAGGCCTTAATTTAAATATATTTTTGAGATGGAAAAATGCAGTTTTACAAATGCTAGAAACGTGGCTTTCTAAGGAAAGATTGTGATCAAATAGCACACCTAGGTTCCTAACTGATGACGAAGAATTGACAGAGCAACCATCAAGTCTTAGACAGTGTTCTAGGTTATTACAAGCAGAGTTTTTAGGTCCTATAATTAACACCTCTGTTTTTTCAGAATTTAGCAGTAAGAAATTACTCGTCATCCAGTTTTTTATATCGACTATGCATTCCATTAGTTTTTCAAATTGGTGTGTTTCACCGGGCCGCGAAGAAATATAGAGCTGAGTATCATCAGCATAACAGTGAAAGCTAACACCATGTTTCCTGATGATATCTCCCAAGGGTAACATATAAAGCGTGAAGAGTAGCGGCCCTTGAGGTACTCCATACTGCACTTGTGATCGATATGATACATCTTCATTCACTGCTACGAACTGATGGCGGTCATATAAGTACGATTTAAACCACTTCCATTAATGCCAGCAAAGTGTTCAAGTCTATGCAAAAGAATGTTGTGGTCAGTTGTGTCAAACGCAGCACTAAGATCCAATAAAACTAATAGAGAGATACACTCACGATCAGATGATATGAGCAGATCATTTGTAACTCTAAGGAGAGCAGTCTCAGTACTATGATATGGTCTAAATCCTGACTGGGAATCCTCACATATACCATTTTTCTCTAAGAAGGAATATAATTGTGAGGATACCACCCCTTTTTACTAGTATCTTGGACAGAAAAGGGAGATTCAAGATTGGTCTATAATTAACCAGTTCTTTGGGGTCAAGTTGTGGTTTTTTGATGAAAGGCTTAATAACAGCCAGTTTGAAGGTTTTGGGGACATATCCTAATTACAATGAGGAATTAATAATAGTCAGAAGAGGATCTTTGACTTCTGGAAGCACCTCTTTTAGGAGCTTAGATGGTATAGGGTCTAACATACATGTTGTTGTTGTTGTAAGTTTATACAATTCTTCCTCTCCTATAGTAGAGAATGAGTGGAACTGTTCCTCAGGGGGTCTATAGTGCACTGTCTGATGCGATACTGTAGCTGACGGCTGAATGGTTGCAATTTTATCTCTAATAGTATCGATTTTAGAAGTACTACATAAAGTCATTACTGCTGTGGTGTTGGGATATGTCAAAACTTATTGAGGCTTTATTTTTCGTTAATTTAGCCACTGTATTGAATAAATACCTGAGGTTATGTTTGTTTTCTTCTAAAAGAGAAGAAAAGTAATCGAATCTAGCAGTTTGTAATGCTTTTCTGTAGGATAGGTTACTTTCCCGCCAAAAAATACGAAATACCGCTAGTTTTGTTTTACTCCAGCTGCGCTCCATTTTTCAGGCTGCTCTCTTTAGAGTGCGAGTATGCTCATTATACCAATGATGTCAAACAGTTTTCCTTAACCTTCCTTAAGCGTAAAGGAGCAACTGTACACTAAGTAGACAGCCTAAAGGCCCTTCTTATTGCCGCGGGTACCGCCGCCGCGGCGTGTGTAAAGTGCATTTGCAGCTTTTGACCGCTGAGTGGCGCTTTAACCACAAGTTATCAAACAAGCGCATCACAGCACATTTTCGCAAATAGACGTCAGTTTTGCCTCACTGATGTGTTACATTTAACGATTATATTTTCTCTAAGCTACATGGTATTAAACCATATTTTAGATTTGATACATTTAAAAGGTGTGCAGTGTTATTTATATTGTATGAATGTTTGTGTTATATTATTCAAAAGAAATTGTGGTTTACTTTGCATTTGAGCATTAAAAGTGGTAGCCTATTTTAGGGGGGTAGGCTACATGGATTAATATGCAATATTTTCATATATTATGCCTATATTTTAATTTATATTTTAAAATTCCTTTAATAAAACAACATACATTTTTGTTATTCGTTACCTGTCCTTTATTTTGACAGATAACTTCTTGGAAAAAAGACATTTGTCTGTAAACTGATTAAGAAATTGTTGCATGTTTAAACATGAAGCGCTGTATAATTTCATTCACATTAATTATGAAAGTGAAAGTGAAGTGACATTCAGCCAAGTATGGTGACCCATACTCAGAATTTGTGCTCTGCATTTAACCCATCCGAAGTGCACACACACAGAGCAGTGAACACACACACACACACTGTGAGCACACACCCGGAGCAGTGGGCAGCCATTTATGCTGCGGCGCCCGGGGAGCAGTTGGGGGTTCGATACCTTGCTCAAGGGCACCTAAGTCGTGGTATTGAAGGTGGAGAGAGAACTGTACATGCACTCCCCCCACCCACAATTCCTGCCAGCCCGGGACTCGAACTCACAACCTTTCGATTGGGAGTCCGATTCTCTAACCATTAGGCCACGACTTCCCCCCATTAGGCCACGACTTCCCTTATGCCTAATTAGCCTAAAACAAGAAACAAATAAATTAAACCTGCACGATTTAGCTAAATCTTTGAAACTCTAAAGAATGGATGGATTAATAAACCGTCCTCATGATTAAACTCAAGTTCTCTCATTATAATCAACAAATTGCACACAATGTAAAAAAGAGCTTCATTAACTGACAACATAAGTGATTTTAAAGGGAGCCTTCTTTACTTGCTTTTAGTGCTGGGCGATAGCATATGGCATTAAAAAAAAAATCAGATTTATGATTTAAATCGATTTTTAAATCAATATTCAAATGACAAAGAAATTTTTCAAAAAAAAGTTTTAATATAGTTATAAACATAACTGAGACAAGATGATAAAAAACTGTAATGTTATTATCTTAATGCTGGAAAGAACTTTATTTTATTTTATTATAATTTTTTATTATATATTATTTTTATTATTATTTATTTTTTGTTGATACTAGCCCATCAGCTGTGCAAATTTTGTTTGTGAGGAAAATAACAGTACATTTTTGTCAGTTATTTTATCTAAACAGATCGATTAATTTCTTCAAGATTTCAAAATCAAATAGCCAACTGATAATGTAGTAGCTAGCTATGGCTTGATCAGGTTATAATGACTGCAATAGTTGAGCGGGATGTTAAAGGCTATATGAGTTTGTCTGTTTCTTTTACAGATTATTTTCGGGTTAAAGCATGATTTAAACAGATAAAGCACATTCACACGCAATCGCTTTAGCAATAATGCATTCAAACAAATGTGATCTTACATGTTTAACATGAATTCTTGAAGAATATGCAGTTATATTACGGTGCTCGGCGGTAATATTCAACATTCAACAATCTGTGAATGTTGCATTTCTCTGTCGGAGAGAGCCAGCACTGTTAATTTCATCTTGCAGCAGACAAGAAAACATTTGTTTATTAATAAATAATTAAAATGTCAAATTTTTCACAATTATTAGGCTACTTCTGCATGTAATTTGTGGCAAACTTAATGCATGTGATTGAGCGCGGAATATATTAAGATTTGATTATGTAAAATTAATACAAACCTCTGATTAGTTGAATATAACAAATGAACGACTAGAACTAGAAAAATCTTACGTGGGGACAGACCATTTTTTAGTCTATAACCAAAACAACAGTCCTATATAAACCGGTTCAGCAACTTTAGACGGTGGGCCGAGGGGAGATTTCGTGTTTTCAAATGATCTGTGGTGAGGGATAACCCAGGTTTTAATACGTAACCGCTACGCTTTTCGACATAGCAAATAAAAATTGTTGCCACTCACACACTTTGTCCATTACTATAATATCGATAACTTTCTCCAGGTTATTTTCCCAGCGAATAGAGCAAGCAGCTACGTGCGGGGTCCGACCTGCATGACGTATTTGTTGCCTTCATCCAATAGCGTGTGTGGAAAGTGTCGATGCTGGTGACGCGTTTGTGAACACACTAGCCTAGCGCGTTTCGTGCCCAGGATTTAAGATTGTACTATTTAAGATGAGAAATATTTTACCTAATTTTGCTACATATTCAGTTTGACACAAAATGAGAATGTAGAGGCTACTTTATCCATTTGTACAGTTTTTATTTTATGTAACCACATTTTGTCATACGATGTCCTGCTCATCAAGCCTGCATTCATTTGCTCAAAAATACAGAAAAAATTTAATATTGTGATATATTATTACAATGTAAAATAATTGATTTTCAATTTATTATACCTTTAAATTATCATTAATTTCTGTGATGCAAAGCTGCATTTTTAGGATCATTATCACATGATCCTTTAGAAATCATTCTAATATGTCTAATATGATGATTCCTTATTAAAGTTGGAAACAGGTCTGCTGCTAAAAAAAATTTCATAACATGTGATACTTTAATACTTTGATGAATAAAAAGTAAAAAAAAAGAAAGAAAAAGAAGCTGTTTTTAAAACGGAAATATTTTGTAACAACAATATACACTAATAATACACTAATATATAATATACACTAGTAACTTGGGGTCGGTCATTTTCTTTCTTTACTTCTTTAAATAAAATCAATACTTTTATTCAGCAAGGATGTGTAAACTTGATAAAAAGTGATAATAAAGAAGATTTATATTATTAGAAATTTTTTTTTTATTTTGAATAAATGCAGTTCTTTTTAACCTTTTATTCATCAAATATATTAGACAGCAGTACTGTTTTCAACACTCATAATAAATCAGAATATTAGAATGATTTCTAAATGATCATGTGATAGACTGGATGTAACATGTGACACTGAAGGCTGGAGTAATGATGCTGAAAATTCAGCTTTGCATCACAGGAATAAATAATTTTAAGTATATTCAAATAGAAAACTATTATTTTAAGTTGTTATAATATATCACAATATTACTGTTTTTTCTGTATTTTTGATCAAATAAATGCAGGCTTGATGAGCAGAAGATACTTCTTTCAAAAACATTAAAAATAGTAATGTTTACAAACTTTTGACCTGTACTGTACAGTGCAGAATGGACAGTAGTACACAGTTAAGATAGTATGGTTTACAGTAATATAAATTAAATAAGAGCAGAATAGATACAGTATGAACAACATGTACAGATATGTGCAGTGTATTTGCAGTAACAACATAAGATTAGTACAAAAAACTGGATAAAATCTGTTGGCAAACTTTTAAGTTGGCTTGAAAAAGCCTAGCCCGAAAGTTCAGGCAATACAGTTCGATAGATAGGTGGAAAGAAAGGAAAATTAGGTAGAAAGAAATAAAGAATAGATAAAAGAAAAAAATAACATCCGGCGGGCAGGCTATCAGGCTGCAGTACACAGATGGAGTCTTGAGTGCATGCCAGACATTCCTCCTCCTGTAAATCATGGCTGAAGATGGTAGGAGATTTCTACAGAGTGGACTGGATGACACTTCCGCCAGCTCAACAGGCCATACTGGAACGTGTGCACTGCTCATGTAAAAAAAAACTAATTGTGTTAAGGGTAGATGCAAATGTAAACTGCATGAGCTGCCATGTACAAACCTGTGTAAGTCAGTGTGTAAACTGTGACAATAAGTCACTTGAAGATGACTAGGGCACATGTGTGTACACATGTGAGGAGTTGATGTTTGCGCTACTCTTGCAGAAGTAAATTTGCATGACATGTTTATGTACATTTTAACTCTGCTCTGTTTGATAGCCTATGTTCTTTGATAGTTACCGTATACTTATAATCTTGTTTCTTTTGCATGCGGTTTATGTTCTTTGTTATATTCTTATTTTAATTACATACAGTTCTAACTAACGTTAGAGCTCTTAGCTCTCCAGTTTAAATATTGATTAGAATACTGATACTTTAACATTGTTTAAGATGTAACTGATAATTTAATATAGGTCTTAAACATCAACATGTTCATGTTTGCCTTGAGTTTTTAGCGAACGTTTGCAAAACGGTCTGAGGTAATTATCTGCCAACATACAGTGGAGCTGTAGTCTATGTGAGTTGGACAAAGTGTTACCATGAGAATTGAATGTTTACACCAAATCAAATATGTAATCGCATGATGCTAGCTACTGCCAGAGTCGTTAAATAGGATATTCTCAAAGGCTCTGGCTACTGCTAGTTCGCCAGCTGAAACGTTACCCTACGTAAAACGACACTAACGAGATGCTTACACACGTTTGAAAAACACAGTGTACAAAACAAACATTTTATATAGATATAATATTCTAATTAAATGATCACTTACAATCACACAAATAACGTCCATGATATCTATGCGCTACTGCTGCTGCTCGCTCGTGTCTAATAGCTAAATCATCCATGTAACAGCTGTTCTAAATAAGATGCATCTGATTGGTTAATAATAATCCCATGTCAGTATCTTGCCGCGATATTGGCTCAACTAATATAGTAGGCAACCGCGTTTGCCTGCATATTTATGTTTCGTGCATTATGATTTTGGGGAAAATGTGCAATAAATGAGAGTGGCAACACTTTTCATATCGTTGAGAATAAAACAACCGTCCCAACTTTACAAATTCAGGTTCTCCCTCCATGGGGATCATCCATTTCGAAAAGTAAAGCAGATACGGAACCTCGGCCCACCGCCTACTTTGAAAGCCTCATACACTGTCCATATGAAAGAGCAAGAGATTCACACCTTTATCTCGACCCCCACAAGCCATACATAACTACCCCCAAAAACCCAACCCCATCCAGCTGAACAGAATTCGGTCTGTGTTTTGGCTCTGAGGAATGGTGTGTTACTCGGCTGAAACATGCCTGCACTCAGCAGCACTACTCTTTGTATTCATTATTTTCTCGCAGCCCATATTATTTTCACAAGACCATAATAATAATAACAAATCATCAATTAATAATTAATAATTATTTTACGAAATTCATTGTTATTTGTTATCGTGGATGTTTGTGGAAGGCTTTAAGACCAAGCGGAATCCTCTGTTCCCGCCTCACAGCACGCGGAACTAGCGCTCAGTGATGCAGCTTCACTGTCTGCAGTTTGACTTTACTGAATCAGATTGAGGCGATACAACTTATTGATCATGAGACCAACATTTAGCAAGCAGGAACACATTCATTCTACCTGAAGGAAGACGTATTTTATTGAGCTAATGCTGTTAAATAGAGAGAGAGAGAGAGAGAGAGAGAACCAGTCTACGGCTATTCTTAAACTTGGAGCTCATTATATTGAAGTACAAGTCCAAACACCAGAAATTTTATGCATTTTATGAATAATAAAATGTTATGAAAAGTATGCATTTTATTTATTCACATTCAGTATGGTTGTTAGTATTTAGCAGTTAAAACCTATTTTTAAACTTGAATTTAAATAATATTAAACTAACTTTTTATAAATTAAAAATGGTAAAATGTCACAGTGCATGTTAAATAGCCTAAATGACCTTGTGTTAATATAATTAGAACTAAGAATATAATTAAATTTTTTTACATGAACAACTCCTGTATAAAATGGGACAGCAACCTTTATATCAAACATTTTTAAATCGTCCACAGCTGAGCAACGCAGAGTCATTTTCAGATGCAAAGAAAAAAAAAATAGCCTAGATTAGGCCCATGCAGGCTCTGCTCTGAAGTATATAATACTTGTAATTAGTGTTAACCCAGAGTAACAAATTTTAACGGATTAATCGCCTTTTTCCATTTGCTGCATGTTTTCTTTATTTATTTAATTTTAAACACGCTAAAAAATAAATTAAGTTTGTGAGAGAAAAAAAATATATATGAGTCATGTATAGGTTTCATTTTAATGTATTAATCACCTATTTTCGTTTGCTGCATGTTTTTTTTTTTGATATTATATAATTCATGTATAAATTGCATTTTATTACATTTAGAAATAATAACGGCTGGCCTAATAATGTTATCATGTACAAACAGGATATATTTAATTGCCTTCACTTTACAACAAATCCTTTAAATTTATCAAATATATCAGAACAAATCAAGAATTAAAAATATAGAATTCTAATGGATAAATATAATTGCAGTGTATAATAATATAGGCTTAGCTATAAACAAACAAATAATAATAATAATAATTTAAAGCTAAGCATAAGGTAAGGTTGGGCTTTCTCATTCTCTCACTCGGGAGAAATCCGTCTCCATATTCGTGATGTTGCCCATTTGAAGCTTAAGTTTTATTCATGAGGTAAAATAGGCTTTGTTGTTCACGCGTGTTTCAGTATCGATGGAAAAAAAATCATAATTAACAATATGTGGAGTAAGTGGATCGCTGCTAACACTGAATGTCTGGTGAATGACTGCTGTTTCCAGTGAATATGTGCACGAGACACCAGCGCGATCAAACAGCAGAAACAGAAAATACTAAATTTTTGGTCACATATAAGGCATAATTCAAAAATGCAAAGTGTTAGTAGTTTGAAAATATCAAGAATAAAAACAGAGTAATAATTATTGCTGAATGCTGGAACGTTCCCATTTCGCTCTGAATATGGAACCTGAAGATTTTTTTTAAACCAAGAATGAACCGAAATGAAAATGAAATGAAAACATTTAGCTTTTTATCCGTATATATATATTTTCACAAGACCACAATGATAATAACAAATCATCAATTAATAATTAATCATTATTTTACGAAAATCATTGTTATTTGTTATCGTGGATGTTGGGAAGGCTTTAAGACCAAGCGGAATCCTCTGTTCCCGCCTCACAGCACGCGGGACTAGCGCTCAGTTATGCAGCTTCACTGTCTGCAGTTTGACTTTACTGAATCAGATTGAGCCAAGCATACTGTCACAGACTGACTGTGACCTAGGACTTTTATTGTGAAGGGATTGAGCATGGGCACGTGCACACAAGAAACATTTTCCACTATTACACATACAAACTAAATGCCGGCAAAAATATACCATCCTTATATAGTTGTATCTTTGTAGCACTAATTTTGGTGTGACATCCCAGTTTTCATCTCAAGTTGTTAGTTTTTGTTTTTGTCTATTAAATGTTGTTTGTTTAAATGTTTAGTGTTCAGCACAAGAAAAGAATACCAGAATACTTTACATAACATACTTTACACTATACATAACTTTACATTCATTTAATTTAATTATAAAGGTAACTTCAATACATTTCAAACAGCTAGACATACCTTCTGGTGCACCTTTCACTTTGGCAAACTTGTCCACATGGGAAGTAGCCATATTTAAGCGAGTGGGGATATTTTTTTCCCTCTTCTGACATTCCCCCAAACTAAGAAGTCAGGCTGAGGAAGGCGCAGTTCAGGACATGGATCAGGGTGCCATAGAAGGTACCTCGGAGGCAAGTGTGCAACCTGCTGAGGTTTCATCAGCTGGAGGGGATTCTGCAATTACGACTCTTGCACACATGTTTGAGTCCTTCATGCGGTATCAGCGAGAGCGGGACGAACGGCAGGAGCGAGAAATGACCCAACAAGAACAACACTACAAAGTCCTCAGCCATCAAGTCAACCAAATGCAGCTGGATATGGGGCGTACCAGAGTTTCAGGTACCGACAGTGATGGAACAGCAGCCAGGGTAAAGGACCAGGAGGCAAAATTGGCCAGGCTTGAGGATACAGATGACATAGAACCTTTTTTGACCACTTTTGAGAGACTGGCTGAAGTTTACCAGTGGCCGAAAGGAGACTTGGGTATACGCCTCATCCCCCTGCTTACAGGCAAGGCCAGGAGTGCTTTCGTGGCAATGAACCCTTATCAAACACAGGATTATGACCAGCTGAAGCAAGCCATACTGAAAAAGTATGATATCAGCACTGAGACTTATCGTCTGAGGTTCCGTTCTTTAAATACCCCTATGAATTAGTCATCACAAGAGCTCTACACTCGCCTCAAGGATCGGTTCTGCAAGTGCAGTCCAGTTCACCAAAAGCAGCAAAGACAACATCATGGAGGTTATTGTGCTTGAACAGTACCTGCGAGTCTTGCATCCAGAGGTGAGAACTTGGGTCAAGGAAAGGAATCCAACCACTGCTGCGCATGCTGCTAACTTGGTGGAGGTCTATATAGTGGCAAGGAGGGGTCCTGGAAACTTCCAGTATGCTGGCATCCTGCAGGCCATACTGAGGGATTCGGGGCTTGTTCAAGCATTCATATATTAGACCCACAACACCCCTACCTCAAACTACAGACAAGTATAAAGTTGTGTGTTATAATTGTGGTGAGCCAGGTCATACTAGACCGCACTGCCCCTTAAAAAAGCCCAAGACAGCAAGTCTCTGTTATGTTCCACGGCTAGTACAGTATGCAACCCCTAAACAGGACGTAGAGCCAGTTGTCACTGTCTTGCGGGTGTCGCTGTTGGACAGTGTTTTCTCTACTTCCTGTTGGCCTTCTGTAGCTAATCGTAGCTCCGTGTAGCTGTTTTTATTATTTTTTTCTCTAGAATCTTTATCTTACTATCACTCTGATTTTAAAGTGATAAAATATAACTTAATTTACACCATATTTTTGATATTATCGATCAATCTTATCAGATTAATTTTGATCGATCACTTTTATTTTATATCCGTGAGTGCAGTACACCTGCAAAGCGTTAGCACTCGTTAGCTTGTCATTAGCATTTTCATTTGAACCTATCGCTGTTTTCTTTCCTCCTCTCCTTTCTCTCACTCCAGTTTTTCACAAGTTCATCAAACAACCGCAGTAAGAATATTTCATCAAGCACGGTGAGTAATAGCTTCTCCTGCTATTGTTATTTGTACCTCTTGCCACATGTACAGTTTATCTATCTCTGTCGCAGATGAGGGATTCACGTGTGATAAATGCATAGAAATAGTTAGGATGACAGAGAAGATTTCAGAATTAGAGAAACGCATCCAAACTTTAATTGAGGACAGTAAGAATGTTAGGGCTCTAGATACGGCTTTGGATGCGTCTAGCTCAGGGATTCCTGTACATTGTTCGGTTCCGGCAACAGAGCCCCTGCAGCAGGGCAACTGGGTGACAGTGCGGCAGCATAGTCGTGGGTCAAAACACCGCTCTTCTGTTCCGATCAAAACATTAAACAGGTTCTCCCCACTCAGTGATGCACCCACTGAGAAACCTGATGAAAGTGCTCTAGTTATTGGTGATTCTATTGTACGGAACATGAATATAGAGACACCAGCCACCATAGACAAATGTTTACAGGGAGCCAGAGCGCCTGACATCTTGGCAAATTTAAAAGTGCTGGCTAATGCTAAACGTAAATACAGTAAGATTGTTATTCTTGCCGGCGCTAATGATGTTCGACTTCGCCAGTCGGAGATCACTAAAAATAACATTAAAGAGGTGTGTGAACTTGCAAGCATGATGTCAGACACTGTAATATGCTCTGGTCCCCTCCCTGCTTACCGTGGTGACGAGATGCATAGCAGATTGTCATCACTCAATGACTGGATGTCTAATTGGTGCCCATAGAATAACATAGGTATCATAGACAATTGGACGAGCTTTTGGGGCAGACCTGACCTGTTGAAAAGAGATGGTCTTCATCCCTCCTGGGGTGGCGCCACTCTTCTCTCTAGAAATATGGCAAATAGTCTTAGTGTTTATACTTGACTAACTGGGGCCCAGGTCAGGAAGCAGACAGACTGGCTAAACCGACCATCTGCTAGCTGCCTCCCGTCACAGAGGTCAGCTAATTCTCAGCACATAGAGACTCTTTCACCTAGATATCACACTATAGAGAGTGTGTCTGTTCCCCGAACTAGAAAATACAAAAAAACATCCAAACCAAGTTAAGATTAACAATTTAATTGAGGTTCAACAAATAAAAAACAGATGCAATATGGATTAACAAAGGATAAAGCTTGGCTTATTGAATATCAGATCCCTTTCTACGAAAACACTTTTTGTAAATAATACGATCACTGATCATAATCTAGATGTGCTCTGTTTGACAGAAATCTGGCTAAAACCTGATGATTACATTATTTTAAATGAGTCCACCCCCCAAGATTACTGTTATAAACATGAGCCTTGTCTAAAAGGCAAAGGGGGAGGGGTATTGCTTCAATTTATAACAACGTTTTCAGGATTTCTCAGAGGGCAGGCTTCAAGTATAACTCGTTTGAAGTAATGGTGCTTTATATAACATTATCCAGAGAAACAAATGTTAATGATAAATCCCCTGTTATGTTTGTACTGGCTACTGTATACAGGCTACCAGGGCACCATAAAGACTTTATTAAAGAGTTTGGTGATTTTACATCTGAGTTAGTTCTGGCTGCAGATAAAGTTTAAATAGTTGGTGATTTTAATATCCATGTCGATAATGAAAAAGATGCATTGGGATCAGCATTTATAGACATTCTGAACTCTATTGGGGTTAGACAACACGTTTCAGGACCTACTCATTGTCGAAATCATACTCTAGATTTAATACTGTCACATGGAATTGATGTTGATAGTGTTGAAATTATGCAGCCAAGTGATGATATCTCAGATCATTATTTAGTTTTGTGCAAACTTCATATAGCCAAAATTGTAAATGCTACTTCTTGTTACAAGTATGGAAGAACCATCACTTCTACCACAAAAGACTGCTTTTTAAGTTATCTTTCTGATTTATCCAAATTCCTTAGCATATCCAAAACCTCAGAACAACTTGATGATGTAACAGAAACTATGGACTCTCTCTTTTCTAGCACTTTAAATACAGTTGCTCCTTTACGCTTAAGGAAGGTTAAGGAAAACAGCTTGACACCATGGTATAATGAGCATACTCGCACCCTAAAGAGAGGAGCCCGAAAAATGGAGCGCAGCTGGCGGAAAACAAAACTAGAGGTATTTCGTATTGCTTGGCAGGAAAGTAACCTATCCTACAGAAACGCATTAAAAACTGCTAGATCCGATTACTTTTCTTCTCTTTTAGAAGAAAAAAAAACATAAGGCCAGGTATTTATTCAATACAGTGGCTCAATAAATAATAAAGCCTCAACAAGTGTTGACATTTCCCAACACCACAGCAGTAATGACTTTATGAACTATTTTACTTCTAAAATCGATACTATTAGAGATAAAATTGCAACCATTCAGCCGTCAGCTACAGTATCGCATCAGACAGTGCACTATAGACCCCCTGAGGAACAGTTCCACTCATTCTCTACTATAGGAGAGGAAGAATTGTATAAACTTCATCTAAAATCATCTAAACCAACAACATGTATGTTAGACCCTATACCATCTAAGCTCCTAAAAGAGGTGCTTCCAGAAGTCATAGATCGTCTTCTGACTATTATTAATTCCTCATTGTCATTAGGATATGTCCCCAAAACCTTCAAACTGGCTGTTATTAAGCCTCTCATCTAAAAACCACAACTTGACCCCAAAAATCTAGTTAATTGTAGACCAATCTCAAATCTCCCTTTTCTGTCCAAGATACTAGAAAATGTGGTATCCTCACAATTATATTCCTTCTTAGAGAAAAATGGTATATGTGAGGATTTCCAGTCAGGATTTAGACCGTATCATAGTACTGAGACTGCTCTCCTTAGAGTTACAAATGATCTGCTCTTATCATCTGATCGTGGGTTTATCTCTCTGTTAGTTTTATTGGATCTTAGTGCTGTGTTTGACACAATTGACCACAACATTCTTTTGCATAGACTTGAACACTTTGTTGGCATTAATGGAAGTGCATTAGCATGGTTTAAATCGTACTTATATGACAGCCATCAGTTCGTAACAGTGAATGAAGATGTATCATATCGATCACAAGTGCAGTATGGAGTACCTCAAGGCTCAGTACTAGGGCCGCTACTCTTCACGCTTTATATGTTACCCTTGGGAGATATCATCAGGAAACATGGTGTTAGCTTTCACTGTTATGCTGATGATACTCCGCTCTATATTTCTTCACGGCCCGGTGAAACACACCAATTTGAAAAACTAATGGAATGCCTAGTCGATATAAAAAACTGGATGACGAGTAATTTCTTACTGCTAAATTCTGAAAAAACAGAGGGGTTAATTATAGGACCTAAAAACTCTGCTTATAATAACCTAGAACACTGTCGAAGACTTGATGGTTGCTCTGTCAATTCTTCGTCATCAGTTAGGAACCTAGGTGTGCTATTTGATCACAATCTTTCCTTAGAAAGCCACGTTTCTAGCATTTGTAAAACTGCAGTTTTCCATCTCAAAAATATATCTAAATTACGGCCTATGCTCTCAATGTCAAATGCAGAAATGTTAATCCATGCATTTATGACCTCAAGGTTAGATTATTGTAATACTTTATTGGGTGGTTGTTCTGCACGCTTTGTAAACAAACTACAGCTAGTCCAAAATGCAGCAGCAAGAAGTCTTACTAGAAACAGGAAGTATGACCATATTAGCCCGGTCCTGTCAACACTGCACTGGGTCCCTATCAAACATCGTATATATTTCAAAATATTGCTTATTACTTATAAAGCCCTGAATGGTTTAGCACCTCAGTATTTGAATGAGCTCCTTTTACATTATAATCCTCTATGTCCGCTACGTTCTCAAAACTCAGGCAATTTGATAATACCTAGAATATCAAAATCAACTGCGGGAGGCAGATCCTTTTCCTATTTGGCGCCTAACCTACCTAACATTGTTCGGGAGGCAGACACACTCTTGCAGTTTAAATCTAGATTAAAGACCCATCTCTTTAACCTGGCTTACACATAACATACTAATATGCTTTTAATATCCAAATCCATAAAAGGATTTTTAGGCTGCATTAATTAGGTAATCCGGAACCGGGAACACTTCCCATAACACCCTATGTACTTGCTACATCATTAGAAGAATGGCATCTACGCTAATATTTGTCTGTTTCTCTCTTATTCCGAGGTCACCATAGCCATCAGATCCAGTCTGTATCCAGATCAGAGGGTCACTGCAGTCACCCGGATCCAGTATGTTTCCAGACCAGATGGTGGATCAGCACCTAGAAAGGACCTCTACTGCCCTGAAAGACAGCGGAGACCAGGACAACTAGAGCCCCAGATACAGATCCCCTGTAAAGACATTGTCTCAGAGGACCACCAGGACAAGGCCACAGGAAACAGATGATTCTTCTGCACAATCTGACTTTGCTGCAGCCTGGAATTGAACTACTGGTTTCGTCTGGTCAGAGGAGAACTGGCCCCCCAACTGAGCCTGGTTTCTCCCAAGGTTTTTTTTCTCCATTCTGTCAGCGATGGAGTTTCGGTTCCTTGCCGCTGTCGCCTCTGGCTTGCTTAGTTGGGGTCACTTCATCTACAGCGATATCGTTGACTTGATTTCAAATAAATGCACAGACACTATTTAACTGAACAGAGAGGACATCACTGAATTCAATGATGAACTGCCTTTAACTATCATTTTGCATTATTGACACACTGTTTTCCTAATGAATGTTGTTCAGTTGCTTTGACGCAATGTATTTTGTTTAAAGCGCTATATAAATAAAGGTGAATTGTCTTGACTTGTTGAATGGTAAACCACTTCCAGCGTTGGTAGATACAAGTTGTGCCCACACATTGGTAGTGGCCAAATATTTACACAAAGATAGCTGGAGTGAAGAGGAAACTGTGACTGTTTGTTGTGTTCATGGGGATAGTACTAAGTTGCCAACAGCTGAGGTCTACATTGAGGTGCATAATCAGCCATATCTCATGAAGGTTGGAGTAGCTCAGAGTCTGTCATACCCCATTCTGGTTGACTTGGTACAGGAGACCGCATGGTGTGGAGTAGTGACAAGAGCTCAGGCCAGGCAGCAAGTACAAAACACACCAACCCAATGTACTGATGAGGCACTGCAATGAATGCCTTTTTATTCTGAGGTTACTGTTGCAGAATCAAGGCCTACAGAGGAGGATAGGCTAAAGCTACGTAGAGAGCATGTTGAAAGTTTAATAGAGAACACAGAACAAACTGAGGTAGAGGCAGAGGAACCTGAATTGATACAGACATTGTCATTCCGAAAAATCTTGCTAAGCTTCAGAATGAAGATCCCACCTTAGCTGACTGTTTTAGGCAGGTAAGGGAGAAGGAAAGAATGAATGTTTTGTTGGGTGAGAGATTTGTGCTGTGTAATGGACTCTTGTACAGAGGAAGTAAGGAAGATGGCATGCAGTTGGTTGTACCAAAGCCATAGAGAAGGGAGATATTAGACCTAGGACACTCCATCCCTTGGGCAGGTCACTTGGGATTTATGAAAACCTTGATGAGGATTGCCAAGAGGTTTTACTGGCCCAGAATGTACACTGATGTTAAGGAGTACTGTAAGACATGCCCTGAGTGTCAGCTTAACAAGAGGAATACAACAACTGTAGCAAAATTCCTTGACACGTCTGTGTGTGGTGGCTCTTGATGCCTTTTTCAATTCAGTTCAATTCAAGTTTATTTGTATAGCGCTTTTTACAATACAAATCGTTACAAAGCAACTTTACAGAAAATTATGTTTCTACAATATTTAGTAGTAGCTAGTAGTTTGTGCACGTTTGACAGGATTTTAGAAAAAAAAAAAAATAATAATAATAATACAAGACATAGTCAGCTAGACGATGAACTATCAATATTATTAATTAATAGTTATCATATGATGCAGTCACACATGTAGCAATAATAATTTAGTTCTGTTGTTGATTCAAGGTTAGGATCATCTGGGGTCCTCTGAGGGTCAGCATCATCTCTTCTCAGGTGTTCTGGATCCAGACTGGAGCTTGTGTAAATCCTAGTTACCACGGGATGTAAATCCCGTGGCAAAACATAGAAACAAAATAGAGACATCATTAGCATAGCTGATGTTCCAACAAAGTAAAATTAGTTTAACACAAGCTAAAGAATAAAAATGCACATTTGATCAGATGCAACTACACTCACAATTTAAAAGATACATTTTTCATATGCTTGGCGAAAGAGATGTGTTTTTAATCTAGATTTAAACAGAGAGAGTGTGTCTGAACCCCGAACATTATCAGGAAGGCTATTCCAGAGTTTGGGAGCCAAATGTGAGAAAGCTCTACCTCCTTTAGTGGACTTTGCTATCCTAGGAACTACCAAAAGTCCAGCGTTTTGTGACCTTAGGGTGCGTGATGGGTTGTAACGTGGTAGAAGGCTAGTTAGGTACGCAGGAGCTAGACCATTTAGGGCCTTATAGGTAAGTAATGATAATTTGTAACTGATTCGGAACTTAATAGGTAGCCAGTGCAGAGACTGTAAAATTGGGGTAATATGATCATATTTTCTTGACCTCGTAAGGACTCTAGCTGCTGCATTTTGGACTATCTGTAGCTTGTTTATTGAAGATGCAGGACAACCACCTAGAAGTGCATTACAATAGTCTAGAGGTCATGAATGCATGAACTAGCTTTTCTGCATCAGAAACAGATAACATGTTTCGTAGCTTGGCAATGTTTCTAAAATGGAAGAATGCAGTTTTTGTAACATTGGAAATATGATTTTCAAAAGACAAATTGCTGTCTAATATAACACACAGATTTCTGACTGTAGAGGAAGTAACAGTACATCCGTCTAGTTGCAGATTGTAATCTACAAGATTCTGTGTAGTGTTTTTTGGTCCAATAATTAATATCTCTGTCTTATCCGAATTTAATTGGAGAAAATTATTTGTCATCCAATCTTTTAAATTTTTAACACACTCTGTTAGCTTAAATAATTGGGAAGTTTCATCTGGTCTCGTTGAGATATATAGCTGAGTATCATCAGCATAACAGTGGAAGCTAATTCCGTATTTTCTAATAATATTACCAAGGGGCAACATGTATATTGAAAATAGAAGGGGACCAAGGACGGATCCTTGTGGCACTCCATATTTTACTGATGATAAATGAGATGACACCCCATTTAAGTAAACAAAATGGTAGCGATCGGACCGGTAGGATCTAAACCATCTTAGAGCCTGCCCTTGAATACCTGTATAGTTTTGTAATCGATCTATGAGTATGTCATGATCTATGGTGTCGAACGCAGGACTAAGATCAAGTAAGACTAGAAATGAGATGCAGCCTTGATCTGACGCAAGGAGCAGGTCATTTGTAATTTTAACAAGTGCAGTTTCTGTGCTATGGTGTGGCCTAAAACCCGACTGAAATTCTTCATACAGATCATTTTTATGCAGGAAGGTGCTCAATTGAGCAGACACAACTTTTTCTAAAATTTTAGACATAAATGGAAGATTTGAAATAGGCCTATAATTTGCCAGTACACTAGGATCTAGTTTTGGTTTCTTAATAAGAGGCTTGATAACCGCCAGCTTGAATGGTTTTGGAGACGTGACCTAAAGATAACGACGAGTTAATGATATTGAGAAGCGGTTCTTCGGCTACATGTAACAGCTCTTTTAGTAATTTAGTGGGTACAGGATCTAATAAACATGTTGTTGGTTTAGATACAGTGATAAGTTTATTTAGCTCTTCCTGTCCTATAGTTGTAAAGCACTGCAGTTTATCTTTGGGTGCGATGGATGAAACTGAAGTGTTAGATGCTGTAGAATCTACATTCGCTATTGTATTTCTAATGTTATCTATTTTATCAGTGAAGAAATTCATAAAGTCATTACTATTTAACGTTGGTGGAATATTTGAATCAGGTGGCGTCTGGTAATTTGTTAACTTAGCCACTGTGCTAAATAAAAACCTTGGATTGTTTTGGTTATTTTCTATGAGTTTGTGGATATGCTCTGCCCTAGCAGTTTTTAGAGCCTGTCTATAGCTGGACATACTGTTTTTCCATGCAATTCTAAAAACTTCCAAGTTAGTTTTTCTCCATTTGCGTTCAAGACTACGAGTTACTTTCTTGAGAGAGTGAGTATTACTGTTATACCATGGCACGGTACGTTTTTCTCTAACCTTTTTCAATTTGATGGGGGCAACAGCTTCTAATGTATTAGAGAAAATAGTGCCCATGTTGTCAGTAATTTCGTCTAATTCATGTGTATTTATGGGTACAAATAGCAGTTGAGATAGATCAGGCAGGTTATTTGCGAATCATTCTTTGGTGGCTGGAACAATAGTTCTGCCCAGACGGTATCGCTGAGACATATAGTTAATATCAGATATACGCAGCATGCACGATACAAGAAAATGGTCTGTAATATCATCACTTTGGGGTACAATATCTATAGCAGTAAGATCGATTCCATGCGATATAATTAAATCTAGTGTATGATTAAAACGATGAGTGGGCCCGGTGACATTTTGCTTGACTCCAAAGGAGTTTATTAGGTCAGTAAACGCAAGTCCTAATGTATCATTTGCATTATCAACGTGAATATTAAAATCTCCCATGATTAGCGCCTTGACCCCAGCCTCAGTCCATTCCTTGTGAAGTTCACTCAAATTCTTGAATCGATTTTGCTTGACAATCCTCATAAGGCTGCGGTTCTCTCGGTTGGTTGTGCATCTTTTTCTTCCATACCTTTCCCTCTCAACTTTCTGTTAACATGCTTGGATACAGCACTCTGTGAAAAGCCAGTTTCTTTGGCAATGAATGTTTGTGGCTTACCTTCCTTGTGAAGGGTGTCAATGATTGTCTTTGGACATGATTTTTCCCCATGATTGTGTAGCCTAGTGAACCAAACTGAGAGACCATTTGAAGGCTCAGGAAACCTTTGCAGGTATTTTGAGGTGATTAGCTGATTGACATCTCACCATATTCTAATTTGTTGAGATATGGAATTGGTGGGCGTTTGTTAACTGTGAGCCAAAATCATCACAATTAAAAGAACCAATGACTTAAACTACTTCAGTCTGTGTGCATTTATTGAGATGCACCTGTATAAATAAACAAGAAAAAGTAGATATGAATTTCTAAATAATATAGAAAGCTAGTTTTAGAGTTTAAGAAAAACTAGCAGTTAGAAAACAAAGAGTACAAGTGATAGAAGGTCAAGTTTTTTTAAAAGAAAAAAATAAAGACAAAATATAAACAGAACATGGAGTGCTAGAGTTAGAGGGTCAAATAAAGATGGAAGAGATGTGTTTTTAGCCCTTTCTTGAAGATGGCTAAGGACTCAGCTGCTCAGATTAAGTTGGGCAGAGCATTCCATCAGGAGGGAACAGTTAATTAAAAACTAAGTAAAAGTGATTTTAAACCTCTTTGGGAAGGCACAATAAAGCGATGTTGTTCACTTGCAGAACACAAGCTTCTAGAGGGCACATAAATCTGAATTAAATGGATTAAGGTAAAGGGGTGCAGAGCCAGTGGTGGTTTTGTAGGCAAACATTAGTGTCTTGAATATTATACAAGCAGCTGTTGGTAGCCAGTGTAAATTGATGAACAGCGGTGTGACGTACATTCTTTTCAGCTCATTAAAGATTAATCTTGCAGCAGCATTTTGGATTAATTGCAAAGGTTTGATAGAACTGGCAGGAAGACCTGCCAAGAGAAGCATTGTTATTGTCCAGTCTGGACAGAACAAGAGCTTAAAACAAGGAGTTGTGAAGCATGTTCCAAAAGAAAGGGCCTGATTTTCCTAATGTTGTATAAAGCAAATCTGCAGGACCGAGCAGTTTTTAGCAATGTGGTCTGTAGGGTTGGGTATCATTTGGGTTTTTAAACGGTACCGGTGCCTAAACGGTGCCTGAACCAATACTTAAAAAAAAACAAAAAAAACACTATGGATAACATTAAAGAACATTAAAAATATTTGAAATAAATCCATAGCTTTCACACGCTCCTTGGATGCTCTCGTTTCCCAAGCTTCCCTTACTCGGTAAGGCTAATAAATATATTTCATGATCTGGGTCATTGTTTAATACTCTGATATTTAGTTAAAATGAGTTCTCTTTGTCACTGTCTTTAATCAGTTCTGTGCATGACTGTATGGTCAATCTTTATAAAGTAGCAACAATATTGTAAAATACAGTACTTTGCAAAAGTCTTTGGAACATTATTTTCAACCCCCCCCTCCCAAAAGGGTTTTAAGCCAGTTATTTACATATTTTGCTGTAGTGTGTCAGTAGGAAATATCAGTTTACATTTCCAAACATTCATTTTAATAATAATCTAGTGAGATTTTTGAATGCACATGGAGATCTGATCTCACCATCATTGAATGTGTCTGTAATTACATGAAAAATGAAACCGAGACAAACTAAATCCAGAAGAACTGTGGCAAAGTCTTCTAGACATTTTAAGAAACCTGCCTCCAAAGCTATAGTACTGTGAGAAGTTTTAGGCACTTGTGTAAATATGCTGTAAAGTAAGGATGCTTTTAAAAATATCGTCATAAATGGACTATCAATTAACTTATTAATATCAAATCAATATTTGGTATGATCAATCTTTGCATTTAAAACAGCTTTTGTTTTTCAGGTAGCTTTGCAGTAAGGTTTCTTCAAGCGTCTTGGAGATTCGACCACAGTTCTTCTGGATTTAGTTTGTCTCAGTTTCAACATTTTCTTCATGTAATCACAGACAGATTCGATAATGGTGAGATCAGATCTCTGTGTGGAGCACCGGCTGTTGTCAGACTGCTTGTGCATTCAAAAATCTCACTAGATTATTATTAAAATTAATGGCAAAACAAATGTTTGGAAATGTATACTGTTATTTTCTACTGACACACTACAGCAAAAGATAAAAATAACTGGACGAATACCAGTCTTTGCGGTGAAAATACTAAGACTTTTGCACAGTAGTTTGTATAAATTAGGTATAATTAAATTAAGTATATTTAAATAAGTGTAATTAAAATATGCATTCATGTGTGTTAAGGGTTAGATTGTCATTGGATGAAACTGCTGCGGTGTGATAAGTGGTGAACGCATCAAACTATACAGTAGATGGGACACGATTGCTCCCTCGTGACCTTTTATGAACTGTATTTATGACAAAGAATTGCACAGATACAGATATGCGAACAGTTTGTCGATAAACACACACCTTGTGTCCTCAGTTTCTGTTCGAGTCCGCTCGCGCTGCTCCGCCTTGGTCTGCGGATTGAAGAGCGCGCTGAGAGACGGGGAGGAGATGGGTCTGCTGCCTTTCTTATATGAAATGTAAGCGGACTGACTCTGAGGCGATCGCAATTTGTGGACAGTTTATGGAGCTAAATGCTATAGCCCCGCTAAAAAAGCCTAGCGACACCCATGCTTCGTGTGTACATTTCGGAGAACCGGGACAAAGATTTGAATCGATCGCTCAGGCATTTAAGAGGCACCAAAATATGCGTTCTGATTTGGTTCGGTGCATACTGGTTCCATAGGTACCGGGTTTCGGTACCCAACCCTAGTGGTCTGCGAAATTCAATGCTCAGTTAGTCCTATGCAAGTATTTATAACAATGATCACTGATTTGTGATAATTTTACACATACTGCTTGACTGCTACGGAAATGTAGTCATTTTAAGACAGACATAAATATTTCCTTAGAACAGCAAAAGCAAAATAGTAGCTAAAGATAATCAACAATAATAATTGAAAAACAACAGAATAATTTGAAATAACCAAGGATACTGATAAATTTATCTATAGTGACTTTTATTTATGACAGCCTCCAAGCAAAAGGGAACCAACCAGATGTGTAAACAATTGACAGATGTCATTAAGATAAAGAAAAAAACAAATATTCTAAGAACATAAAAGAGTGCCAAGGAGTGGCTTAAGGGGAAAGGTTCATTATTATTTAAAAATGCATTGGTGGGATGTTAACATATTTTAATAGTTAAAGACTACTAGGCCAATTTAATGTTTTAATCAATAACATTAATATCAAGAAGAGGACGTCCTAGATCACCAAAGTTCCCAACAACAGCCATTAGATTTGGACTGGTCATTTTCATTGGTGGCCGATCATTTTCCTCCTCTACAACCGTGGTGCGCCATAATCGTCTGGCATCCTCTCAATGTTATACCTGAAAAAATAAAATAAAAAAGTACAGTTATATTAATTTACACAGGTGACAAGTAAATATTCTTCTGTTGCAATAATCGATCGACAATTTCAATCAATCGGTCAGACTGGAAGCAGTGCAAGGCAGTTAGAAATTTTGTTTGACTTGAGATGGTGACAATGTCGTGTCACTGTAACTTATGCCATCAAAGTATTATAAGAGCGATTTGAGACAGCTGGCTGGCCCAATCTGCGCAGCTTCTCCAGAGAGACCATGTGTTTCATGTAATTCTGACACCTTTTTTTTCCCCGATATCGCTCACAAATCTGTTTTTTTTTTATAGAACTAATTTAATGCACCACTAATACAAAAATAAAAAAATAAAATGCAATTTTAATGTTATTTTAATAGTATTTGCCTATGTTAAACTTTACATGCAGGTGATTTATTAAGCAGTACTTAAAATTTGAACAAAAAGTGTTTTTGCAAGTTAAATATAGTTTTGAAATGTCTGTGTATTTAACAAATATTGCATTGATCCACTCAATATATGAAAAAGTATGCAAACACTGCCAGATATTCATTACAGGAAGCAGAAAGCATATGACTTTCATTGAAATTCTGGAGTTTGCACATAACCCAATCTTTCTCACTCACCACCTGATAAGGCAAACCCCCCAGACCCACTCCTCAGTAACGCTAAGGTAAGACTTAGCAAAGAGAGCTTGAGTACCTGTGATTGGAGATGTACATTATGGGGACTCCTGGGATCTTCCGAATCCTCCTTTTTAGGTCCCTGTCCACCGTAGCCACAATGTAACATTTGTGCTAATGAAACAGATGGGAATGCTTTAGTCATAAAGGGCATCAGTTCTGAGATTGGAATTGTTTCATGGTCATTTATTTTATTGATTTGTGAATTTACTTCATTTTTAATTCTAATATACTGTATATTTGAGAATATTTTATTTATTTGTTTGATTTCTTGCATTTGTGAACCCTCCACATTTGCTGTGCCTTAACCTTCATAATGCATTCAAAATCTGCATTTGACTTTTGGATTCCTGGGTCCATTTGGACCTGATGGAATAAAATCTTATTTAACAGTCATATTTCCTTCGGATGAGACATTAAACCGAGGTCCTGACTCTCTGTGGTCATTAAAAATCCCAGGATGTCTTTCGAAAAAAGAGTAGAGGTGTGACCTCGGCATCCTGGCTAAATTCGCCTATTGGCCTCTGACCATCATGGCCTCCTAACAATCCCCATGTCTACTGATCAGCTTCGTCACTCTGTCTCCTCTCCACCAGTAAGCTGGTGTATGGTGGGCGTTCTGGCGCACTATGGCTGTCGTCGCATCATCCAGGTGGATGCTGCACACTGGTGGTGGATGAGGAGATACCCCCAGACTATGTAAAGTGCTTTGAGTGCCTAGAAAAGCGCTATATAAATGTAATGAATTATTATTATTAACTACAGCCATATTGTATCTTATCAGTAACTTCTAATTAATAAGTGATTATGCAATTATTTCAAGGTTTTGAATTTGAGTGTTTTTACACCATACTTTTTTATTAAATGGAACCATGAAAATAAATGATCATGAATAGGTGTGCATTTTTATGTTTATCAACCAAATTCAGTCCCACCAGTATGTGATTTTTTTTATTTTATCTTTTTTAATATAAAATATTAAATGTTTTTTTATATTTTTTGAGACAAGTCACACTCGCATGAATGCATGAAGTGAACGAATGAATAAACATTGCAAAAACAAAGTAAACAAAAAAAATAAAAAATGCAAAAACAAAGTAAACAAAAAAAAAAAAAAATACAACAACAACAAAAAAACGTACAAAATGACCCACATTTCGACCACTGAAAATGTGTACAATTTAACATTCTCAGAGCAACACTATTATTCCGTTATATTTATGGAACCATAAAAGGCCTTCAAATGAAGATACCAGAAAAAAGATATAAGAACCAAAATCTACAAGGATATTACGATATCTTTAATACATTTTGGGGGGAAAAAATATAATCAAAGTCCTTTTACCCATTTTTTTAACCCACCGGCACAATTAGCATATAATGCAACATAGATTGCTATATGTAATTTGCTTCCAAATATTGGGGGAAAATTGTTACAAATAATGATGCTGCCATCTTAGTAAAGCTAAACAATTATAACCCCACAGATTACAAAGTTCTCATACCTGCGTTACTCTTTGCACCAAGCAGTCATCAGCATATGTTCCTTTGTGTGAGCAAGGTAATCGATCAAAGCGGGGATCTTTTGCAATCCTAAAAAATAAAGCTCCAATCAGCATAAAAACCAAGAATGTGTAGCCACTTTCAGACATAAAACCAGTGAAATGCCAATTTTAACTTTTCTGGTGAATGCACCACATTCACACACAAAACAGCTTTGCCTTTTATCTACACCGTTTTCCATTCCAGATGCTGACCACTTTTGATGAACTGACCAAAAATACACTTTAATACCCTGGAAACAGGGCTTCTCTCCAAGGATGTTCATTTTAACCAGTTAACTGTTAAACAACCATTAAGAAATTTGACCGATTAATACAATCAGTTAAACTGTTTAAAAAGTCATTTATTTTCAGTAATTTATAAAAATATTTAAAAAGGTTTGCTGGATTGTTAAAACAGGCTATGCTACATGTATACATTTATTGTTTTTTAGATTTTATTATTTAGAAATAGGCCTAATGCCGATGCGACCACTGTAAACATAGATGTTATTTTAGTTCCCCTCACTCAACAACAAATCCTTTCAATTAATAGTAGCCTATTTAAAAAAGAACAAGAATAAAAAATAGCTTATAAGAAGTTATAGCAACAATTGAGAAGCCAAAACAAATTCATTTAGGCTAAAATTAAACAAAAAACGTTGGGTCTCTCATTCGACAGTCAAATGTTTCCATATTCGCTATGTATTTGAGTGGCAAAATATTATTATTAGAGATGTTCCGATACCCTTTATCTCTTCCCGATACCGATTTCCGATACCTGGGCTCAGGGTATCTGCCGATACCAAGTACTGATCCGATACCTGGGTGTGTATCTGTATATACAACTGTATATACTACTAGCCCTGTGTAAATTGCTAGAATTATTTTATGGTGTGCTTCAGACTTTGGCCCAATCCCAATTCTACCCCTTAGCCCCCTTTCCCCTACCCCTCCGTTTCGCGCATTCACGTGGAGGGGTAGGGATGTCTTGATTCTCTTTTGGTTGTAGGGGAAGGGGGAAGGGGTAAGGGGAAGGGCCAGATAGCCCTTCAAACGAAGATTTTTCGGGACCACACTTAAAACGAAGGGGTATGAATTATCTCGGCAACATGGCTGCTAAAGCGAACAAAAAGACACATAAATGTAAGCTTTTTTGGCATAAATAAAGATTTTAACGAAAAGTAATCATTTGTTTTATGTTACATTCAATTGTGAGTTCATATTAATGGTCATGTTACTCAAAGAAATGTTTTCAAAAAATCTCTAATATTTGCTAACGTCATATTACAGACTGCATGATAGTGCCACAGCATAGGTCTGATCAGGGCGATAACTGCCGTAGCCCAATAATTAGAAATCGCTAAACCATTTTCTCAAATATTGCCTATCCGAGAGAGAGAGAGATGGAAGTTGCGTGTATTCGCGTCTGTGCATTTATCTTTTCGGAGTAAAAACAGCGATTGTATCCTCTCGCTGCTGGAAAATATAGTGTAGCGATTCAGTATTTAAACTGTATTTAATATAAGCTGTGGGGCAGCGTTGACAAGTTTATTTTCTCCTGGATGTGTGAGCTGCGCGATTTCCGATATGTGTGTGTGTTTGTGTCAGTAAGCAGCAGCTCATGTGTGTGACGTGTGACTTCATGGTAGTGGTGTCCCAATCCTTAGGGGAATATTTTCTCCCCTACCCCTTGACACTCTGTTTCAAGGGACAAGGGGTAGGCGGAGGGGTAGGGGAAGGGGTATAAAATAGAATTGGGATTGGGCCTTATCCCTTAATAAAACATGAACAAATACATGGTAAACTACTGTATTTATTACAGTATTTTTATTATCTGACATGAATTTGACAGTAATATTTATTTTATGCGAAAAAGAACTTCAAATGCAGCAAAAAATCTAACACCGCAAACTAAAAAAAGTATTTTAGTTTTACAATATAATTGTATAAAAAACTGCAACAAATAAGTCTAGAAATATAAAAAAATGATATATTAATCAGATAATCTCTTTACAACAAAACAAGTAAAAAACAAGCAACCGTCTAGGCATAATTATTATTATTAATAGAGACGTATTATTGTTACTACATAGAGACATAGCTAAATCTACTGTAAGCTACAACAGTAGCTTAATATATGGTCAATTTACTCATGTTAAACCGAACATTTATTTTGATGGGTTGCCATGAAGATCTTTGAGTGTCTGTGTTTATGATATGACAGTTTTTTCAAATGAAACGGTAAATTCTCATGAAGTGACAGTTTATGCGTTCGTGTCCTCATATAGTGACACACGGCAGAGACTACAAAACAGCGAGCTCCCGTGCATCTGTGCCCGTCACCCACAGAGATGTAGAATTTGCAGGAGTAATATTTAAATAGTATTTTGCAGTTTAATATTCACAGACACTAGTATATATTCGGCTACAGTCTGGAGCCCTGCACTTAGACTAACACGGAAGTGACTGAACGCAGCTGCGGGTACCGAATATACTCGGGAGTCGGTAACTTACTACTGGTACTACAGAGACGCTGGTATCATCACATTTTTAAATTATCAGCACCGACTTGGTAGTGAAGTGCCAGTACTTGTGGCATCCCTAGTCGCCATTTTACTGTCTGGTTGGTCCAGTCTGAAATACTGCTAAACAGCGGACATACTGCTAACCACTGATCTATAATATAGAAGCGGCTTCACTGTCTGTTGGCAGTTTAGAACGTGATGAGCGATCCAGTCATATATAGATCAGTGCTGCTAACGCGTTTTCATTTCTTCTTCGCTGCTCTAAACAGGGGTTGCTTGTGGCAACACAGCACAACTTCCTGTGTTTGCAATGCATTCTGAGCAGCGAAGAAGAACCATGCAGCGGTTCGGCAAAGCTAGCGGTCATAACTAGGTCTTTTTTAAGAAAATGGTATCAGATCGGTATATGGGTTCATGTACTCGCCGATGACAGAATTTGTTGTGGTATCGGTGATATTTCTGATACTAGTATCGGAATCGGAACAACTAATTATTATAGCCTACTTCACTTGTGTTCTAAGATCCACGTAAAACCAAATGTTTTGAATAACATTATGGCGGTACGGTGATAACACTTAACAGCACAGATTTTGTTACATATTTAAAGTGAGCACTATGTTTTTTTTCTTTCCATATGTTTTACTGACTGTATTTTATTATGATAATGAACAGGCAGCATTGTCAGAAGTAGCTTAACTTTGTGTGCATGCGGTGCCAGCACAATCACTTTTTTTTTCTTTCTTCCTAACTGTGGAAGCAATTTCTTTTAGTCAAAGATAATCATAATTGTAAATGGTTTGCCTTTATTTGTATACATACAAAATAAAAACAAATCTTTGTGCATAAAATAAGCCTAAAGAAAAATAGGATGCCACTTTCTGCCATCTGTTTCCTTTCGCGCAGCACAAAAATGAAAAGAAGCACTAATCCTAATAACCTGGGAAACAAATGTTAGTATTTTTAGTAGTATTTTTAATAGCTCACAGTCACTTAGCCTTTCTAATTTTATTAAATTCTAATTTAAAATAATCTTGTCAGTTAACAGTTAATAATCAGTTAACGAGCGTCAGTTGTTGGCTTTGAAAAATAACCCAAATTAACATCCCTACTTTTCTCTCTCACTCAGTTTACAGGATTTTGCATAAAACACTGCAAATAAAAGTGGGATGTCATTCATAAATCAAAACAGAAATGCTAAAAGATTGTGTCATCTAAATGATTAAATGCAAATTTGTTGAAACTAATGTTATCAAATTGGACAAAATGTTCAAATATCATTTATGGCAAATGAGATTGCTGTCCACAATGTTGTTAATCTTATGACCACTGCAGTGTCACAAACTACAACAAAGGTAGAGAGCTGAAGTTATTATACTACTTAAGGCCAGAAAATGCTGCAGCCGATTTACCAGCATTTCAAAAACTCTAGATAGCTCTAAATACTAAAATGCCTTTTAATTACAACATTGCTACAAGTCTAAGCATGGCATGCCTAGGGCAAACAAAGCTAGTAATTTTCCCTATGATCAGAGAAATTTCTGCAAGATATTTATCATGCATATGCATTTATTTGTGCAGTAAAATTATACATTTTATGTGTGCATATTTGTGTAATGTACATTGAGCTTACATACCATGCTAATGTACTTGTTCATTTTGTTCTGTGAAATAGTGAATCGCGTGTTTGTCTGATGCTGGTATGCTGTACTGTGTTAAATGATGGATTATGTTAGGATGACAACATTTTAGGGGATACATTTTTAGGTTCAACTGCCTCAGAATTTTTTTTTTTTTGCATAAATCTATTAAATCAACTTCAGTCCTAATCAAAACTACCAAATGTTAAAAAAAAAATGTGAAAAAAAAAAGTTCATAAATGTCGTCACTGATTTGGAAGAAAAAAAAAAAGACTTTTCAATATAAAAAGTGACTGTAGCTGGATACAAAATAAAATAACACATTTTACCTCTTCCCAACAGGAAAACCACAACAATCAAGAATGAATGATTATATGGTGTCATGGCTTTGAAATCAAAAAATGTCATTATAATGGAAGTCCATGGGGCAAAAACGGCCATGAACAGTAAATGAGGGAGAAATTTGTTTTAAATCTAATGCTGCACAAAAACTAACAAAGCATCAAATGCAATGTTGTTACTAATCTTTGACATGCCCAAGACGGATAAAAGATAAAAAAAAAAAATCCAGTCCACAATCACTTTTTGTATTGAAAACAAGTAATTTAGTTTGTTTTTTCCCCCAAATCAGTTACATTTATGTACATGGAAATTAGAGTTAAAATCTTGGATTGTTTTTTAAACATTTGGTAGTTTTGATCAGGACTGAGGTTGATTAATAGATTTATGCAAAAAAGCTTGATAACATTTTTACAGTAGTTTAATTTAGTGAATGTTTTTATCCACAAACATAACGAAAGGGTAGTGAAATTGTCCACAGTGTATTGTTGAGCTTCTGAAAATTTTCAAAGGATTTTCCCAAAATATGTGTCAAAAGATATCACCAAACACCATTCCATTTGCTGAAACACCTAGAGAAAGGTGTGGCCAAAATAAGACTCAACTTTACCCCCTAGTGGACGAAAACATCCCCAACACTGAATAAGGGTTAATGTAAGAATGTATGATGTATGTAGCTATACATTTAATATTTGCCAACTGTTTTATGAAAGAAATGTTATATTTAAAAAATAAATAAATTGTGTTACATAGGAAACATAGGTGTGATTCATGTAATTCATAACTGAATGTGATTAAGAGTAAATGTGTGCATATTTTAAAATAAATTATTTGTATATAGTTCAACTTGATTTTACAAATATTTTACAAACAAAACTTACAAACCCGATTCCAAAAAAGTTGGGACACTGTACAAATTTTGAGTAAAAAAGGAATGGACTAATTTACTAATCTCATAAACTTATATTTTATTCACAATAGAATATAGATGACATATCAAATGTTGAAAGTGAGACATTTTGAAATGTCATGCCAAATATTGGCTCATTTTGGATTTTACTGAAAGCCACACATTCTAAAAAAGGTGGGACAGGTAGCAATAAGAGGCCGGAAAAGTTAAATATACATAAGGAACAGCTGGAGGACCAATTTGCAACTTATTAGGTCAAGATGGGCAGAGGATCACCAATTCCCCCAATGCTGCGGCGAAAAATAGTGCAGCAATATCAGAAAGGAGTTACTCAGAGAAAAGTTGCAAAAAGTTTGAAGTTATCATCATCTACAGCCCTCTATCTTCGGCCCTTAGACGGCACTGCATCACATACAGGAATGCTACTGTAATGGAAATCACAACATGGGCTCAGGAATGTATCCAGAAAACATTGTCGGTGAACACAATCCACCGTGCCATTCACCGTTGCCAGCTAAAACTCTATAGGTCAAAAAAGAAGTCATATCTAAACATGATCCAGAAGTGCAGGCGTTTTCTCTGGGCCAAGGCTCATTTAAAATGGACTGTGGCAAAGTGGAAAACTGTTCTTTGGTCAGATGAATCAAAATTTGAAGTTCTTTTCAGAAAACTGGGATGCCATGTCATCCGGACTAAAGAGGACAAGGACAACCCAAGTTGTCTTTCAAGAAGCCTGCATCTCTGATGGTATGGGGTTGCATGAGTGTGGCATGGGCAGCTTACACATCTGGAAAGGCACCATCAATGCTGAAAGGTATATCCAAGTTCTAGAACAACATTTGCTCCTATCCAGATGTCGTCTCTTTCAGGGAAGACCTTGCATTTTCCAACAATGCCAGACCACAGACTGCATCAATTACAACATCATGGCTGCATAGAAGGATCTGAGTACTGAAATGGCCAGCCTGCAGTCCAGATATTTTACCCATAGAAAACATTTGGCGCATCATAAAGAGGAAGATGTGACAAAGAAGACCTAAGACAGTTGAGCAACTAGAAGCCTTTATTAGACAAGAATGGGACAACATTCCTATTCCTAAACTTGAGCAAATTGACTTGTCTACTCAGTTATAAAAAGAGAGAATGGCACACAGTGGTAAACATGGCCTTGTCCCAACTTTTTTGAGATGTGTTGATGCCATGACATTTAAAATCAACTTATTTTCCCCTTAAAATGATACATTTTCTCATTTTAAACATTTGATATGTCATCTGTGTTGTATTCTGAATAAAATATTGAAATTTGAAACTTCCACATCATTGCATTCTTTTTTTATTCACAATTTGTACAGTGTCCCAACTTTTTTGGAATCGGGTTTGTATTTTACAGCTTTTCATTATTCCCTTTTAATTTTTTCACGTTAAATAAAAAAAGGACATTTAAATAAAAATAATTATTATTCTTCCCTGGCCACAAATAATGGCTTGGTCCCCAATGTTCAAGACACGGTTACTGTTAAATGTGTTGTGTAAGTGTGCATTACCGCAAAGCCACTCGAAACTTCATCCCTAATTTTTCAAGTTCAGCCATCACACAGTCCGTTATGCAAGGAACACCTGAATGAAACAAAACATTTTTACTGTATTAGCTTGAAAACTACAAATGTAGACTTCCGGTCAAAAGTTAGGGAACAGATTTTTTTTTTTTTTTTTTTTTTTTTTTTTTTATAGGAGTTTCTCATGATCATCAAGAAAAAATTTAAAGGGGTCCTATTATGCTTTTTCACTTTTTCAACTTTAGTTAGTCTGTATCGTTGCGGTTTGAGCATAAAAAAAAAGATCTGCAACGTTACAAAACTCAAAGTCCACTTCAAAAGGACATTTTATTTAAAGGGGTCATATGATACAATTTTAATTTTTCCTTTCTCTTTGGAGTGTAAGAAGCTCTTGGTGCATAAAGAAGATCTGTAAAGTTGCAAAGACTGAAGTCTCAAATCCAAAGAGATATTCTTTATCAATGTTAAGACAACCCCCTTACCCCCCTAAAATGCCCTGTTTAAACACACCCCCACATATCTACATCCCCATGTGGAAATATTTATGTAATGCCACCCAAAAGTTCATGCAAAGAAATGAGGAGTGGTTTCAATAACCGCAGTTAGTGTTGAAGCAGTCATGTCAGGGAGATGCCGTGTGTATCTAGGCGAAAGCAAAAGCACTTTATTTGGCCTTTCCGAAAGCAGATGCAGTTAGGAATCTTCAGGATTACTTACAACAGAACAGCAAACATACTTTATGGACGACTGTTTTGTGAACCCAGGAGAGGAAGTAATTCTGATGTTGCTATGACAATCTGGCAGTTCTGAATCAGTTACAGTAAGTATGTTTTTTTATTAGTTTAACCTGACCCCCCATTATGGGACTCACAGCTGAAAGTGCTCTACCTAACTTAAAATTGCAACAGTTTCCTACTTCAGTGTGTTACAAACATAATTTAGGCGTCTTTGCAAAGAAGACCCTTTGGGCTTTATCAACCGGATTTGATAATGCTCAAATATATTAAAAGTTATAGACACTGAAGTGCCTTGATTTTTTTTTTTAACCACACTTAAATATTTTTTTCTTTGATATAAAAATACATGAAATCAGTCCTGGAGCAATCTAGAAAAATAATGGTTTGTAAGTTTCTATTTCAAATCTGAATAAGATATCATTAAAAACGAGACTCCTGTAAATATTTTTATGAGACTATGTCTAGACCCCCCACCCCCCAAATATATAAAAAAAAATTTAACAACTGTATTAAAGGCTTCTACAAACTATTTAGTCATTAAACATACCACTGCATAGTTTTTTTTTTTCAATTATAAAACACTAGACTGAAAATTAGACATCATAAGTGATTTATTTGAGCACTAGAAAAATACAAGAATAATTTGAGTAAGAATAGTAAGAAAAAAAAAGATTTAACTTTGTATGCCAATTACAGAAAATCCTGAGATTGCTAGAAATGCAAAATTTATAATGAATTACAATGAAAATAAGTGCTGATGTGCTACTTATACAGATGGTAATAACACAAATGCGCCATAAAGTAAATAATCCACTTCTCCATTCATATAGACGCGTTCACTTTGATAGCCGTGATCATAATAGCGAGCTGATTTGCCCTCAAACAGATGGTAATCATGCAGATACATTCACATTCAACATAAAACACACTCACATATATATATAAATAGTTGAAAAATAAAACAAAGAAAAAGGCGATCGTTATAAGTTCCACCTCCATCAGCTGACAGGTGTGTCAGAGCGCGTCACGCACGAGCCGTCACGAGAGCGCCAGAATTCAAATATAATTTCTTTCGCCTATCTTTCATTCACTTTTTTTTGGGTGGATCGTTTCATTCAGTTTGTGACACTGTAAGCTGCAAAACCTTGCCTTTGTTTACTGACGCAGTTTCTTAGTGTGAGTTATTCCATAATGGAAACAAACAGTTCTGTAGCTGAAGAACTTAAACGTAAACGAAGGAATTATGATCCATATTACAACGTTATTGCTTCGTTGGACCAAACATGCTCCATGAGATGTCATTCAGTAGACCCTTACCTTTCTAACTAAACTGGGATTCACAGCTGTGGATGCGTTTATGACTCGTTATTACGACGAATCTGGTATGTACTGCGTTTCCATTATTCATGTTTTGATGTGTACTGCTTACACAAATCTGGCAAATACAGTCTTTATATACATGGGCTGAAACGATTCTCGAGTAACTAGATTACAAAAAATGATCGAGGCAAATTCCTCTGCCTCGAAGCCTCTTTTAATTTATTTTAAATCTCACGTAAGGGTTTTTTCGCAATGGTTTTTTAATGTGACAACGCGTTTACGTCACCCACAAAGCAGAAGGAGACACAAGCGCTGCGTCCGAAATCGCATACTGCAAGGAGTCAGCAGTGTTATGATTTGAGGGCGCGGGCAAACGTAAAGAGAACGTCGTGGCGTGTGTCCATTGCAAGATAGAGCTGGCATACCACAACTAGGGCCCTATGATTTCCGCGATGCAGAAAACGTCACTTACATCAAACCATGATATGGACTAATATCTGTAAATATTAAGCCGGAACAGTCTATGGAACTGATGGCTACCCATTCTTTCATAATCACTTCTTGGAGTTTGTCAGAATTAGTGGGTTTTTGTTTGTCCACCCACCTCTTGAGGATTGACCAAAAGTTCTCAATGGGATTAAGATCTGGGGAGTTTCCAGGCCATGGACCCAAAATTTCAACATTCTGGTCCCCAAGCCACTTAGTTATCACTTTTGCCTTCACCAAACTGTTGTTGGATTGTTACAAGAAGTTACTGTTGGAGGGTGTTTTGGTACCATTCTTTATTCATGGCTGTGTTTTTGGGCAGAATTGAGCCCACTCCCTTGGATGAGAAGCAACCCCACACATGAATGGTGTCAGGATGCTTTACTGTTGGCATGACACAGGACTGATGGTAGTGCTCACCTTTTCTTCTCCAGACAAGCCTTTTTCCAGATGCCCCAAACAATCGGAAAGGGGCTTCATCTGAGAATATGACTTTGCCCCAGTCCTCAGCAGTCCATTCACTATGCTTTCTGCAGAAGATCAATCTGTCCCTGATGTTTTTTTTTGGAGAGAAGTGGCTTCTTTGCTGCCCTTCTTGATACCAGGCCATCTTCCAAAAGTCTTCGCCTCACTGTGAGTGCAGATGCGCTCACACCTGCCTGCTGCCATTCCTGGCTAAAATCTTGGTTCATCCCAGTTAATTTACCTTAAGTGATCTGCTCTGAATGATTTGTTTAGTGAGAATGTGCACTGATCGGGAAACTGTGCTATGTTTTGTGAACTACCAAGTGAATAAATAGAAATCTCTTTAATTTTCTGTTAAATAAAAACAAAAAACAGGAACCCTCCATTTCAGCCCTGTTAAAATTAAACACTATTAAATACAGCATAATTTTTGTTCAGTGTTGCTGCATTGGAATCACTACATTGATCTATATATCCAATATATTAAAGTGACATGCCATGTAGGCAAGTATTGTGTCTGATACTCAGAACTCTAAACACACACCCGGAGCAGTGGGCAACCATTTTTGCTGCAGTGCCCAGAGAGCATTTCGGGGTTCGGTGCCTTGCTCAACGGCAAGGGTCTCAATGTACAGCACTCTCTTCCACCCTCAATAACATGACTGAGGTATGTCTCTTAGGGTGGAAGAGAGTGCTGTACATTCACTCACCCCCACATACATGGCCTTTGGGTTACAAGTCCGACTCTCTTACCATTAGGCCACAACTGCCCCATTACACCCATCCTCTTTAACATCAGCATTGATGAAAGTAATTCTGAGAAAGTGGAGACTTACATTTAGCATAGAGGCAGTCCATCATTGACTGGACAACATCTAATTTGGCCTTAATAGAAAAGTTGATAAAGTTGGTATCAACAAGGATGTAATATGGAGGTCCAAGCTGCGTGTTGTACTGAAAGAACATACAAGATGGGTACTTTGTTCTGAAAGAAAAAAAGGATGAGGCATAAATTATTATATATAAAATTAATGCAAACATATGCATACAAAGACTAAAAAGTATTACTTAATGTATTACTAGTGGTGTCAAACGATTAATTGCATCCAAAATAAACGTTTTTGTTTTGTTTATATACATATACACACACACACACACACACTATATATTTTGGAAATATTTTCATGTTACATGTATACATTTAAAACAAATCAGGAAACAGATGATTCTTCTGCACAATCTGACTTTGCTGCAGCCTGGAATTGAACTGCTGGTTTCATCTGGTCAGAGGAGAACTGGCCCCCCAACTGAGCCTGGTTTCTCCCAAGGTTTTTTTCTTCTTTCGGTCACCAATGGAGTTTCAGTTCCTTGCCGCTGTCGCTTCTGGCTTGCTTAGTTGGGGACACTTCATCTACAGCGATATTATTGACTTGATTGCAAATAAATGCACAGACACTATTTAAACTGAACAGAGATGACATCACTGAATTCAATGATGAACTGCCTTTAATTATCATTTTGCATTATTGACACACGGTTTTCCTAATGAATGTTGTTCAGTTGCTTTGACGCAAGGTATTTTGTTTAAAGCGCTATATAAATAAAAGTGACTTGACTTCAAACATTTTTCTGAAAAATATACATGCATGTGTGTGTATTTATTAGTGCTGGGCAACGATTAAAAAATGTTTTAAATCGCGATTATCACATGATTTGTACTGCGATTAGTTTACCTTTAATTGCATTAGGGACAAAATTCAATAAACACAAATAATGTGCCTTTTTACAGCAGTATTCTTTTTATATAGTAGCAGTTAAAATATGTCTTGTAAATCTTAGATTAAACATTACTGTAATAAATTTAAATATAAATACCAAAGCTATTTGCCACTGGCATAAACATTTTATTATTAACGTTAAATATTTTAAATAGTTTAAAAATATAGAAAAACAAGTTATGCTCCGAGACCAGAGCCTCGATCATAACATTATAATGCCGAGTAGAGACCTGCACTATTGAGGGATCCGCGGGAACCAATTCAACTGGGTGCAGCGTGGGATAACACTTGATGAGCGAGCAGGGTTTTTCCTACATTGAACATTTTTTGGAGGCCGCCAAAATGATTTTTTGTCCCGCCAAAGCCTTATTTGATCTGTAATTGTTTTTTGTGAGTGAAGCAGGCTACTGACGGAGTGACGGAGAGAACGAGCACAGCGCCCCACCCCCGCACGGGCACTCTCCGTCTTCAGTTCTGGCTTTGCTCTCTCCCTCACATCAAAATCAGCTGATCCCAGGGTCGTCACTAGTGGGATGAAAGGTGGTGACGATTATAGGGGCACACGGCTGAGGGGTTGCCCCTGGCGATCTCTCAACCGTCTGAGGCCAGCCTAAAAAGACGTTCAGAACAGTTGACAGGCCACTGCTGCTTGTGGTCACAAAAGCTTACCATTGTCACTTGTTTTTAAGCTTTGCCACTTGTCGATTTAAACATTAAAAAGAGTTTAAAGCATTCAAACACAAGACGCAGAAAAGCTCAACTGAGAAACCGTTACTCCGTGCTGTGCTCGGTGCGCACGCGGAGAGAGAGCCGCGTCTCACAGAGAGTGACACTGAACTGAGCTCTCCTTTGTGAAGTTCTCCTTGAACTTCCTCCTGCACCTGAACGAACAACTACAAATCGCAGTTTAAACAAGCAGAAAATGATGTGAAAGAGCCCAATTCAGCACTGCGGTGTTCTGGTGTTCAGAGCTCATGCAGAGAGAGGCGTCTCAAAACGCTTGAACACAGAATTTGCCTTATTTTGCTCTTGTACCGTCAAATACAAATACCGTCAAATTCATACCGTCTTGGAAAGTATGTTCGAAAAAAACTGTTGGTTATGTCTTAAGTGAAAGTAAAAAGTTTAGAAAAAAATTGACGTCTATTATATTGGATGAATTCATTATCTCTTAAAGTGACCGCGTCTAATTTAGCTATATAGCTGCTTTAATGTTAATCCAAGAAAATAAAAGAAAGAAAATCACACACTGCTCTTGACTGAATTACTTTGTAGTTTTAACAAGAATTAATGCACAGTCAAACCAGCAATTATTCAGACACCAGATATATTTTTTTATATATTTTTTTACTAGTAGGTGCAGGAAACTATAATACATTTATGCAGGTGAGTATAGCAAAATAAAGTGAACTGCGACATATTATACCCAAAAATTCTTCATACAGTGGACCACTAGTGAAATTGATTAATAATAATAATAATAATAATAATAATAATATTGAAAATTATAATAATAATAATAATAATAAAATTGGGACCAAAAATTATTCAGCACCATATATATATAAAAAAAAGATCTATACAGTTATGAGGTGTGTGTCTGTGTGTGTGTGGGTGTGTGTGTGTGTTGACAAATCTTTGGCGATGTCCTAAAAGCCAGGATTCCCACACAACACGTCCGCTGAAGTCTGATTTGTGACCCAATGACTCCTTTGAGCCGATTCATTATAATGAATGGTTAAAGCAATTGGTCTGCAATTGAACGTCGCTTGATTGTGCCATCCCAAAGAAGCACAAAGTCACTTTTACGGACTTTTAAATTAAATGTTCCCTCCTGGTGGAATGACCTCCCCAACTCAATCCGAGCAGCTGAGTCCTTAGCCATCTTCAAGAATCGGTTTAAAACACATCTCTTCCATCTTTATTTGACCCTCTAACTTTAACACTCACTATTCTAATTCTATTCTTTAAAAAAATCTAACTTCCTTTCTAATCTTTTTGTATTCTATTTTCTTTCATTTATTATGCAATTGTATGTGTGTGTGTGTGTGTGTGTGAATGTGAAAAGATCTCTAACACTAGCTTGCTCTATTCTTTTTTTATTCTATCGGTTTTCTTTTTTTTATTGTATTATTTAAAATCCCATGCTACGTGTACTGTGTTAACCTAACTGAGACTTGTTATAGCACATATATCATTGCTCTTTTTGTTGTATTTGATTGCTTCCACTGTCCTCATCTGTAAGTCGCTTTGGATAAAAGCCTCTGCTAAATGAATAAATGTAATGTAAATGTAAGTACTGCATTAACACAACGCATTAACTTGCCCAGCCCTGGTATTTATATATACATAATATACACAGTACACAAATTTTTTTATAAACAAAAACTTAATTTGGATGCGATTAATCACGTTTAATTGTTTGACAGCACTACATATTACTATAATTATCACTACAGGAACGTTTAAAGGGGTCATATGACGTTGCTAAAAAGAACATTATTTCGTGTATTTGGTGTAATGCAATGTTTATGCGGTTCAAGTTTCAAAAAAAACATTTTCCATAAAATTCCATACATTGTTTCTCCTCTATGCCCCGCCTTTCTGAAACGCATCGATTTTTACAAAGCTCATCATTCAAAAAAGCGTGTGCTCTGATTGGCCAGCTATCCCATGCATTGTGATTGGTCGAATGCCTCAAGCATGTGACAGAAATGTTATGCCCCTTAAACTGGGATGCCGTCTCCCAGGGGGAAAAGACTCAGTCCAGCTTCTCTGCTTGTGCACATGCCATCATCGGTTCTCTTTAGCAGTTCAGTCAATGTACTGTTAGGAGTAATTGAATAACTCAAGATATTGGTTTACTTTGCGTCATTTATTAAACGAATAACTTAAGCAATGTGTGGATTAGTGTGTACTGGAGACGCAAACCATTTCAAACAATTCAGTTTCCACTTGGTTCACTAAGAAGATCCGGTTAAATAAAACAAATTGTTTGAGATCTGGACATTACTAGATGAGACGAAACCCATTACAATCAAGGCATTTGTTGCATCCAGTGGGGACATAGTTACTGTTTATAATTACTTATACAGTATTTTTACGCATTGCATTGAAACAGCCTTTGTGCTACAGATGCATTGTAGGCTACTGGTTCAGGAAACAGTCCTCATCCTCCATAAAATGCACAGCACCCATCTGAATATTTGAGTTGAACTGTTCTGGAACAGTGTTGTAAAAACAACTTAACCACTGATTTCTAGTTGTGTCCTCTTTTGGAAAGCCAAACAAAGTAATTTTGCTTTCACAACGAAACACAGCATCTCCTCCACAATATGGCGCCGGCTGTAACAGCTAGAATAAAAGTTACGCCTTATTTCTTTGCGTGAACATTTGGGCAGTGTTATGCAAATCTTCCCACATCGTGACAAAGACATGTGGGGGCATGTAAGAACGAGTCATTTTAGGAGGGTGTGGTTAACTCTTAACTTTTATAAAGAATATCTCTTCGGATTTGAGACTTTAGTCTTCTTTATGAACCAAGAGCTTGTAACACTCCAAAGAGAAAGGAAAATTTTAAATCACATCATATGACCCCTTTAAGAGAACAGAAGTTTGTGCACTGAAATGTAAAATTCCTTTTCTGTGATATGTGTGATGTTCGACTAGGCCTGACAGAAATTAAGTTTGATGTTTGATATTCTGATGTACAACCTTTTAAAGTGATAATTTATCTAAGAAGACCTTGTTATTAGGGCTGCAACTAACGATTATTTTGATAATCGATTAATCTGTCGATTATTTTTACGATTAATCGATTAATCGGTTTGTGTACTTATATTTTAGTTTTTTCCATTTTTCCCCAAGTAAATTATTAATAAATGGTCTTTATCCTTCAGCATAGATTTTTAAGAGATTTTAACCATTTTGCACTGTCATATCCTAATCAAAAATATACCTGGAGTTGTTTTATTGTGTTAGTAATCCTTTGTCGAACTCTTCTGCAATCAGAACACTGACCCATACTCTAGCAAATTTCACAAGGAGATTTAAAATAATGTTTTCACCATGGCAGTCCTTAGAGCTCCTAAAGTAGTTTAACATCCCGAACGAAGCTTATTAAGGAATCTTTCAGAACATATTTTCACGAAGAATAAGGATAAAACAGAATAAAATTGCAGTGCATTGTATTTTATTATTTAGTGGGAAACAGCTTTATAGCTTTTGCTGTGAAATTGTAAACAATCCTTCGAATAAAGTGCCAGTGGCATGAAACCTGAATGGAACTCACAATTTAAAGTAAAATCCATCAGAAGGTTGTCCAGAAAAAAAAATTGGACAGTCACACACAAAAAACCTGCTGTGTGAAAAAGAGCAGTGAATACTTAGAAAAAAAGTGCATTTCAAATATCTTTAAACATTTACCTCTCTCATTCAGTCATAATTAGGCTGCACGACTGAATTTTGAACTGGTAAACGACAAACTGATCACAGAACATGTTTGTAAAGCTTTAAATGTTAACTGTTAAAAAGCAATGTTATCAGCTTTTACGACTAAACATTTGCAAACAACATTGTACTGGAGAATCTGCACAAATAAAAGTCTTAGGGGCCGTTCACATATCGTGCCTAAAAACGCGTGGAAAACGCTAGGCGCGCCGCTTTCTCCTCCTTTCCAAAGCGCTCGTGCAGAAGCGCCCCTGAGGCGTCTGCCTCTGCTAAGCAACCATGACGTGCTCTCTCCTTGAAGACGCGGAAATTTCAGCAAAGGATAAATGGATTTGCAGCTCAAAAAATCGCTTGCAGTAGCTCTGCTACTAAATTTATTTCAAAATGGAAATCCATATACAACTATGATCAGCTGTTCCTTTCATCTTGACTGAGCTTTTAACGTTGTTACGGGAAAGGATGAAGCTGATTGGTTAGTTCTTGTCACATGACCCGCGATGCGCTTGCAGCATTCTGAAAAGTTGAGATGTTTTTAACTCGATGCGGTGCGGTGTTGGAAATAACGAACTTGAGCGCGCAAAAGACGCAATATGTGAACGTCCCCTTAAACAGTTCAGTAGTGCAGAGTTTACAGGTTACTCTTCTTTTTTGAAGGCTCAAAGTAAAGTACTCCCAGTCTCCCACATCCCGCTAAATGCTGCAGAGACGCTGTTCGGGAAGCACGTGACATAAAACGAGGCCAGCTATTGGCTATTCGCTACTTCTCCTGCTGTACTGGCTGAGTAAAACCTCCGGTGGCTCATTACTGCCACACTTTGGTCACCGCAGATTTGAAATATGCACGAAATGAGCCGCTTACGGCAAATAAAAGTTATTTAACAACGAATCGATGACTAAATTAGTTGACAACTATTTTAATAATCGATTTTTATCGATTAAATCGATTCGTTGTTTCAGCTCTACTTGTTATACAACTGGTACAGCTTGTACAACTGTACAGATTACTTGTTTATTTATTTTTTGCTACACGGAGCTGTTGTTAACTGAGAAGCTGGGCAAATCCACGTTCATTATCAGCTTGGATTTGCTTAGCTTGTCAGTTAACAATGGCTCCGTGTAGTAACAGCTGCTCTATGTGAAATCACGAACCTGATGGTATTTACCGCTCATTAGAACACCAGCTTTACTGACTAGATGGACATTAATCATCGGCTGATATATATCATACACCCTTGGAACCCTTCCAGCACTTGCTGGAAAAACAGCAAGTAAACTGCATTTTAATGTAAATAACATTTTAATAATCTATTACAACACTAGTGCTTTCTTTTTTCAGTTTACAAGATGAGGTCGGCGACACTCCGCAGTAGTAGATGCAGTAGTACATACAGTAGATGTGCCTGTATGTATGTTTCATACAGATCACATAATATGAGAGTGTGTCTTCTATTTGGATTGGTTCATTTAAAAGTTTCACTCTCTATTAGTGTTGGGCAATATGGTCATTTACGATATGGTCAGCCCGTGAGATCGACGATACACAATATTATCGTGCATGGGTGGAGCAAGAGAGAGACTCTTTGTTCTTGTCATAGCATAACTATTCGGTGTTTTAAACCACGCAGGTGCACGAGAGAGCCTGTGGAATCACCAATAATCAAAAATATATACTTTCAAAACATACTGATAAACTAACGTTAAATATAAAAATACTGTATTTAAAACAGCTAGTTCATATAAAGTTGGACTCAACTGTCATAATGCACATCCTGTGACAAATTTGCCGCATCTGCGCAAAGTTATCAGTCAAAATGTTCTGCAAATCAGTCATCAGTGAAAATCAATAGTAGATTTCATTTAAAGTCCAACAGTTTAACACTAATATTGGACATAAACAAACACGTTAAATATAAAGTATTCAAAACAGGTAAGTTCATATATTTGGAGTAAAGTTCAATTGAACTGATGCATCAGTCATACAGCGCTCCGGACCGCGCGCCTCATGACGAGCTCGTCACACCGCCACAGAAACAAGAATGAGATGCATTCTAACAAAACTGTGGCATTAAACTCAGTTAGTGAGGGCTTGTTTAAAATATTGCACATATATAGGAAGTTCAGATTGCTTGTTAAAGTGCAATGAAATGCCTTATATCTGCAGACGATGTACGTCTGTTTGTGGATGGAGACTCCTTCACCGGCTATAGGCTCTAATCCTCATTTGCGCACGCGTGTGTGTGTGAGAAATGTAGTGCTGAAGTGAAATAGCTGGGCAGTTTGATAGCCGAATTATAATAGGCCGTCCGATAAAAATACAAATAATAATAATAATAATTATTATTATTATTATTTAATACATTAAAGTGTTAGTTCACCCAAAAATGAAAATTATGTCATTAATAACTCACCCTCATGTCTTTCCAAACCAGTAAGACCTCCATTTATCTTCGGAACAGAGTTTAAAGGCCATCTTTCAATTTAATTGTATAACTTAATTTATACAGAATCTTATATGAAAATGTTAATTTAAGAAGACATAAGAATACATATGTTTTACAACACTCACGGGCAGAAATGAAGAAAAAAAAGTTTACCTATTCTAAGCTACGCTCCAAGAAACCGCCTTTTCGCAGAGAACGCGTCATATGACGTAACGACAGGCAAACATAGGCGCTGCCGTCCTGGTTCTCAGTGTGGATTTAGGTCATGGGTGCCCAACCCTGCTCCTGGTGATCGACTGTCCTGCAAAGTTTAGCTCCATTCCTAATCAAACACACCTGCCTTTAATTTTTTAGTGAGCCTGAAGACCTTAATTAGTTGCTTCAGGTGTGTTTAATTTGATTGGAGCTGAACTTTGCAGGACAGTCTATGGCCAGGAGTAGTGTTGAGCACCCCGTGTTTACGCAGTCTGAGAGGTGGTAACAGAAAAGAGAGTTTGTCATTATCGTTATTATAGTAGGTTTTTTTAACAATGATTGTATTTACATGAACAGCATATTCCCGTCCTAACCAGAACACTAACTGCTTTCATACACGTACTCCGCAGTACACGCGAGCTCATTTACATAATGTCCGTCGGAAATACTAAGGGGAGTAGTATAACAGCCGGCTAAGTTCGGAATTCTAGCTGGCAAGCTATGTTGTTCAGATATATGGCCCAAACCCAAACATGTGGACACCTAGGTCTGAAAGCAGTTACTGATAAAAAATCAGCTAGCAATTTCACGATAAACTATGTTGTGCAGAAATGCACAGCATTTCCATCCCTGTCCAGACTAGCTGACCATCACAGATGTAAGCTATAGCCTACACCCTACAGCATTAATTTAAAATCTGGGATCTAAATTAAACATTTTAAGACACATGTTGCTGGCATAGATGGTGACAATCTACATGGATGCTTGAAAAACAACAAAGTCGACAGCAATATTGCTAAATATGATTTATTACAGATACTGCAATGTGATAAACATGGAGACAACGTTAGCCACAATTAGCCTGTGGTCACTCCGATTACCGATTCTCCTCACACCACAACTCTATCTCTCTCCTCGGTCCACTTCCCCTTCCCCTTAACTCTGCCTGACCCCTCTCTCGCCTAGGCTGCTCATAATTATATGGCAATGGCCCATCGTAAGAGTTGACATTAACCCTAACCGCAACCTCTTCACTGTCTGCTCCATTAAGAAGAGATGAGATTTACCGGCCATTGCATCACTTCTGATCAGAGCGTTTTTGAGTAATTTTTCTCACAATTTCTTTAAAAAAAAAATGTTTTAATGCACATTTATGATTAATTTCTTCATGCAAATTGAGTTCCTACACTATTTATCTACACGTTCATTCACAGGGATCTTCAACTTGAAAGATGGGCTTTAAGATATTTTAGATTTAGTCCGAGAGCTCTCAGTCCCTCCATTGAAACTGTGTGTATGGTATACTGTCCATGTCCAGAAAGGTAAAAAAAAACATCATCAAAGTAGTCCATGTGACATCAGAGGGTCAGTTAGAATATTTTGAAGCATCGAAAATACATTTTGGTCTAAAAATAGCAAAAACTACGACTTTATTCAGCAATGTGTTCTCTTCCGTGTCTGTTGTGAGAGAGAGTTCAAAACAAAGCAGTTTGTCATATCCGGTTCTCGAACGAATCATTCGATGTAACTGGATCTTTTTGAACCAGTTCACCAAATCGAACTGAATCTTTTTAAACGGTTCACGTCTCCAAGCCTAATATCGTCTTGACTATCAAAAGAGACATCTGCTATCGTCGATATCTCCATCTGTCATGCAGTAGCCCAAGCACGACACAAACACATGAACAGCACACTTTTTTCTAAGATAAAATTATATTGAACTGCCACGTAAAGTTGCTACTACATACATATTTCAGATAATAAGCCATATTTGAGGTCAATGAATGTTAGAGCACTCCCTTTATAATCAATGATTTATAATCAAGTCAACTTCATCTACAGCGATATCGATATCGACTTGATTGCAAATAAATGCACAGACACTATTTAACTGAACAGAGATGACATAACTGAATCCAATGATGAACTGCCTTTATCATTTTTGCATTATTGACACTGTTTTCCTAATGAATGTTGTTCAGTTGCTTTGACGCAATGTATTTTGTTTAAAGCGCTATATAAATAAAGGTGACATTGACATTGACAATGAAAATAAGATCACTTCAGTTCATTGGCACTTGTTTCTGAAGTATATTTTCCAATTATTATAATTTTTTTCCATAGGGATTTTTTTTATTTTTTAAGTATTTAAAAAAAAATCTTTAAGGCATGAAGCAAGCCAAAGGTGAACCACAACATTACAAACTTTTATTTGAAGCAAAAAAGTATATGAAAATCTGCCAAAATGACATGTAAAGACTGTAGGTCTATATCTAATGGTTTTGGTAACGAAAAAAAAAAACAAAAAACTGTCATGAAGTATTGTGAACAATATAATCGAATTACAAACGAGAGATATACCATTATTCAGAGCTCATTTGGCGCTCTTTGTTCGCTGTGACTGAAACTTAAATTTTTGATGCTCTTCACATAGCACTCACATTAATACAGTAAAGATTAAAAGCTGCTGCTTATCAGCAGGTACTGGATCCATCCACTACTCTCTATTACAGGTTTTGCAGAAAAACTGGTATGGTTACATTTTTAAAATTGAAGTATTGACTTGGTACTGAATTATGGGTACTTTTGGCAAAACTACTGGAGAGTGGTATATAAAAATTATTCTAAAGTTAAATTTTATTTGATTTTAAATAATATTTGTATGGTACAGCTAAATACAATGTCATTTCAAATTAAGTTGAAACTATTTTGTTTTACATGTGGATATGGAATTTACCATGACACCATGATGTCAGTATTTTTGAAAAAAAAATTGCCAGCCAACGCCAACGATTTTGATGATTTTCAATGAATCTATTTACATAAGAGATTGCTCGTTTCTCCGTCCTGTTCACGTGTGTTTTTGTTCGGGAGGTTTTGTTCAGAATGAGAAAGATGTGTAATAGCACCCCCAAGTGTATAACCGTGAAAACACAATAGGCTGTAGTGTTGCACGGTGCACCGATACTTCAATAGTATCGCGATTCTCGGAAATTAAAAACGTCACGATACCTAAACTTATTAGTATCGATACTTCAAAGAATGACAGCGTTCCAGATTTGTAAGAGACGTATTTCATGTTGGTGTGTGCAACGCACGCTTCCAGTGCCTCCTTATGGACGTCTGTGTTTTTTTCTCCTCACACAAGCAACAAAAAAAACACTACAGCGAGATGGCTGCATTAGTGGCTTTACTAAACTGATTTTGCTTTACTAAAATGTGTGCATAATCGCATTAAATAGTTTAAATAAGTTGTTCAGATAAACAAAGCACGAGGTCAGACAGTTCATATATAATATTCACATTACTCGGGGATTAAACGTGGAGTTGTTCTGTATGCTAAATATGAAAACGAGCGTATCTCCACAGTAACTATAACTGCGCTTTGTATCTGCTGATTGCTGATCGAGATTTACATGCTTGGCTCACTGACCCTTCATAAACGAGATGTATCAGTTCATTCAACTCATTCACAAATGAGAAGATCTCTCGATCTCGTTCAGTGAAGGGCGGTTCACTACATTCAACAAATCACATGCTCCGTCACATCTTGAGTAACTCTTTGACGGGATGAAACAGTTCACAGAGCTGTTCACGAGCTGCGCATGCGCTGCTAATAGCGCCGAGCTCGCGCTTCTAAAAATAACTGCATAAAAGCAGGACCCGCGGGCCGAAAAAAACCGTGACCCCCGCATCACTAGGCTGCATGTACGAGCACAAGTGATACTGTGGCTGCCGGTCCACGACTGTTAGAAAAAAATGACGCTCATTAAAGATGACGCTCACTAAAGATGACGCTCACTAAAGGCTCACTGGCTGAGTTTTCTCCTCTGAAGGAAAAGGTTGCACAACTGACAGAATAAGTTACAATATCTGATATACTGCTGCTAAATTTTATTTGCTTTTTTTTTTTTACTTGAATGCCATTGCTTAAATTGATATTATTTATTTTTTGATTCATAGTTCAGAAACATTGTTTAATATAATCGCTGTTCATATTTTTATTCAAAGTTCAGAATCAAGATAAATTTATTACTCTTATGTTTCTTATAACTGAGATAATGCTGCTAAATTTATTCTCTCTTTACCTTGAATGTCATTGCTCTAATTTATTTTTTATATTTGGATATTTCATATTTTGTTCAAATGTTTAATATATCTGCTGTTCATATGTTCATTTATTAGTGTGTTATATGATTAGAATTTTGTCCCGGTTTTAAAATAAAGCACAGCAATGATATTTGAGAGTGTATTTTCCCTTTTCAGGAGAAGTATCGAAAAAGTATTGAAATCGCAATTCTTGACTAGGTATCGGTATCGAAACAATATTTTTGGTATCGTGACAACACTAATAGGCTGTAAAATCTCGTCTTTGGCAGGGAAAGAGTTAAATGGAATATGGAAAGGCCACTACTTAGAGCTTTGAAGTTATGTATGGTTGCATTATTTTTGTTAATACATGAATTCTGATTAAGGTTTACGTGCCTCTGGGAATCATTGATTAACTTTTTAAAAGTCTCACATCCAAAATGTCTTATGTTTAAGAATAGATATAATCAAACTGTATACAGTGATTCAATGTTTATATATCATGCCATTCAAATAAACATATTGCAATTTCTGCATAATAATAAATCAGCATGCATCAATTAGGCTTGCCGCGATAGACGTTGTTGACGGTGTTACCGGTTTTAAGCCACAAAACCGGATACATCACTTTCCCACCGTGACACAGTACCCACCGTCATTTTGATTTTTTTTTTAAAGAATTAGTTTTTTTCTTAAATATTTATTTGAATTAAGTAAAAAATAATAATTATAATTTTGTTTAAAAGAGAGCATAAACTTTAAAACTGAACACAGCCACATTGCTTCGCGCCAAGAGATAGACTACGTTTACATGCTGTTAAAATTCGGGTTATGGTCGGGTTAAGGTCACTATTCGGGTTTCTGAAACATTCGGGATAACCCGTTTACATGCGTGAGCAGAGAGAGTTACTCCTGTATGCATGGAATGTGTAATCAGTCGCCAATCCCGATGTAAACGGCGACGCACGGTTAGCGTCTGGACGTACGGACAACAAGACGCAATATGCGTAATTTCCGATTCTTCTTCCTGTATCCAAAGACAACAACAACAACAGCAGCAGCAGCAGGCGGATAATGAATAGTTTGGGGCAGATAGCGATAGTCTTTGTTTGCGCTTTGGCGCTGGTACTGATCCACCAGCAGCACTTGACACTACTGTGCCTCTATACTGCACGCGGGGTTTTTTTATGCGCCGTCTCTACTCAAAAGACCAAGATTCCTTGCGAATAGAACATGCGCAGAACACACATTTTGATGTGGATATGCCAAAACGTGTTTACAAGACCAAATATTCGAGTTAGAAAAGGGGTACCCCAGGTATAATATCCCGTTTTTTAAAAACCGGGATATGAGCATATCCGGGTTTTTGCCGGTGTTTACATGGCCGTGCGCGACCGGGTTATTGCTAAGATCCCGGTTTTGAACGGGTTATTGGCTGCATGTAAACGTAGTCACTGTCACATCACAGATCAGCATAACTGCGTCATCTCTTCTCCCTCTGCTGCATCTCATTAAAGACGAAACATTGGCCACATCAGACAAGGATAAACAAATGACAGCCAACTTGAAAGCAGGCATCTTATCTATTTTAGATGAGAAATATGAAGCTCTGCCAGAAGCAAACCGGCAGCTTATATGCGAGACAACATTCCTGGATCCACACTACCGGGATGACCATGACCCGAATGTTGAAGAGACCAAGAAGATGACAGAGCAAGAAATGGTCATCCTCGGTAGGAAAGCGCAGTCAATGTGAGAGAAGAGGGAGAACAAAATGAGGAGGAAGCCGACGTTGAGCAGCAGCCCCAAACCCCCCCTCCCAGAAAAAAAAAAATTACGCAAGCACGGTTAATAAATGCCAAAGTGTTTTTATTTGTGCGCTGACTTGTATGATGGCGTTTTAGTGCCACGTTGAAATTTTTTTTTTATAGATTACGAGATTAAAGTCGTAATATTTAGAGAATAACCTCAAAATGTTTCGAGAATAAAGTCAAAATATTACAAGAAAAAAGTCGTAACACTACGAGAATAAAGTCAAAATGTTTTGAGAATTTAAATAGTAGAAATTAAAGTTATTATTTTGAAAGAAGGCCTTTTTTGCGCTTGTAAATGTCCCGGATTGAGAGCACCGGGAGAAGTTGCAGGCATCTTACTGGAATGAGGAAGAGTCAATTTTAAGGACTCACTGAAACAGCTTAAAATCAAGAATATATAATAATTCTAATACTTTGACTTTAAACTTGTAATATTACAACTTTAATCTTGAAACATTTTGACTTTATTCTCGAAATATGACTTTAATCTCGTAACATTGGAATTAGTTTTTTTAACGTGGCACTAAAACGCCATCATAGACTTGTCATTTATGTAGGCTAAGGTCTTTTTGGAAGTTTTTCTTTAACATTCTTTTTCTTATTTATATGGTTTTATCTTATTTAAACTTTGTGTAATTTATTTAGGCCTATTTTATTTTATTAGTTTTAAAAACGTTCTAATATTGGCTAGGCAATACACATTCTTGGTTCTTATTTGTTTGGGTAGCAGTTTGAGAAAATGACAGTCTTCATGAATGGGTCATGAATCGTTTCTCAAAGATTCAGTCGGCAAAGAAACGTCACTGTACTGTTTGTTGCTAAGAGAAACGTCTGTTTGGAACTACTAGGTTGGTGAAACAGAGCAAACAGACAATAGTTTGTCTAAAAAGGAAGTCACTTATATTGACATCTTGTTTGGTGAACTTGCAGAAAATCAGTATCACGTTTGCAAACGTGCCTTTATTACGTTTATATAAGTAACGTTACTATTATATACTACCGGCCTCCGCCTCATGTTCACAAGTCTGTGCTGCACTATGAACATGCAATTATCGCTGTGCATCACGTCAGCATTCCATTTTCACTTCCTATATCGTTCATAAAACAGGTTTGGGAAGTTTGGGTCTGATTTGTCATGGGGATGCATGATGTTCCAATGATTGTAAATAAAATAGACTTAACAAATCGATAACCTTTTCTCAGGCAAATGCCTTGCACATGCGTATTAAAATACTTTACAATAATATTAACATGTAATTAAATATTACCTGCATACCAGTGAACATTTGCTGCAAACATTTGAGCACTTAATTTCTAGCACCTGAAAACCGCCAACACGAGACAGCGTCATACGTCACAGGGAGCTTAAACAGCGTGAGCTCACGTGTCAAAACTCAGCATCCCTGAACAGAGCGCTTTCTGTTACATTAATTGTTTCAACCAGTTGCTGGCCAATTCTTTAATCATCAAGAAACAGAGGTGGGTAGAGTACCAAAAAACTATACTCAAGTAAAAGTAATTCTAGAAATATTTACTCAAGTAAAAGTACTAGTCTGAATAGTTACTTGAGTAAGAGTAAAAGAGTATCGGATAAAAAATCTACTCAAGTAGTTAGTTACTAGTTACTTTGGGTCATATATACTGAGCCTATTTTTATTTAGATATATAGATAAAATGTATGTAATATATGTGTGTGTGAATAAAGGTATATATTTCATCAGCCTTTACTCCAATTTATGTACTTTATTATAAAAACCCTGTCTGTTTACTTAAGTAACAGATATAGGTGTCATGCCATAACATATTTTTAATACGACTGACTTTATATTTAATGTGAATTTAACATTGAAAGTTAATGTGATATAAATATTGCTACTAATCTTTCATTGTTCAGAAAGAGAGCAAATAACATTTACATTATTAAAGATCATTTTCACTGACAGTCTAGAGTTCAATCACTCTCAGAAACTCCCATTAAAATCACTGAAACTGTTAACACTGTGAAATCAATATCTTAATTATAGATTCGTACACACATCTGCACTTTGTCGTTTCTGACGAGAGAATTCGCCAGAAAGAGGTCTCCAGTCAGCGAGCGAGTGAAGGAAGCACCGGCATTTTAGCGATGACTCATCTGAACGCCTCTGATTGGCCATTGCATTCAAAAGCTCAACAGAATCTTGTGTGATTGGTTATAATGCGCAGCGCTGTAAAAACGCATCTATCTCTGGCTCAGCGCCAGCAAGCAATCACAGATCTGAATTTAGCAGCTGATGATATGACTCGCTGAACGTACTCGCACCGGTGTGATTGTATTAAAATTAATAAAATCTTAATCGGCTATCTTTTGTCTTTTGGAAGCTGCATTTAACTTGACTCCCCTCTGTTATAAGCCACACACGTACAACAAACTAATGTCACAGTGGTATCGTGTACTGTAATCGAATGTAGCCTAAGTTATTACCTGTTAAACAGTAGACAGCACACGCGGTGTTCATCTAATAAGGATCTCCATCGCAAGCAAATAATAGCCTTTGCAGATTTGCTTTCAGTGCAGGTCCATAGCCACGTTTTCAACGCTGCTGACGTTCTTAAACGTTACAACTCTGAGTGAACCGCTTATGACGCTCAGCGCGCGCGGCAGGGAACTGAACGACTCATTCAAACTGATTCATGAACCAATTCACTCATTTGCCAATTGGTTTGATCAAGCCTTTGAACAGAATTGACTCAAAAGAATGAATCATTCGCGAATGGGCATCGCTCATTGCCCAGAGAAAAGTAGACGGCGAGTTTGGAATAAACTGAAGCATTTATAACATTTATTGCATGAAGATAAAGTAACGAGAGGAGCGTCGCCCACAGTAACGAAGTAAAAGTACAGATTTTTCCCCAAAAAATTACTCAAGTAAGAGTAAAAGTACCCATCTTTAAATATACTCCGAAAAGTATTAGTTACCCCAAAAAATGACTCAAGTAAATGTAACGAAGTAACTGTAACTCGTTACTACCCACCTCTGTCAAGAACATTAAAAAAAAAAAAATTTCAGGACAACAAAATTTTTTCCAAGACAATCTAGGTTTTCTCTCATTTTCCATGTGTTTTCCAGGACTGGAAAATTGGTCATTAATATTCCAGGATTTCCAGGTTTTCCAGGACGCGTGGGAACCCTGTCTCAATCTGAGAAATTTACATGAGCAATAAAGTCCCAAATCCTAGAAACATTTTGATTTATTCTCGTAGTATTATGACTTTATTGTCGTAATATTTCGACTTTATTCTCTTAATCTTAGATTTTTTTTTCAACATGGCACTAAAACGCCAACGTAGTATTTAATGTGTTTTTTTTTTTTCAAACAATTGACGCGGCAATGCCAATTGCTGCTAATTCAAAAGTGAAAGTATTACGCACACACACATTTATAAGCTATTTAAAAGCAAGGAAGCAAGGAAAAGAGGACAACCCCCCACCCCACGGTGTTGTCACACGTCGATTAACCGGTGGGAAATTTTCTTCACCGCGGCAACCCTAGCATGAGTAGATGCAAAGTAAAACAAACACAATCAGAAATATAGAATTCAAACTTACACTTCTTGTTCCTTAATGACTGAGGGATCTTCCTTCTTTTTCTTTTGTGTTTTTGCCCTGTCCTGTTCTTTTCTGAAAATAAGAAAGCAAGGTTATGAGAAGCTACTTTTTACAGACTGTGCTGTGCCAACTTGACTTCTTTTCACTGCATATTGTGCTAGAATGCTTGAAAACAAATGAAAAATCTAAACTTAATGTCTAATATTTTTATTGTGTCTACCATTATTATCGCCCAACCATACTTATTTGTGTATGGAGTGTTGCATTGTTTCTTATAATGACGTGAAGTGAAGATACCCTGACCTCCAGGATGGTAGTGATCAACAAGAGAACCGCACAAAGAATCTGTCACTCAGTAGTGAATAACACGCTTGTATGATAAAAGAAGCTTTTAACATGGCAGAGATTAATTTGAGCCTCAATTACCATGCCAGTTGCTAACGGAGTGGTTGTACTGTTGCATCGGTTAAATACAAGTACCCCCACCCCACCCCACGTTATAAAAAGTCAGGCACCATTTTTTTTTTTTTTTTTTAATCTTACCCCAAACCTTTGAATAGTAGTGGGCCATATAAAAAATTTACCAACAAAAATGTAAAATAAAAATCCACATTGGATTAAGTTTAGGATTAAGGATAAAGTTTCTTGAAGACAAAATCAAAACAACCAAAAATTTGACCGGTAACAGTGTAGTTTGTAACGGCTTCCTATTTCATTTGATTCTCTCTGTGACACGCTACCAATATTATCAATTTACGAGATGCATTTAATCCATGTGTTGCTTATAATTTAATATAATACAAATGATGATACTTACATCCTCTGATCCTTTAAACTGATCATTCTTTTCATGGTAGCATATTTTTTCTGTTTCTTCTGTTTTCCCTAATTCACAAAAAGACAAGTTGCCATTCAACCAAAGAAGAAATAAAGCCATTGTGCAAATTGTTAAGCATTACTGAAATTAAACACTTTATTTTACCATGACGGCTGAAAATACTCGAGACTAGCACTATAGCCCTCGTGTGTTACGCTTCTTCTTATTCTTCTTAGCGTTTAATGGCGGATGGCATACAACTTTTAGGTGCATTACCGCCACCTACTGCTCCGGAATGTGGAACAGAGCGTTATATTTTATATTCTACTTATTAAACTCGCCCTTTTAAGAAATTCTAGGAAAGGTTTACTATTTATTTTACTTTCCCATTTTATAAAAGATTTAAAATCTACCACCTGAATTCCATTCTTCTTTATTTCAACTATCATACTACTTCTTTCTTCCTCATATTTCTTACATTCAAGAATTGCATGAGTTACTGTTTCTTCTACTTTGCATTCTTCACATAGTCCATTTGGATGCTTCCCTAATATTCTGAGTGTACTATTTAGAAATGTCTCAGCAATATTCTATTATATACAACCTCTTCTTTCCTTGTTTTACCAATATGTATTATTTTTTTACTTTCTTTGTTAACCCTTTAATGTTCACTCCAAGAAAAAAACAATGTAAAAATTACTTGTTTGCATTTTTTAGGTTATTGGGGCACTAATAACACAATTAATAAAAATAAATAATTATATACCACCCAGTTTTTTAAATATAGGCCTCTACCAAATGGTTGAGATGCTGCTTGATGGTAAAAGTACCTATTACATAATTATAAATGTATAATAGCATTTAAATTATCATTAAATACCTACAAAGACAAAAACAAAGTTGAAAATGTAAAAATACCATGAAACAATTCATGTCAAGTAAATTTTATTTCAACAAAAAAACTTTGCTCCCATTTTCTGCATAAAATTCCAACAATTTTAACGACAATTGTATTGTCAAAAACATATGGGGCCCTCTCCAACTTCTCAGCTCTGCTGTGTATAATCTCCAAAGAACTTTTGTTCTTGCATTGAATGAACTCAAAAACTAAACATCTTTAAAATAAAATGCGCAAACAAAATAGGACCCATGGGAACCTTGGCCACGTTATTTTCGATGGTATGCTGCAAAACATTCCCTCTCTCCGATCAAACACAGGGAAAACATTGCACTTCCCACATTTCCATCTTGAAACACCGTTTGGGCAGAGGCAGAACCGCCCCCGGTTGTCAGTATGAAGTGGCAAATGTCCATAGTTGTCGTAGCGTACATCTTGTCGTGGTTTGGGGGTCTTGTCAAGTGGGCTGTACAAACCTCCAGAGCCTTTTGATTGGTTTATTTAATGTCATGGGGTTAATGCACGCTGCGAAACATCCCCCCCCCCCCCACCGCCAACAAAAAAGTTGAAGGTTTGAAGGGGTAAGTTTAGACTTGTACAACGTATTACAAGTTGTGAAAAAGTGCAGTATCTTGGCGGTTGATGTTTTAGTCTTGACGTAGTTAAATCATGATTACAAGCTCATTGCATTCAAGTTTGAAAATGGGAGGACATTCATGTGCAATTTTACCTTCAAAACTCATATTTACGATTATTCCAAGAGCATGTTAAGACAGCATTAGCAGCACAGATAAATTACATCTTTATTGTGTCTGTTACCCTTTTGTGCTAAATATTTCTGCAATACATATATAGGATTTACGCTGCAGATTACGGACACTGAAGACCATAAGCAGGTATTGTGACTAACGTTACGTAAAATATGTAGGCCTATGTATTATAACTGCACTGATATTTAAGCGATCAATAACTATTAATAGATTTAGTACAGTGTTCCATAAGAATGAGTCTTAGTTACAACTCCTAACTGATAATGCTTAATAATGCATTGTTTCAAAACCTGCTGTTACTGTATATTTTTAAAATGTTATCTATTTTTACGTGTAACGTTAATCCAAATAATGTAATGCAATTGAAACATTTGGTTTAATTACCAAATTCATTTTTCAATTTAATAATCATAACAGTGGATATATGAGGATAACTGCAGTGTCCACTACCATGCATTACATATCAACAGGTGTAGAATTCATTTTGTCATTGTAGGAAACACAAACAAACAAACACATTGTGTAAACTTTGTGTTACAGAAAGTTCAAGTCTGGGTGGCCAAAAGTTACATTTTAGTGACCTGGTTACCGCCTCTCTCTGCAAACACAAAGGATCACTTTCCTGTAAGCTTTTTTTTTCTATGCATCAAGATGTGTAATTTATTTTTTCTGAAGATTTTTGACTAATGTGTGTGTGTGGGTGGGTGGGTCTTTGTGCGGATAAATTATGTTCATACTTTAAAGGTGGACATTTGCAACAGTGCTTGTCCCTAAAATTGCTCCAGGGGTGTGGTCAGAGACTGTCCTAAATGACAAATGATGGAATGAAAATGACATTACATTCTGTAGACGTCTCACATAAATGTGCATTGTACTTTAGTTAATGTTAACTTGTCAACAGTGAATTATTTTAGGATGTCATTGGACTGAATGTTTAGTGACTAATGACACTTCATTCCAGTAAAAATATAATCCATAGCCTTGGAGTGAAAGCAGCTGCAAAGTGTTCCAATGCTGATACAAATCAAGCAGGTTAAAACCTCAGGTTCCTTAAATATCTGTTCTACAGGATAGTTTGGGGTTTTGAATGGTTTTGAAGTGTGATGCTCACCAGGCCTTCATTTATTTGTTCAGAAATGCAGTAGAAACAGTCATATTTTAAATTGTAATAATATTTTACAATAACTCTTTTCTATTTGAGGCAGCAGTGGATCTACCCCAATCATCATAAACAGGACCCCAGTGGAGAGAGTGAGCAGCTTCAAATACCTTCAGATGCCCTGCAAAGAGTAGCTGAGCACATGTCCAGAACATCTCTCCCCTCTCTGCAAGATATCCACACCAGGAGATGTAAATCTAGGGCTGTTAAGATCCTTAAAGACCCCACCCACCCTGGAAATCCACTGTTTCATCTGCTACAGTCAGGCAGACGCTTCTGCAGTCTGATGGCAAAGACGGAGAGGCTCAGGAGGAGTTTCTTCCCTCATGTTATCAGACTACTAAGCATGGACATTAAACACACTGCACTTTATAGACTGGTTGTTTAGGGCTACCCAATAACTCTTTGCAGACTGCGCTTTTTTGACAACTTAACTATGCAACTCATCCTCACTGCACATTGTTTACATCTCTGCACATCATCTGTGTAGCAGTTTCTGTGTAGCATCTCTACAAATCATCGGTGTAGTAGTTTAATACAGTATATTGTGTATATTTAATTTTTTGTATTTAATTATCTCCAAAAAAAAAAACGTTTTATTTTTTTCCTGTTGTTTCATTATTTGTATTTAATTTTCTCTTATTTTTTTTCACAGTCTAAAAAGAGTATGCCAGACCTACATTTGACTGCTTTTTGCATGTCATATATCAAATAAAACTTTAATTTTTAATGGTGTGGAGCGTTACCTGTGATTGAGTTGGTGATAAAAAGGAGATGGGGAAAAGAGTGTCTTAAATTGGACTTTGGTACCAATAATATTTTCCTCTTAAGTCTTGGAATGTTTTTTTATTATTATAAATTCTTTTTAGAGAATTTATTAATTATTCTTTTTATTACTATTTAGATTTTTTTTCTTTTTTTAAATTAAATGCTAATTTGTAAAATTTACTTCCACGTGTGGCCTTTTGTAATGTTGTTTCACCTAGAGCCAAGGGGGTTGTAACAATCTAAACAATATAATTCTCCCTCAGATTTCAAACTTGCATTAAAGAAAAACATTAACATACAGTAAACATTTTATTGCTCTAAATTACTCATTCATTTTCTTGATACTGATATAATTATAAAATTACAAATAACAAACTCTTGTTAATAAAATTTAAACTACAATGAAAAACAATAAATCTATTTTTCATTAGTATCGCTACTTTATGCCATCCTCATTCGCGCGCACCCCGGCATTGACGCAATGTGAAATTTCCGCTTAAACTCCGCCCAGTTGTAAAGTCCCGCCCACTAGCTGCAAAAGTTCCTCCCACTTGGAGGTTTCCGTGAAGTCCAGCCCACTTGCGGCAAAAGCTCCTCCCACTTGGAGGTCTCCGGGCTGCAGCGATACCTACTTGCAAAAAGTGATCTACCAAATGGTTGAGCAGAACATTAAATTGTAAAGGAATCTATCCTTTTTGTTGTTGTCCCACTTTATTTGCCATTCTGCAATAACCCTTTTCCATATTAAAACCTTAATTTCAGACTTGCTTAGAGGAACTTGAAATTCTATTTCTTCTCTCTGCAAAGCTTTTTTTGCTAACTTATCTACGTCCTCATTTCCCTTTACACCTACGTGTGATGGAACCCAAATAAAACTGATTAAAATATAATTCTGAACCAAGCTTCAATATATCTGTAAAATACTAAAAATAATATCTTTATGACTAGATTTAAAAGACCTTAGCCCATTCTGGGACTAAAAAAGCATCTCCAGTTGTCTCAGCTCTGGATCTTTTGAGCCATCTGTAAATATTTGTAAATATTTAGGATATTTTGTTCTAAAATGTACAGAGAATGCTGAAGACGTGTCTACTTCTCTTTCGGCTCTTTTAATTTCCAACAAATGTAAATCTATATGGGGAGTTGTATAACTCCATGGTTCATTTTCAGGAATCACAACTCTTGGACTCATCTTAAACCCATTTACCTCCATTTCTTCTACATACACTTCACTACTCCATCCAAAACTTTTCCTACGTAAATTATTTTTTCCCCAACAATTCATTAAAACCATTTTTGTAGGATGATCATTTTTATGACCTTTGAAGTTAGCCCAGTAATTCATTAATTGATTAGGAGTGTGGATCAGGACCATAATTCTCCCTAAATTCTATTATATAATCTGTGTCCAATAAATAATGCATTAAACATTGAAAGTTTTTTTTCCATGATTAATTCCCCAAAATGTTCATCAAATTAAGTTTTTCTTTATTTTCCTCGAGTCCATCAATAAGTATCTTTCTTTTCTTTCCGTTATCTCGGACACGTCAATAACAAGCTCTACATTTTCCTCCATAACACAATACTCACATTTTCCAGTTTCATGTCCCCCCATTTTCTTCAACCTGCTATTAAGAGCAGTGTGACCAGCCTTGAGAGTATATTTTCCTCCTGTCTATTTCTTCCTGTTACTCTGTACTTACCAACAATTTTATAACTATAAAACCATCTCCATGTTCTTTCTTCTTCCCAATATTTCTGCCATCTATTCTTCACGTTTTGCCTGATTAAACACTTCATTTCAATCTTACCATACTTTATCTGCATATCTATGTCTACTTTCTTTGTTGCTTCCTTTACATATATTTGTCTGCTAACTCATTTCCTTTTATTCCCACATGTGCTCGTACCCAACAGAAAGATAAATGGATTCTTTATATTGTTTGAAGAATCTCAATCATTATATCTGCTCTGCTCTCTGAATTACATGTTTTAATTGTAATTAAAGATGAACTTGAATCAGATCAGAACATATGAGTGCGTGTGTTGTGCTGTGTCCGAAACCGCTCCCTATCCACTATATAGTGCACTATATGGGGTGTCAGCCATTTTGTACAGTCGTGGCCAAAAGTTTTGAGAATTAAATAAATATTAGTTTTCAAAAAGTTTGCTGCTAAACTACTTTTAGATCTTTGTTTCAGTTGTTTCTGTGATGTACTGAAATGTAATTACAAGAACTTCATACGTTTCAAAGGCTTTTATCTACAATTACATGACATTTATGCAAAGAGTCAGTATTTGCAGTGTTGGCCCTTCTTTTTCAGGACCTCTGCAATTCGACTGGGCATGCTCTCAATCAACTTCTGGGCCAAATCCTGACTGATAGCAACCCATTCTTTCATAATCACTTCTTGGAGTTTGTCAGAATTAGTGGGTTTTTGTTTGTCCACCCGTCTCTTGAGGATTGACCACAATTTCTCAATGGGATTAAGATCTGGGGAGTTTCCAGGCCATTGACCCAAAATTTCAACATTCTGGTCGCCGAGCCACTTAGTTATCACTTTTGCCTTATGGCACGGTGCTACATTGTGCTGGAAAATGCATTGTTCTTCACCAAACTGTTGTTGGATTGTTGGAAGAAGTTGCTGTTGGAGGCTGTCAGGATGCTTTACTGTTGGCCAGGGCTGGACTGGGACAAAATATCGGCCCGGGCATTTTTGCCCAGACCGGCCCACTACATGATCATAAACACCACCCATCTTTGCACGCCCTTAATTATATGCATACCAACTCCTATTCATTAAAACCACTAATGCCATGTAATGAGTGAGTATAGGAACGAGTGAGAGTTAACAGATGAAATAAGTCAAAATTTTATATTTATTAATACAGTTGAACTATACTCCACAGCGGTGAATCCTAAAACAAGCTATAAGCAGCTCTGGCATAGCAATACCAGTGTTTCTTACAGGATTTTTGTTAAAACTATGGTGGTGTGTCCTCGGTCCTTCTAGGGGGGTTCGTGGGCATGCCCCCCCCCCCCTCCCCATGAGAAAATTTTGTGCATTTTAATGTTAAATTCATTAATCTGGTGCACTTTGAGAGTTCAAAATTAAAAGCTCCAACCCATATTGAGTGTGCAAATTAAACAAAGAAAAATCCAAACCTCTTTTAGTTACAGTGTCTATTTACATTACACCTATACATAATAATAGTTATAATATTAATCCAATGACAGTAATAGCCATATTTTGTAAAACAAATGCACAAAAAAATAAAGGAAACTTTCTTAATTAGTTGTACCAATATCTATACTTGAAAGAGATAAGCACATGATCTTTTATTTTGACGCAAACTGCATCAAGCTTTTATTTTGGCGGAAAACATGGTTTACAAACGCCTCTTATTACATTTCTAGTGAATTGCGGTAATCGTCAACTATGCAGATGTGGAAATAATCTACACTCATGACATGGCCTAAGTGTTTTGAAAGTAGTTATGCTTACCGCAGGCTCTACACTTTCTCATCTCTCTCCGTCCTCACTATCATCATCTGCCACAGGAGCTGATGAAGGTCAGAAAACATATATTTTGACACAGTGTCTGCTTTAAGGGCCTGGTTCGAAATTTTCACGCTATTTATCTGCACATTTCTTGCGTTTCTTCTCCAACTTTTTTTACAGATACACACTGACACTGCTGCCGCTCGCTCACTCGTTTAAAGTTGTGATTGGGCCAGCCCAGTGTCAATCAAGAAAAGAGCCAATGGGCCGCTGATCTACGTGTTTCATGGGCTGGTCTGTCAGAAAAAAAAACTAACACTGACTTTGACCAATGCATTACACCAGCACAAACCCAGCGCCGCCAATTAAGCAAAACAAAACAAAACAAAACGAATGGGCCGCCGATGTACAAATTTTATGGGCCGTTTAAAAAAAAGAAAAAAAAAGAAAAAGTATGAGTATGAGATATATCGGCCCAAAAAGCACGTCGGCCCACCGGGCAAATGCCCGGTATGCCCAATGGCCAGTCCAGCCATGCTGTTGGCATGACACAGGACTGATGGTAGCACTCACCTTTTCTTCCCCGGAAAAGCCTTTTTCCAGATGCCCCAAACAATCGGAAAGGGGCTTCATCTGAGAATATGACTTTGCCCCAGTCCTCAGCAGTCCATTCACTATACTTTCTGCAGAAGATCAATCTGTCCCTGATGTTTTTTTTTGGAGAGAAGTGGCTTCTTTGCTGCCCTTCTTGACACCAGGCCATCTTCCAAAAGTTTTGGCCTCACTGTGCGTGCAGATGCGCTCACACCTGCCTGCTGCCATTCCTGAGCAAGCTCTGCACTGGTGGCAATCCGATCCCGCAGCTGAATCCTCTTTAGGAGACGATCCTGGCGCTTGCTGGATTTTCTTGGATGCCCTGAAGCCTTCTTTACAAGAATTGAACCTCTTTCCTTGAAGTTCTTGATGATCCTATAAATTGTTGATTTAGGTGCAATCTTAGTAGCCACAATATCCTTGCCTGTGAAGCCATTTTTATGCAATGCAATGATGGCTGCATGCGTTTCTTTGCAGGTCACCATGGTTAACAATGGAAGAACAATTATTTCAAGCATCACCCTCCTTTTAACATGTCAAGTCTGCCATTCTAACCCAATCAGCCTGACATAATGATCTCCAGCCTTGTGCTCGTCAACATTCTCACCTGAGTTAACAAGACGATTACTGAAATGATCTCAGCAGGTCCTTTAATGACAGCAATGAAATGCAGTGGAAAGGTTTTTTTGGGATTAACTTAATTTTCATGGCAAAGAAGGACTATGCAATTCATCTGATCACTCTTCATAACATTATGGAGTATATGCAAACTGCTATCATAAAAACTTAAGCAGCAACTTTTCCAACTTCCAATATTTATGTAATTCTCAAAACTTTTGGCCATGACTGTAGTGCTGTCCGAATTCTGAGTGAACTACTTCATTCCCTAAATTTGTCCACTACTTTTTACCCACAATTCATTCTGATTTCGAGTGTACAACCGATGTACACTCGCTCAGAAGCACTATTTCCCACAATCCAATGCGGAGTAGCGTCGAGCTGGAAGAGAGAGCGGGAGCGAGCGAGTTTGAATGAGAGATGACGTTTACATCTTTATTATTTCTGTTTTAAAGCTGAAGTAGGTAACTTTTGTAAAAATGTATTTGTGAAACCTGTCATTATGTCCTGATAGTAGAATATGAGACAGATAATCTGTGAAAAAAATCAAGCTCCTCTGGCTCCTCCCAGTGGTCCTATTGCCATTTGCAGAAATTCATCCGCTCCCGGTAAGAAGCAACCAATCAGAGCTGCGGTCCGTAACTTTTTTTGTGTTCAAGATTTACAAATTGTATATAATAAGCGAGTACACTATGAATCCATTTTCCAAACCGCGTGTTTAGCCTGTCCTGAATCACTAGGGTACATCTATAATAAGTGTTTATATTCGGACTATTTTAGATTGCTTCGGGGGTACCGCGGCGGAGTACCCCGGTACCTTTGTGATTCTTCATAGACATAAACAGAGAGAAGTAGATCCGGCTATGTTCTTCCGCAAGACGCAAGCAGTCCTGTTTATTAACCGCTAGAGCGTCAAAAGTTACGGACTGCAGCTTTAACGTTTTTCCTACATTATTTATATTAAAATATGTTATGTAGGCAATAACTCAGTTTAATATTTGACTAATTTACTGAGGTGGCATCGTTGTTAACTTACAAAAATGATGATAATTTGGTGGATAATTAACATTTTTTTTTGTTAAAAACAGGTAAGTTAGTGTATTCTGATGTAAAATTAACGGTAGCCTGAGGACGCTCTACAAGTCTTATCTGAGCTAAAAACGCTGCTTGAGCAAGTGTCAAGATACTAAAAATAATAAATACATAATTATGAACGTGTTTATGTGTGTTTATTTTTGTTCTCAGTGCGTTATTTTAATAGCATTTAATGATTATGAACATAAAAGCATTACAAAAAAATAATTATATAACGTTACAATCGATGAAACCACAAAGCTGAAGCGGAGGTATGTATAACTGCAATATAAAGTAATTTTGAGTATTATTGCTCTTAGTATTATTTTCTAAAATTAGGTAACTGTTACATGTAATATAAAAGTACATATGGCAATGTTTTTGCAACAGCTCCAAGTCTCAGGCGCAGTGTAGGCTATACGTCACTGTCCGAATCCGTTCACTTATTTATTTGTTCACTCCTTCCTGATATAGTGAACTCAACTCTCATACACTATATAGGGATTAGTGAATGAGTGAGCGATTTCAGACACAGCATTAGACTTTGCGACAAAGCGTCATTTGACGTCAACATTATGCGACACATTGCATATTTTACTTACACCGTCATTTCCTGCGTCATCTATGCTAGCGCGCTAGATCCTGCGGTCTTTCCGGTTCTCAATAGACATCCATCAAGGTAAATATGTAGAAGACAATGCTATAAATGTTGTCTAAATATGAATAGTAATGTATCGCACAGTACTTTTTAGGCTTATTTATTACTTTTACCTGAATTGTTGGTATTTTAGTACTGAGTGTTGTTTTTCTATGACATTGTGTGATTATTCTGCGTCGCATATGTTCTGTTTATGTCACTGTGATTCAGTCAGAGTTCAAAATAGGTAGGTTCGGATTGTTATTTAGATCTATGCTAACATTTTTCAGGGACTTTAGATTTGTGTGTTATACTTCGCTAGTATGCACCGCTGTAATGGTTTAAATATTAAAGTCTGTACCGATAGTTTGATTTTGATGTTTAAAGACCTAAGCGACATAATGGAAAAACCGCAGTAATTATTTAGCAGAGTTCTGTCATTCGGTGAAACTAAGGTTGTACGTGTACATCTTCATAACATAAGAATGGATGCGAAGTTTTTATTGTTAAAAAAAAAAGTCTTCATGTGAAAGTATATATAATTTTTCCACATTGTGATATGTTGCAGCATTTTGCTAAAATGCCACTCACACACGCATACACACATTCATCAATCTGTTCTCTATACCCTGTGATGACTAAGCAAAAACCATTCCATGAGGTAAAGCAGATTTGTGGTAACTTTGTAAATTTACATACATTACATTTACATTTAGTCATTTAGCAGACGCTTTTATCCAAAGCGACTTACAAATGAGGAAAATTGTAAATTGTAAAAAATGGAAAATACGTACAAGAGCAAAACCAAGGCCATGTGGTCAAAGGAACAGACACAGGTTTGTGTCAAGGCACAACTCTTGAGGAGGCTATAAAAAATTCTGCTGCATTGGAAGCTGCCAAGGACTTCCATAATTCTGACATGGATGACATTTGGAGCGAGCAGAATTGTTCAAAAAGTAGGCTGTCCAGCCAAGCTGAACAATCAGGGGAGATGTGACCAAGAACCTGACATTCACTGGTTGAGTTCCAGATATCATGTGTGTAGGATGGGAGAAACTTGCAGAAAGACAAAAATCACTGCAACACTTCACCAATCTGAGCTTTATGTCAGAGTGGCCAGATGGAAACTTGGAATTTGCCAAAAAAAAAAAGAAAAACCTCTGAGAGATAAATAATTTTTGAAATTGATGCCTCTGTAAGGAGGAAACCAGGAAATGCTCATCATCTGTGTAATTTTATCTCAATGTTGTAGGTACCATTGGGCTGTATTTTAGAGGCAGGAACTGGTCACTGTGGAAGGAAATCTGAATGGGAGGAAAATACAGAGAAATACTTAAAGGGATAGTTCACCAAAACTTTAAAATTAAGTCATAGTTTATCCATCCTTATGTTGTTACATTTTTTAAAAATAATAATAATAATAATATGTATATGTATAATAATATGATATACTTATGATATAGGCAGTATTTGCCTTTGGTAGTATATGTATAATAATATATAATAATTATGTGATTGAGGTAATTGATCTCCAATACTGTTATGTTCTCAACATGAACAAAAATATTTTTTTTTGTATTCCACAAAAATTAGACAGCTTGTCACATCATACACTCGACCTGAGGCTTTAATTGCCGCTCAATATGCTTAATCTAAATAGCAAAGGGATATTTCACCCAAAAATGAAAATTGCCATTTACTCTCCCTTAAGTTGTTTCAAATCCGTATTAGTTTCTCTCTTTTGTTGAACACAAAATAAGATATTTTGAAGAAAATTGGACATGACCGTTGTTTGCATCACATCACGCAAGCTAGAGGCAGTCTTCAGTAGACGCGCGACAAAGCGACTGTTTCTGATCATTTGACCTTTCTTACATTTACATTTATTCATTTAGCAGACGCTTTTATCCAAAGCGACTTACAGATGAGGACAGTGGAACCAATCAAAAACAACAAAAAGAGCAATGATATATAAGTGCTATAACAAGTCTCAGTTAGGTTAACATAGTACACAATATAATATAAAGTAAACAGATAGAATAAAAAAAGAATAGAGCAAGCTAGTGTTAGAGGTCATTTACACGCACACACTCACACACACACACACACAATTGCATAATTAATGAAAAGAAAATAGAATATAAAAAGATTAGAAAGGTAGTTAGATTTTTTTAAAGAATAAAATTAGAATAGTGAGTGTTAAAGTTAGAGGGTCAAATAAAGATGGAAGAGATGTGTTTTAAGCCGATTCTTGAAGATGGCTAAGGACTCAGCTGCTCAGATTGAGTTGGGGAGTTCATTCCACCAGGAGGGAACATTTAATTTAAAAGTCCGTAAAAGTGATTTTGTGCTGCTTTGGGATGGCACAATCAAGCGACGTTCACTTGCAGAACGCAAGCTTCTAGAGGGCACATAAGTCTGAAGTAACAAATTTAGGTAAATGGGTGCAGAGCCAGTGGTAGTTTTGTAGGCAAACATCAATGCCTTGAATTTTATATGAGCAGCTATTTGAAGCCAGTGCAAATTGATAAACAGAGGTGTGACGTGTATTCTTTTTGGCTCATTAAAAATTAATCTTGCTGCCGCGTTCTGAATTAATTGTAACGGTTTGATAGAATTGGCTGGAAGACCTGCCAAGAGAGCATTGCAATAGTCCAGCCTGGACAGAACAAGAGCTTGAACAAGGAGTTGTGCTGCATGTTCCGATAGAAAGGGCTTGATCTTCTTTATGTTGAATAAAGTAAATCTGCAGGATCGGACAGCTTTAGCAATGTGGTCTGAGAAAGTCAGCTGATCATCAATCATAACTCCAAGGCTTCTAGCTGTTTTTGAAGGAGTTATGGTTGATGTGCCTAACTTGATGGTGAAATTGTGATGAAACGATGGGTTTGCTGGAATCACAAGCAGTTCTGTCTTGGCAAGGTTGAGTTGAAGGTGATGGTCCATCATCCAGGAAGAAATGTCTGTTAGACAAGCTGAGATGCGAATAGCTACCGTCGGATCATCAGGATGGTATGACAGGTAGAGTTGAGTGTCATCAGCATAGCAGTGGTATGAAAAGCCATGTTTCTGAATGACCGAACCTAATGATGCCATGTAGACAGAGAAGAGAAGTGGTCCAAGAACTGAGCCCTGAGGCACCCCAGTAGTTAGATGTTGTGACTTGGACACCTCACCTCTCCAAGATAAACTAACCTCTCCTTTCTGTCGGCATTCCATAAATAGAACAAGGCAGTTTACTGTTGAAGATTTGTGGCCCACATTGAGTCACATCTAGTGGAGACAAATTTTTATTGTCTTGATTCACGTCGCATTATATCTTACCTCTCCTGTCCAGTGTAGAGACTGTGCAAAAATGTGACAATGAAAGGTTTTGAACACTTTTCTAAATGCACTGCAAATGTTTTTTTACTTAAACAATGCTTCACAAGTCTAAATTATATGTATGCTTTATGTCCTTTTCCAGTAGGAGAAGACATGGGAGAAGTACTTGGGACCAGATAAGACAGCAGAAAGCAAGGCAGACCCTGAGCTCACAGAGGTCTAAGTGGAGTCTAAACATGGTCTAATGGACCGACGGTTTTTGCTGACCTTCGTCTTCTGTTCAGTCTCGTGGATTTTCTTCTGGGAGGTGCGCTGGAAGAAAGGCAAGGAAAGTCAGATTGAAGAATGGCTCCAGAGACGCAGCCTATCCGAGTACAAGTATTTATTTGAAGGTTAGTTCAACACTTTAAAAACAAACACTTTTAGTTTATAGATTTGCCTCACTAGGATTGTTTAGAAATATTAGAAGTAGTTTAGAGCAGTTTTTTTTCAACCTGTGGTCCTCAACAGTATTAAGCCATGTATTTTAATAATAGAAATAATAGTATTGTTAATGTATGTAAAAATGTGTAGTCATAATTAAATATAGCAACTGTTACTATATGCGATCACTATTCAAAGCCGCGTTTCCACCGCAGGAACTTTACCCAGGAACTAGGGACTTTGGGCCAGTACTCGGTGTGTTTTCCACCGCAGGAACTAAATAAACTTCTGGGTAAAAGAAAAACCCCTTAGAAAGTCCCTGCTGGCGAGGTAGTACTTTTTCAAAGTTCCGGAACTTTTGGGGGTAAGATTTGGGCGCTAAACATGCTGATTGGTTGAGTTCACGCAGCACTGTGATTTCTAACCTCCATTTATTCGGATCATTTTCAAAATATTTCTGTTATTGTGTCATGAAATGTAATTTTAAAAGTATTTCAGGCAAGAATGTAGTGGTTTAAAACTCAAATCTGTGGTTTATTTATAAAGACAGCCCCTATTTAAAAATATTTTTCGCCGATCTCGGAGACGGTCAGCTCCACGCAATCAGCGAGAGCTCAGTGTTCATGTATCCACCGAGAGCAGCCTCAACTCGGCTAGACCTTCTGATGTGTGCCGCTGGCTCTGATGTCTCTTTAGTGGTTAAACATAAAATATCATTCGTTTGGGGAAAACTAAAGGGTTATCTTTGGTCTGTATTCAATTTATCTATATGTTAAAATGAAAATAAAAAGAAGCAATTGATATAATATTTTGTTTCATTGTTATGGCTGTATATATACACATTTACCTGAAATAAGTAAATTTCTGCGGCTATAATTATGTTTAAATGAAAAACGAAAGGAGGCAGTGGTATTTGATATCCTATTTCATTTAATTGTAAATATACAGAGAGGAAAATTGCAGTAGCCATGGTCAGCTGACTGAAGTTATCAAGTACGCTGCTGTTAGCAGAATTACTGGATTTGCGTCGTCGTGGGAATCACACTCCAGAGTCGAACGCACAAAGTCTGAACTACCGAGTATGCAAGTCCAAAATTTGCATACTTTGTATTGAGAAACCCGCGCAGACCTACGTCACCAGACTACGCATTTGCCTAATCTTCCCGTCACTTTAGACCATGGTGAAAACACAGAAAGCAATAGGTCTGGGGGGAAAATTGTTCCTGGGGAAAAAAGTTCATGGTACAATTGTTCCGTGTAATTTCAGTGGAAACGTGGCATATATAGGACTTAAAATGATGATTCAAAATAAAAGTTTGGGTCACGCTTACATTATTTTAGGTCCTCTATGCCTATGTAGGTGTCCACATCTCTCAAACGTGTCGTTTTCTACAAAGTCACTGCTTACGACAATCACAGTCTGCTCTGATTGGCCAACTGACCCAGTGTATTGTGATTGGCTGAACACCACAAGCACTCGTTGAAAATGTTACTCCCCTTTCCATAATCACAAGCGAGTTAATAATGTCCTTAGTTTTACCATCAGTTCAAGCCGAATGGGGAACAGAGTTGCGTGACTAACACAGTGATCTTGCTCGTATGTGTTTGCAGTACACAAGCCACGGATGGTTAAGACAGCTGACTCCACTGTGTAACACTCTCACTCACTCACTCACTCACTCACTCACTCACTCACTCACTCACTCACTCACTCACTCACTCACTCACTCACTCACTCACTCACTCACTCACTCACTCACTCACTCACTCACACACACACACACACACACACACACACACACACACACACACACATGTGCAAAATGCCTCATCTGAACAGTCAATAGCCAATACTTAAACTAATAACAAAACATACTTACAGTAGCTGATTCAGAAGCACCTGATTGTCATTGCAAAGTCAGAATTACCTCCTCTCCTAGGTTCATGAAATGGTCGTCCATAAAATGCGTTGCTGTTCTGTTGTAAGTAATCTTAAAGATTCCTAAATTGATCTGCTTTCGTATGGCCAAATAAAGCGCTTTTGCTTTCGCCTAGATACACACAGCATCTCCCTGACATGGCTGCTTCAACACTAACTGCGGTTATTGAAACCACGCCTTTTTTCTTTGTGTGAACATTTGGGTCGGCATTACGAAAATATTTCCACATAGTGACATAGACAAGTGGGGGGAGTGTTTGAATGAGCCGTTTTAGGTGGGCGTCGTTGAGTCTTAAATTTGATAAAGAATATCTCTTTGGATTTGAGACTTTAGTCTTTGCAACTTTACAGACCTTTTAACACTCCAAAGAGAGAGATTTTTTTAATCGCATCATATGACCCCTTTAACAGCATTTCATGTCTGGTAGCCAGAACCATTGTCTGATACCCAAAATTGTGTTAACAGTCATCTATAAGCTAAGAAGTTGACAGAGTAAAGCTAGAGAAGTGCATAAGCAGGAGACGAAGTAAAGAAGAAAAAAGGAAGCACAGTTTATGCAAGTTGTGTATGTTGTGCCTTAGTTGTGTATGTCTTAATGCTTAGACTTTGTCTGACCAGCACACATCCATCACATGTTATTATACCACAAGCAATAGCAATAGAAAATTACTGCTTCACAACAGCATCCAGTGATGTAAAAAAAACCTTGAAATGGACACATTCCCTTATCTTTATTTGTGAAGACAAATATCCCTTGAAACCATGCAATCATAGGATTAAACAACAAAGTAGTATAAATGGATAACCAGTGAATGTATCAATTAAATGAGTTTATAAATGGTTTAAGTGATGGTTTAAGTGGTTTACACACACACACACACCTGTTTACTATACAAACACAAAATTGTACATTTTAAACAAACCTCTTATGCTTAAGTAGGTCTGTACCTGGCTAATTGCCAAATTCTTAAGGGGGCTCAGTAGATTTTTTGGGGGGAATCTAAAGCTAGATTTTTTGGGGAGGCTAAAGCTAGGGTTGCCAACTTCAGAAAATGAAAACACACACACACACACACACACACACACACACATAAAGAATTGTAAATGCTTATACAAATGCTTAAATGCTTAAATATATATATATATATATATATATATAAATAAATAAATGAATAAATAAAAATAAGGGCTGTAGCTATCGAATATTTTAGTAATCGAGTATTCTACCAAAAATTCCATCGATTAATCGAGTAAAATGTGTTTTTTGCTTAAAGTGCAATATTAATTATGCAAGAAAAAAATAAGACTCCTGTGTCTCTTAAAATGAACAATGCATGCATACATCAAAAATAAACATTTAATTATTACCCATTGTTTCTCTGTCTGTGCTTGTACTGTGAACAATGACAATAAAGTTGACAGATGAATTAAGTGCATTTAAGTGCCATTCAGTTGGGGTTGTAAATAAAGCATTTTTCTGAGATGCACATTAAACACATAAAACATTAATTTAATTTATCTTTTAATTATTGAAAATTAACTTAACTTTTTGGTAAACAAAGGGGATTTACTATTAAAAATAAAACATGGCAGAAATGGTGTGTGATAAAACCTTAAAAACAAAATTGTTTGGTTTTTTTTTTTAGATTTTGTTTAATATTTTTTTTTGTAGTAGGCTATATACATTCTGCTGAACAATAGTCTTTAACCGGACTTTTATTTTGACGGGTTGACGTACCTTTACAGTTCTGTGTATAAATACTCACAAGCTCTATTAGCAGCTGATGCGTGGCTTACGCACTCCTCTCACACAGAAACCTACAGCGCACGCTTATAGCTCTGTTGTTTGTGTTCCAGTGGCCTAAAATCAGTTGTTTTAAACTGCATTGCTTAAAAACGTGTGCAAACATGAAGTTTTCATTACTGCACGCACAGCAGTGTGACGTGAGTGCGCATGCTGTTATTCTCGTTTCTGACTGCATCCCCATGTAATGCAAGACTGCTGTCATTCAAATGCTGAAAAAGTATTGCCGTTAACAATATTTGCTTAATGCTGACGTCAAAAGAGACTATTACTAATAGGCCTAATATAAAAGCAATCGTTATAATACTTTCTGTATACATTAATTCCTTTGTTTAACCGTTCTATCTGCTTATTAGACCAACTTCTATCCATATTAGAAAAAACTGTTAATGACGACGACAAACAAAAGGGAGAGTGTGAGCACTGTGTGTGCTCAGGTGCTGCCACTCTCAGCGCTGTCAAAATAAAAGTCTGGCGCTTGTCAAAATAAAGGATCCCGAACACATAAGCCAAGCAGAAAAACTTATTGGCCGATGACGATATTTGAAAAATGCCAAATATCGGCCGATATATCGACCTAGCCTCATTAGCCTAATGAATTCATTAATATTCATTAAATGTCATATTTACCTGTGCTCTACAGCAAGTAGAAAATATAATTTAATAAAGTTATCAAACATATATTCTATTTTATACATGAAGCTTAAAACTTCAGAAGTTATTGATTTCCTCCTTTTTATTTTGTTCTTTGATTAACAGACATCACAGGAGCTGGTTATTAGGATATTTTAGCTGCTATTATAAGAGCTGGCACGGCTGTACTTTATGCAGATCTGATAGTGCTTTAAATGTGTCTCATAAATAATAAATGATTACATTCACAGTTTTAAGTCAGTTTTTTGTAACTTTGTGACTTAAAAGACTACATAACCACGAGATTGCATACTCGTAGTTTGTTTCATGCTTTGAAAATAAATGATAAAGACTACAGCCTGAACTGTGGTATTTGTGCATGCAATTGAAGACCAAATGCTACAAGTGGCACAGTTTGCTGTTGTTCTACTGAAGCTCGTCACCATTTCTGTATTCGTTTGACTTGCACCTGGTGCTGAGGTGACATAGAGTGCGCATCTGAAAATTCTCCCATTTTATGTGCTCGTAAAGACGTTTTACATGTATAAATATACAATTCTTTATCAGTTGTGTGTCGGGTGGCCAAACCTAGCTCTGCCCCTGCATTAATTCTGTTAATTTTTTTTTATTTTCTAATATGTTTAAGACCCTATAAAATTTGGTTCACCCTATGTTTTAGTGGACTTCATGCTTTAAATGATTTACGTTTTTTTATTTTATCTATTTTTACCAGTTTAGTGTTTACACGTTTTTTTTTATATTATATTTTTAACATTTAAACATTTTGAAATATTAAACAAATAATCCTAAAATAGTTTTTGTGGTAAGAATCTTAAAACATTTTTTTTTTTTTTTCAATTATTTTATTTCCATTAAAGATGTACAGACTCTGGAGGAGCTGAGTTTATGTGTGCTTTCTCGGCTGGAGGAAGTGGTAAAGGAAAACCATCACTGGAGGGAGATAACTGAGGCCCAACTTCAGCTGCTCAGAGACTTTGCTTTCCAGGAGTGGCTTTGTTCCCAGAGCCTGGAGCACTACTATCACACGTGAGTTCACATACACATCATTGTCACTCGAACAACATCAACATCTATGTATAAATCAGCTTTCTATTGGGTGAATGAGAAAGGATTTCATGACAAGCTACACAATATCGCGTTCATTATCGCAGATGAATCGCCTTCAATAATGAATGCGGTATTGGGTAGCTTGTCAGTGATCTACGGTTCTGTCTATTAAATGCAGCTCCATTTGAAAGCATGTGATGCCGATTTACCGCTAATCAGGGAACCGGATTTACTGACGAAATGCGTGTAACAATCGCATGCGATATATCGCCCATCCCTATTTTGAAGTCTATTTTTCAGTAGAATGTACATAGCCTACTACTACTGCTAAAATGGAAAAAACTTTATTTATTAAGGATTAATCACACAACATTTCTTCTATGTTTGAATTTTAATAGTAAAACCCCTTTGTTTGCCAAAAAAAAGTTTGCTTAATTTTCAGTAATTAAAAGATAAGAAGAAATTAATGTGTCATGCCTTGATTTGATAACAGTAAAAATTTAAATACACACAGAATTTATGAGGGGGGAAAAATCATTAGGCTTCTTTAAGAAAAAAAATAAAAAAAGTTGTTTTTTGCGTTCAAATAATTATACATGCTAAAACACAGAATTTGGTAAAAATAAAAAATGGTGATAAAAATAAAACATTTCATAGGGCCCTAAACATGTAATTTATATTAATATTTTATAAAATTTATGTGAAAAGGTTTATTTCATGAGTTTAGAATAGTTCAGTACTGTTTTTTTTAAAAAATATAAATAAAATACTATTTTAGTCTTTGTTCAGTATCCATTTTAAAAACTATCAGTTAATTAATCTGTATTGGCCAGTGTGGTCCAACCTAGCTATCGTTATCGGCAAAATCCAATATCGGTCGACCTCTATTAAATACACAGGCCAATGAGGGACTAATGGTTAATTAACTAGGCACAGGTGAACTAATTAACATAATCAAGGGGAGACAGGAACTAGATCAAGGGAACACACAAGGAATGAAAACAAACTAAAAGCCCAGGTAGACTTACAAAATGATGACCCTCTTTACTATTTTAATTCTGAGAAAGTACAGCTCTTGTAGTCATCTCTGACGTGTCTCTTTGCTTGATAAATGGCAGAGAAAGTCAGGTAGTTCAAACATTCACTCATCCATCTATCCTGTCTGTTATATAATGGCTCTTCTTTATACTGTATTTCGGCAGCCTGAAGACCCTGGGCTGCACTACCCTGGATGATCTAGCACAGTTTGACAGCCAGCTTCAGCTTTCTCTAGCAGCTTGGGGCTATTACTATGAGGATTACATCAAACTGTCCACAGGTGTGAGGGTCCTCCAGGCATCTAAGGGAAGTAGAGATCAAGAATACGAGATTCAGCTGGTGCACTGCCTTGCTGAGAGGCGGCTGAATGAGAAGTGGTCTTTTGGTATGTATCCTATTGTTCAAAATTATTTGTATAGGGGTCATCGGATGCCCATTTTTCAGAAGTTGATATGTTTCTTTAGGATCTTAATGAAAAGTCTACATTGGTTAAAATTCCGCAATGTTAGTCTAAAACAGTGGTTCCCAACCCTGGTACTGGATGCACTGCAACAATGCACATTTTGCATGTCCCCTCTCTGACACACCAATTTCAGGTCTTGGAGTCTCTACTAATGAGCTGATGATCTGAATCAGGTGTGTTTGATTAAGGAGACATGCAAAACAGGACCTGGGTTGGGAACCGCTGGTCTAAAACAACACCCTTTTAACCTGTCAAAAACAGCTTTGTTCACAGCAAGCTGTTATGCTGCATTTCCCTTTGCTCACCTTGCCCATTTCTTCTGTGGGGTGACACGTCGTTCTCTGCGAGACTGTAAACTTTAGCAGCATTCATCATGAAACATGCTAACTAGCACATTATTAGAAAAGGCAGTTTGCAGCATTCATTAAAAAACCTATACTCACTTCTGTAGGTGAGGCTGGATCACAAATGATTTGCGTGAACATAGAATGATTTAGGTAGATCAGGGGTGCATTTCCTTCAAAAACAAAGGTTATCCACTGCATCTTCAGCAGCTCAGATGTCAGTAGTAAATGATGACTGCTATGTTAATTATTACATCCAACAGCAAAACACCTCAGTCGCTTAGGAGTCATTCTGGTCTACACCTGCTCCGGCATTGAAACAATGATGGACTGTTTGCAGCTCACTCAGGGCGGTTTTAAGTAGGGCTGGGTACCGAACTTTGATGCCTTTATGGTATCGAACGAAAAACTTCGATACTATGAGTATCGAAAAATTATTTATCTTTCGGTGCCAAATTTCGGTTCCAAAAGCCAAGTGGCCGTTTTTTTTTTTTTTTTTTCCAAGCGGCTGTGTCTGTGTGAGCTTGTAGCATATGCGCATGTAAGGACCTAAATTCGCCGTGATTGGCTGTCCACTACCACGTGACGTGACGGGGAGAATTTCTGAAGATAATTGCAGTCACACAACACAAGTGTAGTTGTTTTTTATCAAAACGTTTCCGTTTTACAATGCCAAAGAGGTCTAAAGTGTGGCTATACTTTATAAAAGTGGATGCCGAGTCAGCAAAGTGCAACATATGCGATAAGAGTATTGCAACCAAAGCCGCAATACCACCAATTTAATGAAGCATTTGTTTGGATGAGTGTTTTTCCCTTTAGTTTGGTCTACTCCTGGTCTACTCCATTGCGTATCTTGAAACGCCCCCTTTCACGTCGTCTAAAAAACAGAGAGAGAGAGACAGATTTATCCGGTACAGCGAATTAACTGACTGTGTTTACGAGAATACTTGCAGAGACAATTATTTTGAGATACCGTATTTTCCGGACTATAAGTCGCACTTTAGTTCATAGTTTGGCTGGTCCTGCGACTTATAGTCAGGTGCAACTTATTTATCAAAATTAATTTGACATGAACCGAGAGAAATTAACCAAGAGAAATGAACCAACAGAAAACATTACCGTCTCCAGCCGCGAGAGGGCACTCTATGCTGCTCAGTGCTCCTGTAGTCTACACTGAAGACATAGAGCGCCCTCTCGTGGCTGTACTACGGTAATGTTTTCTCTTGGTTCTTGGTTCTAAATAAATGCAACTTATAGTTCAGTGCGACTTATGTTTTTTTTCTCATGACGTATTTTTGGACTGATGCAACTTATACTCAGGTGCGACTTATAGTCCGAAAAATACGGTAATTGTGTGTGTATGTGTTCATTCAGTTCATTCATTAAGTTACGATACGCGAAAGATGAATTCATTCTCTGTACGTGCATTGTTTGAAATGCTGCTCGCAGCGTGTGCTTTGAATGAGTGAGCGCAAGCGCAATTTGTTTAAAAACGCTTGAATCAGCAAGATTTAGAAACAAGTGCAAACGATTAGCTACGATCCGTTTCACCCCTTCAAGCAAGTGAACAACGCGAATCAAGTTAGGAATTTTACATCACTATTCACGATAGCCAATCGGACTGGAAAACACAATAGCCCCGGGACGTGGGGCTAACGATTTTGTGAGCCCTGCACCTCAGATCTATCCAGTTTGTGAAACACTGGTTTCGTTAAACAAAATAAATTATTATTTTAAAAGATTGACTCAAAAGAATCATCGGTTCACTAATCGGATCATGAACTTGTATTACCGAGCCAAAGATTATCTATTATTGAACATCTCGAATGAATAAAGACTTCAAGTTCATCTGTAAAGCACATAAAGCTATCGTTTGAGTTTATAAACTTCTATTTCATGCATGATTCGTATGGATCTGCTAACTGAATGCAAAGTGTGAGTTCTAGAAGAATGTTCGTGTCTTGATGAGCATGTATCGCTCACTAGGAGTCGCTAAATGATCAGCTGCTGTCCTTTTTTTTTTTTTTTTCTCTCAACGGAGGATCAGTTGCCCTATTGGTTAAAATCCCCAAACTGTTTACTTAAATATTAAATTAATAAATGACATCAAAACATGGGCGTTTGCGTTATGATGTGGTGGGCTGCTGTGGGCCAGAAAGTCCAGGGCCACTTTTTGGTCCCAGTCCACCCCTGAATGGCGAACCCCTATCCAAAAAGAACAACCAGTTGTATTAATAATGTTGTCCTGAGTGTGAAGTGTTACCAGAATTTGTTTTAATTAAGGTGAAAAATATAAGTTTTGTGTTTAATGTATTTATGTTGATGTTGAAATGGATTTTAAAACGTATGGTATCGAAAAAAGTATTGTTAGGAACCGGTATCGAAATTACCTCGGGAAGATCGACAAACTAAATGGGTGACTCTAAATGGATTTCATTTGGCCAGTGAGAAAACATTAAAACATAGAATAATGAATTCTAAAGTAATTTTTTTTGAGACTCATTTAGTGCCCCTGGCTGCAACAGTGCTGAAATTCCTTTAAAGTGGTCAATTTATGCTATTTTTAAAGATCATTTTGTTTATTGGGTGTAATCGAATATGTTAGCCTGCTTTAAAGGCGTCCTATTATGCTCATTTACAAAGTCTTGATTTTGTTTTAGAACATGCTCCCACGCTTTTCACATAATTTACATTCAATTCAATTCAAGTTTATTTGTATAGCGCTTTTTACAATACAAATTGTTAATAAGCAACTTTACAGAAAATTATGTTTCTACAATATTTAGTAGTAGCTTATAACTGGTGACTGTCAGTTTGTGCACGTATGACAGGATTTTTAGAAAAATTAATACAAGACGTAGTAGCAATATTTGTTAGTTCTTTAAATTTGCAAAAATGTGCAAAAATTTAACACTTTCTATGAAGCCCGTATTTATAATACATTATAAGAGTATTCTTAAAGCATTATAATTAATGCATAATGCATTATAAAAAAACCTTATGTTGTATAATTTAATGAATATTCATAAGAACAGTTTTAATATATTATAATAGTTACTTTTTGTGGTTATAGCTTTTAAAAGTATGATTATTTAGAACACCATAAACATGTTGCATCCACTTTTACAATGGTTTATATTTCTCATAGTTATAATGTATTATAAGTCTTATATCTTGCCATTTTTCTGATGCTACTTTACTTAAAGCAGTCAAAGACCACTTATAAGTAGTAGTAGTAATAATAATAATAACAATTTTTTTTTCTCAAACAGCCATAAGATCAGATAACAGATAATATGAATGTGTAATGACACATTTGCTTTTAACTATTTTTATTGTAATTTCAGTTTAGTTATTTTAATGGTACCCCTTAGACAGCTGTTGATAAGTAACTCTGCAACTACATATTAACTAGCGGTCCTTAGAGTTTTACTATGTCTGCTACTGTAAATAAATGCTAACACTTTATTGTCAACCAACAGATAAACTGACTAGAAGTGTATTTGCAAGTGTAAACTTATTATACCATAATAGATTCTACCATTCTTGAGCATACTAATACTCTAATGAGAGTTAGTTTGCATGTAGTTGCAAAGTTGCTTATAGTCGGTTAATTAAGGGGACCATCAAAATTAAATGTAACCATATAAAAGGGATAGTTCACCCTAAAATGTAATTTCTGTCAGTTTATTCACTCGCATGTCGTCCCAAACCTACAGTATATTAAAGGAGTTTATTACAGTCGACAGCATGTAGCCTACTGTCCCTTTAAGACCTGCATCTAAAATACAGACATGCATCCATAAATTTCAGTTGTTTGCTTTCATTTTAGACATAATCAACTGTGGCTATACATAACCCTTGTGTTTTTTGACAGTTTTATCACAAAACATAACTTAGTTCCGTAATCAGGTGCTGTTTGAAGGGTTTTTCATTTTCATGCACACGCTTTGAAAAAAGAAAAAGCATGTCAGAACAGCACACAAATGAAACATTTAAATAACCAGTAGGGCTTTCTTCAAAAGCAGATCATGGGGACATTTTTATCATCCACAATCAAAAATCTTCATATCGCACACCCCTTCCTTCGGAAGAAATCGCAGACCGAGGGCAGACCTAAGACATTTAGGCGACGGTTTAAGCTAGATTTTCCCATGGTGTGTGTTGGATCGGTATCAGATCATATTTTTTTCTCCCCTCCGATCTCCGATCTAGCATTCTGGGCCAGTATCTGCACGATACTGATTTCGTGGATCGGATCGGGACGTCCCTAATTTCTACATCACAATGTGGGAAGATTTTTGCATAACGCTTCTGACTCACAGTCTGTAAGTAAGTTTTCATATTTAAAGAATTTGCCACTGATGATTCAAATGTGAGTTTTGAGCAGTGTAGAGTAGTGCTGCTTGTTTGTCGTTTCTCCAATCACAAATGCAGACGTGGTTTTATGTTTACACGGTGCGATATGCAGCACAACGTGTAAAAAGACAGTAGAATTCATTATAATCAGTATTTATTTCCCCGTTTCGCTGTTTGCAAGACTTCGAAGATTCTTGGCAGCCACAAAGTTTTAACGGAGTGTTTTGAGTTCTGGATGACAAGAACGCTAGCAGTGTGTTGGAGTAGGTAGTTCAAGCCATGGCAAAGACGGAAGAGCAGTGCACTAGTAAGTTCAGTCATTGGGGTTTTATCTAAGCTGATTTGGTCAATCCCATGACGTGATCTTCCAATGGGATGCTGTTGCAAGGCTTAGCATGCATTCCTTTACATGACACTTCAACTTGTCACATGGGGTGATATCTTTGCAGGCTTTTGTTTAATAACTTCTATAACGTGTCGTACAACACACACCATTCAAAATACCATATTTTCATTCATTTCACAGTCTTGCAAAAATCACAGCCATTCATTCCACACTAAACTTTCCATATCTTACATTTAATAGCGATTACATTGAACACATCAAACATATTTAATACATAAACATATTTGTTAATATAGTTAAACCTTCAGATTTCTCAATGGTTGTCCTTTTGAGATTATTTCTTAAAGTTCAGTTTGTAGAAAAATTCACAAACAAGTCATGGGACATGCTGAATGAATCCTTTGTTGTGGTCCATTAATTATTGATGATTCTTGCGGGTTTGAGTCTTGTGATCGAAGTTAATTTAATCAGCTCCTTTTTAGGAGTGAGCAGCACGGCTGACAGGAAACCGACTCAGGATGTTGATGTCACATGATTAGCTCATGATTCGTTTTCTGTTGAGCGAGACCGATGTCCTCTGTTGTGGAATCATGTTATCAACTGAGCATTGTTCATTTTCAGACAATCATCAATGGTGTTCAGCTTGTGGAGTTTACTTGTGTGATTGTTCACTCAGGTCCTACAGTCCCCCTTTTGTGCGATGATGTACCTGGTGCGAACATCGACGGGCACTGGAACAAGAGACAGAGAGAACAGGCACACACAAGACACAAACAACATCTCCATGACTTGCTGAATTTTGGTGTAGGACGTGGGTAAATTGGGATAGATGGGTTAGGAACACTTCAACTGACATAAAGGTGTGTTGTTTAGGATTAGTTGTAATTGGGCTTTCGATCGATCTGTTAGTGGTTTGACGAAGCGGTATGGTCGTAATCTCAATCAGGTTGATTTGATTCTCCAATTCGGGTTCTTGGTCAGTTTTATCACTTCTGAAAATGTGCAGGATGACAGACATGAATTTACTGAAAGACTCTTGTATGACATTCACTCGCTTGTACAGGAGGAGGGCTAGTATCAAGGTTATATATCCTACGATAGTAGGGATGCAAAGTGCTGTGTCAGCAACAGACCAAGGCCGAACGATTGGCTCACCAGTGGGTGGAAAGCGAGCTATAGCTGCTAAGGCTATATCCGCAAGAGTTGAATCAATAAGTTGCGTTCCTTCCTTCCTGATCCTTTCTTCCAATTCTGGATCAAGGATGAAGGTCTTCTAATACTAGCACTTACCTTTTTCTATTCTATTTTATTCTGTGCTATGCTATGCTATTCTATTCTTAAAAAAACATAGCTAAGTGTACTGGGCTACACTAACTGGGACTTGTAAGCTGTTGTTGTTCTCTCATTGGTCTGATTGCTTCTATTGTTCTCATTTGTAAGTCGCTTTGGATAAAAGCGTTTGCTAAATGATTAAATGTGTATTTTGAACCTTGAACCACAGTTACATTTTTGAAAGACCAAAACAAAATGCATAGCTGACAACAGTGAGACACACCGTAGTAGGTGAGCTCTGGTGCAGAGCTACAGATTCACAATCGCTGTGGGGGTTTTCTGGCTACAGAATCCCAAAGTAGTGTTTTGTCACTTACCTTATATGCCGTATTTTTCGGACTATAAGTCGCACCTGAGTAGAAGTCGCATCAGTCCAAAAATACGCCATGATGAGGGGAAAAAACATATATAAGTCGCACTGGACTATAAGTCGCATTTATTTAGAACCAAGAACCAAGAGAAAACATTACCGTCTACAGCCACGAGAGGGCGCTCTATGTCTTCAATGTAGACTACAGGAGCACTGAGCAGCATAGAGCACCCTCTCGCGGCTGTAGACGGTAATGTTTTCTCTTGGTTCATGTCTCTTAGTTCATTTCTCTTGGTTCATGTCAAATTAATTTTGATAAATAAGTCGCAGGACCAGCCAAAGTATGAAAAAAAAAGTGTGACTTATAGTCCGGAAAATACGGTACACAGATAAGAAACAAAGAAATCTTCAAAACAATTGTAAAAATTTGTTTTATTTTAGGTTCTTGTAACCCAGGGTCGCACCTGACTCGAGATAAACATTCTCACAGACCCTTAGGGGGGGACACCCCCTCCTCAGAAGAACAAAATTCTACAAAAGTTTTCCATTTTTCTCATAACATAGTTGACTAAACCTTTTTTTTTTCTCTTTTTTTTTTTTTGCAGTGTGATCTGAAGGTGCAGTAAAAGTTATTTCCATATGTTCCATTTATGTGCAAAGCTATTCAAGCCTTAAGTTTTTTTTTCTTTTGTAAAATAGATGTAAATTTTTTTTGAAGAGATTATATAAAGATTATTAAAATTGGAGTTAAAAGATGAAGTGAAGTTTTTTAAGTGTTGATAACTCATTGCCTGCACTTTAGAAATGAACATTTAGAAAACATTGATGTATGTATTTATTCCTTCAATTTCTTTAGGTTGTTTTAAAAATGTATTTTATTCAAGCTGCAAATGAGATATACAGGCATGCATGAGATTTGAGGTACACTACCATTTAAAAGTTTTTGAACCATAAGATTTATATTTTTATTTTTTTAACAATTCTCTTCTGATCACCAAGCCTGCAGTTATTTGACTTTTAAATTTGAATATATTTTAAAATGTAATTTATTCCTGTGATTTCAAAGCTGAATTGTTAGCATCATTACTAAATCCACATGGTCCTTCAGAAATTAATATAATATTTTGATTTGCTGCTCAAAACATTTATTATTCTTATTATTATTATTATCATCATTATTATTATGTTGAAAACAGGTAGAATTTTTCAAGTAGAATATTTCAGGTTACTTTGATGAATAGAAAGTTCATAAGAACAGTATTTATCTGAAATATAAAACTTTTGTAACATTATAAATGCCTTTTTTATTACTTTTACTAATTTTAAAGCATCCTTGATAAATAAAAGTATTCATTTCTATAATTTCAATAAAAAAAAAGCTTTGATTCCAAGCTATTTAAATGGTATAATGTATAATGTTACAAAAGCTTTTTATTTCAGATGAATGCTGATCTTTTTATCTTTCTATTCATCAAGGAATCCTGAAAAAGTAAATGTACTCAACTGCTTTAAATATTTATAATAATTATTATAAAAATGTTTCTTTAACAGTAAATCAGCATATTAGAAAGATTTCTGAAGGATCATGTGACACTGAAAACTAGATTTAATGATTCTGAAAATTTAGCTTTGATCACAGCAATAAATTAAGTGTTAAAATATATTGAATTTGAAATCAGTTCTTTTAAATTGTAAAAAAAAAAAAAAAAATCACTAATACTGCTTTTGCTGTATTTTGGATCAAATAATTTCAGGCTTGTTGAGCGAAAGATAATTCTGTAAAGCATTAAATAGCTTACTGTTCAAAAACTTTTGTCTGTTTGTGTATATGTCCCTATTGATTACATCAACTCTTTATGATGGCTGAAAGTACTCCTCTAACTTGATCATGTGTGCACTATTTGTATTTATACTACGGTAAGCGTATGGTGATGGTCTGCTCCGCCACAAACATGTGAACAAACAATTACCCGGAATTATTGCACATCTGGCTTTATTATTGCACAATTGGTGCTTTTGAAGCCTACTGACCTATGCACAAGTGCGCGCGGTCACAAAAAATTTGGAGGCACACAGATGTCCGCTCAGAGCATCCGTGCACACTCTCCAATGAGAATTTTTGTCATGCATACCATAGTGGACTCGCGGATGCAGAAAGTGTAACACAGGCTTAAATCAGAGAGCAAAATAAAGAAAATCGGAATTGGTATTAATGATTTAATGGTGATGTGATTCATATGAAGTTTGTTTTAATGTCTCACCTTTCAGCAGGAGCCCTGATATTTGGCTGTACCATTGCCCTGTGCTTTCTGATAAGGGACCTCATGTTTTACGTGATTGGTAAGTCAATCACTTGATACTATTATTTTTATAGCTTAATTATGTAGTTCTAAAATGTGATAAAATAATTATTTGGGTCATTCCACAAAAGCGGTGCCTTTTGAGTCCCTAAGAAATAATCAAACTTAGATTTAATATAACAATGAATACATTTGTAATTTAAAAACATAATACTATGTATTCTTTCATCAATATTACATCAAAAAAGTCAATTTAATATTATTTTAAATAATGATATTATTTAAGGACATGATATGCCCTTATATTACCAGGACCATACCATTAAATGACAAAGGGGTCACAAATACATGACTTAACCTCCTAAATTAGATGAATTCACATCGCATTTAGAACATCAAAATTAATAACTATCATTCATATTCACTTATACACTATAACACATCATATGAATAAACAACAACATTATTTGTCCCTGCTCGTTGTTACACCTTCCATTCACCAGCGTGCACTCCAGGAATAGAAAATAATTAGGAGCTACCTGTCCTCCTTTAGCGCGCATAAAGACAACATAAGATACCTAACTTACAGCATTCATATTTAGTCAAATAACCAAAACTTAAAAAAATAAATACACATTTACAAAGGAAAAAAACCAAAAGGAAAACGCATCAAACCCCAATACAACAATTAACAAACATTTAAAACAGATACATTTATCTGTGGCCTCGGTCATCACAGTCTCATTGTTAAGCAGTGTATTTGGTATAAGTATGCATTTTCTTTCTATAACATTTTAATCATTTTATTGGTGTCCCCTGATATCATGTCATCCCTGTTACCCTAATCAAAAATAATTTTAAAATATTAAAAAATATTTTTGATTTTTTCTAAGGCTTGACTGAGGGAAAGGGGGGGTTATATTGCAGTGTCAATACAGTTGCTATTTTTAAAAAGCTAATTTAAACCATTATTTATTACATTTATGATAATTAAAATCTACAGGTAAATTCCTTCAAACAGTGGCATATGAGCATGAGTTACATTTATTAAGTATTATTGGTATTGTTACTATAAATGTTGATGTTAAAGACCGGGATAGGATGATCAGTCTCAGTAAAACTATTTTTTTTCCGCCTAACTCATCAATAAGAGCAGCAAGGAGACTGCAGAACATGACCCTAGTCTTGCAATGTTCAAGAAAGTCAAGATCTTGGTCTGGTTTCAGATGGTCACAGAATGACCAAGATCTGATCATCTTCCTTACCTAATTGAACTAGGTCAGTATATTTGAAGTTCTATGAGGGGACACAGACAAACAGATGGAACACATTAACTTTTTACAATACCCTTAAAACTTTAGATCTCCTAATGCGTGATTCCCAATGCACACAAACTTCCCAGAATGCTGAGTGACCTGTTTAATTATATTTTTTATTAAATATTTATTTATTTGTGAAAAATACTTTATCATCTAAAGTGTTTATTTTACACATTTATTTTGTTATCCATTTTCAAATATCTTAAATATTAATTAAAATAAAAAAAAATATCGGACCCCCCCCCTAACTCCGGACCCTTGGAAACATCCTATCCCCCCATTCACCCCCACCCCTTATGTCATTCCTGAACTTGAGTATCTATGGAGTGGTATTGCATCCTTCATATCTCCAAAGAGTCTTTAGTTTTATTATATTCAAAAAAGAAAAATACAGCTTTGATTCTCTCTGAAAACAGCCGAGCTCCTGGAGGTGCACCATGGACAGAGCTAGAGAATCATGAGCACTTGCGTGCTGATTGGCAGCAACAACAACAACAAAAAATTGATATAGTTTCACTTACTGCCTCTGGTTCCGAATCATGACCAGGATCTTTTATCGCTGAGACCGCTCCATCTTTCAGTATCAAGCGATGTGCAAATCCAGTGCCTAACTGGGTGTTACGTTCGGGAACCCAGGGAAACACAGGAGACGAGAGTTCCAAATGCAGTGTGGGTTTTAATGGGTAATCCAAAACAGAATCCAACAAGCAGGGGTCAAAACCAAAAATCAATACAAACAAACAACCAAACAGGGAATGGAACATGAACCGGAATAGGAACAAGAAACTCGGAAGGCGAGGAAACTGGGTGACGGAAAGAAAGGACTCCATGAAAACAAACAGAAACAGACTGGTAAATATAGGCAGGGTAATGACTATTGAGTGAAGACACCTGAGTGCAACTAACAGGAGTGCAATTACTGTGATGAAGGGACAAGGCTTTGTGGAAATTTTAGTGCCTGCGGTGAGGTGCCTATGGGGAAGTGAGACCACTAGTGGAGACTCAGGGAAACAGAGACCAGACAGTGTGACACTGGGTCTTGTTTATAAAGCATTCATCACTGAAATGACGGGAACAAATAAACACTTGTTAAACTCCATTGCTGCACCAGAAAAACAAACCACATCTACAGTTCACATAACACTGGGTTCTTAGGAAGCTGTGCAAGGTTATCTTTCCCTCACATCCAAAAACACACTCCTTTTTAGAGACACCTTTTTTTTTTTTTTTTTTCTTTTTTTTTTTTGCAAGTCCTGTGCAGCGCTACTGATGATGTTGAAGGGGATGCTCTCACCCTCCCTCTGGTCGATATGTACGCGGGCTCATTTGGGAGAAATGCCCATACAAGGAATTCCTCCCTTCATGATGTCATGAATCGCCATGCTCAAAAAAAAAAAAAAAACTTTCAGAAACTTATACCGCCTTTCCACCTAAATTACCCAGAACAATTTAAAAAAAAAATCTTCCTGTGTAATGATGTGGGTCTGCACACGTTTCTCAATACAAAGTATGCAAATTTCGGACTTGCATCCTCGGTAGTTTGGGCTTTGCGAGTTCGACTCGTGAGTGTGATCTCCCCCAGACTGGATGACACAAGTCCGGTAATTCTGCAAACAGCAGCGCACTTGATAACATCAGTCAGCTCTCCTTGGCTACTGCAATTTTCCTGTATATTTACAATAAAATTAAATAGGATATCAAATACCACTGCCTCCTTTTATTTTCATTTTA